>NC_073230.2:126046250-126749375 GCF_029281585.2 Gorilla gorilla gorilla
ATGTCAGCCACATGGTAGCAAGATAGATGCTTTGCATCAGGGTCATTTCTACTATTATAAAGCTTGAAAAAGGATAGAACAAGAAGAGTCATGGTTGTATGGATGTCTTTATGGGTTTGAATTAGCATATGTAGGACATTCCAGTACAATTAATAACCACTCTGTTAGTTAATTGGTTGGGGTGAATTCTCTTTTAGTGTTTCATTTGCCTTATAATTAGCTGTAACTCAGCAATTAAGTCATGACACCAGCCCACTGTGACACTGAAGGATGAAGGATAGTGCTTGGGTGCATTCTGCTCATATTAAGTCAGAGTTGTTGGTTTCCTAAGTGCCTCTCATTCTCTTTTAGGTTCTTGAATAAATCTATGTGTTATTCATATATAGTCACAAATGCACTGAAACAAATGCTGTCTGCCCCAAGAATCTGCAGATTCCACATCTGCAGATTCATTCAGTCAATGGCATACTGAAAATAATATTCTGAAAAAAATGCATGGTTGCGTCTGTACTAAACATGGACAGCATTTGTTTTTTACTCATTATTCCCTAAACAATAGAGTAAAACAACTATTTATGTAGCATTTATATTGTATGAGGTATTATGAGTAATCTAGATATGGTTTAAAGTATACAGGAGGATGTGCATAAGTTATAGGCAAATACTATGGCATTTTATGTAACGGACTTGAGCATCCTCTGCTTTTGGGGTCCACAGAGTGAGGGGATTCCTAGAACCAGTCCTCCATGGGTATTGAGGGACAACTATAATCTCATACAGGATTTTGTGATTGTAGCAAACAGTAAAAATTGTTTTATGTTCATGTACTATCTTTCTAAAACTAGAATTCAGATTACATATACACATATAAATATTTTTTCTCATTGGTTCTTTTAGAAAAACTTTTTAAGACAGGAGGATTTTCTTCTTGATGTTGTTGCTGCTATTATTCTGTCAACTTATTCTTAAATAACTTGTTTTAACTGAAATAAAACTGAAATATTTTTTGAAAATTCCCCTAAATTCCTGCTTTAGAAAATAGCCTGTATTGGTTGTTTTTAAAGCTATATATGCTTTTATTTATTACCAAAATAAAACAAGTGTGTTTAAAAATATTTAAGACTAGAGAAAATGGAAAAAGTGTGTAAAATAAAAGTTCCATGTAATTCTATCCTCCAAAGACAACTACTTAATGGATTCTAGTTTTATGTCATGCTTTAGAAACCTTTTCTTCCACTGATTAAAATACACCACTAGTACATAGAGTAGAAAATTTCAAGTCTGTAGTGAAGAAAAAAAATCACTTACAGTTCTACCATTTGGAGATGAGCACTATTGGAATGTTTGTCATTCCATTTTTCAGTGATATATGTGTTACAGAAACTGTCCTTATGTTTATGTACCTATACAGATAGCTAACGTATCATCTATACACTTTAAACAAAAGATGTCAAACTACACACACTTATATAATTTGCTTTCTAAACTAAAATGGAGTGATCATTTTCCTGTCATTTATAACTTGATTTTTAATGGCTGCATACTATTCTATCATATAGATATTTAATATTTAACCATTTTTCTTGTTGTATATTTAGTTTTTAGGTTTTTTTGCTTTTGCAAATAATATATTTATAGATATATTTTTGCTGAATATCCTTGAAGATAAATATTTTTACATGCCTATTATTATCTCCTTAGGCTAAATTCCCACGTGTGTAGTGATTTTTAAAGAACAACAAAAATATGCTCAATTCACATGTATGAACTTATGGGATTGATGAGTGGATGAGAAAGAACCCATCAGATTTTCAGAATGACTTCAGCAAGTAAATTTGAAGATTCCAAATTTCAGGCTTTTAATTTAAATAGATAATCTAGCTTTAAACATTCTGCATTTAGGTACTTAAATATTTTGGTTGAATATATATTAATAATCACCATATTTGTGCAGAGGAAGCCTATTGTGCATATTTTAATACCACTCTTATTTATGCCACTGAGTTTTCTATCCATTGATTTTTTGGAACTGTGTATATCACACCAAAATCCAAATCCAAAGTGAAAAACATAGTCAAACACAAGTGTTGTGGGATACACAAAAACAAGCAAAACTAGATTTTCTTGGAGAAAAAGGATATGATGACTTCCCAGGATGCTTTAAATTTCTTTCTTGTTTTTAGCTGACCTCACTCTAGGAAGAGAAAATAAATTATATTAGTTATTTTATTTCCAAATAAAAGCAAAAGAATTATAACTTGAAAATATAAAAGGGTATTACCTCAAATGTTGATTAAAACAATAGTTATATGACTAGAATAAAATTTGGACTTTAACATGTAGAAACTGTAATAGCTACTGTTTAGTGAGCTCATAGTAGGTACCTGACATGGCCCTAAGAGCTTTTTCTCATTCTTATTAATCTTTATTAAGGCCAGGATAATAATATATGCGTGGCAGGTCTGAATGCTTCAATTTTAAATGCTTCTCAAATTATTCATCTTTTTGGTGTTTTAGATCCAGGAAACCTTTGGATGCCTCCCCACAGTTTATTAAATTTTTTCAATGTGTTAATCATTTCCTTTATTATTTTTATAGAAATTATTTTAAGTGTGATTTGGCACGACCTGTAGCAGAAATTTTAATCATTTCATTCATCTTTTTACTACCATAGTTTATCTGAGACATAATGATTTTTATGACTTCAATGACACCTGAAATGAAACCAGTACTCTAAAGTAGTTTTTGTTTAACATGATTTGATTCTTTTAGAATTTATGTTTTGCCAGAGTGAAATGAGAAATTCAGATATAATAGTGACTGTACAGTAATGAGTTTCATTTCTAGCTAGCTATTTTTATCCAAGGAATTGGTATTCTCTAAAATGACAATTGTAAAAGATGACTAAAATTATTTTTGAAACATTTTTAGACTTGATATACCAGGGTTCCACTAGAGAAACAGAATCAGTAGGCTACACACACATACACTGAGACAGACAGAGAGAAATAGAGATTGAGAGAGAGAGGCAATGAGTTGGGTTCCAGGATTTTGGGGGCTGGCTAGGCAAGTCTGAAATGGGTAGGGCGGGCCATTAATCAGGAAGGGCAGGCTGGAACTCTTGTGTCTAAGCTGAAGCGGCTGTCTGCAGGTCAGATTTCTTTATCAGAGAAGCCTCAGCTCTGCTGTTAAGGCCTTTGAATGGATTGAACCAGGCCCACCCAGATTATCTAGGATAATCTTTACTTAAAGTCAATGGATTGTGTATTTTAATCACATCTACAAAATACCTTCACAGCAATACTTAGTGTTTGGTTTAATAGCTAGGGGCTACCCAAGTTAACTTTGGTAGTCTACCCAAGTTAACACACAAAATCTCACCATCACACTTGATATCTGAACCAGTTCAATGCTCATATAGAAACACCCACTTCATTAATAGGTAGTTATAATTTATCCATGATAAAAACCAGAAATACTCAATTTGACTACTTAATGCTGGTACTAGTTTGGGCTATACACAGTTTGCATGTTACAAAAAGTAAATCTACCCTTGAAATACTAATATTTACCAGAGTTGAGAATATTGAAAAGAAGGTATGCTAGGCTATATTTAGGATTTTTATAAAGTTTCGAGGAATGGCAGCATCATTGGGATACTGATCGACTTCCCAAATGACGTAACTGGACAAACGGTCATTTAAACCTTTGCTTCTTAAGCGGGGCTCATAACTCCCCTGAAATATATTCTTATTTTCTTCCGCCATTAGAAGGAGTTTAGTAGAAAATACCAGAGAAGCATTGCTTTTATTTAAGGTAAACAAGGGGTCAGCAAACCCTTTTCTGTAAAGAGCCAGATAGTAAATATTTTCAGCTTTGCAGGCTGTACAGTTTGTTACACTATTTAACTCAGCTGTTGTAGCATGAAAGCAGTCATAGACAATACATAAACTAACAAGCACGGCTGTGTTTATAAAATGTATTTACTAACACAGGCAGTGGGCTGGATTTTGCCTGCAGACTGCATTTTCCTATCCCTGATGTAGACAGGTCTGGTGTGTTGGTTAAATAGTCGCTCTGTTTGTAATACCATACATATCTAGTGACAGGATGTATTTCAGCACAGTTTAGGAATTGGTCAACTATTGAACACCTTCCATTTTTCTGCTTTTTTTTATTTTATATTTTTATTTTATTTTATGTTGAGACAGAGTTTTGCTCTTGTTGCTCAGGCTGGAGTGCAATGGCACGATCTTGGCTCACTGCAGCCTCTACCTCCCAGTTTCAAGCGATTCTCTTGCTTCAGCTTCCAGAGTAGCTAGGATTACAGGCACCCACAACCACACCTGGCTAATTTGTAATATACATACATATATATATATATATTTTTGTTTGTTTGTTTGTTTGTTTGTTTTTTGAGATGGAGTTTTGCTCTTGACGTCATCCAGGCTGGAGTGCAGTGGCACAATCTTGGCTCACTGCAACCTCCGCCTCTCTGGTGATTCTCCTGCCTCAACCTCCCGACTGGTTGGGATTACAGGAGCCTGCCACCATGCCCAGCTAATTTTTTTGTATTTTTAGTAGGGATGGGGTTTCACCATGTTGGCCAGGCTGATCTCAAAACTCCTGACATCTGGTAATCCGCCCACCTCAGCCTCCTAAACTGCTGGGATTACAGCCATGAGCCACCGTGCCTGGCCACATTTCTCTGCTATTTTAATAAGAACATAGAATAGAATAAGTATAGGAATGGGGTAGTGTTCAATCTATTAGGGGATTAAAGCTATTATATATAAAATTATTAGCACACAATATAGAGTTATGATATATATTTTATATATGATTATATAGCATGACTTATTAAATATATGTAATGAAGCATATTCTCTTAATTCTCAAGAAAGAAAAAAAAGTAAGCATTCATGTTTGTTTTGTGGCTCAGCACAGAAGCTAGGCCAGGTGCAGAGATTTCCTTGTGAGCATATGGAGGCAGCACTGTAAGGCAAGCTGGTGGCTGCCAACTTCCTGGCTTTGGTTCCACCTCCCATCTCCTCCTTATTAACAAAGGACAATAATCAAAGAAAAAGGAAGCTGAAACATTATTTGAGCATGTATGTAGAGGACATAGGCATTTGGTAGAATATCATAGACATCCAAATACTTGAGTTAGAGATTCTAAATTCAGTAGCAAAAATGCTACTTTTTACTCTAACACTATGTAGTCAATCATAGTTCAGGCACAGGCTAAGAAACCAGCAGATTTTCCAATTCCTAGAAAAATGACCTAGGGAATAGCACTTACCATCTTTAGGTATTAGTTTCTTCATCTGTTTTAGTCATGCCTTGTGTTAGTGATCTTTAAGCTGGAGCAGATCAATTCCCATGTGTTAGATGACTCAGGTGGCAGTGTAGAGTTTGGGTTAGATTGGGTGCTGAGAGATGACATCTAGGAAACAGGTTGGGGGGATATGATCATCCAGGTAAGAAAAAGGAAGATTGGACCACTGAGGGCAACACAGATGGAAAGAAATCCGACTGGAAATACCTGTGAACACATGCTTGGGTACAAGCTTTATGTGAACCCAGGGTGAGTAATGCTGTGGGATCCTACCAGTGTAAGAAGCCCTTAGAACAATGGTTAGGAACTCAGGCTTCAGCACCAGTTGTACCTGAATTCATATCCTGGGTCTGCCACTGTCTATCTGCGTGACTTTGGACAAGTGACTTAAGTGATTTAATCTTCACTTTCTTATCTCTAGATACAGACAGGATAATAACAGAAAGTTGTGAAAATTTACTAAGACACCATGTAAAGCATTTAGCCCATTGCTGGTTGTTTTATGAAGATTCTGTGAGTGTTTGCTGCCATTATTATTATTCATTATTATTATTTGTGGGAGGAAGTAAAGTTCAAGTACCAATAATAATTTTCAGCCATTACAAATTGTGATTATATAAAAGTTTTAAAAACTTCTCAGGAACCAGGGAGCATTCTATTTTTCATTCTAATTTGAGAATAAAATTATATTTTATGTTTTTACGTTTCTCAAAAGTGGTAGGAGCAAATCAGTTTTAGGTTGTCATTTTTTCTGTTTCCAGGTTTGTAGAACAGTAGATACCTGTTCTCTGTAATTTGGTATGTCTGTCTGTGTAATGCTTAAGTCAGTCCTGGTGCTTGTTCCTAAGAAAAGGAAAATAAGAGGCAAATACATATTGATTCTGTACAAGAAAAATAATAAAGGAAGGGAGAAAAACACCAAAAGTCACTAGCGCTCTGTGACAGAAGAGAAAAAGGTTATGTTTCATAATATACTGAGGTAGACTTTATATTAAAAACATACTCTCCCCAATACTCTGCAAGTTGGATTTTTTTTGAATATTTCTTTTCATCAGCTAGGTTCTCATTTTATTTTCTCTGCAGCTGTTGGTCTGTCTCATGTTACATTCCCATCATTTATGTATCTGGTTTTGCCTGTGATGAAGCTGAGAAATGTCTCATTTTAATGGTTTCTGTGTTTTGTGTCTGTCTGTTTTCCAGTTTTGGGGAGACATTTAAACCAGTAGTCATGTCATCTCATGTAATGACATGCCTCTCTGCTTATTCTCCCTTCTGTTACCAAACAATATTTATGGTTAGTGTCTGTATGCATGTGTGCGATGACTATTTGCTATACAGTTGCCTAGAGCACTGTGAAACTCCACATGTTCAATGGAGTGGTTTCTTTTTGTTTTTCTGCATGCTATCAAGTACTCTCAAAGTGTTCCTTCGGCTTTTTGCATCAAAGATAGCTAGAGGATAGAAAGGGACATTCCAGTAAATTCTACTTTGTAGCAAATTGTATATAGAGGTTTTTCTTCCAGTAATGTTTTCCTCCCGATTTTTATGTAGAAAGTGTTTTGTTAAAATTCTGGAAATGAAACTCAGAAAGGAAATTAAAAGAAAAGGGAAGAATTGCATCAATTATGACAGATAAGAGGTTAACGTACTTACTAAGAGCTTTTATGAATTAGTGCCATTCCAATAGAAAAAAAGGCAACACGAACTAGTAATTAAATTAAATTTAAAAAAATTAATTAAAGCATTAAAAACTAGAGAAAATAGACATAGAATTTTAAGCCTAGCTAGTAATCAAATAACCAAACTTCCCTCCTCTCCCCTCCCCTCTCTTCCCTTCTCCTCCCTCCCCCTTGTTTTCTTTTCCTTTCTTTTTTCTTTTCTTTCTTGAGCAGGGGCAGGGAGGCATGGTTTCTTTCTTTTTTTTTGTTTTATTTTCTGTATTTTAAAAAATGTTTTGGGAAAACAACTTTGAAAAGCAAAAGCAATCTCCATCCATTTTGGGGATACACATTTGTTTGTTTCTATAGTAACATGATGGTTGGCCTTCCAGTGGTAATACTCATTTGTAATACAACTGGGCCAGAGGTACCTTCTGAGTTCATGGCACAGGATTTCTTAGAGGGAGGTTGACTGACTCATTCAAACCTAGGACTGTAGCTTCATTAACCTTGAGTTTTAACCAATTACTGATCCACCTCAAGAAACATTGTCTGCGTTCTAAGGATCTAGGCGTTAGACAATTGCTAATTAAAAACATGAAATTTCTTTCTTTTTCCTTCTGCATTACAGATGAATAGATTATTCACCATGAGGGATGACCATTTTGGACACTATCTGAGATAATAAGAATAGATATTTAAGAGGGGAAAATGCCATTTACAGGGGCTAGGAGCATTTTTATTAGGGATGAATTTAGCTTGAGATTTGTTTGGTAATAAAAAGCACCTGGAATTTAGATGCATCTTTTAACAGATTTTTTTTTTAAACTGGCTTGCCAATATTTGAAAATATCAGTGCTCCAGTTTCCACCGACTGTTACCCGTAGACATTATGTAAAGCCAGATGCATTTGTGATTAACCGGAGTTCACAGCCCAGGACCTGAGGAGATAATTTTAGGTGCTTTCTGGAAAAATAACTGGTCCTTAGGTACAAATGCAAAGCCAAACGTAGTTATTGGAATTGAAAATAATAAAGCCAAGGGCTTATTTTGGACAACCATGCAGCTGGAGCAGCTGAATGCTAAAATAGTGGCCTGTGTGGTGGTTTCCCCTGTGGCTTCTTATCTCCGTGGGTTACACACCCTCACCCAGGGGAAGACAGCCTTCTTAATGCAGCTTGCAGCAGGCCTTCTTTTGTGGGGCAGATTTTCCTCAGAAGAGAAGTACATTAGTCATTGAACTGTTAGAGAATATAATGAAAAGAAAAACCTAACTTTGGATCAGATTTGAATTTTACTACTCTATGGCCTGTAGCTGCTTCTCTGACTCAATATATTATCTTCCTTTAAGGCAAACTAGTTTTCAGTTAGTAGAGGGTTTCAAAACAAAGCAAGTAGATTAATAGAAAGTGTAAAAATCAGAATAAATAGAATAGAAAATAGATTTACTTTTGTTTTGTCATGTAATCTCGGCTGATAAAACAGGAATATACATATGTGTGTAGTTGTCAGTTTCAAAATCATGCCAGTTAAAGTTCTCTGTGTTTTAATTTTTCTTAAAGGCGTATATAAAAAAGAATCTCAGAGAAAGGAGACACATTCATAATGATTAACCATACATACATCTTTAAAAGTTTGGTGTAAGAATGAACCAGTATTATACTTCATAGAAGGGCTGATTGTTCTTGCAGCAGAAAAAAGGTTTGAGTTTTATTCATAATTTACTTACTAACTCATTCAATGCCATTTATCTTTAACTTAAGTCACACTTAATGATAAATGCTCTTCTCTTTACTGCCAGACTGCCTGTAGAAGTAGCTGAGCTGGCTGCCCTAATTTCCTTACTATTCACTGTCTTTAATCACTTCAAATTTGACTTTGGCCCCACTTCACCAACATGCCCAGACTCTCGCCCTTTATGTCACATTGGGAAAGCCACATCCTGTTGAATTTAACTCTGCAACATCTGATATGCTCAACTCCCCTCTCCGGTGGTATTATAGGTGCTCCCCTCTGAAATAATTCCCGAAGCTGCACATTTTACACACTCTACCCCATTGCTACCAGATGTGTCTGTCTTTGTCACATCTCTGGTTATGAATGCTATCTTCTTTCTGCCTGCTATATAAAGTCCACTTTTCTTGGCTTGGCGTTTGAGCCAGGATTCTCTCCCACTGCTTCTCATCCGCCCTGTTTTCCAATCCAATTCCTTTGTGTATGCTGTGATATCTACCTAGAGTCCATACTCTCTCTTCTTTCCTCTCTAATCTCATGTTCAAAGCTTATCCTTCTTTCCAAGCCCAGAAGGAAGGACATCCCATTCATTAACCTTCTCTAACCCTCCTAGCTGGAAGTAATGTTTACTTCCTCTAGATTTTATCTGTACTTCTCTTCTGAGATGTTTCATATTCTGTGTTATTTGTGTAGCCATCTCATTTTCCTGTCTCAAGGGTAGGGTCAGTCTCATTATCATGTTATTTTCTGCCCCCAGTGCCTAGTTCAGTGTATGATACTTTTTATAAGCTAAATATATTTTAGATATTAATAAATGTAGAGCATATATGAAAGATGTTTTAGAATACAGATGTTATTCCGTTATACTTGTTAATATTCTTCTTACATTTCTTAGTTATTTCCATGCTTTTAGATTTAACAATTATCTGTTCAAACAGTTGATTATTGTGAGTATTTTGAACCCTTTTATTAGGTTCCAGCACATTAAGTAACGAATTGCCGTATTCAGCTTTGTAGCATGTAATCTTCCAAATCTTACTATTAAAGTTTCTGTAATATTTTTTGGTATAACTTCCCGTATAGGAAGAGTAAATGAGAAGCTAGTGAACAAATTCCCCTCAAGATAATGGAAAAGTCCTAGCACATTTTGCATGGCTGATGCTGTGAAGAGCCTTTTGGAGTACTCCAGTATGAACACAAGAACAAATGGGAGTGTCCTTTTATACCACTCACTCCAGCCACCGCATAAGAGCATGTAATAGCTCTCTACAGTGACACTGCACCTTGCAAGAACTCAGCAATCCAAACATTTCAATTCCCCAGAGCACCAAGCACTAAGTAAGAAAAAAAGGCCAGTGCGTATAATACATACAGATAAGCATAAAATAATTACCAAGGGAAGGCCTTACCTTTGGCCCTCAAACACAGCTGTTATTTTACATAGTTCCAGTGCACATCTTTTAGGGCTGTACTTAGCACCCTTCTCAAGGAAACATTCCTTTATGCACATTCTGTCACTCACTCCATCCAGCCCATGGCTGAGTTAAGAGTACTAGCTCTATATTTCCAGCAACACCAGAATTATAATTGCCTGCCAATTTGTCTCCATGTCTGCTTCTCCCACAAAACCCAGAGCTCCTTGAGGATAAGAACTATGTATATATCATATATCTTTGTATCACCAGTGTTTTACATAGTACCTGGCCACACGTTGAATATGAGTATCTATTGAATGACCAAAGCTGGTCATGCGCCTTTGAAATCACAACAGATTTTTAAGTAGCACATTGAGGAGAAAAGGCAGTTTGAAGCAGGTACACAACAAATAATAATAGTTAATATCTGATAGTGTGTCAGGTGACAAAAATAACATGAAGAAGACTTAAAACAAAACAAAGAAAAACCTGTGCGGGATTACTTACTTTTGGAGGCAATAACCTAGAGTACTTCAACAGTTTTTTTTTTTGTTTTTTTTGAGATGGAATCTCGCTCTGTCGCCCAGGCTGGAGTGCAATGGTGCGATCTCGGGTCACTGCAACCTCCGCCTCTTGGGTTCAAGTGATTCTCCTGCCTCAGCCTCCCGAGTAGCTGGGACTACAGGCACCCACCACCACGCCCGGCTAGTTTTTGTATTTTTAGTAGAGACGGGGTTTCACCATATTGGCCAGGCTGGTCTTGAACTCCTGACCTTGTGATCCTCCCGCCTCGGCCTCCCAGAGTGCTGGGATTACAGGCATGAGCCACCGCACCCGGCCTCAACAGTTTTTTAAAAAACTTTCTTGCATGCTAACACAGTACTGTAGTTTACATTCATTTTGATGACTTAGAGTTACCAATCAAAGACTGAAATAAGTTCTGGCCATTCTTTTTAAGGGTGAAGTCAAGTATGTAATGCATTTTGGAAAGATTCCGTTGTGAAATTGTTTTTAAAAGTATCTGGTTTAATAGGATAAAACCTTAACTATCCCACATGACTAATTTCTGAGGGTTCTACATAGCCATAGTCTTGCTATATGAGGATAATATAAGTATATCTGGGACCATCTTGATTTATTAATGTGTAGTAGTCATTGAGTCTTCCTAATATGGACTTCAGACTGTACAGGTAGTCTAAGGATAGAAACACACAGACACACACACACACACACACACACACACACACACACACACACACACACACACACACACACACGGCAAAGTCCCAGCCATCAAAGACTTGTAGTTTTGTCAGATTTATATTTTCTTATGAAGGTTATTATCAGAAGTCCTGGGAAATGGTTGTTATAACTTTCCTACCTAGAACTCTGCCCGTTGTAGTCATTTAGCATTTATCAAACATTGAGTACTGTGTGGAACAGGCTCTGTGCTGGGTGCTCTGTGTTGGCTGATGGAGGATTGAGACACAGTGTGTGTGCTTGTAGGGAAGAGGTTCCCAGAGCCTGGAGCACCTTGTCTTAGCAAAGTTTCTATTTCTCTTCAATGTAACTATGTGGAAGGTTTGCTTTGTGTACAAATAGACATTTATTTTTTCTTCCTGGTATTAAATAGTTTATGAGAAACAGACAAACTCGTAAAATAGTCTTCAGTCATAAATGAAAGCATATTTTAAATAATTAAAAATATAATAAGACTTACTTAGGTCTTTCCTCTGTTCTTGACCATGGTGGAGATCTTCATTATCAAGGTTCCTGTAACTAAAAGGGAACAGATCGTCTGAGATCTTGCTCCACTTGTCCTTGAGGGTTATTAAGGTTTGTGTGTGACTGGGCGTTGGATGGTCCTTCATGATATCAGGGAAGGTTGACAGATGGCCTCCCTCCAGCAAGGGAGAAGGTGCCATGAAGACTGAACACTGCATTGTTCCCACCAATACAGTTTGCGCCAGTATAGTTTCCCAGACCACAACTGAGAAAAGAATGTGCTCAGCTCCACTCCTCAGCAGAGCCAGATGCCCAGTACAGCAGAAACAGTGTACCTGTAAAGTTGCCTAGGCGACATCGGGAGTGGAAGGAAGAGTAGACAGAATGATTTATGAGGGTTTCTTGCCATAGGAATGGGTCTAAAATTATACTTCCATGTCTTTTCCTCAAGAATAAATGACACAGGATTTATCAAGGGGATTGTGATGCATAAAACCTCAAGACCTTATCAGACCCCAAGGAGACCAGGGCCAAGGGCAAGGAGAGGGGCAGCAGAAGCAACAAATGAGGAAAAGAAGTGCTCGTGCTGTGCTTTTAATCCTTGATTGAACTGATGCTCTGCCTTGATGTAAAACTGATTTTTAAAAAACATGCAAATATTGTATATTTAAAATATGACTAGAAAAAAAACCACTTACTGGGTGAAATGAAGATATTTTATTTCCATATTAAAAAAACAGCTCCTCTCAGCATCTACTTTAGTATTAGCACATTTGCAAAGACAGTTACATGCCAGCATGTGAAATAGCATGTCATGGTAGCAGAGGGAGAACTTGTATTTTATTTATGAACAATCGGGAAAGAAACGCTCAGGGCACATAGAGTTGGTGTATCTTAGCACCCTTTCTCGGCATACTGCAATTAGCCAGCATTATCACATGTCAATGTTGATTTTTATTTTCATGAATTATTATGTTGGTGATGGTATCAGTTTTATATTGCTGCCTAACAAATTTCCGTAAATATAGCAGTTTAACACACACTTCTTATCTCTCAGTTTCTGTGTCAGGAGTCCAGGCATGGCTTAGATGGGTCTTCTGCTCTGGGCCTCACAAGGCTATAATCAAGGTGTTGACCAGGCTGCTATCTCGATTGCAAGTTCAGTCAGGGGAGAATCTGCTTCCAGTCTCACTCAGGCTGTTGGCAGTAATCATTGCTGTAGCACTGAGGGCTTGAGTTTCTGACTGGCTGTTGTAGAGGCTGCCTGTGGTCCACGTGGCCACTTCATTAAGCCAGTAAGGAGGATCTCTCTGTCTGCCACCAACATAGAATCTTACATAGTTGTTTGTTAGAAGCAAGTCCCGTATTCCATGTCCCACCCACATTCAAGGGAAAGGGGTCACATAAAGTTATGAATAACTGGGTGCCTGTAGTCCCAGCTACTCGGGAGGCTGAGGCAGGAGAATGGCGTGAACCCGGGAGGCGGAGCTTGCAGTGAGCCAAGATCACGCCACTGCACTCCATCCTGGGCGACAAGTGAGACTCCGTCTCAAAAAAAAAAAAAAAAAAAAAGAAGTTATGAATACCTGCAGAGCAGGGATCGTTGGAGTCACTTTAGTGTTTGTCACAGGGTCATTCTGAGGAAAAGTTCTTTCATTTTAAAAGCTGTGCAATCTGGAAATCTGTTTGAAATTAGCAGGAGTGTAAACTAAGCCATTAGAGCTTCCATTTTTCATTCCCTTGTCCTTTGGTAAATGAGGAAGGGCAGAAGTAAAGTTGCAGCCTTACTTAATAGATGCTGACAGGAAGGAAGAGAGAAGTTAGTAAGGTTGAAAGAACAATGAAATGAGAGAAGATGATATTCTCTATTATCACATGGAAAAATACAAATGATGGATTAAACTATTCCAGTGTGTTCCCTACCTCACTTTGGAGGTCTGAGAAAACAGTCTGAGGCGAAGTCCCTGCTAGACTAACTTATCTCGTAATGTGCTTTCTATAGAAAAGCACATTTTCAGTAACTAAATCAGAAATGTTGCTTTGCATGAAATTGACAATTTCTTAATCCACCCTGATAGCCCAGTCTTCGGGCCTGGAAGTTACTGTGGCCTTGAATATTCATCCCTTGCAATGAAAACATTGCTAACCAGCATGCTTAGGTTATGGTTTAGGCTTTAACATGGCTTATGTCATAACCATAAAAAGACTTGAAGAAAAGGAATAAACAGGATCACAGGTGGTTCCCATATGGCCTGTGGCTCAATTGATTGTTCCCACGGTATCTGGTAAGGCAGTAATCGGAGATTTAGGAGCACATGTTAGACTTCAGGGACATTTCTTTGCCTTCTAAAATGGCTGCTTTCAAAATCACCCTCAGGTTTAGTACTACCCCAAGCAACTAGAATCCAGATAAAAGGACCCTTCTATGAAATGATTCTTCATTTGTTTTGTAGGGCATCCATATTTCACAGGACTAATCACAATGTGGATGTTTTACTTCCTGGGCTGTACACTGTAGCACAGTGCTTGGCACATAGAAGATGCTCAGTTAATGCTAATATGACAGCTACTACTACCATTGTTAGCATTTACACATTCAGCTCAGTCTCCCCTGCATTCTACAACTATAGTAATATAAGATGCCAAATCAGGCCGGGTGCAGTGGCTCACACCTGTAATGCCAGCACTTTGGGAGGCTGAGTGGGGTGGATCAGTGAGGTCAGGAGTTTGAGACGAGCCTGGTCAACATAGTGAAACCCGCATCTCTACTAAAACTTCAAAATTAGCCGGGTGTGGTGGCACATGCCTGTAATCCCAGCTACTTGGGAGGCTGAGGCAGGGGAGTCACTTGAATCCGGGAGGCGGAGGTTGCGGTCAGCCAAGATCGCACCACTGTACTCCAGCCTGGGCGACGGAGCGAGACCCCGTCTCAAAACAACAACAACAAAAAAAAAATCAAAAGAAAAACAGCCGTCATAATACATATTATTTGATGAGGTCTGCCGTATTAGGCACTTTATCTACAGTATTATGTTTAGCTCTTGTGACAACTATGCAAGATAGGTATTACTTTTTAAATTTTATAGACCATGAAACAATCTCAAATGTACATGAATACTTTTTGTAAAGAGATTTTCACCCACATTGATTTACCAAGCAAGTAAGTAAACCAAAGCCCCCTATTCTTTATCTTTTTAGTTGGGCCGCATTGTCCATCTAGGCACTGCATAAACTTGTTAGAGAGAAGTCCTCCAAAAATCATTTTGGTAATTTTGGGGAAGACACACAGCTGTCCTAATTTTTAGAAGTGCTATTTGGATCCATGTTAATTTGTCTTATCATAGTGGAAACTGAGACTAGCCATTCACTACTAGTCAATCAATATTCCATGTATTTGTATACAGTCACTTTAGATAGTAATTTCACATATCTAATTCCCCACCAGTGCCTTAACTGCGCTTCACTTTCCTTCCCTGGGCATTCACCCTCAGGTCCCAGGGCTGCGGTACTCTGCATGGAATGGCCTACCGCTCTACCCCTCACTGTTCCCTAGTCTCTGCAGCCATCAGTAACTTTACCTGGTTAACTTTCTATTCAGCCTACAAGTCTCAGATGAGATGCCTTTTCTTGGCAGAAATTTTTCTTGATCTTCCATTCCTTTTGGTGCCCTGTCCCTTATAATTTCCTCATGTGTCCTTTCCCATTTGCTTATCCGATGACTTGCTTCTCTCACCCATTGGATTGTGAGCCTCTTGTGGTCAGGGGCAGTGCTCTGTAAGCTGCTGTGTCCCCAGAATCTGGCCCAGTGTAGGCACTCAGCAGCTATAGACTGATGTTAAGAGAAAATGCACATTTCATCTCAGCCTCAGAGCAGTTCTGGGAAACAGATAGGAAACCAAAGCTCTGCAAGAATGTGGGACTCTCTCAGGGCCATCACAACACTGTTGTTGGTCTCATGTTTGGTGACTGGGTCTCCTATTCCTGGTCTCTTTCCTAGGCATAATGCTTTTATATAAAGTCCGTTCCATTGTTTTTTTGTTTGTTTTCTTTTTTCAGCCTAAATAACTTAGTTTCTCTAAACTTTTCTCCTAGGGACTCTTTTTTAACCCTTTGAATTATTGCTGATTATTATCTTATAACTTTTATTTTTTTTTCCATTTTGCATGTCATATTTTAGCAAAGCATTAAAAGGAACACGGCACAAAGCACACCCATATTTTTGGATGCTGTGGATTTCATCATGCTGCTTATTCCATTCTATCTAGTCAGTACCTCCAAGGCATTAATGCTGCCTTACCTCCTTCATTCGAAGACTTCCCTGTGCAAGGTGGAATATACGTAAGGAGGCAAACACACAGGGTTATATGCCTGCTCTGCTTTACAGAGGCCTCTTCCAGGAGTGTAATACGGGGGTTGCTCATACTCTGAAGAAGATAGTGGCAGGCTATTACTGTCATGAGAGCCAGAACGTGGCTGGCTCCTTACAGACATGGCTTCATAGGGGCATGCCACGTGATTCCTGAGTAAGCCTTCTGGTGTGAATTTCCTGCTCACTGGGGTGATTCTTCACTTCCCACAGGTCAACCTGCTGTATTATCCTCTTACCTATGCTTTTCTGTGATCCATAGAGGTAATTTAATTTTCAGTCCATGTACCTACCCTGCCTACTTAGTTTCTTCTCAGTGCCACACTTAATTCCTTCACATTTACTGATTAATTAAATGAGAAGACTATGCCAGGTGAAGGTTCAGCATCTTCAGAACTCTACCTGATGCATTCCCTGAGGCTGCCTTTCAATAACTGAGGTGATATTCTTTGAGCAGTGTGACCTGTTAGAGGTGCCCAGTCAGGTCCGATGAAAAGCCCTCTGATTTGTTGAAATGGTGCATTAGTAAAGTATTATAGTTTATTTTCACAAAGCTAGATTAGTTGTTACATGTTGGTTTTTGTTTTGCCTAGCCCCGGCAAGTATGGAGGTGACCTTGATGTGTCTATAGAATATCAGGAATATCTGGCTGGGTGGGTGGCTCACACCTGTAATCCCAACAATTTGGGAGGCCGAGGTGGGCGGATCGCCTGAGGTCAGGAGTTTGAGAGAGGCCTGGCCAACATGGTGAACCCCCGTCTCTACTAAAAATACAAAAATTAGCCAGGTGTGGTGGGAGGTGCCTGCGATCTCAGCTACTCGGGAGGCTGATGCAGGGGAATCACTTGAACCCGGGAGGTAGAGGTTGCAGTGAGCCAAGATTGTGCCACTGCACTCCAGCCTGGGCAACAGAGCGAGATTCTGCCTAAAAAAAAAAAAAAAAAAAAAAGAATATCAGGAATATCCATTTTATGTCTCAATGCACATACCTCACAGTTTTCTGGTCCAATTTTTAGGCACTTTATCAGGCCCTCATATGTTTTCAAAAATAATTGCTAATGACTTTGATGAAGCTAGGCAAGATATTTTTTGGTTTTAGGGCAGTTTGGGCTATAGTTTGCAGCCTTCCTAATTTAATAGAAGAATTTTTTAACTAGATTCTCCCCCTTCTCAGGGTGGCTTCCTGCCTTTCCATTCTAGTGCTTCACACACAAATGACAAGCTCACAGGGGACTTATCTAGAAAAGGCCGAGATAAAAATAAGTACAATGTTAAAAAAATCTATCTTATAGTATCATTTATTTAGAGCTTCCTCTCCTTTTCTAATGAAAGGCTGCTGTAGTTTCCTTTTGTGCTTTTTTTGCTGAAGGCTTTTCAGTAATATTCCCATGTGTCCCCTGTGATGCTAAAAGCATGAGCTTGGGGGCAGGTTGACTGGCATTCAGGTCTTTGCTCAGCCTCCAGCCGCAAGACAAGGCGAATAATATTGATCTCGTGGAGCTGAAATGAAAATTAACTTTTCTAATCTGTGAAAATGCTTTGTTATAATCCTGAAATACATGAATACGTAGGTTGAAATAGCAAGTACCAAGTGTTGACATTATGTCCAGCATTGCCACATGCCATGTCTGAATGATTTTTGCCAGATGTTTAATAAGATTATAAATGAATAGGTTATTAAATGGGCATCTCCTACTCTCTAGGTGTTTCTGTTTCTGCTTCTCTGTTTTCTGTTTGTATCTCCATTTATTTTAATGCCTACCATTATGTCAACTCTGCCACCTTCCTATACATGGATATACCAGAGAAATACATTTTAATTATTAATTATTATTGATATATAATCTTAAAAACAAATGAATGGAATCTTTATTTTTAATCTCTTTTAAAAAAACTCATTTTTTTTTTCACTTACTGATTAAATCTTGAGTCTTTTGCCTCCAGTGGATCAGTGATTTTTCAGCAGAAAATCTTTCCTCTCCATTGCTTTGTGCTTTTGTTGCTAGGCAGTCAACAGCAGGGCTACTAAAGCACTTCTAATTTAGGCAAATCTTTTCCTCTATTTTAGAAATGGATTTCAATGGCATTCAGTTTGTTTGCAGAAACCTACTGAAAGGTATATGGTAGAGATATGAATGTTTATAATTACAGAATAACAAAATGAATATTCTGCTGGCTTTTTTTTTTTTTTTTTTTTTTGAGATGCAGTTTTGCCCTTGTTGCCCAGGCTGGAGTGCAATGGTGTGATCTTGGCTCACGGCAACCTCCGCTTCCCGGGTTCAAGCGATTCTCCTGCCTCAGCCTCCCAAGTTGCTGGGATTACAGGCACCCGCCATGCCCGGCTAATTTTTTGTATTTTTAGTAGAGATGGGGTTTTGCCATGTTGGCTAGGCTGGTCTCAAACTCCTGACCTCAGGTGATCCACCCACCTCGGCCTCCCAAAGTGTTGGGATTACAGGCTTGAGCCACCACGCCTGGCCTCTGCTGACTTTTAAAAAAATAACAGGGAATGTGGGGTCACTCATAGTGTGGAGGGAAATTTTGAGAATTTTAAGCACCTCTGAATCATATTGGCAGTTATAAGCTGTAGGGGTGTTTTGTGCACATTTGATTTTTTTTCCTTTTAAAAAATCTCCTTCCTTCCACGAACAAACAGTTGCATGGGAAATGACATATCACTATATATATGTGTATATATATATATGACATATCACTATATATATATGACATATCACTATATATATATATATATATATTTTTTTTTTTTTTTGATGGCCAGGCAAAGCCTCCTCAACTCAACTGTAGCTTCCTCCTCTTACCTCACAGCCCTAAGCTGATGACTACTTCTGTGCCTTATTCTACCTTCCCGGAAGTTCCAGGTCCATTTAGTTCGAGTTGTAAATATTGACTGAACACGTTGTGTTAGTCCAGTCTCTTGTGATTGCAAATGAAATACCACAGGTCAAACAAATTCATTTAAGAGTAGGTGCAGTGGGAGGCGAGCTTATTGAGAGGATGCTTGGGTGGCACGAAAGAATGGAACCAGTGTACCCTTCAACATCCATGTCTTTGTTGCTCAGTCTCCTAACCTCCTCAACCCTTGCATCTGCTTGGAAAGGCCCATGCTGTCTCCTTGGCATCTTGAGGCAGGTCCTTTCCTCTGTTTAGATTGTCCTCCCATCCCTCCTTCTGTCCACTTTGGTTTGGTTAACTTTTAATTATTCTTCAGGATTCAGCTGAGATGTGTCCATCTCCTGGACTTTCTCCCTGCCACCCAGCCTGGGATGCATCCCTCTTAACATGTTTTCATAAAATCCTACACCCAGGACCTATCTATGCACTTATATAATAGTTGCTCATTTGCTTGTGTGTTTCAACTGCACTTGGTCTTCTAGAGAGTGGGAACTGTGTCTGATTCATTCTTTCATTTTTTACCCATTGTCTCATTCATAAACAGAGAAAAATATTTGTTGAATGAGTGAACGTGGGATGTCTGTTCATTTTGGTATATTACTTTGCTTTCTGGGCTGAGCTCAGGACAGATGCCAAAGCCTTTCCCTCTAATGACATCAAAGCCCTACTTCTAAAACCAGACTGGATGTGATTCCCTTCTACAAACAGATTCAGTAAAGAAATGTGAATACTCCCACAAAAAGCCCAGTAAGTATGTGGTGGTTTTGATAATAATAAAAGTTTTGTGTAGTATCTAGATATAAATAACAATGACTTAAAATATATGTATAAAATACTTGTAAGTGAACCCTAATCAGTGAGCAACAAGGTTAACTGAATAGTGGGTATGAACAGAGTGGTCAAGAAGGTGCCTGGGCTACTCTGCCTATGGAATAGCCATTCTTTATTCCTTTACTTTCTTAATAAACTCACTTTTGCAAAAAAAAAAAAAAAAAGAAGAAGAAGAAGGAGGTGCTTGGCAGTGAACATTCATTTTTAGAGGTTTATTTTTCATTTATTTCATTGACTCCATTTATTTCGATGACCAGTTTAAAAACCTTTTAAGTAAGTTGAAAAAAACCTTTTACTCATCATACAGTGGCCAAAACCACAATTACTTTTGCACCAACCTAATAACTTGTCAATTTGTCCTTCCTTCTTAGGGGTAACCATAGTATAATAATCTTTAATTACTATTTAATATATTAAATATAGCTATTTTCAGTTTATTCTAAGGTTGAAATACTGCTTGTTGATGCATCAGGGACTCTGATGTGCAGGTCCCACAAAATGTGTAAGAGCACCTTCTCTTCTTGGCTAACAGTTTTGTAATCAACTTTGATTAAACTATTCCATGGTTATGAATCCATGAAAACCATTCTCAACAATTGTTTTGGGAGTTAGAAATTACAAGTACTCTATTTTTTTTGTATGTAGCTTTTTTCTTTCAGTATATATTACTTGACACCTAGTATTCTGAGCCTATGTAATGGTGAATCATTTTAATGGGATCTTACTATGGTTCTAAGAATTCTCATCATCAGAAATAAATGATTTTACCAGAGAGAAAAATGAAAGAGCTGGTTTTACTGACATACTCATCCATTCCTTGTTCTTCTCCCTTTCTCTCTCTTTTCTTTTTCAGTGAGCATGTTTTTGAACACATTAACACCGAAGTTCTACGTGGCCCTAACAGGCACTTCCTCACTAATATCAGGGCTTATTTTGGTAAGTGGTGGAGTCCTTCTCATTTAAAAACATGCTGATTAGTAATATGTGTATTAGTGTATGTACAGTAAAAAACTCTGGAAGAATATACACTAACAGGTTACAGTGATTATCTTGCACATGTATATATGTTGGGGAGTGGACTCATAGAAGCCTTTTACTACCCCATTATATTTCTGAAATATTTGGAAACAATTTAAGCAATCATATATTACTTTGTTGAAGGGGAAAAACAAATGTAAATGAAATGGAAAATAAAGGAAGACATAATTCTCTGTCAAATTTTACTATCTAAGATATTGTAAAATAAATGTAACTCAGTTCAACTAAAAATCATCAAAATGGGGCTGGGCGCAGTGGCTCACATCTGTAATCCCAGCACTTTGGGAGGCAAAGGCGGGCAGATCACTTGAGGTTAGGAGTTTGAGACCAGCCTGGCCAGCATGGTGAAACCCCATCTCTACTAAAAATACCAAAAAAATTAGCCGGGTGTAGTGGCACATACCTGTAGTCCCAGCTATCCGGGAGGCTGAGGCAGGAAAATGGGTTGAACCCGGGAGGCAGAGGTTGCAGTAGCCGAGATCGCGCCATTGCACTCCAGCCTGGGTGACAGAGCAAGACTCTGTCTCAAACAAACAAACAAACAAACAAAACCAACGATCAAAATGGAATATTGTACAAAATCAAGATCAATAGAAATATAGCTTAGTTTTTTCTAAATGTATTGACATGGATTGTGACAATTCTAAGTTTTTTTTCCCTTCATCTTCTTTTCTTTCTAAATTTACATTTATTTATGCATTGCTTCCTTTAAAAAAAATCCCTAAAATGCAAAAAAGCAATATGATTATCATTTGTATGGCTCTATTACCTTATCTTTGTAACAGTTGCAGGTGTGCTAAATGGTAACACTTGAAGTAGTTAATTTTAGTGGCCTCAAATGGGGACCATCTAAACTCAGTGGGACTACTCTAATAGAATTAAATGACCTTTAAGGCAAAAAGGTTTTAGAAAAGCTTTTTTTCTCTGTACCCATATACTTGTGATTAAATTATAGAAACAAGCATAAGAAAAATTTTTACAGAGTTGATGTTAAGAGAAGTGGATGATCAGAAGAAAAACAGAAAAGCTTTAGAGAAGGGTGCAAACATGTGGAGCAAAGAGCATAAATGGACCTAGAATAATGGTGGATTTCGGAAGCTTGAGCTTGTGAGGAGCCAGAGTAAAAAGATGAAGAAATGTATGGAGGACAGAAACCTGCAAACAGAGGAGAGGGATGATGGCAGTGTGGGGAGGATCTTTTCGTGTGCAGAGAACATCCAGGTTCATCTTGCTTTGCTGTGTCATATGGATTGTTAAACTCGTGGCATGAGATGTTTAAAGTTGGTGTTAAATGTCCTCCCACACATCTCCATTCCAAGTTTCAGGGTCCCACTCTTTTCCAGTTAATGCCCTCACTTTAACAGTAGATACCTGGAGAGCCTGAGCATGCACCTCTCATTGCAGGTCAGCCACTCACATAAGAGCTTGTGTCTGATTTTCCACAATTTCCAGCTCTTTCTCTACAAGAGATGAGACTCTCACTAAGGGCACTCTTAGAAGATTCGAAGCTCAGTATGTGCTTCTGGAGCCAGGAGTTAGAATCCCTGAGTTCATTGTTTTCATCACCTTGTCCAGTGAACTTAAGAGCAACCAACCAACTTCGTTATATTCCTTGGTTCTCCACATATGGTCAAAGGTATTATGTGTAGAGTTGCTAAACTCTTTGCCTCTCAAGAGTGGTGAATCAGGAGTATCAAATGCATTTATTTTGCATAACTCTCTAAACAGTTCACGCCAAGGACTGTCAGTGTTCTCCATACTATTAGAAGTAGAGTCCTTAGCATTTTTGGGTCTAATTATATTAAGCAGCCAACTCCAGAAACCCCAAAACCAACTAAAGAAATCTATCCTCAAAATTCTGTTTCTCTAGAACTACTTCTGGTACTAAAAATCTGTTTTGGATAAATGAAAATCCAACTAGAAAGCCCAATGCTGGCTGCAAAGACCAACCCAAGTTGAGGGGAAGCATATTAAACTTCCTCCTTAAAATGGGTTGAAATAAGGTATATGCGATACTTTATACCATGTCGCCTCTTAAATACTAATCTGTTCACCTGTGTCTCTGAAGTTTTCCCTGTTCTTTAGAGATATGATAAAAATAAAGACCCTGTAGAAAGTGGCTCCATAAAGCTATAAAGCTGGTCACTAATTTATTCCATGTAAGGACTGTGTCTTATTCTGAGATTGTGTCCTTCTTACTTTTTAACGTTAAAATTTTCTTCTGAAATGATGGTGATAGTGTATGGTAGTGCTATTTTACTATTATTACTTTGCAAAGAAGAATATAGCAGCCCCACATTGGTCTTCACATTTGTCGGGGCGGAGGCAGGAACTCTTGGCTTCAGAGAACAATCACCTCAAAAATTTACTTCTACTTAACCTGTTGAGGAACAATATAAATTGTCCAAATGGGAAATAGTAAAAATATTTGAGTCTGACCTAGAGCAATGAATGGAGAAGAGAAAGGCTTTAGATAATCTCTTCAATCTAGGGGATTGAGGGCAGAGGAAAATTATCTAAGAGAGGATTTGGTGGACGGAAGCCAGCAGAAACGGTTTTGCTAGAAAACCACAGAAAAAATTGTGGTAAGTGCTGAAGGTATGGGAATGAATCTCTCACTCCAAAGGTTTCTAATTTTATTAATTAAAAAATATTTTCATTAGGAGGCAATATACTTACTATTTAGAGCTAGGTAAGAAACTATATTAATATATTGAGAATTACATGATATCCAGAGAGGACAAGGAGTAGACAGAAGATGATGAGAGAAAGTAATGAAAAGGGGAGATCAGTTTCAGTGAGACAGGTGATAGAAGAGAAAACCATGAAAAAGGAAGAAGTCAAGTGAGCCCTGTTTGCAGACAACATGATCTTATATTTAGAAAAACCTAAAGACTCTACCAAAAACAGTTAGAACTGATAAACGAATTCAATAAAGTTGCAGGATACAAAATCAGCATACAAAAATCAGTAACATTTATATATGCTAACAGTGAACAATCTGAAAAAGAAATCAAGAAAGCAATCCCATTTACAATAGCTACAAAGAGCATAAAATACCCAGGAATTAATTTAATAAAAAAAGTGAAAGATGCATACAAGGAAAACTATTAAACCCTGATGGAAAAAAATTGAAGAGAACACACAAAAAATGGAAAGATATTTTGTGCTCGTGGATTGGAAGAATTAATATCATCAAAATGACAATACTCTGTGAATAAATTTTACAATACTCTGCACATAAATTTACTTATTTAATGCAATCCCTATCAAAATACCAATCACATTCTTTACAGAAATAGAAAAAAATATCTAAAATTTATGTGGAACCACAGAAGACCCTGAATAGCCAGAGCAATCCTGAGCAAAAAGAACAAAACTGGATGCATCACACTATCTGACTTCAAAATATTTTACAAAGTTATAGTAACCAAATCAGCACGGTACTGGCATACAAACAGACACATAGCAATGGAACAGAGTAGACAGCCCAGACGTAAATCCACAAATTTACAGTCAACTCATTTTCGACAAAGGCACTGAGAACATACATTGGAGAATGGACAGTCTCTTCAATAAATGTGCTGGAAAAACTGAATAACCATATGTTGAAGAATGAAGCTGGACCTCTCTCTTTCACCGTATGCAAAATCAAATCAAAATGGATTAAATACTTAAATCTAAGACCTGAAACCATGACACTGTGAAAGAAAACATTGGGGAAATGCTCCAGAACATTAGTCTGGGTAAAGATTCCCTTTGAAAACTGGCACAAGAAAGGGATGCCCTCTCTCACCACTCCTATTCAACATAGTGTTGGAAGTTCTGGCCAGGGCAATTAGGCAGGAGAAGGAAATAAAGGGTATTCAATTAGGAAAAGAGGAAGTCAAATTGTCCCTGTTTGCAGACGACATGATTGTATATCTAGAAAACCCCATTGTCTCAGCCCAAAATCTCCTTAAGCTGATAAGCAACTTCAGCAAAGTCTCAGGATACAAAATCAATGTACAAAAATCACAAGCATTCTTATACACCAACAACGGACAGAGAGCCAAATCATGAGTGAACTCCCATTCACAATTGCTTCAAAGAGAATAAAATACCTAGGAATCCAACTTACAAGGGATGTGAAGGACCTCTTCAAGGAGAACTACAAACCACTGCTCAAGGAAATAAAAGAGGATACAAACAAATGGAAGAACATTCCATGCTCATGGGTAGGAAGAATCAATATCATGAAAATGGCCACACTGCCCAAGGTCATTTACAGATTCAGTGCCATCCCCATCAAGCTACCAATATCTTTCTTCACAGAATTGGAAAAAACTACTTTAAAGTTCATATGGAACCAAAAAAGAGCCCGCATCGCCAAGTCAACCCTAAGCCAAAAGAACAAAGCTGGAGGCATCACACTACCTGACTTCAAACTATACTACAAGGCTACAGTAACCAAAACAGCATGGTACTGGAACAGAACAGAGCCCTCAGAAATAACGCCGCATACCTACAACTATCTGATCTTTGACAAACCTGAGAAAAACAAACAATGGGGAAAGGATTCCCTATTTAATAAATGGTGCTGGGAAAACTGGCTAGCCATATGTAGAAAGCTGAAACTGGATCCCTTCCTTACACCTTATACAAAAATCAATTCAAGATGGATTAAAGATTTAAACGTTAGACCTAAAACCATAAAAACCCTAGAAGAAAACCTAGGCATTACCATTCAGGACATAGGCATGGGCAAGGACTTCATGTCCAAAACACCGAAAGCAATGGCAACAAAAGACAAAATTGACAAATGGGATCTAATTAAACTAAAGAGCTTCTGCACAGCAAAAGAAACTACCATCAGAGTGAACAGGCAACCTACAAAATGGGAGAAAATTTTCGCAACCTACTCATCTGACAAAGGGCTAATATCCAGAATCTACAATGAACTCAAACAAATTTACAAGAAAAAAACAAACAACCCCATCAAAAAGTGGGCAAAGGACATGAACAGACACTTCTCAAAAGAAGACATTTATGCAGCCAAAAAACACATGAAAAAATGCTCATCATCACTAGCCATCAGAGAAATGCAAATCAAAACCACTATGAGATACCATCTCACACCAGTTAGAATGGCAATCATTAAAAAGTCAGGAAACAACAGGTGCTGGAGAGGATGTGGACAAATAGGAACACTTTTACACTGTTGGTGGGACTGTAAACTCGTTCAACCATTGTGGAAGTCAGTGTGGCGATTCCTCAGGGATCTAGAACTAAAAATACCATTTGACCCAGCCATCCCATTACTGGGTATATACCCAAATGACTATAAATCATGCTGCTATAAAGACACATGCACACGTATGTTTATTGCGGCATTATTCACAATAGCGAAGACTTGGAACCAACCCAAATGTCCAACAATGATAGACTGGATTAAGAAAATGTGGCACATATACACCATGGAATACTATGCAGCCATAAAAAATGATGAGTTCATGTCCTTTGTAGGGACATGGATGAAATTGGAAATCATCATTCTCAGTAAACTATCACAAGAACAAAAAACCAAACACCACATATTCTCACTCATAGGTGGGAATTGAACAATGAGATCACATGGACACAGGAAGGGGAATATCACACTCTGGGGACTGTGGTGGGGTGGGGGGAGGGGGGAGGGATAGCATTGGGAGATATACCTAATGCTAGATGACGAGTTAGTGGGTGCAGCGCACCAGCATGGCACATGTATACATATGTAACTAACCTGCACAATGTGCACATGTACCCTAAAACTTAAAGTACAATAAAAAAAAATGAGAAAAAAAAGAAAAAAAAAAAGATTTTTTGTGTGAAACCTCAAAGCACAGGCAACCAGAGCAGAAATAGACAAATGGGACTATATCAAGTTAAAAGGCTCCTGCACAGCAAAGGAAACAATAAAGTGAAGAGGCAAACCATAGAATGGGAGAAAATATTTGCAGGCTATTCATCTAAGAGATTAATAACCAGAATATATAAGGAGCTCAAATAACTCAATAGCAAAACCGCAAATAATCCAATTATAAAATGGGCAAAGATCTGAATAAACATTTCTCAAAAGAAGACATGTGAGTGGACAACAGGTATATGAAAAAGTGCTCAGTATCACTAATCATCAGAGAAATGCAGACCAAAATCACAACGAGCTATCATCTCAATACAGTTAAAATGGCTTCAAGTGATTCTCCTGCCTTGGCCTCCTGAGTAGCTGGGACTGCAGGCATGTGCCACCGTGCCCGGCTAATTTTTGTAAGAAGAAAGGGTGTGGTAGGTGCAGTGGCTCACGCCTGCAATCACAGCACTTTGGGAGGCAGAGGCAGGAGGATCACATGAGGCCAGGAGTTCGAGACCAGCCTGGCCAACATGGTGAAACCCTGTGTCTACTAAAAATACAAAATTAGCCGGGTGTGGTGGCACACACCTGTAGTCCCAGCTGCTCAGGAGGCTGAGGCAGCAGAATCACTTAAATCCAGGAGGCGGAGGTTGCAGTGAGCTGAGATGGCACCACTGCACTCTAGCCTGGGCAATAGAGCGAGACTCTGTCTCAAAAAACAAAACAAAACAAAAACTGGGTATAACAGAAGCTGGTGAAGATGTGGAGAAAGGGGTACTCTTGTACACTGTTGGTGGGATTGTAAATTAGTTCAGCCACTATGGAAAACGGATGTTTCTCCAAAAGCTAGAAGTTGAAATAGCATATGATCCAGCAATTCACTTCTTGGATATATATCCAAAAGAAAGGAAATCAGTATGTCAAAGAGATACCTGCAGTCCCATGTTTATTGCAGCACTATTCATAATAGCCAAAATTTAGAATCAATTTAAGTACCCATCAATTGATGAATGGGTAAAGAATATGTGGTATATATTGCAGAGATGAACAGAAAACTTCCCCTTCATCCTTGAAAGGTTGACAGAAAAATTAACTGACAAATGGCAGATTAATAAGAGAAAAGGCATAAGAAATGTATTATTAACGTGCACAGGAGAACTACAGAGTGATTACCCAATATCTCAGTGGGGTTAAGAAGCTTATATATGATCTTGAGGTTACAGAAAGATTGGGGTCTTGGATCCTGGCAAAACAAGTTATGGTGGAGAAACAAGTTGTGGGACGGGGAAAAGAGGAATTTTCTTGAGGGCAATACATGATTACTAGGGAGAATGATTGGATCAGGGAACAGAGATTAATTTGTAAATAGTTCTCTTTGGAATTTGAATGTTCCACAATGGAATGTTTTTCAGTGATGAAAAAGAATGTTCTGTTATTTGCAGCAACATGGATGGAACTGGAGGTCATTATGTTGAGTGAAATAAGCCAAGTACAGAAAGACATATATTGCATAGTCTCACTCATATATGGGGGTTTAAAAAGTGGATCTCAAAGATACAGAGTAGATTGGTGGTTACCAGAGGCTGGGAAGGTCACACAGGCTTCAGTGTACTGCACACTGCACAGCTTATTGTAACCTTGACCTCCTGGGCTCAGGCAATCCTTTGTCTCAGCCTCCCAAGTAGCTGGGACCACAGGTGCGTGCCATCATGTCTGGCTAATTTTTTAAATTGTTTGTAGAGATGGGGTCTCCCTATATTGCTCAGGCTGGTCTTGAACTCCTGGGCTCAAGCAATACTCTTCCTTTGGCCTCCCAAAGTGTTGGGATTACAGGCGTGAGCCACCATGCCTGGCTGAGGTTTATTAATAGGTACAAATATACCAGTTAAATAGAATAAATAAGACCTAATGTTTGACAGATTGTTAGGGTGACTATAGTTAACAATCTGTTGTGTATTTCAGAATAGTCAGAAGAGAATAATTTGAATGTTCCTGGCACAAAGAAAAGAAAAATAAATTTAAGATGGTAGATATTCCAGTGACCCTGATTTGATCTTTACATATTACATGAAGGTATCAAATTATCACATGTACCCTGAAAATATGTACAGCTATTATGTATCAATTTTAAAAAGCCATGGGGAGAATCAGGGATTGTTGACCTGATAGGACTTTGATCATTCATCCCTAAGCCATTCATTTTTCAGAGAAGAAAATCGAGACTAACAGAAGAAAGAAAAGGAAATGTTTTGTCTAAGCTCATGTGGTTTGTTTGCAGCAAAGTCAGGCCTAGAACCTAAGTCTTCATGTTCCTACCTTAATATTCTTTTTTTTCTTTCAAAGCTTGTTTATTTTTATTTTTAAATTTTTATTTCAATAGGTTTTTGGGAAACAGGTGGTATTTGCTGACTAAGTTCTTTAGTGGCTATTTCCGAGATTTTCGTGCATCCATCCCCCAGCAGTGTACACCGTACCCAATCCCAATGTGTAGTCTTTTATCCCTCACCCTCTTCCCACTCTTTCCTCCTCTGAGTCTTCAAAGTTCATTGTATCATCCTTTTTTTTTTTTTTTTTTGAGACGGAGTCTCGCTCTGTTGCCCAGGCTGGAGTGCAGTGGTGCTTTCTCGGCTCACTGCAATCTCTGTCTCCCGGATTCACACCATTCTCCTGCCTCAGCCTCCTGAATAGCTGGGACTACAGGCGCCCGCCACCATGCCCGGCTAATTTTTTGTATTTTTAGTAGAGACGGGGTTTCACCATGTTAGCCAGGATGGTCTCGATCTCCTGACCTCATGATCCACCTGCCTCGGCCTCCCAAAGTGCTGGGATTACAGGCGTGAGCCACTGTGCCTGGCCCATTGTATCATTCTTAATGCCTTTGCGTCCTCATAGTTTAGCTCCCACTTATGAGTGAGAACATACTTTTGGCTTTCCATTCCTGAGTTACTTCACTTAGACTAATGATGTCCAATTCCATCCAGATTGCTGCAAATACCATTATTTCATTCCTTTTTATGGTGGAGTAGTATTCCATGGTGTGCGTGTACGTATACATATATATATATATATATATGTATACGTACACACACACCACATTTTCTTTATCCACTTATTGATGAGCATTTGGACTGGTTCCATATTTTTGCTATTGCAAATTGTGCTGCTATAAACATGCGTGTACAAGTATCTTTTTTGTATAGTGACTTCTTTGCCTCTGGGTAGGTACCTGGTAGTGGGATTGCTGGATCCAATGGTAGATGTACTTTTAGTTCTTTAAGGAATCTCCAGTGTTTTCCATAGTGGTTGTACTAGTTTACATTCCCACCAGCAGTGTAAAAGTATTCCCTTTTCACCACATCCATGCCCATATCTATTATTTTTTTTACTTTTTATTATGGTCATTCTTGCAGGGGTGGAGTGATACTGCATTGTGGTTTTGATTTGCATTTCCCTGATCATTAGTGATGTTGAGCATTTTTTTCATGTTTATTGGCCATTCGTATATCTTCTTTTGAGAATTATCTATTATTCATGTCCTTAGCCCACTTCTTTTTTTTTTTTTTTTTTTTTTTTTGAGACAGAGTTTTCACTCTTGTTGCCCAGGCTGGAGTGCAATGGCACAATCTCGGCTCACTGCAACCTCTGCCTCCCGGGTTCAAGCAATTCTCCTGCCTCTGCCTCCCAAGTAGCTGGGATTACAGGCATGTGCCACCATGCCTGGCTAATTTTTTGTGTTTGTTAGAGACAGGGTTTCACCATGTTGGCCAGGCTGGTCTGGCCAACTTCTGACCTCAGGTGACCCACCTGCCTCAGCCTCCCGAAGTGCTGGGATTGTAGACGTCAGCCACTGCACCTGGCCCTTAGCCCACTTTTTGAAGGGATTTTTTTTTTTTTCTTGCTGACTTATTTGAATTCCTTGTAGATTTGGGATATTAGTCCTTTGTCAGATGTGTAGATTATGAAGATTTTCTGCCACTCTGTGGGGTGTCTGTTAATTCTGCTGATTATTTCTTTTGCTGTGCAGAAGCTTTTTAGTTTAATTAAGTCCCATCTATTTATCTTTGTTTTTGTTGCACTTGCTTTTGGGTTCTTTTTCATGAAGTCTTTGCCTAAGCCAATGTCTAGAAGGGTTTTTCCAATGTTATCTTCTAGAACTTTTATGGTATCAGGTCTTAGATTTAAGTCTTTGATTCATCTTGAGGTGATTTTTGTATAAGGTGAGCGATGAGGGTCTAGTTTCATTCTTACTCATGTGACTTGCCAATTATCCCAGCACCATTTGTTGAATAGGGTGTCTTTTCCACACTTTATAGTTTTGTTGTGCTTTGTCCAAGATCAGTCGACTGTAAGTATTTGGCTTTATTTCTGGGTTCTTCATTCTGTTTCATAAGTCTATATGCCTGTTTTTATACTAGTACCATGCTGTTTTGGTGACTGTGGCCTTATAGTATAGTTTGAAGTCAGGTAATGTGATATCTCCAGATTTGTTCTTTTTGCTTAGTTTTGCTTTGGCTATGCAGCTCTTTTTAGGTTCCATATGAATTTTTTGGTTGTTTTTTTCTAGTTCTGTGAGTAATGATGGTGGTATTTTGATGGGAATTGCATTGAATTTGTAGATTGCTTTCGGCAGTATGGTCATTTTCCTAGTGTTGATTCTACCCATCCATGAGCATGGGATGTGTTTCCATTTGTTTGTGTTATCTGTGATTTCTTTCAGCAGTGTTTTGTAGTTTTCCTTGTAGAGGTTTTTCACCTCCTTGGTTAAGTGTATTCCTAAGTATTTTTTAATTTTTTTATTTTTACAGCTACTGTAAAAGCAGTTGAGTTCTTCATTTGCTTCTCAGCTTGGTCGCTGTTGGTGTATAGCAGGGCTACTAATTTGCGTACATTAATTTTGTATCCTAAAACTTTGCTGAATTCATTTACCACTCCTGGGAGCTTTTTGGATGAGTCTTTAGGGTTTTCTAGGTATATGATCATGTCATCAGCAAACACTGACAGTTTGACTTCCTCTTTACCGATTTGAATGCCCTTTATTTCTTTCTCCTGTCTGATTGCTGTGGCTAGGATTTCCAGTACTATGTTGAATAGAAGTGGTGAAAGTGGGCATCCTTGTCCTGTTCTCAGGGTAAATGCTTTCAACTTTTCCTCGTTCAGTATAATGTTGGCTGTGGGTTTGTCAGAGATGGCTTTTATTACCTTAAGTATGTCCCTTCTATGCCAATTCTTTTGAAGAGATGAATAAAATTGATAGACCATTGGTGAGATTAAGCAAGAGAAGAAGAGAGAAGATCCAAATAAGCTCAATTAGAAACGAAATAGGAGATATTACAACTGATACCACAGAAATACAAAAGATAATTCAAGGCTACTTTGAACCCCTTTACACACATAAACTAGAAAACCTAGAGGAGATGGATAAATTCCTGGAAATATACAACCATCCTAAATTAAACCAGGAAGAAATTGAAAGTCTGAACAGATTGAAATGGTAATTAAAAAGTTACCAACAAAAAAAAGTCCAGGACCAGATAGACTCACAGCTGAATTCTATCAGACATTCAAAGAAGAATTGGTACCAATCCTATTGACCCTATTCCAAAAAATAAAGAAGGAATCCTCCCTAAATTATTCTGTGAAGCCAGTATCACCCTAATGCCCAAACCAGGAAACAATATAACAAAAAAATAAAACTACAGATCAATATCTCTGATGAACATAGATACAAAAATTCTCAGTAAAATATTAGCTAACTGAATCCAACAGCATGTCCAAAAAGATAATTCACCATGAACAAGTCGGTTTCATATCAGGGATGCAGGGATGGTTTAACATATGCAAGTAAATAAATGTGATACACCACATAAACAGAATTAAAAATGAAAATCACATGATCATTTCAATAGATGCAGAAAAAACATTTGACAAAATCCAGCACCCCTTTATGATTAAAAACCTACGTTAATATTCCTAAATAGAGGCAACTTCAGACGGGGGAAATGCTTGGTAAATTCTTACTAAATATATGCCCCAAACATGGCAATCTTTTAGCATATATGTTTTGTGGGAGGGAGAAGGGAAGGCATTACAAGTCTCCCTCTGATGATTATCATTTACATTTACAATAGTATTTTAACATTTTCATTCAAAACATCTTGGAAATATTTTTAAGTAAGCAAATAGAAAAAAAGAACTTTTCTGGATACAATTTCATATTGAAACCAGTAATTCACTCTGATGCTGAAAGGTAGGCTTTTGTCTTTTGTTTGTACATTCCTCCTCTCAGGGGAGGGTCACTGAAGACTGTTACCTACTTAGATGATGCCAGGCACTGATCTAAAGCACTTTGCATGCTAACTCATATACTCTTCCCCACAGTACAACAAGGTCATTGCTAATGGTTGTTTCCTTTTTACTTACAGGTAAGCTCAATAGGTAGAATAGGCCAGTTAGTAACCTGCCTTCAGTCACACAGCTAGCAATGGAGGAGCAGGGTTGGAATCCAGGCCATCTTGTGCAGGCAGCCTGCACTCAGTCACTCATTTCACTGCCTCTGTGGTCAGCTGTTTTTCTAGCCTGCTGTACAAATGGTAGGTCTGGACTTTATTCTAGGAGTAGCGTGGTGTAGATTCACAGGCTGTAAATTAATTACCTCCGTGTGGGTTGTTTCCTTTCATTCTGGTGAGCTAGGCCTAATGGTTGTTTTCCTTTTTAACTCAAAGATGGGGAAGCCCCAACAGCAATAAAGGGATTTCCCTAGAGCCTGGTTGCCTTTGCAGATCTGGGCTGGTGAGGTTTTCTCTGCCCCTGCTGAACCGGATGATCATTGCTGGGCTATCTTATGGTACATTTGTCTTGCAGCATTCTCAGGAAGCAGAGGATGCTTCCGACTGATAGGAAACTTTGAGCAAAGGAAAACCTCTCCTGTAGGAACATTTTGAAAGGTCTCTCTCAAAATGCTGGTCTGTAGTGAGAGCTAAATAACTACAGTGTGTACAGCTTTAGGCTCCTGCTTTAGAGCTTGTTGACATGCCTAGCCTTTAGGGACTCAGCTTTGCCGGGCCTCGAAATGAACCCAGGGTAAGGTTTCTATTCAGCCACTATCCTTTTCTGCTGAGTGCATTTCAGGGAGAGGCAGCATTGAGGTAAAGGATCAGGTGCTCTGCAAAATAGCTGTGTGCATGGAAATGCTTAGCAGTTTGCTTCCTGGCCCCAGGGAGATAATTACCTAACTGCTCTCACCTAAGCAATGTCCTAGGAGCCTGCCATGGACATTTAAAATACACGGCTGACCCTGGGGAAATTGATTATTTGGGGGCCTCAGGATTTCTATGCTGGAGACTAAAATTATCAAATTAAATTTGATTTGTTTGGAAAATAGAGCTAAAAACAAAGAAAAACCCTGATATTTCCTCTGTAAAGAAAAAGTCAATTAACTGAACAGATATACAATGTACTTAAACAGGTGTATATTTTATTAGATATCCCTAATACTTCTTAGTTCACAAGGTGAAAGCTAGCAATGACTTTGTTATACCATCTAGCTCACTCTTCCCTTTTAGTTCCTGTGCCTATACCCATCCATCCAGCTTTTTCCCTTGCTTAATTTCAAGATACCCCTCTGCCTGCTTGGCACAAGCCTTCCCATCCCAGTCCAGTTCCATCCACAAGAACTGCACCTGTCATCACAGTCCAGACCTGCCAAGTTAGTCTTATCTGCTAGCAAAGACATGCCCAGCCTCTGCAGGGAGTGTTTATTACAGTGGAGAAAAATCTCTGGATTTTGCTTCGCTTTTGAGAGTGGTAAGGTGGATATGTGCAGAAAATGCTCCCCTTAATTATCTCAAAATGTTGATAGAATGCATACAATGTTGCATTGACATTTATACATAGATTCCTATATCCCTATTAAAATGTGTGTGTATGTATTTCATTGGATATAGGGATCAATACACATTTTAATAGGATACAGGATATGTATATTTGTGTATATGTATATAGATATACATATATGTACATATATGTGTATGTGTGTGTATATATATATATATATATATATATATATATATATATAAAACAGAGGTATTTTTAAGAGGCATCCAGAGCATAATTTTTAAAAGTCAGAATCAAGAACAGGAAATGGAGAAAATCAGAATGGTAAATAAAATAATTAATTCATGGATTAAATGTAAAAGAAGTGTGTTTTTGGGAAAGTGGTAGCAGATGACGATTGAATAGGAATGAGTTATAACAAAAGATCTATTTATTGAGTTACCACTCCATGCCAGGTGTACTATATTAAGCACTTTGCATATATTATTTCATTTAGTTCTGATTGAAATTCTGAGTGGTGGGTATGACCAGTGTCTTTATATTGCTAAGTGAAAACAGACACAAAGTTTAAATAATTTGGCCAAGGTTATATAGCAGTTAAATCATGAGATTTGAACCCAGATCTCTCTGACCTTGCCTTCCATCACCTCTTATTCAAAAGTAAAGGAGCGGAGTTGAAGATTGCTATGTCTCCTTTCATTCCTTTTTCATCCATCTCAAGAAGTTGAACAGCACTCATGTAGCACTTTAATTGATAGGCATATGGATCACCCAAAATAATGGTGATTCTGGAACGAAGAGTGGAAAAAGACACAGGGAAACTTGATTAGAAGGGCTCTTGGGGGATTGGGGTGGGAAGCAGCCCATAAATGTCAAGCTGCATCATCTCTGAAGCACCTTGTCTCTTGACTCTAGAATAAAGAATGAGAGAGATGCTGTGAGGGCCAGATGGCTGGGGAGCCTGCAGACAATGAGAGGAAATAGGCTCATTTAACCTTGTCAGATTACAGCTTCTTGTGTTCACCACGGAAGTAAATGATCTTCTGCAGGGGACCCTGTGTCAGGCAAAGAAAGTAGATTGATACCTCTCGTGGACTGACTGTGGATTTCAGCATTTGGGTAGAACAGATTAATGATAAGATATGGCAGAAGTGAAGAAGGTGAATGAGCTAATGGCGGATAAAGGGACAAAACTGCCATTTTGGCTTTTTCAGCTTGCATTTCAGCACAAATTGAGAGACTTGAAAGTCATGTAGTTGCAGTGCTGAGGCAGGAATGCTCAGAAGCAATCCACTTTAAATCAGTAAAGACCTAAGGACTAGGCATTCAGAAAACTTGTGACTTACCTACGAAACTTTGCTAGGTAAGGATGGAGTGAAGACTAGAATTTAAATTTCCACCACTCTGCCCTAGCATCATTCTGCCTCTCATAAGGTTTGCCTGGGAAGGTGGATAGCAGCAGGGTGTAGCGGTTGATATTTTCATTTTAACAGACACACAGAAGTGGGTCAGGTAGATAAGAAGGAGAGAGTGGGGAGAGGGAAAGAGAAAAGAAAAAGGAAAAGAAAGAGGGAAGAGGAAGACTGCGACCTTCTTTGGAGGAAACATTTTTTCTTTTTCTAATAGGCCATGGGTTAGGCCAGATTTGTCCAGCCTAGACATAGACCAATGCTTAGCACATTTATCATTATATTTCATTTGTGTGATCTTTTATTGTCTTCTTCCTCTTTAGAATAGAAGCATCACAAAGGCAGGAACCATATCTGTGTTTTTGTGTGCTACTGTACATGAAATGCCAGGGTAAATACTTAGAAAATATTTGTCAAATGCACATAAGATCCAAGGAATGAATGAATGAACTGACTGCATCAGAATTATCTGGGAGCTTGTTTAAAATGATAGATTCTGAGCACCACCCAGACCAACTGAATTAGAATCTCTAGAGGAGGGACCTAGAGGACAGCTGGCAGGGCTTGAGATGAATGACACAGGCTGGCTTTTCCCAATTCTCAGTGGTCTCCAGGGCTTTGTTCAGGAGAGTTACCCTCCCTTTTAGGCCATAGTAGTTAATGCTGCAGTGGAAAATCTCATCCTGTGAACTTAGAGACACTGAGGTGGGGATGGACCATTGGCTGTTGACCTTGAAGAGAGCCTTACTTCCCTGTGTTTTCTTAAAGTCTTGGCAACAGGTGGCCACAAAGGCGGGTGGAAGGGCAGAATGCCAGTTTACATAGCCCCTGCAACTGTTGAGGGGAACAGGTGGCTGAGGAGGGATTGGCTGAGATCTAGGAAGCAGGAGGCCAAGACCCACTCAGTTGCTATTCTATATTCCTAAACAAAATATACAGAAACCAAGAATGTAAAAAAAAAAAAGTTTGATCTGTCATGAGGAATTAGGAAGGACTTTGAAAGAGTCAATATGGTAAAAAGAATATACTTTAGGATCAAAAAAGAAACTAAAAATGTTACAGGTATTACTGTAACACATGCCAACTGCCTGGGTTTATCTTCTTAAGCCCAGATAATCCCTTTTGCCAAAAAAAAAAAAAAACTGTTTACCACCAGATATATTTTTGAAGACTTGGAGCAGGTGTTGATTTGGCAATCTTTCTATCTAGGAGTAGACTGCCATAAAGTTTCGTATTCCTTCTTCAGTCTCTACCATCACTGTATCTATCCTCCTGTGACATCATTGTCTACTTTAATTCTTAAGAAGCACTTAGCCAGTTTCAAGCTTTGACATCTTTCTGTTTCCCATGGGTTTAATGGTGTTGGTGTGGAATTACTAAGCTTTTGCTGTGTGGAAATCTGGAGGCATTTTTGAGTGTGATAATAGGGCGTAGGGAAATTCCTGACACATGAAGTGTTTTATGTATAGAATATGCAGTTCAAAAGAAGAGGAGGACTTATTGGATAGGAAGAATCTAGGCATCTTGAACAAAGAGTCTACTTTTAGGTCTGCAAGATTGATGGAAAGGCCTTGTTTATTGTTCCTTTGTCTGATTTTTGTTCGCTGCAGGTAAACATGAGACAAGTTTGAAGCTTAGGCCAGCTGGAAACCTGGGTCTCTGCCCCCAGCTCCCAGCCCCAGTGCTCCTTGGTTATCCTTTCTGCTTCTGTCAAATAATAATGAAGGAGCTCACTGGGCATTGGTAACTGGGTCCTTGCCAAATGGATCTTTGTTTTAAATATGATCTGGGCCCTGAGTATAGCTTCTGGCCCTTCTGCCTTGTAAGATATAGGTCCAAACCACTTCCTCAGCCCTCTCATTCCCAATTCCATCCCCACATCTCTTATTCCCAGAAGATAAACCTAACCTGCACCTCCACTGAGATCAGTGTCACCCAGTTTTTATCCAGTTATTGCCTTCTAACCTGGGAAACAGCTCATATCACACTCTACTTTCCAAAATAGAATGTCTCCCCCTATTCATTCTTCTTTCTCTTTCTTCCTATCTTAGAGCAAGAAGTGAGAAGTGGTAGGTTCCTTTTTTTTTTTTTTTTTTTTTTTTTTTTTGAGACAGAGTCTAACTCTGTCACCCAGGCTGGAGTACAGCCCCGCGATCTCAGCTCATTGCAACTTCCGTCTCCCAGGTTCAAGCAATTCTCCTGCCTCAGCCACCCGAGTAGCTGGGATGACAGGCACCCATCACCACGCCTGGCTAATTTTTATATTTTTGTAGAGATGAGGTTTCACTATGTTGGCCAGGCTGGTCTCGAACTCCTGACCTCAGGTGATCTGCCCGCCTTGGCCTCCCAAAGTGTTGCGATTACAGGCATGAGCCACCGCGCCCAGCCGGTAGGTTACTTTTTAAAGGCAGAATGGACTTGGCATCATGTCTCTGGGTAATTTGTACTCTTTCCCACCATCAGTTTCTCTCTTTCCACTGGATTTTTTTCCCCTAACACAAACATGTGTGAAACTCTCTTTTTCATAAAAAACAAAATGAACACAAAACCTTTTATTGATCCCACTGTTGATTTAGACAATCTCCCGTTACATCAACCAGGCCAGCCCTTATCATCCACCCAGTCAACCTTCCAAATATCCTTCCATTCAGTCTTCTAGTCATCCCTCCCTTTCTCTCTCCATCTCTTCATCCAACATCAACTGAATGCTTACAGTGATCTTATTTTACACATTAGAAAACTAAGCCCCAAGGAATCAAGAAAAGCAACCAAGGTCACATAGCCCAGCTATCTAGTTTAAAGGGGTTTTGCCTTTAAACTAAATGGTGAGGTTCCTGTTGACTTCCTAAATCCCAAACCAGCTTGATACTTTTTAGTTCTCGTCTTACTTGACCCTCTCAGGGGCAGAGCATCAACAGGAAAAAAGCACAGGAGAGGTTAAGTTTTTAAGACTATGAAATGCATATTTATATTTTAATTTTTTGGTTATTTGTCAGACCAAAAACTGTTTTGTTCCACTGTGACAGGCCCACTGAGCTACTAGCATGTCCAAGAAGTGCTTTTAAAATCTAAATTTGTTTATGAGAGCTTTGCTGTTTACATTGTAGGTATGCACCAGGGAAAAGAATTCAAAGTGACACCAAATATGTGCGCATTAAATAACACCATCTGCCCATTTGGATCTGTGCAGCTCTTTTAAAATACTGTGAGGTGCTCGCCCAAAGCCTGACATGTTTCAGGATAAGGGAAAGATTTTTATGTTAAGACCCTACATGAAGACACTGTTTGAAGTTTCAGAAGGCTTTCAGTTCTTCCCTTCTTTCTTTCCTAGTTGTTCATTCAATATTTATTAGAAGGACGGGGTCCTTTTTTATTCTAGTGCCCCCTCTACACAGCAGAGGTCCATCTTTATACTTATGTTCTCTGTACACAGCAGGGGCTGTACTATTGCAGTGATATGACAGACCTGAGAAGGCCCTCCTTTTCCTCCCCAAGCAGCTGCACGAATAACCCAGTCTTTACTGAGGTCTATTATTACCGCATTAGAAATACTGGGTGGAAGGTCTATCACCTATTACAAAGCAAATGTCCAGTTAATATGAATCATTTTTTACCTTAGGATGAATAATCTGGTCCCATTTGATAGACTACTACTTCTGAATTGGTTTTTATAACTAGGAAAGCACAGAGGGACAGTGTCAGAGGGCACTTGGAAGTAAAGATTTGAAAAAAGGAATGATAGGCTACATCTGTCTGTTTACATGAAGCGAGGGAACTATAAAGTCTTGATATAGGGCCTTGGTAAGATAGTGACAGAGAGTAGGGGCTTTAGGCTAAGTGACTATTTAATTAGCTCTGTGACTTTGGTCAGGTCATTGTAACTTGATGGGTAGTTCTCATTCTGCATCTGTAAGTGGACTCTACATAGTCCTTTAAGGTCCTTTTTAGCGCTGACACTTTATGGTTCTGCTGGAAGAACTGAGAAATCTGAAGAAACCCAGGGTTTGTGTGTGTGTGATGGGTACAGGCATGCCAGGAGCCTGTGAGAGGTATTATGGATCTGTGACATAGACTTGTAGTGGCAGGGGCTAAGTCTGTAATCCTGGAGCACCGCTTGTGATTGGTGTGGAACATGTAGTGCTGTGTGGAATCAATGAACTAAGGACTGGCAGGTACTCCAGCAGCACAATATAGAAAGCAGAAAAATGACTTGGGGCACAGAATTTTCTGGGTCCTTTGGAGTCTTCTCTTCTAATAAAGGCAAAGCCATGAATCTGTTGAGGGCCTTGTTGAGTGGTCAGGATTGTACAGTGAGCAGTACCCTTCGTCATGATGATTTACAGTACTTTCTACCAACTGTCTAGTAACAGGCAAAATGCTGTAGTAACCTGAATTATAGACTGGCATAAAGCGGGGTGCCTCATGGCAGCATGTGAGGTGTGCTGCCCATGGGAGGGATGTGCATCATTAACATAGTAAATGGCAGCTTTGCTATTACTTTTGAAAACCAACTGCAGCAGGCACCGACTTAGGTGTTTTACATGGGGTTAGTATGAAAATTCAGGACCCTTGAGATAAATAACAAATATGATTTCCACTTACAGTTGAAGAAACCGACGTTCAGATAATAACTCACCTGGGGTTATAGACTCCCTTCTAGATCCATGGTGTGTAAATTTATCATTCCTGAGCTTTCTTTTATGCAAAATCCCACTCCTAGTCATTCCAAATGTTACAGATTAGTCTTGTCCTTTCTTAACTTGATCGTATATTCCCCCCTCTCTGCCCAGAGAAAATACTTGGATGTTTTAACATGTGATAATTCACGATAGGTTGAGCACTTTAAAAATTTGAAAATCTGAAATCTTAACTGCTCCAAAATCTGAAACTTTTTGAGTGCTGACCTGACACTCAAAGGAAGTGCTCACAGGAGCATTTTGGATTTTGGATTTTTGGATTAGGGATGCTCAGCCAGTGTGATACACATATTCCAAAATCTGAAAATATTCAAAATCCAAAACATTTCTGGTTCCAAGCATTTCATTTAAGGGATACTCAACCTATAGTCAAAAAGAGTAACTCCCTGGGATTAAATCAAGGCGTCCTATTATAGGATTGGAAACATTTCATTTGATTGATACTTCCTTCTGGTCATTCATAAATGCTCCTTATATCTTTTTAGAAATCTTTAATAGAACAAAACAGGGAAAACATCAGTTTTAAAATTATATCCCAAAGTCCGTTCCAGGGTAGATAATCTTGTTTTTATGGAATAAGTAAGGGTAAAAGTAATTCTATGTTAATTGCACATTTTATGTTATAAAAATGTAGCTATCCTATGAGACTCTGGGATATGATTGATTCTTAAATTTCTTCTGTGGAATGATTTGTGACTGCCTAAGGAAACCCCCAATCAGGGAGGAGAGAAAAAGATGGGGGAGAGAACTGCTTTGAGCAGTGGTAGGAAGTGTTCACTGTAGAGAGGCAGAGATCCCAGGTAAGAAGGGTTGGGGGAGGTCACTTGCTTTTCCAGTGCTTAGGAGGTCCTGACTTCAATCTAATCATGTAAGCATCATTGTTCTTTCATTACTGAAAGTTACTTCTTTTCCCTTTTGTAATTCACAGTACATAACAATTAGTAGGCTTGTGAACTAGGAAACATTAATGGTGTACAACAGATGCTTGTGTTTATAGAGCACTTCTCTGCAAGTGGAATAATGCTGAACCTCAGTGGCTGGGTGCTATCCATGTGGGAAATGGGATACAGCTCATTCTTTTGTTCTGTAAAACCAGTATTTCCTTAAGGAGGTCTTACCAAGCACCCCCACTCCTTCCTGCCCCACCTCTACCCCGATTTTGCTCTTAAGCATTTTACAGAGGTATGGTTTTTATCAGAATATAAAGTGCAAAGAACTGGAATATTTCATAAGCCGTATTTCAAAAACTGACTTATTTATATACATTTCTGGAATTGTCTTTCAGCTATGGTGATTTTGTTATTTGAATATTATATATAAATTTGGAGAAAAGTTATATTGAGCAGTTCTTAACAGTGTTGTTTTATCCATGATTGATGTTATAGTTTTTTGAAGCCAGTATTAAGCAGAGAAAACCACACTGAGAATTTTAAATGTTATTATTAATTTTACTAAAACCTAATTTTTAGAATAAACAGTTTTTGAAATAAAATGTACTTAAGGTGGAATTAGTAAATGTAACATGTTTTGTGGGCATGTGTACAGAAGTCGTAAATGATAACAGGGACCATAAACACGCTTATTTTTCTGTTCTAGATATTTGAATGGTGGTATTTTCGCAAATATGGAACTTCATTCATTGAACAAGTCTCAGTAAGCCACTTGCGCCCCCTTCTGGGAGGGGTTGACAACAACTCTTCCAACAATTCTAATTCCAGTAACGGGGACTCAGATTCCAATAGGCAAAGTGTCTCAGGTATGGAATTTCCTTCAGTTTGCAATATATTTGCTTACTGTTACTAAATTATTATTGTTACTCATACTAAGAGAGTAAGAATGTTGTTAAACATTAGGCTTCAGAGAAAAATGCAGTTCATTTTCCCAAGGAGTTGACAACCTGTATCAGAGAGGGAGGGTATAAACATCCTAGGGAAAGGAAATGCTTATCTTATTAATTTTACCCTCCTTTTTTTTTATGTGAGAGACTTGCTCTGTCACCCAGGCTGGAGTGCAGTGGCATGATCTCGGCTCACTGCAGTCTTCACCTCTTACGCTCGGGTGATCCTCCTACCTCTCAGCCTAGCAAGTAGCTGAGACGACAGGTGTGCACCACCATGCCTGGCTAATTTTTGTATCTTTTGTAGAGATGGGCTTTCGCTATGTTGTCTAGGCTGGTCTCAAACTCCTGGGCTCAAGTAATCTGCCCGCCTTGGCCTTCCAAAGTGCTGGGACTACAGGTGTGAGCCACTGTGCCGAGCTAATGTTATTTTTTCCCATTTGACTTAACCAATGGTCATTTAGGTCAGTGTTCCCAACCTGATGCTATAGCTTCCTTGTCCATAGTTTCTCAGACCTCAGTGAATAGATTCATTTTCTTCTATGATAATTGCAGAATCTTGTGTCTAACTAGATCTGATCACATCACTCCTCTGCTTAAAAGGTATCATTGGTTCCCATTCCACTGAAGATAAGGCCCAGGTTCCAGTTTCCTTAGCACAGCATGAGCTGCTTGGCAACTTTGGCTTCTGCCACAATCCAGTCCCTTTCCCATATGTCCTGTTTTCTAGTCACATGAAGCCAGTTTTTATTTCTTGAACATGCCATGTTTCTCATGACACTCTGCCTACAAGTCTCCCTTTTCCCTTATTCATCCATCCAAATCACTATCCAAATCAAATGTCACCTCCTGGGAAGCCTTCTCTGATAGTCTGTACACTATCTCTCTACTTCTGTTAATCTTTAATATTTTTACCTTTAGCAACACATCAAATTACATTGTAATTTTTAAGGTATGGCTTTATTGTAGTATCTCTAGCATCTTGCAGTGTCTACTATTTCTTTGAAACAAAGCTGCTGTTACAGCACTAAGAATAGCATCAACATTTATGTAAAGAATAAGGCTTAATCAAGGCATCCACTAAGAGAGACAGCAAAATAACAGGGACAATGGGAAGGGTATGAACTCTTCATTGCATTGAGAAATGATATCAAGAGATTTAGATCAAGTAGAGACAGAAGGGAAACTTCAATGAAAATATAAATATATTCACTATAAAAAATGATCTCTAATGAGGATGGTTTCTGTTTTCAATTTGTTAATTTTCTACAATGTTCTTTGTCATTCAAAGGCTGTAGTGACTCAAGTCAGACAAGAGCACAATTAATCTGTGGGATATTCACAGCACATGCACAGTGGTAACAGTTATCCATCACTGCTCATGCCTGGTGACTGAATGATCAAGATTCCTCATTAGAATAATAAATAGCATTTATTATACTAGCTGGATAAAGTAATGTTTTGCTTTGGTGAGGTCTCTTTTCCTTTCAGAGGGTGGATGAGTTTACAACGTCTCAGACAATTTTGTTACCTGGCTGAGCAATGCCATCTTTTATATGTATACCCTTTAGGATAAAATAAATTGTACCAAGAGGTGCCCAGTACTACTCATAGCTGGCTGGCAGAGTCTATTAAAAGAGTATTGACTTAAAATCTGGAACAAAATTTATGTATACACTGATCCTTGATTCTTATAACCTGGTTAGACAGTTATGAAATGTGGATGGGTTATTCTAGAGAGGAAGCAAAAAAACTAATGTGGCTTTTTAAATTTCTTCTTTATCCTTCATGTTTTAGAACTGGTGGCTCTCTCCTTAAAGGAGCAAACTACTTTTCCCAGCTTAGGTCAGGATCTCCTCCTTTGTTTTCCTTAGATTTGTATGTTTTCCTCATGCAACCAGAGCACTTACCACTTTGTCTCCTTCAATAGACAGAGTTTTCCATGGGGATAAGAACTTTGCCTTTAAAAAAATCATATTCTTAAAAACCTATACAAGACCAGGTTCATAAGAAGTACTTAGAAAATGTTTACTGAGGTGACAAAGAGACTGAGCTAGGAAATTCTTCCCACCTGTTTTATAAGAGGAGAAAGTACAGGCCTTGCATGCACTCATGCATTGATTCATTGAGTTTCAAAGAAATAGGACACTACAAGAAGCTAGAAATAAAGCCGTGCCTTAAAAATTATAATGCAATTTTGTAAGTGTTGCTGAAGGTAAAAATATTAAAGATTAATGGAAGTAGACAGACAGTGTACAGACTATCAGAGAAGGCTTCCCAGGAGGTGACATTTGATTTAGATAGTGATTTGGATGGATGAATAAGGGAAAAGGGAGACTTGTAGGCAGAGCATCATGAGAAACATGGCATGTTCGAGAAATAAAAGTTGGCTTCATGTGACTAGAAAACAGGACATATGGGAAAGGGACTGGATTGTGGCAGAAGCCAAAGTTGCCAAGCAGCTCATGCTGTGCTAAGGAAACTGGAACCTGGGACTTATCTTCAGTGGAATGGGAACCAATGATACTTTTTAAACAGAGGAGTGATGTGATCAGATCTAGTTAGACACAAGGTTCTGCAATTATCATGGAAGAAATGAATTCATTCACTGAGGATAACCTGTGGAAATTCTTACTTTTGTTTGTATTTTTTACTTGGCTAAGACTGAGCTTTTGGATATTATTACTAGTTCAATGATAATATTATCTACTAGTATTCATTTAATATTAATATCTACTAGTATTTACTGAGTGCCTACTATGCATTCTGTATTTCCATTCATTTCTTGTATAATAGATAACAGCATTTATTTTCTGGTATCTTAACAGTGTTCAAATAGTTATCCTTAGAAAAATGGAAATTAACTTGTCTTAAGTATATTTAGGTCTCCATCTGCCCACTTCTTGACATTTGGGCTTCTGATATTTGGCTGACTCAGCTAAACAAACATGTATGCTAGTTTGGAAGTGCCAGATACCACTGGAATAATACCATTGCTGTTTCTGTTTTTTTGTGGTGATTTTGATTTTTGAATAAGAAAAATACTAAAAAGGTACATTAGGTACATTGTCTGAATTTATTTCTACTTTTAATCACTTTCTATTTCATAGTCTCATTTCAAATGCTAAGTATCAAGAAGGTCCAAAGCTGAGGGTTATTAGTGTATTTTCTTAAACTTGTTTACAAATTCCCATTGCCTTCATAATAATAAAATGACTATTGCCTTAATAACAGAAGGGTGAATCTATTGATTTTCTTGGAGCATCATAAGATGGCCCTTTGCTGAATTGTACATGAAATATAACATGGCTCACAAAGTCTCATGGATGTTGGCAAAGGCAGTGTAATGGTATTTTATTGATTATTTGAGAAAATCATTGAAAAAAGTAAGAATAAATGGGAAATATCAGTTATAAACATTGTTCTATATGAAAAGTCAGTGTAGCTCTTTCCTTAAGGAATAATTTGTTTTGAATAAAAGCTGAAAAACATGGCCTACCTAAGAACGACTTGGGATGGGGGTGGTGGAGTGAGGAGTGAGAAAGGTTGTTATGGTTACAGGCAGATTGTGCATATATTTTTAAACTTCTGGATTTGTACAAAGTGGCCTGAATGCAGACTTGCTCACAATTTGCAGTGATCTTTATCTGCGGGCCAGTGGAGAAATGTAGTTAATTATACAGTTTCTTACTTCAGTCAAACTTCAGATTGTTTGGCTGAAGTTAGCATTTGTGTCCATTCCACTGGTTTTGCTTTATTTGGGAGCTAAACTGCTGTTTTCCTCTCAGATATGCAGTTTCTGATAAACCCTGCTTATATATTCTGCCACATCACCATGTTTCTCACTACCATTTCTTAATTCAGCTTAGTTTATGAGCTGATGATAAATAGGCATTTAAAAGGGCCCAGTAACATTCTGAATTTGAGTTTATAGGAACATCTGTTTGATAATTTGCCTTGTTCTCAAATAAGATGCCATAAAGACAAAGGTTTGCAGTGTTTACCTTCTTCAGGATAATGGGAAAAGTGGAGAGTGCTCTGTCACATGAAAAATATCCCTGCCAAAGTCAAGTTTAAATTCTCTGAGATACTTTAATAGCCTCTTGCATAGAATTGGATATTTAAACAAACTGGATAGTCACTTGGCTTCCTGTTACGAATCATCTCCTTTTAATCTTCATAAGTATATATGTATATTCCAAATTCTAAATAATTTTAATAATTCTATATAAATGTATATATTCTAAATTCTGAATTAAATTTTATTACATGGCCAGAAGCAATTTAAGTGCTGATTAAATTCAGATAATAAAGAAAAACAATGGCGATGTAGAAATTTAGGTAGAGTAAAAAAAATATATTCAAGACTTCGTTGGTCCCAAATTTTCATAGCACTAGAACAAATAATTTTATCGATAAGAAGCCATTTGGTTCCAATAATAATAACTAACACTCTTAGTGTCTGCTATCATCTTTATATGATATTGTCTCTTGTAATCCTCACAATAGCCCCAGGAAGCAGATATTATTATTATCTCTCTTTTATAGTTAAGGGAGCTGAGGTATAACAAGGTGAAGTAATCTGTCCAGGGTCACATGGCGGATAACCTGGGTAGTCTTACTTCACAATCCAAGTTCTTAAGCACTTTAAAAAATTGAATTGACCTTGTCCAGAACCTCTATGAGGTGTATAAACCAAGATTAACATAATTATTAAGCAATTAAAATAATAATTTTAGTAAAATTCTGTACTGCAGTGGATGACATTATTTCTGAAGTGACATTAACCTAACTTACTGTAGGAACAGTTCAGTGGCAGGATTGCCAGTGGTTGACAGCTCGGGCTCTGGGGTCAGACAGATGTGGTCCTAATCTTCTGTGTGTGACCTTGGGCAAGTTGTTTAACTTTGCTATGTCTTAGTATCTTAATCTGCAAACATGGGAATAGCAGTAATGTCTACTGCATAAAGTCATTTCAGCATTAAATGAGGTCATGTGGAAATGTCAGGTCAGAGGACAGCCATTTGGCAGTGTGCCCAGATGAGCTGATTTCTCTACAAATATGATTGTGGAGAATGGCAGTCACTTGGAGGTATGGCTTTGTGGTCAGCCGGGCTTACTCACTAGCTGAGTGACTGTTTATATCCAGGCCATTCAGTGCTTTCATTTCAAATATATCCCTCAGCAAAACTGCAAAATGCTACATGTCAAGGACCTTTCGGGCTGCTCTCTAATAGTCTCAATGAGGGTAAACTCAACAAAATCTAATGGATGTGTTAAAAGTGATTATCTTAGCCAGTGTTTTTCACATCTTTTTAAAATCCTTTGACACTAAAATTTGTGCTCTAGTACAAATTAGGTCTCCAGTTAAATGATGATAATACCTAAAATAGTTTTAGTAGCTAGTGAACACTTACTTAGTAAAGTTATTTCATAATTTCCACATTATTTGGTAGGGTTGGTTGGCTTAGGTGAAAAATGACCAATGAGAAGTGCATGACAGATGCTGTTACAGATTTAACCATCTCGACAGTATTCTTGAAGAAAGTGGTACATTATCTTGAATAGCAGGCCAAAATAATGGTCTTAAAATTCACATTTACTTATATATTTTGTTATTTCATAAAGAATTTGAGATAGTAACATATTTGTTGAATTGAAAGCTACCTACATATTTTTGTGCCTTTACTTCTAATCATTGTTTCAAAATAACATTTTGAAGTTACGAAACAGGTAAAGCTTAATTATTTAAGAATATGGATATTTTTACTCATAATGATTGCTTTAAATTGATCTGAATAATGTAGAGAATTGGGTATTCATTTCTGAGATATCAAAGCTAATAAACATATGCACAATCACTTGTCAGGAATTGACTGGCTTGGGGTTAATTTTATAATACAAGCCAATGAAACTTTAGCTAGCACCCTTTTCTGTTGTACTTTGAAACTAAAGTGTTTAAAAGTGTTAAAAAGTTCCTAATGTTTTTCCAGGGGAGTTTTTAAAAATTGTTTCTTTAGTGAAAAATCTAACTGATGGATTCACAATATTTCCAAAATATGATGTTGCAGGGTTTAACAGGTTTGTTGCATGTAATGGATAAGAGTCGGGCAGTCTGGACACCAGGCCTTAATCTCATTTACCATAGACCTTAGGGAAATTAGCTTTTCTGTACTTTTTACTTATGTAAAAAGGGTGTAATATATACCCCTAACTAATGTATGTAAGGAATGTAGATAAATCGAGCTTTAAGCCCCTTTACAGAAAGGATCCATGAAAATCAAGCTCATAGCAACAACAAAAGTTACTGCTACTACTGTTTGTAATAACATTGTCATGCTTATCCATACTTTAGATTCTGGGAAGATGTGGTAACTTTTTAGTATAAGAAACCTTTCTGGGCCATGAATTAGCAATTTATAACTTTTGAAGTCCCCATGACTAGGGATTTTCTATCTTTTTTTTAATTTTAGAAAAAAGTTTTCAGAGTTAAATTGGGTGTAGAATAATATTTTCTTTCTGTGTGATTAAAAGCCCTGTGACTATAGAGGCTTTTTTTTTTGTTTTATGAGAACTGAGTTCTCTTCTCTTGAGTATTGTGACAAAGGGAAAAGTCTGTGGTTCTCTCAGAATATTTATTCCCTCTGTAGAGCTTCTTCAGGTGGGTGCCAGTTAGTTCAATACCCTTTTCACTTTTCTGCCAAGGCTAAATGTTCCTCTAAGACATAAGCTATTATCTTTTTTTGTAACCCATGGCCTAATTGAGAGATTAATGCATAATTACCCACTCAATACATGTTTAAACCACACAGTCTTATGAGTGATGGGGTGGGCATTGCAGAAGAGTAGAAGAGTATGAAAAGACATGAAATAAGTAAGTATGATTGTGATGGAAGGTTTTAGTAGGGAATAGTGAGAGGGAGGGCTGAAAAAAAGGATTAGAGCTTGCTTTTAGAAGTACTTAGCTGTAGATAGTAAACATTATTCTTTAGGTTCTTTGTCTCTCACAAAGAAGCTTGTAATGATATCATTATGACAAAGTAGGGAATCTCTTCAGCAGACTTTGGGAACTAAGCAAGTGCTATTCAATATTTGCTGCTGCCCTTTTTCTTGAATTTCATTCTTGCATGTGTGCTAAGGATGGAACATTTCTGTCAGCACTTGTGAGTAGAGACTGCACTGTGAATTGCTGCATATGGAACTATAGAGAGCATGTTTGTTGTATCAAGGGCATATTTTTAACTATATTATTAATGATATTAGCAAGTTCATGATGAAGTCCCAATCAACTTCTAGTGCATCTTGAGGGCATTAAAATTGTTGATGTTAATGGAGAATGGAAAATTCCTTTTTGGAATTTTAAATCTGGAGGTAAAATTTTAAATCTGATTTGAAATAAGGAATTTATTCCTTAAAGGAACACGTAAGAAACTCTTACCCTCTAGAGATCTAAGTACTTCCTGACTTAAATCTTCATATTCTAATATGCTTGGCATTTACATCCTTTGTCTCTATCACTAAACCATCACGCAGCCTGATATTTATGAGGTATGTTCCCTAGAGTGATTCTAGACTGAGTTTTTGCAGTCAAGATAAGATTATGGAACAGAGGGACAAAGAAGAAATTAACATAGCTGTGGCCTAATTTTAAAGCACAACTTTGACATGTGCTAATGTGTGACCTCTAGTTTGCTTGTTTCTTAAAAGAAAAATATACCTGTCTTGCACCTTCAATTTAAAGGGCGTAACTAATGAAGACATTTCTTAGATACTTCTTCATTACATGTTTTATTCTCACTTAGAACAGTTTACATCTGTTACAATTACTTAGATCCTTTTTTCTAAGTTTTAGGGATAGTTAAACTGAATGCAGCACACATATATGACACCAGTGTTAACACAGATTTCTTTTTAAGCTCAGTTCTCTAATGGAAGTCATAAAAGCAATATTTCACAATGTTTGCTGCACCCCCTGCTGGCTGTATTGTGACACTTCTTAAATAAAGAGCATCTTTAGATACTGCTCAGTGAATACTTTAGGTATATACATGATTTATCTTTGGAGTTATTTTTTGTTTAGAAATAATTTCAATTGCATCTGATATATAATAGAGTTGAAATTTTAATTGAAAACAGTTTTCTTTGTGATTTGTCAATTGATGTTTAAACAGTGTTTATCCTTCCAGGTAGTATAATGATGTATTTGTTGGAGACAAAATATTTGCCCTAGCCTTTTTACTAATATTTCAGATGAGATTCTGTGGAGGAGAAGCATCTCCCCAAATGTCCTTGTTTTATAGTAAATAATTCTACCACGAGGATCCTTATCCATAAATCTATATTCATGTTTATTTTGTGCTAGATACAAATCTTGCAATATTCATGAAGCTTTAAGAAGAGCACTTTGAATCTTAAAAGAGATTCTCCGAGCAGGGGTTGGCAGTGGTGAGGTCCAGGTAGTTGTAATAGCCATAAGAGCAGGGATTATGGTTATTGAGCTCACCAGTGTGTTTCAAGCCATGATCTGGAGTCAAGGTGTTAGTGATTCCTCTAAGGGGAGAAAAAGTAATTACAGGAAGCATAATTTTCTAGTTAATGACATATGAAGTGACAGCCATCAAATCTCAGTTTCTCAAGAACAAAATTCAGAGATGTTAAATTAAGTGGACAAAGATCATTTTCTAAATGGCAAGTTAAGCTAAGTGACAAAAAATTTAGGGCCATTATTTATAAATATTGCGTAAATATTAAGTGGGATCCTGCCCTAATTTAGAAATAAGTACATCTTCTTTAAATGAAAACACGTATTCCTGTTATGTGTATATCCTTTACTATTTTAACAAATATTTATTGAGATTACACACATGTTCCCAAAGTGCTTTGTGTTCTCCGTTATCACACTGTGTTGAAATTGATGGTTTACTTATTTCCTCCAGTGGGTGCTCAAATTAATGCTCAGTGGATGGATGGACGTTGAAAGTACAGGACCGAGGGTAGGATTCTAATCAATCGCCATGTGGCCTTCAATGTCCTTTGGATTTCTGCAATAATTGCTCACTTTTTTGTACATATGTTGTTGGATGTGGTTTTTGCTGGTTGCACACGCACATAGATGTTTTGAATACTATTAACTGATTTTTTTATAATAAAATCTTATTCATCCAAAATCTAGTATTCTGAATCAGTAGAAAGTCTTAATCATAGACTGTTTTAAAAGAATTGTAGTTTATTAGTCATATGCTTACCATTATAACACAGTCTTAAAGCTAATGGTTGGCTTTTCTAAGTTAAAGTCCTTTTGTTCTAAATTTCTGTGGTCCTGGTATAATAAAGAGGTATGACCTATTAGGATGTGCTAACATGATGATATTAGTATGACGATTAGTATATGTATCTGTGCAAGTAAATGATATTAAAATGCTTTGAGACAATTTCTTTTAATTGCATTTCTTCCTACAATATGGTAATCTTATTAATTTTCTTATTCCTTTCCTGTAAGGCAAAAGCAAACTGGTAAATTATCATAAAATCACTGTTAGCATGAACCCAAATTAAGACTATAAGGCTGTTTGCATATTATACTCTATAGTTTGTCTTGTCATGTACAACGTTATTATGAGATATGTTTTAGACTAACAGAAAATAGTTTTACTTCTGCCTATACTTTTATCTATAAGGTTTTAGAAGTAAATTCATAGAATCAGTTTGGACCTCTTGAAATAATTTTAGGAGTTATGAACTAGCTGATTTTGGCATGCATCTTGATTTGGCAAGTGAGGAAACTCAGGCCCAGAGAGATTAGGCAAAACTTTCCAAAGTCCCGGAGCCTGAGCCACATTTTGTGATTAACCACCCAGAGTTTTTCCACATTGCTTCCCATGTAAAGGGTAGTGAATAGAATTATCTTATCAAATGGCAGGAAGGGTGTTTTGCTGAATTAATTAGCTTGTAGTGTCACTGAACTTACGTGTAACATTTTCATATTTCTCTTTGTTGCAGAATGCAAAGTATGGCGAAATCCACTAAATTTATTTAGGGGTGCTGAATATAATCGGTAAGCATTTTGACAGCTTGGGAAACAAATGGGTCTGGTTCAGAGAGCAAAGACAGCAGCAAATGTTTTTGCTGGTTCATTTAGGGGTCATTGTAACAGTCTATGTAGTGCATCCATTTTTTAATACTATCTTCAAATGTTTTGATTTTTCTGTTTTATAAATATTTTAGCACTAGATTTGGGATAATGTACAAAAATGTGTAGTTTTTAGAGTTTTTGTATTAACAGTTATTCTTTTCAATATATACTATACATTGAAAACATTTTGAAGCTTACCTGGAATATGGTTATAGAGATGTCACAGAAGTTATGTTGGAATTTAGTTTAGCAAAGTAATTAGGCAAATTAGAATTTTCATAGCTTTAGGAAAGTGTCTATTCATAATATGAATTAGGGAAGGTTTTCATTAGCAAGGGCTAGTAAATTTTAAGACAAAAACACAGGGGAAAATGTTTATTTCTTTTGACTGATATAATTCCTGAAGGGAGAATAAGATCATTTTTAAAAATTTTTTTTATTCATTAGCAAAGCTATTTTAGTATTCAGTTAATGGTCTATATTTCAATGCCTCTGCAGCTTAATATTTTATAGGTCTTGCTTTTCTCTCTCAAAAGTGTCTAATCATCTTATTTCTCCTTTGCAGGTATACTTGGGTGACAGGACGAGAGCCTCTTACTTACTATGACATGAATCTGTCTGCCCAGGACCACCAGACATTCTTTACTTGTGACTCGGACCATCTGCGTCCCGCAGATGCAAGTATGAAAAATCCATACATCCTTCTGAATGGGAGGGCTTTTTGGCTTAAGTGTCAAGATTTCTGCTTTTAGAATATCCACTCTGTAAAACTCCAATGAATAAAATATTAAATTGTTGATTGACTAATAAGAACCCAGAACTCTGATAATTAAGTAAACCTTTATCGCAATGAAGTATTGATATTGAAATGAGTCCCCTCATAATAATTTGAATCATGATTTTTAAAAATATATCAAAGTTGGTTTTATATATTTTAAAGAAATATAAATCTTATATGAAGCTAATGAAGTTCTTGGTTGAGTAAGCATGAAAGCCTTATCTCCTTTATGATATTCAAAGTAGAAATTGGAATTTACTGGATTCAGATGATTAATGAATATATTTTAGTGACTTTTATTTGCCTATTTATAGGTTAACTAGCATCGAATGGGGTCATGGCCTTGGCTATTGGAGTCTAGATGTGTGTTCCATCTGAGAAAATACTTTGTTTAGTGTGTATTTTACATTACTTGAGTTTCAGATAATTCAACTGAAATTTTTTGTGTTATAAAACTTATTCAAAGTAAATAGGTGAAAAAATGTTTTTGAAAGGGAACCTCTACACACTCTAAAGTAATTTATAAAATACAAATTTATAAAATAAATAAGGAGATTGTTACTCCTTTGTAAAATGGTACTCTTTGCTATGGTAGAAACATCATGGTACAGTAAATATTCCCATTGAGCTCCCCACCATATGTTCAGAAACTGCTGTGATGTATAAAAGCTAGGTTTGCAGGTAAATTTGGGATATAAGTACACATGTTAAGCAAAAGCTTAAGCATTTTTTACTGACCCACGCATAATTCTTGAAATGGTTTCAGAATGTTCTAACACCAAGAGTCTGTGTTAAGTGCTTCGGAAAATGACCAATTATGTTGTATCTAAGTGAATGAAAAGGTTGGTAGCAATGTCATCTCAAAATGCGTAAAATATGTTCTCCAAAAACAAATGACATTAATGTGCAAAAGACATGCAAAATCTCTGTTAGAGTGCCTTTTCTTGATTTCCTTAGTCTGTAGTTTTGTGAGCACAAAAAAGGTTTGCTATCAGCAGTTGAAATACGGTGGAATAGCACATTAATACACTAATATGACTTTGGAGATTTTGGCCAACCCTCTTAGCAATGAAATATGTTCTTGTAATTTAAGCTGACACTCCTAATTTAGCTCTTGTCCTCTACTGAGTCTACCTAATTATATGTATGGATTGACTTGGTTTTTTCTCTTTTTCTTAAATAGTAATGCAGAAAGCCTGGAGAGAGAGAAACCCCCAAGCTAGGATTTCTGCAGCTCATGAAGCCTTGGAGATAAATGAGTAAGTGGGGGAAAATCTTGCTGTTAAAAAGGAAATCTCATCCTTTGCTGAATATATTCAGTTGCCATTGATAGGATACTTAAATTAAACTGCATTTGAACTGGAGGATTATTTGGGGAGTTATTACTCTATTTAAAAAAGTTTTTTTTTTAAATGAAGGACAGCCACCATGTGGAGGTGGTTTTAGTCATTTTATGAATTCAATGGCTTTGCTGTGATCCTAAATTAATTTCTTGAAGGGCTATCCCTAGGATATTGTGAGGATATAAAATAAATACAATTCTTTACATATCTAAAACATTCTGACAGGGAAAATTTTCCAGATGTAGAATGCTCATCTGCACTAGAACATTTTCTAGTAGAACTTCTGCTAGTGGGGAAAACATGATAACAACATAAGGTTTAAAAAAAAATTTTAGAAAATACTTCAAGATTAAGACAAAGATAAGAGGAAATGCTGTCTTGAGTGTTGTTAAACATTCTGTGGGTTACCAAGGAAGGCTGGGAAATCTCTTCTGGAGATCTCAGAAAATGAGAAAGATTCTTAAAGTTGGAGTCATAAAAACTCAGGGTTGGCAGAGACCTTAAAGGTCAGTTAGCTGAACCACCCATCTGGTGCTTGAATCACCTCAACACTATCCTTGCCAAGTGGTCATTGTTAAACTATTTTATGATTTTTCTGAAGAAGGTTACAGAATCTTCTTCAGAGGTCTTAGGGAAAAAAAAAAAAAGATTGTCGTGAGAGTTGAAAATCCTGCCATTGTTACCAGTTGATCTACGGTTTCTGATTCTGTCATGCAACATATTTATTTTCCAGTTTCTTGTCATCTACAAATTCGATATGCCTGCCTTCTGTGTGTCATCCATATTTCTGAGAAAAATATGAGGGCCGGGAATAGAGCCCTGTGACATGACATAGAAACTACCCTCCAGGTTCATGTCTTCATGAATCACCATCTTTTGTATTGTTCACTCAATTACTAAGCCACCCAGTTACATTGTGACTCAGCCCATATTTCTCCATTTGGATCTTAAGAATGCCAATTGTAGCTGTGGATCTTAAATTTATAGTAAATCTATTACAGTAAATTAAGCTAGCACAATCTGATTTATTTATTCTTAGTGAATTTAAGCTGGCTTCTAGTCGTCACTACTTTCTTTTTAAAGTGCTTGGAGACCATCCGTTTAATAATCCATTAGAATATCTTTCCAAATCACTGTGTTCTGTAGTTTGGGAAGTCTGCCTTCTTCCCCTTTTTGAAAATTTATGCTACATTTATCATCTCATCTTCTAGCACCTCTCCATTCTTTGTGATTCCTCAACTATCCACAGAGAGCAATTCCATGGCCTGCCTACAAGGTCTTTCGGTTTCCTGGGATTTGCCCATCCAGTCCAGTAATTCATTTAGAATGGATCAATTATTTGCTATCTTACATCTTTTTACCCATTTTAGAGTTTAATTTCTTCTCCCTTTTTCAGTCTGACAGTCATTCTCCTTGATAGAGAAGCCAGGAACAAAATAGGAGGGGGAGAGTTTTGCTTTTTCTTTATTATCTACTGCTGTTAACAATAAACCTTCCTTGTTTTGATGTTATTATGTTGTTTGTCTTTTTTTTCTTATTTGCCTTTGTGACGTGGGGATGGTGATAGGGCCTTAAACATAATTTTAAAATAGGGAATAAATGGTTGTCTTTAGTATTTTATTTTGTTTTATTATTATTATTATTATTTTTGCAAGCTTCAGCTAATTTGGAATTGTAGCTCTCCTGACATTATTCTTATAAGCTCATTCCACTCTCTTATAGACCATCATTACATGCCCTCTTTCCATCTTTTAAAATATGTCCTTTAAAAATCTGACCTGGGAGAAATCTCTGTGAAGGGGTATTTGTTACTTAAGTGCCACCCCTCTTTTCTTCCTGAGAGGATCATTTGTGATTGTAGTTACAGTTGAACATTTGGAAGCTGCTCAACCCTCTTAAACCATTTTTCCTTCTGAATCTCATGCCATTGAATCATGCCTCTTTTCTTTGAATTTTTTGAAGTCCACCTTCCCCTCTTTGATTACCCTGAACTCCGAAATGACATAGTGACTCTCTCTGAATGTTCCTATCAATTTTCATTTTACCAACTATTTTTTTCTTCTTGGTCAGAATTAGGTCCAGAGTTGAAGTTCCCCTAATTGCTTCCTCTACCATCTGGGAGATAAAATTGTTACCAAAGTAAGTCAAGAACCTGTTGGGTGCCCTACTTCTAACCAAATGAGACTTCTAGTGGATATCTGGATGGTTGACACCCCCATCACCACACTTTCTTGCTTCTGTATGTGTATTGTGTTGTGACAAGGATGCATCATCTATATCTTCCATCGAGCTGAGCAGTCTGTTCTGTACTCCCCAACCATTAGCACTTCTATTGCTCTCTCCTTTTTCCTTCACTCACAAGCTCTTAGCATGTTTCTACCCCAAACTCATGCGTTTCCACATAGATGTATGTTTCTTGGCCAGTAGTGCTACTCTGCCTCTCCTCCTAAGAATACCATTTGAAATATAAATAAGCAAAGCAAGCAAGCTAGCCCCAACCATTCTTGGGTTCCCAGCCCAACAACTACAATCTTATAGCTAATTCCTCTGATACTGTATCTACCACTCAGTATTACAATCTCAATTTTCACTTCATTACCCTTGCCTCATATTTATATGTTGGCATCTGAAGCCTTAAGCATTTCTTCTGATGCCTGTCCCAGTTATTTTCTCCAGTGAATCACTTGGATAGTTTCAGCATCATTATGGTTCTTTCCAAGTCATGGATGCTGCCATCTGTAGAAATTGGTTTTATAGCTGTTTTTCTGGGCATTTTTCTCCCTACCTCACCACATTGTTTAAAGCCCCATTGATGGTTCCTGCCTGAAATTAGAGAGACTGGCTAAAGACCTTACAGACCCTTCCTAAGGCTAAGATTAACTAGTATCCCCAGCCCTTACATTAGCTGTGAAGTTCAGCCTCCTTTTCCTAGCTGGCTATTGCAGTTTGTGGACAGTAAAAGCAACATTTGGTTTTACTTTCTGTTTATTTTCTCTCTTGTGGTCTGATGGAAATAAGTAGGGAAATGGCCACAAGTGAGGCAGTGGGGAAGGAGAGTGAAAGGATGGGTGCAGGACCTGTGTGGTCTGTTACAGCCTCACCACTTCCCTATTACATTCCCTTTCTTTGGCAGTGGGTTGTTCCTCATATGCTTTGGAAGGTTTAAATTCACAAGAACTCCCCATGTTCATTAATTATCCTTTTGGCTTCCCACCTAAGAGGGTTGTTGAAAAGATTATATGAGATGATATATGTTAAGTGCCTGGTACAGTGCTTAATATATACTGAGCAACAAGTGGTAGCTATTGTTGTTGAAGGCATGAGATTTAACTTGTTAGCTACTGTGGCTGAGTCAGATTTTGAGTTCTTCAGAAATAACACTACTTGTAGGTTCTTCCAGTGTTCTCTGAAGCAGAAAGTCAGTGCTAACTGTAAAGAGATGTTGAAGCACTGTGTTTTTTTTCAGTGAGTAACTTGATTTAACGAATTTCTTATTCTGAAGAAGTCCTTAGATTGAAGATAATCTGTGTTTAGTTAACAGAAGTAAACCTGTATATAGCACCTCTAACTTTGAGTGTTGGAAGGAACTATTTAATAACAGCTGTTATCATCACCATCACTAGCTGACATTTATTGAGCACTTAACCACATGCTGGCTACTGTACTGAGCACTTTACATGCATCACCTTACTTAACCTTCACAACAACACTGTGAACAAAGATTCCATGTTGTTCTCCATCAGGGAGGCAGAGTAAGAACTTGCCCAAAGTGACACACTAATAAAGGGTGAAGTCCACATATGAGCCCCATGCTCTTAACACTACCCATCCTACCTCTCAAGCTAAAATACAGATGTTTCTTTTGTACCATTATTTTGTGTCAGCAACTACAAACAGGAGTGCATGAACCAGCTGGCCACTCTGCATGTTTTGGCGTAACTCCTTGCCTTTCTGCATGAGCTCCTACAGTCTATTACCATGTCCTTGGCTTTGTAATTGATGGTGGCTATTATCTGAATGAACAGGTGTGCAACTGCTTATATTCTCTTGGCTGAAGAGGAAGCAACAACCATTGCTGAAGCAGAAAAATTATTTAAGCAGGCCCTGAAGGCTGGAGATGGCTGTTACCGACGCTCTCAGCAGCTACAACATCATGGATCCCAGTATGAAGCCCAACATAGTAAGGTTTCCTGCAGGTTGATGCATTGGGGGATCAGAATTGTAAAAATTATTAATCAGAGCAAATTTTTAGTCCAGTTCAAAATATGATTCTCCTAGACAAGAGAAAATATTGGCGTTTGCTTTGTTTTTATTAATTTTCTTCTTTCCTATAAGTGCAGTTAGTAAATAATTAACTTACAGCTTCATTGCTGTTTATATTCACATTCTCCTTCCTGCCCATGGATTCCTAACCCCAGAAATAAATGGCAGTAACCTTTTTTCCTCCTGAGTTCTTACATATTTCTGTTCATCAGTTGCTTCTGCTCACAACTTTAAAACCCAGATGGGAAACAGGATTTAAATTAGCCATAGTGTTAGCGAAGGTTTTATCTTATAGATCTTCTACAACATGGATTGAAATAGGACAATTAAGAATATAAGTTATTGGTGATTGTATCAGCATTTATCTCTTACATAAGAAACATTGGTATTTGCTTCCAGAGAGAAAGAGCCATGAGCTCCTAGTTATTTATCTTTTTTATATTAAAATAATGCCTTTTTAAACTCCCCAAAAAAACGCCTTTTTAAATTTAAGATAACTCTTTAAAATCTGAGACCTTTCACTTCAGTATACTAAACTGAAAGTCAATGACATTTTGTGGGGGAACAGTATAGAAACAAAACAACAAAATCATTTCTGGAATTCCCTGAGCCCCTCGACTCATCAGTTTGTTTGTTGTTGAAGCAGAAATTTAGCAGTCCTTGTGGTAAGAGAGTAAGTATTTCCATGGTCCAACCAAAATTTGAGAGTATTTCCGTGGTCCAACCAAAATTCACAAAGTTATTTTGTTTCTCACTTAGTTTCTCCCTCCTGAAACTTAGAGAGTAGGGATGTATCTCCTTCATATTTGAGATTATAAAATTAAATGTTAACGTTAAACTTGGGTTTGGTGTAGAAACTGACTGCATTAGTCCCCATAACTAAGGTGCCAGCAAAATCTTTGCATTACAGCCTGCGTATACATGAGTATGTCCTCACATGTACCACATCAATTCCTAAGTTTTTATTTTTATTCTGCAGCGTATGTATGCTAATAAAGTCTCTAATCACCATCTATGTCTCACTTTTTAATAAAAAAGTATTTTAGTGTAATGCAGTGCATTTTGAAGATGTAGTAAATGTGTATTTTGTGAACTAAATGGAAATCAATACATAAAATTACATAACCTATAATACAACATTAATTTTCTTTCTTTTCTTCTCTAAATTAAATCCTTTCAACCTGTTGCCTAAATCCATCCAAAAATATAATCACATTTTAAAAATAATTTGTAGGTACTTGGCAAATTTTCAGCACACATCTTGTTCTCATTGTTTAAGTCTTGAAATGTTAGGACTTTGGTCTTAACATCTTTTAATAGCTGCATATTATACATGTACTTAATCTATAACAGGTGTGTCATATTTTTCTCAAACATGGTAATTTTTGTCGAGGATTAAGCACATGCATGTTCTCATTGGTCTGAAAACATATCCAACAAGACATATAATTAAATAAAAGATTAAGATTAGAAATTGTTAACGTACTTTTTAAGAGTCATTTTAGTGATTGTTGTTACAACTATTTAGCTTGTCAATTCTTTCTCTAACACTAGGGTAGTTTTTCATTTTGTTGCATACTCTATTGTCATATCTGGAATGTGTTATATTGCCATCTAAAATCAACTGCTTAGGGGACCTGGAGATGATTATGATGTCACTAGTGTTAGGGAAAGAATAATATAAAGCAGAAGTTCAAGATGAGGCTTCTCCAGACTTAATGTCAAGAATGAAAAAAAAATAGTTCATCAGGATGTAACCTGAGATTCACCTCTGCATCTTTACCAAAAGAATGCACGCTTGAAGAATGTGGAATTCCTGCTTGTAAACCGTATACACTGTGGGTATGTTCATTTTCGCAGCACTTTGTGGCAGATGATTTTATTTATTATCAAATATTCAACATCCTCACTCAAAAGCATGGATTAGGTAATTAGTCACATGATTTGACCTTTGGGAGTCTAAGTGCTTTTACTTTACTTGATCTTCATTCTACTATTAACAAAGTTGTCAGTGCTCTGAAAATTTCCTTTAGGGGCAAGGCAAATGGGCCTCTGTTTTTTTTTTTTTTTTTTTTTTAAATGTTGGTGTTTTATATCTCCCTCTTCAGGACGAGACACCAATGTCTTGGTGTACATCAAAAGAAGGCTAGCAATGTGTGCCAGAAGACTCGGGAGGACCAGGGAAGCAGTGAAAATGATGAGAGATGTGAGTTTGAGTTTGTGTTTGGGATCAGTGGCTTACAGATATAGGAGCCCGCTGAATGGCCATAGCAGTCTGTACCAGTGATGGTGTGGTGGTCCCATGGGTTCTGGAGCCAGACTGTGTGGGGTTCAACTCTAGTTCCCAATTTACTAGATGAATGATGTATGTTGGGCAAGTTACTCAGCTTCTCTTTGCCCTAGTTTCTTCATCTCTAAAATGGGAACAACAATAACAGTCCTCACAATTACTTCTTAGAATTTTTGCGAGGACTAAATGAGATAATACATACAAGCTTCTAATAGGGTGGCTGGCATATTTTAAAAATGTCAATAGATATCCTTATTACACCTTTGGGGCTGCAGCTGGAAGCCAATAATGAGACCAGCCATGTTAGCAAACTGGTTTTTTTTCTGTGTAGTTGTTAGGAAGATTCGAATTAATTATGGGTCAAATTACTACTCTCAAATTTAATAATATTATGAGTTAATCCTATTGTATTTGTTTCAAGCATTTTCCTAGATTCTTGAACCAGGATTCTTTATTAGTAGTCAAGACAAAAGAAGAGAGCAAATAGGTGGAAGTTTTAAAACAAAAGAGAACCAAGGGAGGTTATTATTATGTAACTTTAAAACAAAACAGAGGTTTTAAGGGAAACCAGTTGGGGAACTTGGATTTCCGTGTTTTTTGTTAATAGGAAATACTTTTCATAAAGAAACTGACACCAGTATGAATTGTATTTATAGGCTATTTTCTTTTTAAAAACAATCTCAGAAAACCTTTGCCAACATTTCATTCTTTTGCTGAAATAGAAGACATACATAACTGCCTATTACAAAAATGAAAGAACCAAGGGGCAAGATAAAAGTGGCATCTTGCTCAATTCTCAGCTCATGGATTTGAGCACACTAGGACTGCACACTTGGTGAGCCTTTTCTGAGTTTGTCTCTGGAAAGACAGTTATTTTTGTGAATTCCCGGTTACTCTTTGGAGGAGGGAGCACCAACACTCAATGCTCACCCCTGGTTATTTCTGCAAGTTACAGCATGATGTGAGAAGGCCCAAGTGAGACTCATGCTTTGGTTTTGGCCACTCCGTTAGGCAACAGTGTAGCCCCCAAATCTGAGGAGAGGAACTAGAAGGGAAGGTTATAAAGTATTTCTCTTTGACTGCAGGTGATAGATGTTCTCTAGGAAAGAGAATCTCCCTCGATTAAATTATTTTGTTTGAAGGAAGAATTCAAAGAATGTTATATGGTATAAGTGCTAATTTTAAGAAAAGGAGATTTCTGCCGAGATATGAACTTGCTCTCAAAGCTTTTTAACTTACAGAAATTCCATCCTTTGATATACTTCATCCTTCTGCCAGTCACTTTGGCTCTGAAGGAGCTGGGTGTTTTACGAAGGATGAGGTATTTCTCTATCTTAACCTGGCCCAGCCACATTCAGCTTTTAAACAGAGTTTTCTTAACTTTAATTAGCTTGGAACAGGCATGCATTGAGGAGCTAATTTTGGTGATTTTCTTGAGTGCTTAAGCAACTTAATAGGAGGAACAAATTCTGATGATTTTAATTTCAGGTTTTTTCTGTCAGTCTCTTGGTTATCATTATTTTCAGTACACATAAAATTTCATGTGATTAAAATCAATGCATCTACATTATGATTTGCTTTTTGTTTACTATTATTTTATACTTACAATTCCATTGATTGACCTAGTTCGCATGTAGATCTTGGGGGAGAGATGGATGCAGTGGGAGAAACACTAGGCAGGAGTCAAAACACCTGGATGTGGATCTCAGCTTTGCTCTTTACCAGCTTCATGACCCAAGGCAACTTATTAATACCTTTTATGTGCTTTTCATTTAGTCTTCTTTAAATTGGGCATAATGATTCTTACCTGAAATGATAATTGACTGGGAGAATTAAATAAGATCATGTGAAAACACCTGACATATAGTAGGCATGCTTACAATTTTTTTTCCGATTTTTCTCCGTTATATAAATATGCCATCATTTGCTTGACCATTCTCCTGATGGACATTTTACGATATTTCTAATTTATTTTTCTTGAGTGAATTGATCACTCAATTTCTCTCTCCCTCTCTCTACATATGTGTATACATACACATATGTATTTATGCATGTTTGTATATATATGCGTGTTTCTTATATTACGTTTTTTAAAAAAAAAGTCTGTCATATTCTTAGAATACCAATACATGTGCTCCTTTTTCTGGGTTTATGGAGCATCCAGTAGACATGGGCCTTCTGGTATAACAGTCCTGTAAGGAACACTCTCAGACATGGTAGAGATATGTTTTGAAGAGAAATATTCAAAGTGCTCCTTCCTTCAGGGACTCCTTTTATCAATCCTTGCACCACAAACAGAGGAGGGTAGGTTGAGGACCCTTCTCTTTGCTAAAGCTGTGGCTGTTCCCAGCCTTGCAGGAGACAGTTGTTGGCCAGGCCTAATTTGTTTGGCTCCTCTCCGGTCATGGGTCAAGATAACTGTGACTTCACTGAGAGATTCACTCCTTTAACAGCATGCACATAAACCATCTTGCTGGAAGACTTTCTCTGATAAAATAGCTCAGTAGATTCCAGACAGCCTGCTGATAGAGGCTTAGGCAGGATGATCTAATTTCTTATTAAGACACAGCCATCTTCTCCCCATATGCATGAGTTTAAAACTTTCCTAGAGCAGATTTCATAGTAGAAATAGATATGTCAGTTAGAATGCCTTCCATGTAGAAAGCAGAATCATTTAAAGAAATTTCTCTGGAAACACCTTAAGGAAGGGGAAACTGTTAATTGAAAAGAGATTCTGAAAAAGAATGAAAGGGAATTCTGGGAAGGCCAGCAGTAGATAATTTCTTATATTTTCATGGCAATACACCTGTGAAATATTGATGAGGTAAACACGTCGACTCCTTAACATCAAGATTCATCACTTCTCATTTTTTAAAGCAACACATTAATTATTTTGATTTCCCAGGATGTTTTTCAAAAAAACTCATTTTAATTAGCTTCCTTTTGCAATCACGAATATGGAAGCGGCACCTTACTGCTGAAGGAATATTTTGGCAGTAGGCAGAGCTAAGAGAGCATGCTGGCTTTTTCTTTCTTTCTTTTTCTTTTTCTTTTTTTCTTTTTCTTTTTTAGGACAGAGTCTCACTCTGATGCCCAGGCTGGAGTGCAGTGGCACGATCTTGGCTCACTACAGCCGTGACTTCCCAAGCTCAAGTTGTTTCCCCACCTCAGCCTCCCAAAGAGCTGGGACTACGGGCATGCCTGGCTAATTTTTGTATTTTTTGTAGAGACTGGGTTTTGCTATGTTGCCCAGGCTCATCTTGACCTCGTGGTCTCCAGTAATCCACCCACTTCAGCCTCCCAAAGTTCTGAGATTACTGGCCTTGCATGCTGGCTTTTGAACGTCACTGTAATGTAAGGTGTTATTTATTATTCAAAATAAAAAGTTGCATTTTCTGCTTTATTAAATTTAGGGAAAGGTCTTTTTGCTTGCTCTCATGTTTGGTAATTTTGCCTCTTCAACATTTAATATACGATACAATTTCTTTTTTCCTTTTGACATCTACTGTTTAGCTAACCTCAAGTTTTCCCTCTGTCTTTCCCTGGCCCTATTTGAGTAGATTGGGAATGAATGTCATAGGGCTGATGACCATGGTCTAGTCCCTTAGCCATACACTGTCAGAACTGTCATGGATAAACTAATAAGGATGGGATAGATTGCCTGTATGAAAGAACCCAAAAGCTGCTGTGCTTCAGTCATTCGGTCTAGAGCAGGATTTCTCAGCCTCAGCACTGTTGACATCTTGGGTCAGATTGGGGAGCTGCCTTGTGCATTGTAGGATGTTTAGCAGCATCCTAAGCTTCCACCTACTAGATGCCAATTGCAACTTAACCCCTGTACCTCCCCAGTTGTGAAAAAAAAAAGATGTCTCCAGAAGTTGCTAAATGTCCCCTTGGGGGCAAAATCATCCCGCATTAAGAACCACTGATCTAGAGAATCTTGAGGTGAGTAGATCTGTTTCAGGGCTGACATTGGGTGTTTTTTTTTGTTTTGTTTTGTTTTTGAGATGGGGTCTCTTTCTGTCTCCAGGCTGGAATACAGTGGCATGATCTTGGCTCACTGCAACCTCCACCTCCTGGGTTCAAGCGATTCTCCTGCCTCAGCCTCCCGAGTACCTGGGACTACAGGTGCATGCCACCACACCCAGCTGATTTTTGTATTTTTAGTAGAGATGGGGTTTCACCGTGTTGGCCAGGATGGTCTTGATCTCTTGATCTCATGATCCACCTGCCTCGGCCTCCCAAAGTGCTGGGATTACAGGAATGAGCCACTGTGCCTGGCCCAGACATCAGGTTTTATCCACTCTGTGTGTTAGGAGTCTGGGCTTCCCTTAGTGTGGGTGTAAGCCTCTGAAGCACCCCTAGATTTGACCAGCCTGGTTTTGGGGGCTGTTTTGCCCAAATGAGATTCCCTGAAGATCCATCCCAGGGCAGGAAGAGTAAATGAACCTGGTGGGGTCCTGGTGGGAGGGCTGACAAAGAGGAGAATGTGATGTGGGTTGGTGGTCTCCGTTGCCCCTCATGCATGCTTCGAGGTCATTGTTTGCTTCATTTCCCTAAAATCTACAGTTCCTTTGAAAGTAGACTCTGGCATTATCACCTTTCCCCAGCCTTTTTGCAGTTTCCTGTTGACTTCTGAGCCATTCTCCCTCACTCTTGTTTCACTCTGTTTGCAACACTACCTCTTCCCGTATCCTGGCCTCTCATTTCTCACAGATCATCATGCTGTTCTTGAAACATTTTATTTACTTGATTTTAGAAAACTATACTCTTAGTTTCCCTAAAATCTCATAAACTCTTTGCTGGATTTTCCTCATCTTTGTGACTTCCAAAATTTGAAGTGTCCCCTGGCCAGTCCTGGGTGACTACATTCAATCTCAGAGTTTTAAATATCATCTCAATGACAAACATTTCTGTAGTGTTTACTGTGTCCTAGGCATTGTTCTAGGTGCTTTACAAATATAACCTCATTTAATTTTCCTAACAACCCTTGACATTGGTGCTTGTTAAAGGTCATGTAACAAGGTAGTATTTCTGAGAGTGTGGTCTACAACCACCTGTATCAGAAGTGCCCAGGGTGCTAGTTTAGTACTCACCTCACAGGGTAGATGTCAGGATTAAATGGGATAATTCAAGCAAAGCACTTGGGACCAGACTTCATGAGTAATAAGGACTCATTGTTGCTATTCTTGCTGTTATTGTCCAAGAGATATTGTTAAGTGAAAAGGAAAAGTATAAACATAGGTATAATTTGATTCCATTTTTTCAATTAAAAATATATGCTAATATAGACTAATAGTTCTCAAACTTCTTGGTCTCAGAACACCTTTAAAATAATTGAGGATCCCCAAACCTTCGTGTGCGTTTACCTATTGATATTTACCATTTTAGAAAATTAAAACTGAGAAATTTGAAAAGATGTTAAAATAATGATTACAAATACATTATATGTTAATACGAATAACATTTTTATGAAAACTAACTATATTGTTCAAACAAAAAAATAAGAAGAGTGACATTGCTTTTATACTTTTACAAACCTCTCTAGTGTCCAGATGAGCAGGAGGCTGGAGGCTAATATCTGCTTCTGTATTCAGGCTATGGTGATATTACCCAACAGGTGACCTCTTGGAGTGGGAGAGGGAGAGTGAAAAAGGCAAAGAAAAATTTTATTATTATGAAAATAGTTTTGATCTAAGGACTCCCCGAAAAGATGTCAGTCACTCCTCAGTGGCTCACACTTGTCATCCCAGCACTTTGGGAGGCCAAGGCAGGCAAATTGCTTGAGCTCAGCAGTTGGACACTAGCCTGGGCAGCATGATGAAACCCCATCTCTACCAAAAAAAAAAAAAAAATTAGTTGGGCGTGGTGGTACATGCTTGTAATCCCCAGCTACCCAGGAGGCTGAGGTGAGAGGATCACCTGAGCCTGGTAGGTCAAGGCTGCAGTGAGCTGTGATCAGGCCACTGCACTCCAGCCTGGGCAACAGAGTAAGACCCTGTCTCCAAAAAAAAAAAAAAAATAACCAAAATTCTGGGGGTTCCCTAACCATACCTCCAGGGGTTCCCTGACCATGCCTTGAGAGTCACTTGTATAAGCATAAGGAAAAACCTTGATTGTAGAGAAAGTCTTTAGCATTAAAATTATAGCTGTCTATTTTTTGTATTTAGGTAATGTTGAGTATTATGTGTGCTACTTGTATTTTCTTATGATGATAAAAATAAAATTTAAGAATAAAGATTGAGACCACTTTCAAAAGAACAAAGTAGTGGATGCAAAAAAGGTAGAAAATGGCCAGGTATGGTGGCTCACGCCTGTAATCCCAGCACTTTGGGAGGCCGAGGCGGGGCAGATTGCTTGAGCCCAGGAGTTTGAGACCAGCGTGGGCAACGTGGTAAAACCCCATCTCTACTAAAAATACAGAAATTAGCCAGGTGTGGTGGCACACACCTGTGGTCCGTGGTCCTAGCTGCTTGAGAGGCTGAAGCAGGAAGATCTCTTGGGCCTGAAGTTAAGGCTGCAGTGAGCCATGATTGTGCTACTGCATTCCAGCCTGGGCAACAGAATGAGACCCCATCTCAAAAAAAGGTAGAAAATGGGGTAGACACAGGGAAATATGGATGTGGTGAAGAAAAACTTCATCCACCTAGAATTTTAGCGTAAAACCAGACCTGTGACTAGTTTATTCCCAGGCATATTAGTTTCCTGGAACTGTGATAACAAAATGCCCCAAACTAGATAGTTTAAACAACAGAAATTTATTCTCTCACAATTCTGGAGGCTAGGAGTCCAAGAACAAGGCATGTGGCAGAGCTGTCCTCCCTCTAAAAGCTCTAGGGAGCAATCCTTACTTGCCTCTTCCAGCTTCTGGTGTTTGCTAGCAATCTCTGCCATTCCCTTGTAGCTGCATTACCCCAGTCTCTGCCTGTCTTCACATGGCTTTCTCCCTGTGTGTGTGTGTTTCTGTGTATAGATTTCCCTCCTGTCATAAGGATATAAGTCATATTGTATTTATGACCTCATCTTAAGTTGATTGTTTCTGCAGAAACACTATTTCTGATAGGGTCACATTCATAGGTACTGAGGGTTAGGATCTCAACATGTCTTTCTGGGGGACATAATTTAACCCACAATAGCAGGTCATATATAAAAGCAAAATACAGATACCCTGTATAAATTTTCATTCTTCTAAAACTTCACTGCTATATCAGGTCAGCTAAAAACATGTTTTGTATGCCTTTGACCATGTTAAACCCACTCTCAGCCTAGCCTGTAAAGATGATAGCTGCTAACTATCCCTCTGTGTTCTTACATTTGGCTCCTTTAAAAAAATAGTCAGAGGGAGCTGCTTGTGTCCTTTCTGCATTTTCATCATCATCTACAGGATTCCCAGCTGAGAACAACAGGGTTTTTAGTTTTTATCAATAACCTACAGAGTGAGTGTTATATGTGCCATACATTCTGCTAAGAAATTTACAAATACTGTGTCATTTAACTCACACATACCATGAGTGTCCTATAAAATTACAAAAGTAATTTATGCTCATTGTGACAAGTCAAAGAATTGAGGAAGTTGTGATATCACCTCCACTTCTACAGTGCCATCGCACTGTAAAGGCATATGTGACCAAAGACTGAAGGAGATGCCAAAGTTAGTCATGTGATATATTTTCAAAGGCCCTGAGGCAGCAGTATGTCTGGAGTGTTCAAGCAATAGCAAAGGAATCTTGGGTGGATAGAACAGAATAAGCCCAGGGGAGAGAAGGGAGGGAGCTTAAAGATCATACAGGGCTTATTGATCACAGTAAGGATTTCAGCTTTTACTCTGGGTGAAATGGAGAGCTTTGCAAGGTTTTGAACAGAGGAGTGACATGACCAGTCTTAATTTTTACAGGCTGCTGTGTAGCAGCAGAGAAGCGGAGGAGTCGGTCAGCAGGCTCTTGTATTAATCTTGGCAAGCCACAATGGCAGCTCAGGCCAGAGTGGTAGCAGAGAAGGTGGTATGAAGTGATCAGATTCTAGATATATTTTGAAGGCAGGACTAGCAGAATTTGCTAATTAATCAGATATATAGTACAAGAAAAAAGAGAAGTCAGGGCTGATTCTAAATATTTGCCTTGAAAGGGAAGGAGTTTGTGTCAGCTAAGATGTGGAAGCCTGGGGTGAGAGAGGTTTTTTGAGAGAAAATTATGAGTTCAGTTTTGAACATGTTACATTTGAGAGAGCACCTATTCATTGTTATCTTAAGTAGTGACTTCTTGATCTTTTTGTGGACTATGACAAATGTATACTTTGTTGGGACATTTTGGGGGATTTGATTAGATCCCTATTAAAATATAGTTGGTGAGGAACTTCAGGAAGATAAAATCTAATTGATTTCAGAGAAACCGTGACTATAACAGTCTTTGCAGAATATAGAATGTAGTGTCTTGTGTGTTTAATTTATATGTCTATAGATCTCTGCTTCTTCCCTGTTTTACTCAACACTGTTTTTCAGGTCTGTCCATTTTTGCTCTATGTACCTCTTGTATCTAGTTTGCAATTTCTAACTGCTGCATCATATTCCATGTTGTGTTCTTACTCTATTTTACTTAACCTTTCCTCTAGTGAAGGAACTCCAGGTTTCTTCCAACTTCCTGTTATCCCAGCAGTGCTGCAATGAACATCCTTGTAGACATGTGAGAAACATTCATTAGGCTGTGGGATTATGTACGTGCTAGATTCCAGTGGGTCCTGCAATTTCACTCTTCAGAATGGCTGCCTATGATTAAATTCTTACGAGCAATACCTGACTATGCCCATGTATCTCAGTACTAGGCTCTGCTTCAAGCACGTCTATATTTAATATACATATTTATATATTTTAAAAATTTATTACATATAGCTTTTCATGATGTTATTTCATAATTTAAATATACTATGTAGTTTTTTTCTTCCTTTTCATTTTGTATTTTATTTGGCTAGTTTTTACTCTTATTTTCCCTGATTAGTCTTGGCAGAGGTTGTCTATTTTGCCAGTCTTTTAAAAACAATTAGGTTTTGTTTATTTCCTCAACTTTTTTGTTTTTATTCTGTTTTTTCTTTCCATATTTGTATTATTGTTTCTTCTCCTCCTCATCCTTCTCCCCCTCTATCCTCTGTGTTTGTTGCCTTTTTACCATTTGATCCTAAGCATTTTTAAATTTCTTTTAAATTTCATTTTACCCTGTATAGTATGTTTTACCCCTCATCATTGATTGATTTTTTTCTTTACATTATGCTTAGAAAGCATACATCATATGATATTGATTTGGGGAGAATTTATGGACACTTCCCCTGAGGCCTAGCATATGGTCAGGTTTAATAAATGTTATATCTGTGTTTGAAAGGAATATAATCCCTGTTGGGTATAAAGATTTGTATGTATTTACTAGTTTGAGCTTATAAACCATATTATTCAAATCTCATATATCAGCTTATTTTGTCTCTTTGCTCTATCAGTTTCTAAGAAGAACGTGATAGGATATTCACCTCCAACTGTTTATTAATCTGTTTTTTCCATGCTCAGTTATTTGTTCCTTTATATATTTTGAGGTTCTGTTGTTGGGTGCATTTATGTTGGTGATTATTATGACTTACTGATATGTTATTATGAGTATATAATGTCTCTTATATTTATCTTCCTTGAATTTTTTAACGTATGTTAAGAATACCTACTCTAACTTATTGTGATTCATATTTTACCTGGTTTATTGTTGTCTAAATTTTATAATCAAGCTTCCTATAAGTTTTTGATGGATCATTTGGATCTGTAAAATTTTTGATGAATATTGTCTTTATTCAAATCTGAGGGTTTTATACTTTTGATTGCTATGTTTATCCCATTCGTGTTTATAGAGAGTAACAGAATAATTACTGCTTTTTTTGAGCGTGTGTGCTGTCTTTCATGTTTTCTATGTCGTACTTTCTCTCCCATTGAAAATATCTTCCACTGATTCAACATTTTAAATTCCTGTTTTATTCTTCTGATATTCCCAACTCACTAAGATCCATACTTATATTTATGTTTCTTGATCAGTTACTAAGCCTATCACTATCTCAATATCTATAAATTATTCCCAAATGATAGAATTAATTTAGCATATGGTGCCCTGCTTCCCACCCTAAATCAGGAGGCAACCATGGACATTTGTGAACAGCTTTTCCTTCTGTGAGATGTGTGGGGAGCACTGATGTCTGAGTTTCTGCTGGGCTGGCAGGGTTGCTTCTGTGAGCAGAAGCCAGTGAAGTTGTTGATTTCTAGGGTAAGCAGAGAGGTGATCACCGGAAACAGACATATTTCAGACCTGGGCCATCAGGAATAGAAACCAGAAAACAGGCAAAGCCAGCAATGCATGCGATGACCAGAGAGGACAATGAATTGGGTCTCCTGGGTTTCCCTTTTAAATAATCAATGCAAAAGCGTTGATCATATCCTTCTTCCTGGACCGCTATCTCTACTGCTTGTTAAGAGCAGATACCCTGGTTAGCCTTCGCCCTCTCCTTGGACCTGGGGAAGTTACCTTTGTGACTCAAGAATCCTCAGGTACACAAACCTGCTTTCTGGGACCTCCCACTGAGCCATTTAAATACAAGCTTAGGCTCTAGTAGGACATCTTTACTCTTTCACCAGTAAAATCTTTACTGCCTAAACAGAGTAAAGATAGTTACCACCCACCTTCCTACCCCTAAACACCCATTTCTTTAAATCAGGTGGGCTGTCCTTACAGCTTAATGTATCACTGTCCCATTTTCCACTCTTGATTCATGATTTCTTATTGTTCCATGGAGGGTCAGGAGGGGCCCTTCTCAAGTTTTCATTGGAGAGATGCTCTCTGCTCCTACTCTGATGGGCTCCTCTGGCATTTAGGTGTGTAGAGGTATTCTCACCCTCCAATTTTTGCTATATGCAAGTATTTCATTTTATCACCTTGACTGTCTGTGTCCTACCTTTTTTTTTTTTTTTTTGAAAGCATTGTTTTTTGAGCCCATTGACATTTTATTCTAATTTGGATGGATAGCTCTGGTTTTTTTGTTTTTCTTAAAACTTGGTTCTGCTTCTTTTATTGTGTCTTTCCTCCTTTTTCTTTTTTAATTGGAGGAACTTACTTCAGAAGTCTAGTTATCCTTGGCTAAATGTTAACATTTAAAACCAAGCACCAAAAAGCTTTTGGAGGCTCTATGTTTCTATCTAGGGATGATTGCCTGATAGGTTTTACTTGTGGTTGCCCAGGCAACTGGCTTATCATTTAATCACACACGGCCCTCAAATGTCAGTACCTGGATCTTTTTTTCTGTGGTGGTTCATTTCCTCCATGGAAATATTGTCAGATCTTTTCCTTGTGGAGTATACACCTGACTGCCAGTGTTTCTGGGATCAGGTTGGGAGACAGAGCTGTGTCATTCATTATCCAGACTGTCACCTTAATTATTCTATTTTTAGCACCAGGCCTCGCTCAGTCCCTCACTCTGCCTTATATCCCTGGTTTCGTGGTTGTCTGAGGTGGGAAGGAGAAACTGGAGTGTCTAGTCACTGTGGGCATAGACTTAAACCCAGTCTTGTTCTCTGGCTTCTTCTGTGCCTCATGCCTTCAAGTGCTGAGGCCCTCAGGGATTCTGTTTCCTTTTTGTTTGAATCTCTCCCTGGAAGTATTTTAGGAGGTAATGTTGTCCACTCTTTTCATGCAGTTACCCATATTCCATAAGCTTTACATTGCCTAAAAATTCTTCATAGTGTTCCATCTTCTCTTGACTCTTCTGTTTCTGGTTTTAGCTTTTTTAAGCTCTTCAAGTGGCCAGTTTGGCATTTCAGTTGTAACCTCTTTTCAGTTACTTCCCTCCTGGAACACTCTTTCCTGCTGTCTGGGTCTCTCACTTGTGTAATTTCTCTTCTGCCTCTCCATCTGCTCCTTCTCCATCTTTTCCCTGGCTCTTCCTGCCTGCAGCTTCTCAGTGCTGGAGGGCTGCAGCCTCTGCCTGGGCCTCCATTCTTCCCTGTGACACTCCCTTTCCAGCCATCTCACTTGGCCCTCAATTCTAAATACAGGCTGTAAGGTAATGACTCCTATAGTTGTATTTCCCTTTTCTCTGTTGAACTCCAGATTTATATTCATTTGCCTACCTGACATCATTACTTAGGTATCTAATAAGTACCTCAAACTCAATATGTCAAAAAAATTGAACTTTCCAATCATTTATGCCAAATCTGTTTCTTCACTATCTTGGCTATCTTGGTAAGTCACATTACATCTACTTAGTTGCTCACGTGAAAAACCTAGGAGTTTTCCTTGATTCCTCTCTTTGCCTCACCTTTCACATTCAATTAATGTGTGCAAGTCCTCATTGGCTTTACTGCCAAAGCATGTACACAGTCTAGTCACCTCTTCCAACAGCACTGCTAAAATCCTCATTCAGGTTACCACGTCTTTCATTTCAGCTATGCAGTCGGTCTCCAGACTTCCACTGTCGCCTGTATAGAGTCCATTCTGATGAAAGTAACTCAAACTACTTTTTTAAAACTCAGATCAGCATTTGTCACTTTTCTGCTGAAAAGCCTTCAGTGATTTACCATTGCCTTTAGAATAGAATGCAAACTCTATATGTGGTCTGCGAGGCCTCACATGATCTTGTCCCTGCCTACTCTTCTGAACTCAGCTTATGCTACTCTTTTTCTAACTCACTAGGCTGGACTCACACTGGATTTCTTTTTGAGTGTGCCAAGCTTGCTTGATCCTTTCTTAGGACCTTTGCACAGGAATAGACTGATCCAGATCCTCACTTGGCTGGCTCCTTCTTGTCATTTAGGCTGAGCTGGAATAGCACTTTAGAGTGGACCTTCCATGATACCCAGTTGAAGGAGCACTATGCACAAACACTCATGTGCACACACACACTATTTTTTTCTTATCTATTTTTCTTATTTTTTAATTGCCCCTTCACTTTTGAAATTACTTATTTGTTTATTTACTTGTTTATTGTCTGTATTCCCCACCTCCATTACAAAATAAATTCTACAAGGGCAGGAACTTCATCTTCCATGGCACTTGATAGATAGGCACTCAATTAATTTTTGTTGAATGAATGGATGGATGGCTGAATGCCTGGATGGGGAGTAGAGGGGTACACTTTCCACCCCAAATCCTCGTAAAAGTCAAGATAAGAGGACTTGACTAAGAATTTATGACCTCAGGCTGGGCATGGTGGCTCACGCCTATAATCTCAGCACTTAGGGAGGCTGAGGCAGGTGGATCACTTGAGGTCAGGCATTTGAGACCAGTCTGGCCAACATGGGGAAACCCTGTCTCTACTAAAAATACAAAAACTAGCCGGTGTGGTGGCACGTGCCTGTAGTCCCAGCTACTTGGGAGGCTGAGGCAGGAGAATCGCTTGAACCCGGGAGGCAGAGGTTGCAGTGAGCCGAGATCATGCCATTGCACTCCAGCCTGGGTGACAGAGCGAGACACCATCTCAAAAAAAAAAAAACAATTTATATATATATAAAATATATGTATTATATATATAAACTATATATTTTATATATATATATATATAAACCATGAACAAATCTTTAGTTTCTTTAGTGAACACTTCTTTGATTATAGAGCAGGCAGTCATTTTATTTCCATTAAACTTGGGGCAATGAGAAGGGTTGCTCAGCCCAGCTGCTCTGAAGTCAAGTGTTTAATTACATAAGGCTACTGTCCCACAACCCACTCCTGCTTTCTGTCTCTGCCAACTCCAAATTTGGAGCCTCTGTGAGGCTCTTCTCAGAACAGCTATAGCTTCCTCTGCTGTGGCTTAATCATGTCCCACTTAACAGTTTATCTTGGAGAAAATTGTTAACATCTCTTGACTCTGCCAGCCATTCCTCCCACCTGCTTTCCTGTTTTCATCACAGGTATAGATTTCTCTCCTTCGACACCATTTTCTAATAATTTCAATAGGTTTTGTTGCAGGGGAGAGGAGTAGCTAGGTTTGTTCAGTCTTCCATCTACATTTGTAAGTCTTTTGCCTGAGTCCTTTTACTGCCGTGATATGGGCTGTATAGAGCCTTCAGAAGTGGATCCAGAGTTTATGCATTAATAAATAACTCCATCTGGTGTTCTCATACATCACTGATTTTAGGGAGATAATTTTTTTAGATCTTTTGCTGAAGAGTCAAAGGTCATTTTATGCTGCTGCTTCAGAGTACAACACGTGTGTGTCTCAGAGAGAGAGAGGGAAATGCTCACTCCTGTCTTGTATAGTTTCCTGTTTCAACCTTGCCTTCTATTTTTCAGTAACGGAGAGACACAGTTCAAATGTTCTGGGTTCAATTTAGTGGGTCCCAGTAGAATAAACCCAAGTGGATTGTGGGTTCAATTTGTGAGATTTAAGAGGTAGAGTTGAGAGAAGTTGGAGACTGGGTAAGTTTTTGTTTGCTTTTACTTTCAGGGTGGTTGGTGTTGTATGAGGAAGAGACTAAGAAAGATAAGTCATAGACAATGTCTGGATTTCTTGCCTGGGAAACTGGGCAGAAAACATCATCATCATGGGGATTGAGATTGTAGTCTAAGTAGCTGGTTTATGGATGGGTGGGCAGGAGGAATGATTTCAGCTTTAGATCTGCTAAACCTATGGAAATCCAAATGGAAATATTTAGAAGACAGTGGGATATACAGACCCTGAGCTTATGAGAGAGATATGGGCTAGAGGAAGTTCTGGGAAGGATCAGCATGGGAGGTGATTTAGATAGTGAGTGAAGATGAGATTATGGAGGAAAAAGTGAGTAGAGTAAAAAAAGAAGAGGAGGGAGAAGTGCAGGATCGATCAGTCAAAGGAGACTTAAAAGAAGTGGCCAGAGAAGTAGGAAAAAAGTTTAGGACACTGTTGTGTCATGAAATCCATAGCAACAGAACATCTTAGAGGGAGGAAATGGTCAACAGTATTAAATGCTACAGAGAAAAATGTATATATGATCTGAGCAATTCTTAGTCCAGTACTTGTCACACAATTACTCAGTAAATATTTGTTGTGGAGAAAACTATTTGTTACATTTTACTTCAAAGAGGTGGTTGGCAATTTGGCAAAAGGAAGATCAGTAGAATGTAAAGTGTATAAAATAGATTCAATTGTATTATCTCCTGAATGTGAGGTAAGATGTCTACTGGAGTAGTAGAACTCTTGCAATAAGCTTAGATGGAAAAGGAAAAGAGAGAGGTGATGATACCTAGAAGGGAACCTGTAAGCAGTAGAAGACCTGAGCATGTGCCAGTGTGGATGGGAAAATACTGAAAAGCAAGGGAGGAATGAAACATGCATATGAAAGAGAGGGGATCACTGATAGAGTGAAGTCCTGAGGAGTGCAGCGTGATGAATTACAGAGCATAGGAGGGGAGGATTAACTAAAGGAGTACTACAGAATGAATGTTTGTATTCTCCCCAAATTCATATGCCAAAGCTCCTCTCCCCACTGTGATGCCATCTAAAGACGGTGCCGTTTGGGAGCTAATTAGGTCATGAGGGTAGAGCCCTTACAGATAGGATTAGTGCCCTTATAAGAAAAGACAGGAGAGGATCTGTTTGTGCCATGTAAGGATACAGCAAGAAGGTGGTCCTCTGCAAACCAGGAAGAGGGCCCTCACCGGAAGCCAAATCTGCCAGGACCTGGATCTTGGACCTCCCAGCCTCCAGAACTGTGAGAAATAGATTTCTGTTGTTTAAGATGCACAGTCTGTGACATTCTGTGATAGCAGACTGAGCGGACTAAGACAAAGAGGATTCCCTGTGTGTCTGACAGGGCTAGGAAGATGGATCTGGATGCAGGTGGGGCCTGCAGAGGAGGGATATGGTAGAGGTGCAGAGTGACAGGGTTCCCGCCTGCTGACTTTTGTTTACTTGATTAGATAGAAGACAGGGTCATCTGCTGGGAGTTAACTGAAAGGAGGTGAGTTAAGAGTATTAAGGGAGTGGTGGAATTTGCAGGAAAGAAGTCAGCAGAAAGGTAAATCCTGGAGGTTTACTGGGTAGTTTTGGCTCGATAGAGGTCAGAGATCAATATACTTTAGTTGTTCCTCTATACCTCATAGTTGTGCCCTTTGGCCTGAATGTTGGAGCAGAAATGATAGACATCTAGGTTGATCTAGGGTGAGGGTGTTGCTATGTGAGTGGAATGAAAAGATGTGAGGAAGTCAGGAACTTGAGGAATTGGCAAGGAAATGGAAAGGTGATGGGCCGTGGGCTCTAGGTTGGAGAAGGGAGGAAGGGGAGGGAGTGTAAGAAGGGATGATGGATTCATTCTTTTTTAAAAGCAAGCATCTATAGAATGCCTCACACCAGGACAGACAACATCCCTACCAGCATGGGGAGGGGAGACATGAATGATAAAGACAGTTAAAGATAATGATAGGTGCTATAAAGAAACTAAACAGGCTGTCATGGTAGGTAACAGGAGGGCCTAATTTAGATAAGTGCTCAGGAAGGGCCTCTCTAAGAGGTCATATTTTTGCTGAGATCTAAAGGGTGAGAGGGAGCCAGCCACATGAAGATCTGGTCAGAGGAAGAACTAATGCAGAGGTCCTGAAGCTGGGAAGAGTTTAGCAAGAATGGAAAGGAGGCTAAGGTGACTAAAGGGAAGGTCAGAATGAGATGAATTTGAAAAGGCAGGGAGCAGCCATGTCATTTAGGGCTATGTAGTTGTGTAAGGCATTTAGATTTCATTGTAAGTACAATGGAAAGCTTTTGAAGTGTATACAACAGAGGAGGGATGAGATCTTACTAAGCTACATTGTCAAGAATGGAGAGCAGGAATGGAGGCAGGAGGCCAGTCAAGAGGTCGTGATAGTATACCAGGCAAAAGCTGAAGAGGGTTTGGATTTGGGAGTGGCAGTGAAGAAGTGGTTGGATTTGAGATATATTTGGACATATATATCTCAACGCCCTACCCTTGGTTCATAGGCCTCCCCTTGGTTTAAACCATCATCTCTCACTTGGAGTGTACTAACAGCCTTCCCTTTTAACTGGTCTGTCTGCTTCTACTCTTAATTCTATCTCCACATAGCAGAGAATGAAGCCATTGAAGGCATATGTAAGATAATGTTACATTTGACTTCCAGCTCTCCAGGGACCTCTCATCTCACTCAGAGTTTTAAACTCTAAAAGTGGCCTACAAGGCTGTCCACAGCCCAGCTGCTGTGTTCACTATGCTCCAGCCATGCTGGCCTTCTTGCATTTGTTGAATACACCAGACTCATTCCCACCTCAGAAACTTTACACTGCTGAAAGCTTTCCCCAGCATGCTTCTCTTCCAAACATTCTCATGACTTGCTCTGTTATCAGTTTCTGTTTATGTTTCACCTTGCAATCCTACTTTCCCTGATTGCTGTATTTAAAAGTCACATCTGCCTGTGCTGTGCCAACATTCACGAACCCATTTCCCTGCTTTACTTATTCTACTCAAAATTTATCATGATCTGACAGTCTATGGATTTTATTTATTTGCTTATTTTCCATTTTTCCTTTCCCCAGAATGCTATTTTCATGAGGACAAGAATTTTGTATGCCTATTACTATATCCCAGTACAGTAGTGCCTGATACACAGTAACTACTCAGTAACTATTTGTAAAATGAATTGAATAGATTGGCTGTGGAAAAAAAGAAATGGTATAATCAAGGAAAGTTAAAAGTGCACAGCTTTTTAGCCTAATCAACTTGGTGGTGGTCATACCATTTACTGAAAGAAGGATGACTAGGAGAGGGACAGGTTTTAAATGGTACAGTGGGCATTCTGCTTGTGTCATGTAGAGTTTCAGATACCTATTATAGCTCCAGGTAGGTATTGCAGGAAGGAAATTGGATGGAGGCCTGGAACTCAGAGGTGAGGAGTTTGGGAGTTATCAACATATACAGGATTTAAAGCCATGATGTTGAATAGGATCATGTATGTGGAGAGATAGAGAAGAGGGAAGATTAAGAAGTGAGTCCCAGTGGTCTCCAACATTGACAGAGGAGAAGCATCCAGTGGCTTCTGAGCAGGAGCAGCTGGAAAGGCAAGAGTAAAACCAGGAAAGTGTGTTAACACGGGGGCTTAAAGAAAAAAGAATTTTTACAGAAATGAGAGTGGCCCAAGAAAGATAAGAACAAAAAAGTAGAGAGGACAAGGCACTGGTGGTCTCAGTGAAATTACAGAGGAAGTTTAGTGGGAGTAATGGTGTGAGATAACCGGAGAGCAGTATGTTGTGGTCAGAGCATTGCACAGTTGAATTTTAAAGGAACATATCTAGATAACATCAAGGTCTGGAATTTGACTATGGAGTCTTCTTATTTTGAGAAGGTAAAACACTAAGAGTCTAGGTTACCAGATGGGATGTTCACACAGACTGAAATTATCTTTGTGGAGGGTAAGGCTTAAGGTCAAGAGTAAGAATATGTAGCCAGGTACCAAAATCTTCAGTGTATGCGGGTCTGTTACTTGGTAGAATACATGGTAAGAGAATGCTGGCAGGTGCTGGAAACATGATGGCATGAGCTTCTGAGGGGCAAGAACTGCTGCCCAAGGGCTGAGCATTAATGATCTGAATGCACTTCGGGCAACGAGGAGAAGCCAGCCCTACATCCTGCCTCATAGACAAAAGTTTTTTGGGGTAACTCAGCAGCTGCAAAAGAAGCAGTGAACTCAGGCTGGTCTCTGTAAATAGCATGTGGACGTGTTGGGGAATGTGTGTTTCATGGACTCAGATTCCAGGAGGGTTCAGTGGAAAGACTTGGGGAGCAAAGAGAATGTTAGAAGGCAAAGTGAAGAGCAGTGTGTAGATGAATGTCAGAGGTTAGAGTACCAACCTTCTGCCTATTGCCATAGAAGAATCTTCTATAATAGTTAACTTTCAGCATGGCCCTGTCATGAGATGCCTGCCAGCATGAATATTTGTTAACTGTGCCCCAGATAACCATATGCATTAATCTACTGAATAGAATTATTTACTATTACCCATGTGAATGTGGAAGGATGCCTGCCAAACACAATGATAGTGGTTTTGGCATAAAAAGTCCTTTCTGACAGTAATTGTTGGCCAGCGTGGTTAGCTGCTTGTTGAGGCCACTCTTGGCACAGGAGAGCAGTGCCATGTCATCACAGAGGGGGAGGAATGCTTATCGCCCTCTGTCTGTGGGCCTGCTTCCAAGCCATTCAAAATATGCATCAAATTGCTCGGGTTTGTTCATGATCTCCGGGCTAGGACACAGCCCTGTTTTAAGCTGTTTAAGATGAGAAAGAAATGTTTTACTCAGAGTTACCCATCAGTTTTGAGGAGGTTATAAATCGTTCTTTTCCCCAAGACAGCATGAGACCAGCTTCTTTCCTGCCCTCCTCTCCAACAACCTCACTCTGGCGTTTGTGAAACTGCAGTTTGCCATAGAGTTTGGAGTACAGAAATTTCCTCCCTAATAACATAGATAAAACAGTGGTGCTGTCACACCTTTGATTTTGGAAAGTTCTTAGATGTCTTAAAGTTAGGTAAAGAATTGTCATGGAGGCAGGTAGAAGTGGAGGACAATCTTTGAAGATTTCCAAGTTTTGACCAGATTTGCTTGTTGTTTTTATCTGATTGAGAAACAAATGGAAAAGGAAGTTTTACACTGAAAACATTTTTGTTGGGCTGTGCATAAATGCAAAGCTTGTCTCATTCATTTTAATTTTTAAGGAAAAGCTTCCTCTTTGGACTAAACGGATCACAGTTTTGACAGGAAAAGTAGATAATTATTTAGATAACCTTCCAGCCCTTTGAGTCTTTGGGAGATACAAAACTCTCATTGGAAGATCATCAGCATGTCTGCAACTGTTACTTCTCTTTAGTTCTCAATGATGGATGCGTTTACTTAATGTGCTCAGTTCAGTGAAGAACTAGTCAACTGGTGAACTAGTGAACATGAGGATCATATATTGACCATATTACTTTTCAATAGATGCAGCTTAATATTTAGATTAGTTGTGAAAAATGACATTTTCTACTAGTGTATGTTTAGGCCTCTCAGGACTCAGTACTGCGTTTTATAGTGATCTGTATAAATGGAACTCTCGTGGGCCTCTGAGGACTCTGGTAAACAATTCATTCTTCTGTTCATGGCCCTTAGTGTCAGTAAAAATTACTGGCAAAATAATAACCATGCATTATACAGTGTCTTTTCTATTTTCTATTTATGCCTTTATTTGAAACTATAATTAAATAATGTCAAACTTGCAACTATAACAAAATAGTATCTGCTCTTTGAATACGATACAGGCCAAATTCTATAAACTTTAATTAGCCCAAGCTTGTATTGACCTCAGTAGGAATCTGGCTGGCTGAGGATCTCTTTTAGTTACCTCTGCCTTAAAGTATGTAAGAATTTTCTCATTGCCTTTCTCACTCAAGGAACAATACATGCATAGCTAAACTAATAAAATGCTTAAATAGATACAAATCAAACTTGAAAGGTTTAAACTGTTGTTTTCATCCTGTAAGTCAGCTGAGAAAAAGCATACAGACCGTAGTTCTAAATTATGTCCATAGAGTATTTCAAATCCAGTGAATTAACTCTGCCTTTTTTTCCCATTTGAGCTCATAAATGTTAACCTCAGAAGTGCCTCAAATTCTTCCATTGAAATAAACTTGAACTGACAATAGCCAGATGATGTAAAATTGAAACTGAAATTCTATCCTTGGCCCATCCCATGTTCTTCCCCATAGGTATTAGAGGACTCATAGGAGAGTTAGCGTTTTCACTCTATGTGAGCTGTAATATTTGGGCAAAACAGGGCATATAAATTTCTTGCTGCCAGGAGAAAGCAATTACCAGTCTGGAGAAGATAGCGGGCAATAAATAAACAGAACTATGCTAGATAGTGAGCACGTTTAAAGATTTATTTAGAATGACTTAGCTGATAGAAAACAGGCCTTTATCATATGCTTTCATTCAAAGCTTGATATGGGAACTGTGGTCTTTTTGTAATAGAAAGGCTAATTATGTTACCAAGTATTTATTTGATACATTATTTTAAAATAAATAAATCGAGTTATGTTCTATTGTGCAACTAAAAAATGAAAACTATTCACATATAGCATAGCCAGGCGTGGTGACGCACACCTGTAGTCCCAGCTACTCGGGAAGCTGAGGCAGGAGAATTGCTGGAACCCAGAAGGCGGAGGTTGCAGTGAGCCGAGATCATGCCACTGCACTCCAGCCTGGGCGACAGAGCAAGAAACTCTGTCTCAAAAAACAAAACAAAACAAAACAAACAAAAAAGCAAGCCAGGCACGGTAGCTCATGCCTGTAATCCCAGCACTTTGGGAGACTGAGGCGGGTGGATCACCTGAGATCAGGAGTTCGAGACCATCCTGGCCAACATGGTGAAACCCTGTCTCCACTAATAATACAAAAATTAGCCGGGTGTTTGGCTAATTTTAATTTAATTTAATTCTTCAGCCTCCAGAGTAGCTGTAATCCCAGCTACTCTGGAGACTGAGGCAGGAGAATCACTTGAACCCAGGAGGTGGAGGTTGCAGTGAGCCGAGATTGCCCCACTGCACTCCAGCCTGACCAACAGAGTGAAACTGTGTCTCAAAAAAAAGAAAAAAAGAAAGAAAACAAAACTATTCACATGTAGCAAATCAAATAGCCCTTTGAAAATGTACTGTATCTGTGTCAACATTATTTATGGATAATGACTCCCTATGTGTCTGTGTGGGATCTCTACATGTAGTGGGAGCTAGGTGTTATCCCCATCTTACTGATGAGGAAAATGAGCTCACCTGGTGCTAAGAAACCTCACTTTCCCTGGGTATCAACCCAGATGTATCTGATTGCAAAAGTGGTGCTGCTCTTGACTTCTATAATGTGCCCTCTCTCCCTTGACAATCCCTTTCATCTCTCTCTCTCTGTCTCCCATCCATCCATCCATATACACATCCCCCACAAATATGAGTTTGTGCATATGTATATATTACATATACACATACATATACTTGTATATATATATATATATACATATATGTATTTATTCTCTTTTATTTTGAAAACAATGTGCCAGAGAGTCATGGATGTGGTTTTAGAAAAGAAGCAAGAAGGAATTTTTGTGACCCCAAAATTTTATTAGGTAGTCTTATCTAGCCTAATCCCAACCCCAACACTAAGGGTTAGACAGGGAAGGGACTTACCTTATAGTTAATGTAATTCTGAGGCATTCTTCAGGATAAAATAGTAATTCTTAAAGTTCCTTACACCATATCTGTCAGTGAACCTACTCTCTAAAACTCATGGAGAATTAAGGAGTGGGACTCCAGCTATGGTTCATGTGGGATTAGCTGTTATTATCTTGGTATTATTATAGAATTCAAGTACAGAGTATTAAAATCTATTAGATCAAATTATTTTAGGGGAAAATTATCTAAATATTGTTCAGTCAAAGACACTGTTTTTTTTTTTTTAAAATGCCAACACCACCATAAGTAGCTACAGAGCCAAACCCCTGAAGGGAAGAAATAATTTTGCCTCAAAAGGCATTTAGAAAATAAGAAAACAAATCAAGGTCTGATGAAAATTCAACTCTTTATGACTTGAAGAATTACATATGAAAAGTACATCTCACAAACACCCTATTTTTGAGGAAGAAACTTTTAAAATATAAAAATGTATGCAGAATATTGTGTAAAAATCATAGTTGCACTGCTTAGAATTTAAAATAAGTAATAATACATAGTAACAAATTAATTAGTTAAAATTTTTGCATTTTTTCCCTTCACCATCTTTTCTTTTATTTATTTTTTTGTTCTTTTTTCACCTTCTTTTCTTACAAGAAATAAAATAATATAGATAAAGCTGTGGCCCTCATCTGACCACCACTCACACTATTCACCTTCCCTGAGGCACCAGTGAGTCTGTTTTTTCAGTTTGTTTTCTTTCTTTTTTTTTTTTTTTCTTTCCAAGATGGAGTCTTGCTCTATTGCCCAGGCTGGAGTGCAATGACACAATCTTGGCTCACTGCAGCCTCTGTCTCCTGGGTTTAAGCGATTCTCCTGCCTCAGCCTCCCAAGTAGCTGGGATTACAGGTGTGAGCCATCACATCCAGCCAATTTTTGTATTTTTAGTAGAGACGGGGTTTCACCATGTTGGCCAGGCTGGTCTCAAACTCCTGACCTCAAATTATCTGCCTGCCTTGGCCTCCCAAAGTGCTGGGATTACAGGTGTGAGCCACTACACCTGGCCCTCATTTTCTTTTCTGACATTTCTGTAATATAGCCCATAAACTATACATTGTATTGTTTTGTGTGCATTTTTGGATTTAATTATATCATGTCAGATTTTAGAACAGATATAGTGTACTTATTCACTGAAAACTACTTGATTTTGGTGACTTGTATATGCAGTTGATCTTAGCCTTATGTGTTCATCTTATCTTTCTGACTACTGGGGTTCTAAGTATAATTTGCTCTCATTTTTATGAATTGCCTTTAAGAATAACAATCATTTGCCACTTTTTGTGAGAATAAAAAATTACTGAGTATCTTTTATGTGACAGGTGGGGTCAGTCTTAATGAACTCTGTGTCCTGATGCCTAGCATATAGCAAGGATTTCATATTTGTTAATGTTTACTGAATGAATGATTAATGTTTACTGAATGAATAATCCTTTTAGATAAGGAGAAAAAATAAAACTGCTTGATTTTTGTCCACATTAAGATATCTTAAGTTCTAACCCATTTCTTTTTTCTGCTGAATAGCATTTTGTCATATAAGTATACCCCATTATCTGTTTAGTCCACTATTTATGATGGGATTTTCCTCATCCATAGTGAATATCCGCACATGGGGGATATTTGTGGGGATATTCACTACGGATGAGGAAAATCCCATCATAAATAGTGGACTAAACAGATAATGGACTAAACAGTCTCTAGGGGATGTAGCTGGGAGAAGAGGTGCTGGGTTGTATGGTGGGCTTTTTCCATTTTGCTACAGTCTGCCAAACCAGCTGTGTGTAAGAGATGTTATGTTTTTAGAATATAATATCATTATGAAACTTCTTTTATGAAGATATTTTGGCTGTTACATCTTATTCCTATTAACCAGGAGTTGGCACTCTAAGGCGCGTGGGCCAAATCTGGTCTCCTATCTGTTTTTGTAATTAAAGTTAACTGTAGTCATCCTACACTGGTATGGAACACTAGAAGTTATTCCTTCTGTTGAGCTGTAATTTTGTATCTTTTAACAAATCTCTCTCTATCCCTCCCTTCCCCTATCCTTCCCAGCTTCTAGTATCCTCTGTTCTACTTTTTAGTTCTAGGAGCCCAACTTTGTTTTGCTTCTCCATAGGAATGAGAACATGCAGTGATTAACTTTCCGTTCCTGGCTTATTTTGCTTAACATAATAGTGTCCTCTAGTTTCATCCATCTTGCTGCAAATGATAGGATTTTATTCTTTTTTATGGCTGGATGATATTTCATTGTGTGTATATGCCACACTTGCCTTATCCATTCATCTGTTGTTGGACACCTGTGTTGATTCCATGTCTTGGCTATTGTGAATAGTGCTGTAGTAAAGATGTGGGTGCAGATGTCTCTTCAATATACTAATTTCCTTTCCTTTGGATAAATGCCCAGTAGTGGGATTGCTGGATCATATGTTTATTCTATTTGTAGTTTTTTTTGAAGAACCTCTATACTGTTCTCCATAGTGGCTATACTAGTTTGCAGTCCTACCAAAAGTGTATAAGAATTGCCTTTTTTCTGCATTCTCACCAGTGTTTGTTATTATTTATTTATTTATTTTTGGTCTTTTTTTACAATAGCCATTCTAACTGGGAGGAGATGATACTACATTGTGGTTTTCATTTGCATTTCTCTGATAATCATGAGGTTGAGCATTTTTTCATAGATTTGTTGGCCATTTGTATGTCTTCTTTTGAGAAGTATCTGTTCAGATAATTTGACCATTTTTTAATTGGATTGTTTGTTGTTTTGCTGTTGAGATGTTTGAGTTCCTTGTATATTCTGGACATTAATCCCGTCAGAGAAGCAGTTTGCAAATATTTTCTCCTATAGGTTGTCCGTCTTTTAACTCTGTTGTTTCCTTTGCTGTGCGGAAGTTTTATTTATAAATAGGACATAATCCTATTTATTTTTGCTTATGTTACCTGTGCTTTTGAGGTCTTATTCATAAAATATTTTCCCAGACCAATGTCCTGAAGCATTTCCCCTATGTTTTCTTCTAGTAGTTTTATAGTCTTGGACCTTACATTGAAGTTTTTGGAAGCAATCTACAGTTTTGCTGCAATCTGTATCAAAATACCAATGACGTTCTTCATAGAAATAGAAAAACAATCCTAAAATTTGTGTGGAACCACAAAAGACCCCAAATAGCCAAAGCAATTCTAAGCAAAAAGTACAAAGCTGGAGGCATCATACTATAAGCTATTGTAACCCAAACTGCATGGTACTGGCATCAAAACAGACACACAAACCGATGGAACAGAATAAAGAAGCCAGAAATTCATCCACATATCTACAGCCAACTGATTTTGACAAAGGTGCCAAGAACCGTTGTCGCTGGAGAAAGGACAGTCTCTTCAAAAAGTGGTGTTGGGGAAACTGGATATTCATACACAAAAGAATAAAACTAGACTCCCCCCCACCTCTCACCCTCTATTTTATTATTTTTAGTTTTGTTTTTTGAATTATCTAATATTCAGCTGCATAAATAAGATGATTTCAGAATGTGATAGAAACAATGGAAAATGGTGATATGAGGGGGTGGGTGGTGACATTAGGTAGGGTGGTAGAGAGAGTTTGAGAAGATGCAATATGAGCTAAGACCCAGGAGATGAAGAAACCAAAGCTCAGAGAGGTTAAATAATTTGTGCAAATTCACACAGGTAGTTAATGGCAGAGGTTGGATTTTAATTCAAGAATAACTTTAAATATAGGACTCTTTCCTCTGCAATTCAGCTATCTTCTTAAATTCATGTAAACACAATACAAAGATGATACAATAGCATTGTGTGAGAAGCATAAGCAAAATGGTTTAGTTCTGGACTTGGCAACATAGAAACTAGGGTTCTGATGTGTTGAAATTTGGACTCAGTGCTGATGACTGGGTTTGAATCATAATCCCAGCACTAACTTGGCTGAATCACTTAAACTTGCAGCCTTTATTGTTTTTTGGTGGGGCGGGGGTGGGAGGGAGCTCGTCTGTAAAGTGAGGAGGGTGTTTGGATGATCTCCATGGACTCTTCTGGCTCTCACTTTCTATGATGCTGTGACTTTAGGAGGTGGCATTTGATCTGGGCTTTGGAGGGTGGGGTGATTTTGACAGGCTGCCTTGTAAATGAGAGGAAAAGGTATTCCAGGTGGTGAAAACAGTTTGAGCAGAAACACGGTGGCTAGTAACTATAGAAAGGATTCTGGGAATGGTGTGTAATAGTCTGGTTTGACAAGGCTAGAATTTAATCCTGCAGAAGACAGGAGAGGCCGGAGGAATCTGGCCTTGAGCTGAGAGAGGGCCTTAAAAGTTACGCTTAGGAGCTGGGAATTGTTTACCTGGAATTGCAGAATTTGAAAGGTTCTTGGTCCTTTCTTTAGTATCCCTATCCCATGACTGGCTTCTCTGTATATAAATAGTTCTGGTGACAGAGACTTCTCTAGACCATCTATTCCATTTTCAGACAGCTCTAAGTATAAGAAAATTCTGAGCATTGAGTCAAAACGTACAGGTTCTACCTATACCTTGTCCAAGGTGTAGATAATGGAAGATTATAAATGATAAAGAACATGTTTAGGGATATGTAACTCAATAGCCTGAAGTAGAGCTGTGGCAGTAGACATATAATATTATAATATGTACTCCAAAGCAATAGAAATTTAAAGCCTTTAAAAAGTATTCCAGTCATGAAGTGTGTGTTGAGCACCTATGATAGGTCGGTCACTGACCAAGAATACAGCAATAAGGCAAAGTTCCTGCTCTCACGTTCTTCTCAGACTCATGGAGAAGATGGACAAGTAGATGATTGTGACAAGGACTCTGGTAGTTCAGGCCAGGAGTACTTAACCAGCCGATGAAGGTAAGAGGTCAGGAGTCAGGGGCCAGGTAAAGATTTCCTGAAAGTTGAGGAGCGGCCAGATTGACCAAGACAGGAGAGCACTCCAGGGAGGAGGAGCTTGGAACATGAGTGAACATGGCCTGTTTAAGGAACTGAAAGCTGTTCTATGCCAGATGCGTGGTGCGTGTGAAGTGGCTAGAAGTGAGGCTGGCATAGTAGACAGGGACTTGTCACAAGGGGCTACGTTTGCCATGCTAAGCATTTTAGATTATATCCTGAATTCAGTGAGAAGCCAGTATTCCTAAAAATGGCTGTCCCCCTCCCCAGTTTATAGAATGAATATTAGAACAAAATTTTAAAAATTAGAACATATAGAAAATATGAAGGAAGAAATAAAAATCACCTTTAATATCATCAACTAGAAATAACTGCTGTTAAAATTTTAGTATATTAGTATAATTTAGCATATTGGTATAATTTTAGTGTATTTCTAACCAAGTATGTTTCTATGCATAGGCTCATAAGAAAAGCATGATTTTATTACAAAATATAGTTTGTATCCTGCTTTCTCTAGTGTAATATTGTATGCCAGCATTTCCCAGGCTATGCTGTTGAAAGTTTTTTGAGAACTTAACTTCTAATGACAACATATAATAGCCGAAAAGGTGACTATAGTTTATTATACTTAAATATCTCATAATGGGTTAAATTTTAAGTTGCTTGCATTTTTTTTTTACTATTACAAATAATGTTGTGATAAACAGCTTTGTAAATTTGTATTAACATCTGCTTATTTCCTTGGGATAAATCTCGTCATGTCCATGATTGCCTTTTAAGCAGGAGTGTGATAGACTCACTTGTGTATAAGAGCCTTTATGGGCCAGGCGCAGTGGCTCACGCCTGTAATCCCAGCACTTTGGGAGGCCGAGGCAGGTGGATCACGAGGTCAGGAGATCGAGACCATCCTGGCTAACATGGTGAAACCCCATCTCTACTAAAGATACAAAAAAATTAGCCGGGCATGGTGGTGGGCGCCTGTAGTTCCAGCTACTTGGGAGGCTGAGGCAGGAGAATGGCATGAACCTGGGAGGCAGAGCTTGCAGTGAGCTGAGATTGCACCACTGCGCTCCAGACTGGGAGACAGAGCCAGACTCTGTCTCTCAAAAAAAAAAAAAGCCTTTATGACAGCATTGGAAGGGTGGATTGGAAAGAGGTGATTGGAAGCAAATGGACAAATGCAGATGCTGTTTGAGCAATTTAGGCAACGTATGAGGGGCATAAGTTACTGGCAGCATGGTTAGAGAAAAGAGGAGATGGTAATGATTCTTAAGGTGTATGTTTGCATAACAGAGCTTTCATTGAATGTAATGAAAGCTGTCAGCATGTTTTAAATATCAACTCTCAGGGGTTGCAGGGCCTCTAAAGTGGCTGTAGGGAGAAGAGGGTGACAAGAGGTTAATGGTTCTTTTCTCTGAAATAGGAAATACCAAGGAGGGAAGAACAGGTTTGAAGGGTTGGCCTGGGAAGGGGGAAATTATCAGCTCAGTATTAGGTGTGTTGCCTTTAAGGACACTCAGGTAAAACTGTCAGGAAGACAGTTGGCAAGAGCAGGATGTTAGGTTGTGGACGTCATCCCCATGGAGATGCTGATGCTGACACCCTGGAAATGAAAACAGTTCTAGAGATCAGGGTGTTTAAGATAAGAGGATGTGGGACATAACCTGCAAGAAGACTTACTCCTAAATCAGAGACAAGGGGAAACTAGAAAAGGAGCTGTGAGATAAGTATGAAGAAAACCAGAAGAGAATGCTGTTGAAGAAGCCAAGAGAGGCAAGTGTTTCAAAGAAAAAGCCATCAGACTTTCAAATGATGCAGAGGTCAAACAAGAAAAGGGCGGAGGGTGTTCACGGGAGCAATTTCAGTCACCTGTAAATGGGGGCAAGCAGATTCAGATTGTGGGGAGGCAAGCCAGGTTGTAGCGAAGCAGTGTGGAGTAAACAGAGCCAAGGAAGTTGTGGGCTTTTCTCTAAGATAGCTTGTTTGAGGGGCCGGAAAGGGCAATGGAGGCAGCAGAGGGTTCACTTTTTGTTCTTGTTTATATTAAATTAGGAAAGCTAGATTTGCTAATTGTCATATGACTTTGATTGCCTCTCCAACATTTGCTTTTTACCATGTTTAAAATCCTTTTATTGGTGATTTGTTTTTGGACACAGTATACTCTGTCCAAGCTTCAAATGAAAGCACTGCTCTTTAAGCTCCTAGCATCTTACCTTAAGTTCTGTTGGAACTGGGTGAGACCTCATGTTTGCATATGCGGTCTCACTGAGTTTTAGTAAGACTCAGTTTTTAAGCTTCAGCAACTAATATTTGGAATTGCACTTTTTAAATTATAGAATATGATTTGTGTCCTTGAAGTTTGATCATTACCTGAAGAATTGGCTGAAAACAATAAATGTTTAAATGTTACAATTTAGAGAATGTCTTTATTGTGTTGCCAAATGCTGAATGACAGAGAGCTTTAATTCTAACTGCTTTAATTAGAAAGAGAAAAAAAAATCAAAGAGTAATCTCAACTAGAACTAAAATGAACCAGAACAAGAAATACTTTTATTGGTTACAGAACATCAGCAATGTGTGGTATAGTCTTATTCACCTCCTTTATCAACAGTGAAAATACTGCAGGCCTCTCTAGGGAAGTTCGAACCATCAGTCTTACTGAACACATAATCAGTTTAATAGGGATTTTTCGTTAGTAATATGATGCTCTTTTGGGCTGCAGAAAATTATTTTTAAAGATAGGGTAAATGATTATTGGCTTTAAAAAACAAAACAATAAGGTAAATGTTCCTATTGAAGGAAGAACTGGATGGTCAATGCAGTGTATTCACTGATTTTTTGCTTAGCAGTGAATTAGCCTGTTTTTGGTATTATTTCTCTCAGCATAATTACTTTAAAGATGTTGACATCAAAAACAGTTATCACTTTTTTAGAGGTTGTTATGTTATAATAGATAGCAGTTATCCAGGTAGAGGATTAGAGGAGAATATGTCTGTGATTCTGCTCTATAAAGAACCTGGTTACCTTTCTTTTAAGATAAGATTTTACCTTTTTTTTTTCTTCTTCTTCTTTTTTTTTTTTTTTTGAGACGGAGTCTCACTCTGTTGCCCAGACTGGAATGCAGTGGCATGATCTCAGCTCACTGCAACCTCCACCTCCTGGGTTCAAGTGATTCTCCTGCCTCGGCCTCTTAAGTAGCTGGGACTACAGGTGCGTGCCACCACGCCTGACTAATTTTTGTATTTTTAGTAGAGATGGGGTTTTGCCATGTTGGACAGGCTGGTCTCAAACTCCTGACCTCAGGTGATCCACCTGCCTCGGCCTCTCAAAGTGCTGGGATTATAGGCATGAGCCACTATGCCTGGCCAGATTTTACCTTTCTTGAAGATAAAAACTTTGCTCTGAAATTCTTGGTCTTTCTTCTTTCTCTTTGCTTCCCAGTGAAGTTCAATATTATATATTTTAACTTCCTTTGGGCCTCTCTTCATCCTCATCCAGTGTGGAACCCTTGGACCATTCCTTTAATCATTCGTTCACCATCATAGTCCAGTCTCTTGCTCCTTGAATTTTATTGAACCTAATTCAGTCTGCCCAGGGTCAGCCTAATCATTTGACATCTTGCTACTGTACCTGGGCTGCTGGCCACCGCTAGGTAAAACTTGACAACCATGGCAGTTATAACCTCTAAAATTCATGGTCTCTGTTTGTTAGGCCCTCAAGACAGCCTTAGCAATCCTAGCAATCCTTTTTTTTTTTTTCCTGAGTAGTTCTCCACTGTGTGGCTGTTTTTCACTTTCACCCCATCTTTAAGCGTCTTCCCTGCCACCTATTCTCTTAGTCTCAGAAGATGATCATGGCCCCTGTTTCATGTAGGCCACCAGGCAGAAATTCATAAACCTTCCTCTTTACTACCACCCCCATCACTACCTACAAATTTTCTTTTAACCTGTGTCACTTTCTAGTTATTTTTCTACTTTTTCTCCTTAACTTTGCCACTAGGCTGCTTGAAAGAGTAATGCCCCCTTGTTTACCCTTCTACAGTCTGGCTTCCATCCAAACTGCTGTTGGCAAAGTTACCGGTGACCTAACTGGTAAAGCCCGTGAGATATTTTTCAGCCTTTACCTTGTTTGGTTTCTCCATGGCATTTTATCTTTCTTGAGCATTTTCTTCAACTTTTATGGAAACCTCTCTTTGAATCTTATCCCACCTTACCAGAAAAATAAGAAGCATTTAATGATTTACAAAATAATAATTGATATGAACTCTTATAACCCAATATTAATTATACTTTTAAGAATTGAATTATACTTTTATATAAATACAATTCAGTATTATACTTTAAAAATACGAAATGCTGTAATCTCAGCACTTCGGGAGGCCGAGGCGGGCAGATCATGAGGTCAGGAGATCAAGACCATCCTGGCTAACATAGTGAAACCCCGTCGCTACTTATAACACAAAAATTAGCCGGGCATGGTAGCATGTGCCTGTAGTCCCAGCTACTTGGGAGGCTGAGGCAGGAGAATTGCTTGAACCCAGGAGGTGGAAGTTGCAGTGAGCTGAGATCGCACCACTGCACTCCAGCCTGGGCGACAGAGCAAGACTCCATCTCAAATAAATAAATAAATAAGAAATACTTATTTCTTAAAATGCTTAACTCTAGTAATCATTTTACTTTGTGTATATATATCAAAACGTGATATATACAATAAATATATATAATAAAATATGTACAATAAAAGTATAAGACATACATAATATACTAATTATTCTTTGGTTTCTTCTGCCCTAGTTAATGAAGGAGTTCCCCCTTCTGAGTATGTTCAATATCCATGAAAACCTTTTAGAAGCCCTTCTGGAACTACAAGCATACGCTGATGTTCAGGCAGTCTTAGCAAAGTATGATGGTAAGTCCTTGGGTATTTTTATTTACTTGACTATTCCTCTTTTGATGTATTTTCCCTGATTAGATTGGAAGGGTCATTTCAAATAGCACAGCACTTTTGTAGCCATACTTTTATAGAATTTTCACCTACAGTTTTATGATGGTGTTTGGTATGATCTTAGAATTTCATGGTTAGCAAGGACCAGAAATGTCACATGGCATGTGTCTCGTTCCTCTCCTTCCCTCCGTACAGGCTCCCCTCATGCTCTCCCCATCAGGCAGTTATGTCTACTCTGCTCTGTTACCTCTGTGGTCAGGAATCACCCAGAACCTCACAGGCAGTACCTATCCTGTAGGGGCAGCACTGACTGTTAGAGCTCTTGCTATAACTCCACATCAGTTCACTGTGACCACAGCCTATTGGTCACATTGACCCTTTGGAGCAATGTAGAACAGCTAATATCCCTTGCACATGTGGCAATTCAGTAAATATTGGAAGATGAAATCATGTCCCCTTCATCCCAGCTCTTCTCATTAGCAGCAGAATATCCCCATTTCTTTAAATGGCAGACTTTGAAGTCCCTTTGCCATTCTGGTTACTCACTCATGAACTCATTCCATTTTGCCTGTTCCTAAGAAACCAGAAAAATAAGCTGGCACAACCTAGATATTTTAAAACTCTAATGCTCATATTGTCATTATCCATGAATTCATTATTTGATTAATTGGACAAAAATTGTCCACATAATTACCTGCCACGACATTGTTACTGAAATATCTGCAGAGCTTCATACTATTCTGCCTCATTTCAGTAACCATCTTCCTAAAGTGTTTGCTTGTAAAATGGATGTAGGGAATGATGACTTATTATATAATCATTTTTTGCTTTATGAAATATTTTTTCTTTAGTAAGCATCTTCAGTGCATTTAAAGTGCATTTAAAGAATTATTCAGATTACAAAACATACAGAGCACACTATACCATTTGGGTCTTTTTTTTTTTTTAGAGAGATAGGGCCTTCCTCTCTGTCACCCCAGATGGAGTATAGTGGTATGATCATAGTTCACTATAACCTTGAACTCCTGGGTTCTAGCCATCCTCCCGCTTCAGCCTCCCAAGTGACTAGGACTATAGGAGTGTGCCATCATGCTTGGCTAATTTTTAAATTTTTTTTGTAGAGACTGGTTATCGTTATGTTACCCAGGCTGGTCTCAAACTCCTGTGAACTTCCCACCTTGGCCCCCCAAGGCACTGGGAGTACAGGCGTGAGCCACCACACCTGGCCACTGGGTCTTATTTTTGACACATTTCTTCATAAGGAATCTCTGAAATGGGTGAGAGTTGTTATCTCCTATAGTTGAGGGAACTCAGGCATTATGAGACTGTTTTTGTTTTTGTTTCATTTTCTTCAAATTTTTGCTCAAATATATGGAAACGAAAAGCCTTCAGCCAGTGATGGCATCATTTTTCCTGTGCAGACGTAAGTACCCTGTGTAACAAGATATATGCTACCTAGTATGGAACTGATTTGAGAAACAGAGAAAAGTATTTGTGGAGCACTTTTAAGTAAACAAAATAAAGACTGTTTGGCTTTCATGTCAGCTCACTTGTATTGTCTATTTATATGCTAAAATCTTACTCATGGTTCAGCTAAACAGTGGTCCAAGCTTAGGGGTCTAAACTATTGGGCTGCCTTGTAGGCAAAAATCCTCATACGTTGACATTCTTTTAGTACCAAAGGAATTCAGTCCCATGGCCATGGGTTCAGGCGGCAGTGCACTTTTCCAAATGCCACTCTGTAGCCATCAATGCCATAGCAATCCCTAATGCTGACCTATACTCAATCTGATGTATCAAGCCTTCAGAAATAAAACTTTAATCAGTAGAGCCTTTGGGATGGCAAGCCTCTTAAGGCTCCTTTCATGAAGATTTCTGTTTGTTACAGAAATCATCAGCCTTGTGTTATAAGACTGATTGTAAAATAAAGAAATGGAACTCTCCATTGTCTCTAACTATCCCATTGCACAGCCTCTGTTCCACAACATTCAAAAACTGATTTATTAGATTCTGATAACATATGTTCACATTATTTGTTACAACAGCCTGTCCCACCCTCCACTGAAACTTGGCTCACACTTTGAAAAATTCTTTTGTTGCAAATGGACAAACTCACCATACCAAGGCCCTTGTGTTGAGCTTTGTTTATGTTGTGTACCTGGCAACAGAGATGATGTTCTTGTTCATTATTCATGGAAAAAGAGCCTCATTAGTGGCAGGACACATATTGTTGCTGAGATGCCTCGTTAGGGGTTTTGAGTTCAGCAGTTGTCAATAGAGTACAGATGACCTAACACCGACTGAATTCTGAAGGGAGTTTTGGTGCTGACTTGGCTCAGGCCTGTATCATTTACAGTAGAAATATAATGAAGTGGCTGCTGAAGTTACTGTTCTTGAGGGTTGAGCTGCAGCCACTGAAGATTGTGGAAAAACATGCCTCTTGTTTCTCACCCCATATCATGAAATGGGTTCTTTCAAGTTTATCCCTGCTGCTTTTCCTGGAGACGTCTACTGAGCTGCTGGTTCCTTATCTGGCCCTGGGCGAGGAAGTGGGTGCTTTAGAGGTCTTAAGAGTACAGACAGCTTTTAGGGCATTCTGATCTTCACCCTGGTTCAGATGTCTAATCCATGAGATGCTGGAGACAGCACTTAGAATCCCAGCCCCTTCATCCCTCTCTGTAGAGCCACACCCAAAGCAGCAGGCTTATATGTCCTTTTTACTAATTGGAATGCTCTGGTTGGGTAGCCGTTTTTTGGATTGTTTTTGGGTACAGCAATCCTTCTTTATTACATTTGCTAGGTGGCTGAATTTTTTAAGTAGTATGCTGGGAACACAATGGGATTAGTTCTGCTTTTCTGACCTTTGCAAAAAGATTTAGAAAAATGGCAAGGCACTGGGGGCCAGGGATGGGGGTGGCGAAGAACATATTTTGGGGGAAAGAAGGGAGGCAAAATGTATTCCCCTTGTCTCATTGTTCTTCACCACCTTAAAAAAAGTTTGGCTTTGAGTTTGTAAATCAGTAACAATCATATACTCCTGTGTCCCCACAAAGATTACCAGTTGATTGGACATATATCCATGTAGTCGGCAGTCTGATTTTGATTTTTGCCATTGAGATAACTTCTAATGCTTTATTATTCCAGGTATTAGTCTAAAATACTATATTGCTATCCTCAGGATTTTTCATACTCTTGTATTTTCAATTTGTGAATCAGCATTATAGGTGGGCAGTTTTATTCCAGGTGGCTGATCCTGGTTCTGTAATGTTCTTCACACTGTGACTAAAATAGCAGCAACAGCTAGCATTTATTGAGTTCTTGTAATGTATCAGTATCAGACATGATTCAAACCACAAGCATATTTGGTAGATACTATTGTTAGCCCCATTTTGCAGGTATGGTAACTGGTACAAAAAGAAGGTAATTGCTCACAGGAAGAGCCTATAATATCAAAGTAAAGCCATGTAGATGTGATGTTATGAGAGAAAAGTGATCGACTGAGAACAACTTCATTAAATATGATGTGAATTCTACAAGTAAAGGAAAGCCAGGATAAAAACGGAGGTGGTCTCACTCCAGACCCATGCTTTTAACCACCACACTTACACTCTTTCTGCTGTTGGTAGTATTTATTTAAATTGTTTTTATTAATACCATTGTTCTTGTTGTTGTTATTAGCCACAATCTACTGAGAACCTACCATGTGCCAAGCATGTTATTAGCTTGGCATTAGCTTTACCCTCACAATAACCCTGCAAGGAGGCAGTTATTCCATTTTAGCAGATGCAGAAACTGAGGCTTTGTGAGATTAAATAACTTACAAGACCACATTCTTAGAAAACTGCAGAGCTGGGATTCAAATCCAGATCCAGCTGGCTCTAAATCCCATGTGTTTTGCATAAATGTAAGCCTTCCAACAGTGATGTGCTGGGCCTCTCTCACTCCTCTTACAAAGGCATGACTTAGGTGGGCTGAAGCCATGGTGCAGAATTTCAGTGATGCCTCATTGTCTTGCAAGATTCCTTTCTAATCATTCTTTAAGAACTGAGTGTATCTATATTTGCTTGTCTTTCTGAAACTGTCTTCGAAACATGGCTTTCCATCTTCAATCAACTTGTATCTGATTTTTTTAATCACAAAGGGGATTTGATGTAAGATGTTCATTTAACTTGAGATTTATTTATCTTTTTCTTCAGTCATTTGCTATAAAGACAGCAATGTTTTCAAGATTATTAAGTCATGAGAACCTTCTTTTAGAAGCCATTGCAAAAGTTCTTACAAGCTTTGGATTGCCTTTCAAAGAAGTTTATAGGCCACCTACATTGAAAACTTAAGTCCCAAAGATTAGGGTGGGAGTGTGGAAAAGAATTCATATGTTTCTTATTCATTGTCATTTGTGCATTTCAATTTTAGGAGAATCTCATAGAGCAAGTGAACGCAGGTCTGAGCACTATAAGGTACCTTTGGGAGCATCTAGTTCTGCCTGTCTCTAGTTAGTGATCCTTGGGGATACCAGAAGGCAGTCATGGGTGGTGGGGAAGAGGTAGATCAGGTCCCAGCTCTGCCTTTCACCAACTGAGGGAGCTTGAGCAAATTACTTAACATTCCAAGCCTTGGTTTCTTTCTCTGGAAATGAGATCGAGGCTTAGAAAGGCTAAGTAACTTGCCCAAGATCACACAGCGGGTAATTTGTTGTGAGGATTAAAGTAGTTTAATCTATGTTAAGTGTCAAGAACAGTGTGGGAACACAGTAAGAGTTCAGATATTATTCGCTATTATAAAGAGCCAAAAGTGTCACTCCTAAACTTCACCACTATTCTTCATTAGTCTTGTTCAAATGGAAAACTATATATAAAATGTCACAATGAGAGAATAAGAGCCCAGTCTTATGCTCTGCAAAAAGACAATGTTATGACTTGTTATTAAAATTAATTATGGATCTAATAGGACATACAGATATTTGATAAGAACTAAAATTCTTAGTTTTATCTAAACTTTTGGAAAGCTGAAAACAGACATGCCAGGGATTTTTACTCCTGATCAAAGGAAAAATTACTTCTTTGGGTTCATAGCAACTTCAGCCTGTGAACAGTTTGTCCTAATGGAAATACAGATCTAAGCACTTTTGGATATTTACTACGTTAAGTCATTTAGTGATTGCCCTAAATTTGGGGCAGAATCTTCTCTTGTTCTTCCCTTCTTTCTCAAAAGAACTAGGGACAGCTGGTCTTTCTTACAGTCACAAAAGTTATGTAAATGCAACCACTATATCAAGATCATTTTTACTGATGCCATCAAGCCCATCCTAAATTAGCATTATTATCTGCCATCTGGTAATTTGCAGAGGGTATACTTTTTAGAAGAGGACATGTTTCTAACATTGGAGGAAATACTTTCATCTCAGTAGATTGAAAACAGAAGTTCTAAGGAAAGTCATTAGGGAATCATGCTATGTTGAGACTATTCAGAGAAAAAGCCTTTTGCTGATACTGTTTTGCAGAGTCAGCATGTAGTTATAACTAAAAATTTCGTAAACCTTGCTCATTGCCCAAGGCCTTATAACTAGCACAAGTTATTCAGCTATCATCATAGTTCCTTTGAAATGGTTACTGGATACCCTGTCTTTTGGTTAGGCTGTTTTCCATTTAAGTTTGAGGAATAAGTAAAAATAGGAAGGATGTGAGATGTCTGGAGGTCCAATGAGTAAAATCTGTATTTGTCAAACACTTCAAGTGTCAGTCTGTCCATACTTCCAAAACAGTACTTTTCAGTTAAGTATATAAATGTGAATTTTGATGCCACAGGCACAAGCAGCCTCTGAAAATACTCATCACAAAATTGGGCTGCATATTAGAAAGAAGATTTGGTATGCTGTCAGTTTCTAGTGACAGACTATAAACCTAGTCTGGCTCGTTTCCCTGGGCTCGCTGTTACAGAAAAGATCATGGATACCAGGCAAGTGCTCAAAGAGAGTCCTTGTGTAAAAGATGGGCGAATGAACCACATCAGTGCTTCAAAGAAGAAAATAATTAACAGCACTGATACTATGGCTGTGGCTTCATGCCTGTAAGCACAAGTCACTGAGAAATGGTGGTCCTGCATAGCTTTGCACTGGATGCTCTACAGATTTGGACACCAAGAGGTAGATCTGCCAAGAGGACTAGTCCTTTGAGGTTACTTTAGAACAAAATGATAGACTGTCAGGGATGAACTATATATTGCATTGAGCAAAAGTTCTGATAATAGATGTCATTTCAGTGAGGACTATATGCATGACAAACTTCTGTCTCTGATGATAGAAGACCTTTGGTGAATGCATACATCTGTAATTCACATAGCTGGCACATGTACAAACCCTCTAAATTTATGTTGGGTTTGGTAATCCTTATTGCCCAGTTATCATAATTTACCAAGGTAACATCCCTCCCCAGCCAGCCATTACCATCAGGGAAACTGCTTTGTTTGGCTTCAGGGCACCAGCCACAGAAGGGCCCTCTGACACAGACCTTCTGGGGTAATCCAGTCCAAAAGTTGAAAATAACAACTGGTGTTTGGCTTTGTAGCGTAAGACGAATTTTTCTGGGTATAGTTGAATGCTTAGTGCTTGTCTTTCCCCCTGCCCCAAATTACTAAGGTCATGTAGAACTTCCCAGTTGAATCATTGAACTCCCAAGTGGCATATCTTTTTGAGATTCTTGTATATCAATCCCTTTTATTTCTTCAGTGAAATTTTTCCCTTTGGTTGGAAGGGGACCTCGGATTGGCTTTTTGAAGGTGGGGCAAAAAGACCTCATACTGCCTGGAATCAACAATAACAAAAATTTAAGGAGAATCCTGTATGTCTGTTGTTTTCTTTGCATCATATCGTAAACAAGTAAATTGAGAAATTAATCACATAATGGGACAGTAAGAACACATCACAATCCACAAACAGGTTGCAAAGGAGAAATGGACTGCTTTTTAAATTTGTTTTCCATTTTTGTTTGTTTGTTTGGTTCATGCTTCCAAGAGCATCTGTGAAGGCCAAATATGTTGGATTATAGGAACTTCAAGTGTGTCTGGTAGAAATGATATCATTTGTTGCCTGATATAATTTGTTGCCTGACCAAGAAAAGGGATTCTTCGTACTTCATAATTTTAAAGGATAACAGAGAGTAAATAGGTTAATTTTTTTCAAATTATTTCAGCAAGGATCTGTTGAGTCCTTATTATGTTGAAGTACAAACTTTTAGGTGCTTTAGATTCAGAGATAAATATAACCTATTCTCTGTCACCAAGAAGTTTTCAGTCTAGTAGAGAAAGATGTTAAAAAACAAAAATACAAAAAAACAGGCGAAGCGAGATGAATCAGTGCTCAGTGAGTCTGTTTGAAACAAGCTGTGGGGAGTGCAGAGAAAGAAAGCCCTTGAGAGCAAGCTCATGCCCCCCCACTTTCATCTCAACCCCTGTGTACTAGGGTAGTCATTGGGAATATCTGTGGTCTGTGAGTGAATTGATACATAAGATCCCACTACGACACAGTGTTCTCATTTGTGAGATGGTTTGGGATTTATATATCTACTTGCTGCCACCTTTGAAAAAATTTTAGATTCATAGATATGAGAATTGACCCACAATTGACCTATCATGCATAAGAATAGTAATGATCCTTTTAAAACTACGTCTTGATTGTTATTATTGGGAGATGAACAAAAGGATATTAGGTCAAAAAGGTTATCATGGAAAACTGTTCTATCCTGTCTAAAGTTTTGCACCATAAGTTTTCCAAGACCCATCTAATTGACAGTTTTACTCATAATTACACACATTTCTTCCAAGATTATTGAATTAAAGTTTGGCTATTATGAACCACTTATGACTTTTGAAAATTCAAGAGTCATTCTCCCTAAGATGACCTTTTGTTTCAGCAGCAGCATTCCAATAACGGGTCCTTAAGGAGCCAGAAGAGGTGTGGTTTTCTTTGTTTTTTCTACTTTTCTTCAACCTTGTTTCAGTTTTTACTTTATTGTTTTTCTTCATCCTGCCCCATAATTTCATTCCACTGCTGTTTCAAATAGACATCGAGATTAGAGCACCAATACAATTTCAAACTCTGCTGGAACTCTGTAAGCAAAGATAAATGCAGTACACATGTTGAGAAATAACAAGTTTCTGATTCCCTATTAGAACGTACAACACTGATCAATTTTGGCTTCTAGGAGCTAAATTGGATGTAAATGTTTGCAAAATGAAGGAAGCTAATATCAAGATATTTGAGATGTTAGTACATTAATTTAGGATTTTATTCAGCAAACACTGAGCGCCAACTATATTTCAGACATTGTTTTTTGTTGTGGGTGCAAGGTGATGAAGAAGCACAGCTTTTACTCCTAAATCACACCATGTACGCAGGACAGGGAAGTAAGAGAACAGGCAATTGCTGTTAAGTATAAAGATTGCGATACACTTTAGCCCAGGATGGAAGGGGCACTGCACGTAGTAAGGAGGAGTGAGGGGAGTCTTCCCCTTGGAGGTGGTGTCTGAACTGGACAGCAAAGGTGCTTGAGGCAAGGAAAGCATATGGAAAGGTGCAGAGGCACAATTGGCATGGCTTATTTGGAGAATTGTCTGTATCCCTTAGAGCAGAGGGATGAGGAGGGATGCAGTGAAGGGCAGAAGATGCCTTGGGTGAGTTAGCTGGGGGTGTGTGGGGGTAGGGGGACTGGATTAAAATCCAAGCTTGGATTTTATTTTATGGGCCCTGGAGAGGCCTGGGGCAATTTCAGGTAGGGCTTCAGTCGAGCCCACAGTGAAGGGGGTGGCACAATACATTCACACCATGCCCCCTTTTGAGTGGAGGTACTTGAGAGATCACAGTGGGAAAGCACTCAGGTGTGGAAGAGTGGAGTGCCACTGCAGTGGGCTGGTGAGGTGACCTCTGACACTATAGTGGAGCACATTCTGTCCTGGAGGGAGACATTTGTGAGGTTTTCTGAACATTGGTGTAAAAGAGTTAGAATTTGGTTTTTCTTTCTTAAGCAACAGATGGGAATCCTAGTGCAGAAACTTTTGTCTCCTGGGTGGGAAAACTTCTTATTTTAAACTATAATCACTTTATTTCATTTGCTCTCGGGTAATCTCTTAACTACAAGAAACTGAACCCTATGTAGACCCACCATAACCCACAGATAATCTTTCAAGGGAGCGTAACTAAGGGTGAAGAGCCTGTCAGGACCCATGTAGCCCATCAGTGCCTACCTACTTCTGCTGAGTCGTTAACAATGACATGAGGAGAAAAAATGTGGAAGAGGGGAACAGGTGGTGTGTACAGCTGTACTTTCTATAAAGGCTGTGAATTTGAAGATAGTAGAGGACATGATGCGAATGCCTGTATAAATCTCACTTGCTAAAATCAAACCATCTGAAAAATTCCTGCCTTGTTGATACTTCAGTTACTACTAAAGTAGACAAAGCATGAAAATAATACCATGGATTTAATTCTTACCGAAAAGGAAGAAGCTTAAGAGAAGGAGATCATGTTATCCTGTAGCTATAGTTAAAATAAATAAATAAATAAATAAAGGAATATTAGGCACAGGTGTACCTTGAATCTGAAACAAACAAAAGTAACAAAAAGTGAAAGCCATGCTCTTTTTTGTTGTTTTTGTTTTGAGACAGGGTATAGCTCTGTCGCCTAGGCTGGAGTGCAGTGACATGATCACAGCTCACTGCAGTCTCAACTTCTCATGCTCAAGTGATCCTCCCACCTCAGCCTCCCAAGTAGCTGGGACTACAGGTGTGAACCACTATGCCTGGCCAATTTTTTCTATTTTTTGTAGAGATGAGGTCTCACTGTGTCACCCAGGTTGTTTCTTGAATTCCTGGGCTCAAGTGATCCTCTTGCCTTGGCCTCCCAAAGTGCTGGGATTACAGGTGTGAGCCACCATGCCCAGCCTTTTATTTGTTTATTTTAATTCAGAGGAAAGATAAATATGAAACCACAAATGGAATTTCAATTAATATAACTTACTTTATGCTGAGACTATTTGGCATAGGAGATACAGAGAGTTTTTTTAAAACTGGAAAATGGTTCGTGAAGGATGAAAGACTAAAAGTTGAAATTGCAATTAGTCCCAATAGATAAAAGTGTAAGGAAATATAAATGATTAAAGTGTACAAAAAGATCAGAATGACAGATAGCTAAATAACTATGTACAAGTCAGGTATAAACTTATAAGCAGGTTTTCAGGGTGGCTAAAGACCAGAGGAAGCAAAAGTCTCCCACATTACAGGATTTAATGTATGACTCTATTGTCCAAAAAAACAGTGAAGAATGATGATAGGGAAAGTAAAAGCAGGTATCACACTAACATTATGGGATAGTGACAAGGACATGGTATTGCAGGTTCAGTTCTGCCACTCATTTGTTAGGTGGCTCTTAAGAAAATCGTTTAACTTTGCTGGGCCCATATTTCTCACCTATAAAAGAAAAAGATTTTGGGAGGTTGACCTTGGCAGTCCTGTACTGTTGTTCAGTTTTTCATCTGTATCTTGTGGTAGTACTGTTTTGAGCAGAAAATATTGTATTAATACATTGCTGAGGTACAATTATTCATTCCTACTTTATATTTCCCTTTAGTATTTTTTACTTTTTAAAAGAATGTATCAAGTCAATCCCAAGCAAATCCTGGAAATGATTATGTGGTTTTTGACCACAGGAAAAAAGGTGGTGATTGGGGATCTAACAATAGATTTATTAAGAAAAAATTGTGTCAAATAAACACAGATGAGATAGTGGATATGAAAATACTGTTTGTCTATACAATAGTATTTAAATGTTTATCTTATTAGTGTAAATGGCCCTTTTCCTTTGTGTTTCTGAAATAGGAGAACACCATAAATGTGTTTACATCTTTATTTAAATAAAGCATTTGGTAATATTTTAAATGCTGTCCTTTCAGGTACCATGGAGGAATATGGATATAATACCTAATTAATCAATGGTTGCAGACATATCATTGCAGACTGTTGCAAATTGAGGGTGATCTCTAGAATCCTATTCCTAGATTCTCTCGTTGGTATTGCCATGGTCAGTATTTCTAAAAATCAGATCTTGGAAACACATAGCACAGTTTAAAATCATGTGCTCAGATTTGTTCTAGATTTGTGATATTGGCATATTTCTTAACCATTCTGTGTTTCATTTTCCCCATCTATAAAACAGGGCTAACAGTCCTACCTCATAGGACTGCTCTGAGGATTAAATAGGATAATGTATATAACTGATTAACACCAGTGCCTGGAAGTTAGCCTTTAGTAAGTGTTGGCAGTCATTTTGATGATGATAATGGTCATTTAGGGAAGAAGATATGGAGGGAGCAAAGCTGTGCATGGTAGCTTGAATCAGAAAAATGACTAATAGGCTGGAATGACGTACTGAAACTATTAAAATTTAATGGCTCAGATTTAATTTTAAGATTTGAAATTTAATGAGATCAGATGTGAAATCCTGCCTATATGTTTTTATTTTTATTTTTTAATGTTCATGGCTTACATAAAAGGGAGAAAAGACCTGACTTTAGCTGAAGTCTATTTGAATAGAATTGGAGGTGGGGGGTGTTGTTGACCAGACAATCATAGGAACAAACAGAGTCCCAGCTGCTCAACACCAGGGCCGTTCTAGCTGGTATTCAGAGACGTAGAGTGGCACAGCTCCTCAGACTGCACGTTTTCCCTGAGCTCTCTACTGGTCAGTTTGGGGGATTTAGAGGATTGTTTTCATTTCTAATTCTCATATTTTGAAATCACATGTGGCCAGGTAATAAAAATAAATGAGAAGTTCTGAAGAATATGTCAGTTGAGGAACTGGAGGTATTTATCCTACAGAAGATTGCTATAGAAGAGATATGTTAACCATCTTAATGCTTGAAAGATTGACGAACAATAATCAGATTCTGTTTTCTTATGGAAGGTGTAAGTGATTTTTAGATAAGGATTTGTAGAGAGAATGGAGTGGGGCAGAATGACAAAAGGCAAGTAAAATGTTATGGAGGTCAGATTGGTAAGATAAGACATCTTCAGGTGACCACAAGATTTTAGGGTTTTTTTGTTTTTTGTTTTGTTTTTTTAATTTTTTATTGGCTAGGTGCGGTGGCTTATGCCTGTAATCTCAGCATTTTGGGAGGCCAAGGTGGGCGGAACACTTGAGGTCATGAGTTGGAGAGTACCTTGGCCAACATGGTGAAACCCTGTCTCTACTAAAAATACAAAAATTAGCCAGGCGTGGTGGTGTGCACCTATAGTCCCAGCTACTTGGGAGGCTGAGGCACAAGAATTGCTTGAACCCGGGAGGTGGAGGTTGTAGTGAGGGAGATTGTGCTACTGCACTCCAGCCTGGGTGACAGAGCAAAACTCTGTCTAAAAAAAAAAAGAAATTATATATATATATATATAATTGAGGCATAAATTACATATAGTTACAGGTACAACTCTTAAGTGCAGAGGGATGATTTTTCACTTATGTATATACCCATGTGACTGCTACCCAGAATGAAACAGAACTTCCTGAAATCTCAGAAGGTTGCCTCATACTCTCTTCCAGCCAATAACTGCCCTCCAGCCCAGCAGTAACCACTTTCCTTACCTTTAACACAATATATTAGTTTTGCAAACTTCATGCAACCACTTTGGAACACTGTCTAACAGTTTCCAATAAAGTTAAACAGACATCTATCTTCAGATCCAGCAATCCCATTTTTAGTTACATATCCCTGAGAAATGAGTTTTCTTACGCTTACCCAAAAATGGTCACAGCAGCTTTCTTCATAATAGTCCAAAGTGGGAAAGCAATTCAAATGTCCTTTAGCAAGAGGATAGATAAACATGTGGTGTATCCACACAATGAAATATTACTCAGCAATGAAAAAGAATGAGTGACTGACACGTGCTACAACATGGATGAATCTCAAAAACAATGTGCTGAGTGAAAGGAACCAGACAAAAATGAGTACAAAAATGAGTCTGATTCCATTTGTGTGAAGTTCAGGATTATAACTTTTAATGAAAGGCTTTCATGACAATTTGATTTTGCATGCCTAAGATGTTTGGGGAAATTTCTTCTCCTTTCAGGAAAACATTTCTATAAAACATAAGATGGCAAAGAGGTGGAAGAAAAATTAATGCCAGCAGTTCAGCTTTGACTAAGTGAGAAACATTTACTTAGCGTTCCTTGTTTCTGCAGTGAGTAATGGAATTATGTGATATCTCATTATTTCCTTTCCTTTTGTTTGCTCTTTGGATTCTAACTCATAAGAGGTAATAATGTAGCTAGCTAAATGCCACTTACAAAAGTCAGAAGGGCACTGCAGAGTCAGTGTGTTCATACAAAATCAAACTAACTTAGAATGATTTTGAGTTGCTTCCTCAAAATAAAATTTCTGAATAAATTACAGGCAATATTGGAAAGCGGATGATTTGTTCTTATTGCCACCATTTCAATCACTACTGGTAGCCACTCTATTCATCTTATCATTTTATCCATTTCCGTAGTGATAAAAGCATGAAGTCATAGCAGGCAGACAGAACTGTACAGAACAGATTAGTGATCACCAGGGGACATGTATGAGGAAGGACAGGGAGGGTACAAATATAAAGGGGTAGCACCAGGGAGTTCCTCTGTGGTAATGGAACAGTTCTATATCTTGGTGTGTTTACATGAATCTAGTTATGGGATGAAATTGGATACACATGCACACTTGATTTTATGTAAAAAATGGTGAAAATGAACAAGGTCTGTAGTGTACCTAATAGTACTCTAGCAATGTCAATTTCTTGTTTTTTGATATTATACTACAGTTTTATAAAATATCACCATTGGGAGAAGCTGAGTGAAACATTTACAAGACTGTGTGCTATTTTTATAAATTTCTGGAAACCTCTAATTATGTCAAAATATTAAGTTTAAAAATTATAATAGGCAAAAATAACCAAGCCTCACCCTTTTTTGTGGGGTGAGGTGGGAATGAAAGAGGAGGTGCTCATGGAGCAGGCAGCCTAAATACTTTCTCCTAGAGGATAGTATTTATGGTTCTTCTTAATGGTGAGCCAAAACATCAGTTCCTGCCTCTGGTTTAGATGTTACGCAGTTATTAGATTAAAATATGGCCAATAAGATAACTATACTATAGCAGGCATACTGTAAATAGAACACACTAATTTTCACAAGAGTATGTGAAAGTTACATCTGATAGATCTCCAGACTGACAGCACCTCATATGATAAATTCTACTTTTGTCTATGCTGTCGGTATCTGGCTCCACCAACGTATTTGCCCATGAACTTGCTTCAGGCAATTTATAGAACAGAATTCTTCCCTCTAGCATCATTATCTGCTAAAAAAACAGTTACTGCATGTACATGACAGGAAACTTTGGAAACACAGATAAACAGTAGGAAAAATTGCCTATAATCTCGCCATGCAGAAATAAACACCGCTGATGGAGTAGTCCCCTCTTATCCTTAGGGCATATGTTCCAAAACCTCCAGTGGATGCCTGAAACCATGGAGAATACTGAACCCTGTATACACAATATTTTTTCATATACATATGTGTTTATGATAAAGTTTAATTTATAAATTAGGCACAGTAGGCCGGGTGCAGTGGCTCGCGCCTGTAATCCCAGCTCTTTGGGAGGCCAAAGTGGGTGGATCACGAGGTTGGAGTTCAAGACCAGCCTGACCAACGTGGTGAAACCCTGTCTCTACTAAAAATACAAAAATTAGCTGGGCATGGTGGCGCGTGCCTGTAATCCCAGCTACTTAGGAGGCTGAGGCAGGAAAATTGCTTGAACCCAGGAGGCGGAGGTTGTAGTGAGCTGAGATAGTGCCATTGCACTCTAGCCTGGGCAACAGAACGAGACTCTGTCTCAAAAAATAAATAAAATAAAAATAATAAATAAATAAATTAGGCACAGTAAGAGATTAACAATAACTAATAGAACAGTTATAACAATATGTCATAAAAGTTATGTGAATGTGGCCACTCCTTCTTGTCATTCTACTTACTACACACTGTGGCCATAACTTTTGCAGTTTTGAGGTGCAACAGTGAAACTAACAAATTGCTTTTCCTTCTTCACAATATCACATGATTCATTCTTGCTGTAGATCTTAGCAGCCTCGGTGTATGATTTTTTTCTTTTTTTATTAAGTTGAGAAGTTTCACCTTTTCATTTAATGGAAGCACCTTACATCTTCTCTTTGGCATATCTAAATTGCCAGCATCACTACTCTTGCACTTTGTGGCCATTATGCAATAAAATAAGGGTTACTTGAACACAAGCACAGTGATAACTATGACAGCACTCTGATAACTATGATAACGCATATGGCCACAAAGTAACTGATGGATGGGTAGAATCTACAGTGCGGGTATGCTGGACGAAGGGATGATTCACATCCCGGGTTGGATGGAGCAGGGCAGTAACAAGATCTCATCACACTACTCAGAATGGCATGCTGTTTAAAACTTATAAATTATTCATTTCTGGAATTTTCCTTTTAATATCTTCAGACTGCAGTTGACTGCGGACAACTGAAACCACAGAAAGTGAAACTACTGATAAGGGGAGTCTACAATATTTGGTGCATATTATTCCAATCTTTGTGCATAGAAATGCTTTTAAAAATGAATATTAAAGCATACTTTTTGTAAACTTATTGATATGTGCACAATACATTTTCCCCAGATCATTCAGTACCTTTCCACCTCATGATTTAATGACTGCATGGAATTGTACCCTGTGAATGAACTTACAGCATGTTAGCCAGTCTATGATTGGACATTGGGCCATTTCCAGTTTTCCATTAGAAACAATGTTGTGATGAACAATCTTTGTGCACATTGATGATTATTTCCTAGGATAAAGTCTTAGAAGTGGAATTGCTGGGTAGTCAAAATGTAAAAGCTTTCCATTTATATTGCCTAAGTGCTCTGCAGAAAAATATGCATCATTTTCAAAAATGAAAACTGTAAACCAAAACCTATTTGAACAACAAGATGCTCTATGTGAAGGAAAATTTAGGATCAGTTTCTTTAGAGTGATTCATCCCTCCTTAGAGGCAAATTGCTATTACCAAGTAGATGTAATGTTTTTACAGAAAAAAGAATAACATTGAAAATATCTAAATAAACCAGCCATGCAAGAATATTTTGCTATTTTCTATTTTTGTTAATCAGTGAGAACAAAATAACTTACTAGCATAAAAAGATAAGTAGAATGACATGCCACTAATGGGGAATGGGGTATTTTCATAGAGCTACATTTCCCTCTTTGATATTGATTAAAATATATTTTGGTTATTTATTTTTAAGCATTTTTCTTGTGCACATATACTACTTAATAAAGGAGAAGGAGCAAACATTTTAAAAATGGAGAAAAGGTACTGTAGTCGTCGTAATGTTGCTGAATGCTGTTGCATTTTTCTAGCTGTGAATGTCCTGTCTATGCTAGTGGGAATGGAGGTCAGGATTGTAGATTAAAGATTACCTTTGATTAGGCATCTCTAGTCATTTGCTGGAACACCTCGAATGTATCTTTTTCTGTATTTCTATCTGGGTGAAAGTGTCCCTTTGATTGATTAGATAACCATCAAACACAACTTGATCTTTCTTGTTGGGCAGCTAAGTCCTTAAAAAGAGGCTCCTTCTTGTGCTGCCACCTTCAAATAGTTACGATCATTGTTTTCGGAAACAAGGCTTGGGTAATTTTAAAATAAAAAGTCTGAACTTTTAAGTAGGCCATGTGTCATCTAGATTTTTTTTATTAGCTTCAAATAACAATCAATGAGTGTACCCTAGAAAACAACATATTTCGTTCCTGTATTGATTCCCCACACTGGAAAGCTGTTAAATGTTTAGATGCTGGAAAAGCAACAAGACTAATCCATGAGTGTCTGGCATTTTTTTCTTCTTAATTGTAAGTGCACCATTTTATATAGTATGTATGTGGTGGTGACATTTTGCTTGAATATAGTTTAAGAGATTACGGGTACAAAGACCTGTTTTCCTTTCAATTCTGTGCTGATATTTTCTATGATTGTGTTTTATCAATGTCATTGAAATTTCCCTCAAAGAGAAATTCCTTAGGAATCTCCTTGGAATTGGCATTAAATACTCTTTATTGAAAGAGAGATTGGTTTTCTTTATGAAATTGTTTTCTTCTGCCTCTGTCTATTGGCTAATTATGGGACTTCTATTTTTCATTTCTACTTTATTGTAATCCTTTCTAAGTTGAAAACAGCCTTGCAAAGAAACTCGCAGGGCATTCCAGGTGCAAAGAGTTCCTCTAACCTAGAATGAATTTTGCAGCATCTGGGAATGGCATATTTTTACCTGTTCTGAATTAAGGTATTTCTGTGTCATAGTGTAAATTTGGTTGCAAGTATTAAATACTAACTCCTATTCTGGAAAGAATACAATCATAATTTAAGAACACATTTTTCACCCAAAGGGGTCTTTGAGTTTATCTACTCTCACTTGTACCCTGTGCTTTCACTTCCTGTAAACTCATTATCTGAACCCCACACCCACCCTAGCCCTTCTGAAATTTTTGTAAAATTGAAAGGAACTGTTTTTCCTGATGACAAGTGAGGCTTCATATGAAAGGAGATTTATGATAGGTTTTCATGAGCAAAAATTGTGTAGTTTTCTAAAGATTTCATACATATACCCTTTAAAAGTTATATATGTTTATTTATATATTAGACATATATGTATATCCTCAACTTGGACTTTTACATTTTTAACAAGCACTATTAAAAATTGAATGTAAACTTGAAATTTAATGCAAAGGAAATTTAGTTTAAATCTGTCCACTAAAGAATCATTCATTTGGCTAAGTCTTCTTTTAATCTAGATTTTTTTCTTTAATTAGCATTTCATATACCTGTTGAGAAATTTTTGTAAGTGACAAAGACACTTTCATGTCTTTCACATCAAGGGTATTCATGCGATATCTAAATTTATATATTTATAGCTATACTCTGCTTAAACTCAACATATGAAAATTCATATTTAAAAATAGAAGGTGATTGCTTAAGAGTCAGCCTGTTGCACATGAATTATTCACAAAAATACAAACTACCCTTAGTTTCACATACCACGTTGATACAGTAAGGAATAGCTGAAATTCTAGTGTAATGTCTGTATTAAAATATTCTTCATTTATGCTTTATTGCACTTAAATGTGATTAAAATGCTAGTGTATTGAAAATGATTGCTCGTTGTTACCTGCAAACTTATGTGTTCCTACTTTCTTTTTCTCCAACAGATATAAGCTTACCAAAGTCAGCAACAATATGCTACACAGCTGCTTTGCTCAAAGCAAGAGCTGTCTCTGACAAGTAAGTGAATAATAGCTTGCGCGGTACTAATGCCTGACCAGAATTGAGATGTGTTGCCTCTGAGGGCTTTCTCTGGAAGTTTCTCTTAGTCTATGAGACCCCTGCTTATAAGCATGCATTTTCCAAAACCTGCTGTTCTTTTCTTTCACTATTGGAAGGAGGGAATGTATATCCTCAGGTAATGTAAGGGTGTGTAAAGGTATCCTAAAGCAGGATTTATTTGAAATTCCATGCTTCTGAGATGAGTTTTTTGATGTGAGACAGTAGATACCAAAACACCTGCTTGGGACTTACACAGAATACCATCCTTCTATTTGTTTTTTGCACATTCCTCTCCCTTCAGCGGTCCATAACTGGGTAGTGTCATACACATGTGGAATGTGGCAGACGGGATGGTCATCTCTCATTCTTTGCCTCATCAACTTCAAATTAGTCCCCCACTGGTCTATTAACTTTGAGTTGCCATCTCAATGGGACGTTTGCCTATTTTGTTCAGGCAGGTGACTATGACATATAGACTTTTCATAAGCATCCAAGGATGCCTGTCAGATGAAAGAGCATAGATGGCTTAACTGCTTTTGAGTTCATAAACTCTTACGCTTTCCCAATATAATCCCTCTGTAGCATCGAAAGCAGAGAACAGGAAACCAGCCTCTGCTGTATCAGACAGGTTTGCTGTTAAGTGTGTGTACACTTCAAGACCAAAGTAATTTTCTTTCATTCTTTTTTATCCTGTAGATCGCCAGTACCTACTGCAACATCTTTTCTCCCTACACAGCGACTCCAGCTTGGGAGGGCAGGGCCAGGGTTGTCACAGCTTCCCCTGTGGTGTCTGCCTGCCAAGCACAGCTCTGGAGTTAGCCCTGGGTGTGAGGTGAGAAAGAGATTGCATGGTCTGGTTTTTTTCATTCACTTGGGCAGGTGTCTTGCCCGCAGTTTGGGCATGCACACGCCCTCTGCCGGAATGGCCCCAAGCAGGCTCGCCTGCTGCTGAAGCTGCAACGATTTAACCTCCATCGCAGCACTGACATTGGGTGGGAGGCCTCCTTTCAAATCCTTCCCAGTTCTGTTTTTAACCAAGTGCGCTCTTCTGTAACCTGGTTTTCTCTTTTTCCTACACTGTCTGCCCTTGTCAGTCCTACCTCTTCCCCTGACCTGAGCAGGTACCTCGTAGAAGATTTAGATTAGCTATTTAGACAGAGACTTGACAGCCGAATTTAACTCCTGCCATGACTAGATGCAAGCACGCTTTCTGCTTCTGCTGGGGTTTTTGCTGGCCTCGGTCCATGGGGCCAATCAGAGGTTCCATGCAGTAGAAGTTTGGAGAGCTCATGCTATTGGCTCACTGTGGTTTTATGGGCCCTTGATGTGTAGATGCTTTCGGGTTGATGCCCAAGCAGTGGTCCCAACTGGATGGTTTTTGTCTTTCTGCTTTTCAGATTCTCTCCTGAGGCTGCATCTCGGCGGGGGCTGAGCACAGCAGAGATGAATGCAGTAGAGGCCATTCATAGAGCTGTGGAATTCAATCCTCATGTGCCAAAAGTGAGTCCGTGGAATCCCCACAGGAACTCGTTATGATAGTAGAGAAAGCATTCATTGACCACAGTGTTGTATCTCAAGTACACCGGTTATAAAAAAATGAATTGCAACCAACAAATGTTGAGACCCTATATAGTGTATGGGCATTAGCCTCATTTTAAGCAAAAGCTATACTCAAGAGGCTTTGGGGCAGATTTCCAGACTTCACTTAATAAGGGTAAATCGATAGACCTCGCTTAGGCAGGCCAGGAAGCCTGAAATTGGCAAAAAGTAGATATCCCGGGAGTGTTGACGCATTTGACAGGAATTTCACACCAGTTATGGTCTCACATAGACCAAACTCAGGAAATAAATGTTGTTGTGAATAAAACTGGTAAAAAAAAAAAACTAATGTGGCATTCCGTGTCTCTATAAATAAATAATAGTAATCAGTATTGGCAAGAAAATAATAGAGAAAACTTCAAAATATGAAGAAGTATTTTGCTTTGTACCATTTTAATAAGTATATATAGTAGAAAATATTTGTCTTAGTTATTAACCACATGGTTGACCAATTTATAAATACCCAATATTTCCAATTTTTTTTTCCTGAAATTGATTTTAAGGGAATCAAATCAGAGCAGGGAATATTTCTGTAATCTTTTATTCAGGAGATGAATGTGTATTTATTATTTACCTATATTTAACTCCCTGCTCTTTTAGTATCTACATGCTGTATTACGTAATTATCATCTTCTCTGAGGGAGGAAAAAAAGTAGCTGAGAGCCACTTTCAGTCCCACTATTAAGTACATTTTGACCTCTAAAAAACTTCGTGTGGTTCACCTCAGGTATGACAAGCCATAACTTCCTTGGCAAAATGTCTGATGAAGACTTAGTGGTGAAAAATGACAAAGGAAGGCTGTTTGACTTGTGTTGTAGCACTATAGCAAAAGTGTGGGGGGGTATGAGTGAGAGAGAGAGAGATGGTTTATGGAGTTAACTACTTTATTTTGTTGATATTCAGAGTGACAGATAAGTGATCTAATATCATTCCTGGGATTTTACTCAAGTCTAGGTCATTTTTTTCACTTAGCAGGAAATTGAAGAGTGGTTCACTATGCCACATTTGCATAAGGATGTATTTATTCCTTAGGCCTAATGGGTAATGACCAACATAGTATTTGCAGATTTATGTATTGTCCATATGGTGCTATAACTATATCTCCTTATATAATATTTTTCACCTAAGCTAAAAATGTTTATTCCACTTTGACTAAAATTTAAAACTAATCATGAAAAAATTATCCTGAATTACAGTAAACTGAGGTCATCTATGAATACTTATTGAATGCCATTCTCTACAGAGCTATTCAGTAAGCATAAATAAGGCTCTTTTAGAAGTAGTATTGAGCAATAAGTTCTGGATTCTGAGGCAAAAACTTGTGTTCCACTTGTGATTCTGTCATTTATCAGCCATTGGACATTGGGCTTAGCATCTCTCAGCTCAAAGTTGTCCCTCATTTTTAAATGAAGATAGGATATAAGCCCTGCCTATCTTCTGTGGTAAAGATCAAGTGAGATTATATATTTGAAGTTCTTTGAAAACATTTGAGCGCCATTTATTTGTAAATTATTAAGATTGTTGATGATTATAATATCAAAATTTTTTGATAATTATTAAGAATTTTGATAATGGTTGGGGGCTCCTCATATCTAGGAACCAGATCTTTTACCGTGATCCTAACTAGAGCCTTGCAATCCTGGGGCACAAGACAGAAAATCAGTACAGTACTTGTTGGTTAGATATTTTGATTGAAGTAGTCATTTAATGCTATAACACTGGTCTGAAATGGTTAATTGAGCCTCTAGAAGAATATTAAAAGCCCTAAGAAACACTTTAAGGCTGCCATGGAAGAATTTGACACAGTTAACTAGGATTCCACCTGCAAAATAGAATTATCCTAAAAGTGGAAACATTTCAAATATTTGATTGCACTCTACTTTCTAATCATGAAACTGAGAGAAGGCAGGGTAAACTACCTGGGTAAACTGACTCTCCAGCACTTTGCTTCATTGGTGATTGTGCTGAGGGGGAGATGTGTTTCCAGATCCTCTTCATCTATCAGAATTTCCGTGGGGAACAGGTCCTGGGATTCACTGGCCCTATATGTCAAGAATTAGCCACAGATTTCTAATATACAGTATGCAGTGTGCTCTAAATATCTAACTTTAGCAAATACACACACACACACACACACACACACGGTGCCTTGGAGGCAGTGAATAATAAATAGCCTTAGTTCTAATGAGACATCGGTGAAGGTTACAAACTCTTGGACTCTTAGCATAAGAAGGGTCCTTAAAGATCATCTAGGTCACCTTCCCATCCTAACCTTGACTCTCTCCTTATAATGATACTGTGATAATCATTTTTATTATTGGTTTCTTTTGAATGTTAATGTGCCAAGCACAGTGCTAGCTGAAGTACATAAGCCCTCTCACTTATTTTTCATAACGACTCTGTGAGGTATATTATATTATTATCCCTATTACATAGATGAGGGCACTGATGGTTTGGAGAGGTTAAATAATCTGCTCATGGTCATACAGCAAATAAATGACAGAGCCAGAACCAATTCTGGATTATCTACTCTTAAATGTTGCCCTCTACTGCCTACCACACCCCACCAGGAAACAGACCAGCCTAGGCTTGGACCCTGCAAATGCTGGCGGGCACACTGCTTCCTAAGACATTCAATCCCTTAAGGACAATTCAGGTTTCTTCAGGATATCTTAAATGATGTGACTTCCATGGCTTCTTTTTCTCTATCACAGGAAGTTGTCAGTGGCCCACCACAGGAATTTTTAGTATCTACATGCTGTATTGCATAATTGTCATCTTCTCTGAGGGAGAAAAAAATACCAAATATAATAACTGAGAACTGACTTCCATGCATTTCCAGCTTCGCTTCATCTGGTATCCCATTAAGCAAAGATACATAGGTAACATTTCACCATCCAATGATAAATACTAGTCATTTGCTTTCGGAGGGCTACTCTTAGGAACTCTCTTCACTTGCAGACATAAGGAGTAGGGAGGAAGTGTTGCTCCTTACTACATCACAGGACTGGGAAATAAGAACAGTAAAAACCCCTTGTCTCTGTTCTGAAGCAGAGCCACTTAAGTGGTCAGATGGATGCGAAACACTAGAATTTCTGAAGTATTAGATTGCAGCAAACTAGTAAAGAGGAAGCAAACACATAGGCTCATCATTACCAACAGAATTGTCACTCCCTCCTGAGAAACTGTAGCTGTGCCGCCAGCTCCCATAGGAAAAGGCATAAACTCCTTGTGAGATTCTTCAGTACCCTTCATAATCTGACCCAACTTGTTTTTCATTTTTTCCACCTCATAACTATTTGTTCATCATTCCAGAAACATTCTCTTTCCTTTCCTTCTTCACTTTCTCTGAGAAAACCCTGTTGCCCCTTTACCACCACCATTAAGAGTCACTAGGAAGCTTGTTCTTCTTCATCAGAAGTAGTCTGTCTCCTCCGTGGTCTCTCACTATAATGCTTGTACTTGCTGTTTACCTTTTCTTGAGGAAAACTGGGGATGTTAGTGATGCTGGTGATTTTCAACAACTGAGAACAAAAGAAGACAAAGAAATCTTGAATCCATTAGAGGATGTTTTCCATTTAATGGGATTAAAATAGCTTCGCATGTAAAGAAAATTCCATTCATGTAATGCTGGACAAACAAAGGACTGCCCTCACCACGGTTCTATACCTTCATCTTTGTATTGTTACAGTTTATTGGATTTGGGGCCTTCTTTCTGCAGATATGCTGCATGCTCACTCTGCTCTTCCTCAGCAGTCATGAGATTTACATTGGGGTGGGCATGGGGGAGACATTTCTATCAGTGACCCATCAACTACACAGACCTGGGTTAACCAGAGCTTATGTGCTCTTAGTATGCTGCAGCCACACTGCAAGCCTTTCACTGCGAGGAGACACATTTTTGTTTTGGAGGATGTTACATTAACTCCTTCAGGGTACCAAAGATAAACTTCCATTTTCTGACAAGTTTCCAAAAGGTGGGCTAAATTATTTGTTTGTTACAGGCAGTATTAGATATGTCTTTTGCTCTATAGTGGTATTATAAAAAAAATCTACTCATATTTAAGACTATTTCTAGCCTTTTTTCCTACATATTTTAAATACTTTTACTATTTTAAAAAAAATTAGCATAGGGCTCTTAACATGGACTTTATGGTTGGGTATTGGGGGTATATTTGTTTCTGAGGGGGGATTATCAGATTTTCAGAGTTCTTTAACCTTAAAAAGGTTATCCTCCAACTTACAGTTCAAGTATTTTATCCATGTGCCTTCAGACTCTTTTAAGGCAGTTTCTATAACTGGATACTTCTGTTTTGGATACTTCTTTTTTATGGGTGTAAGGTAAAAAATATGTAATATGAGATCTACCCTCTTAACAAATTTTTAGGTGTACAGTACAATCTTGTTAACTGTATTAGTCCATTCTCATGCTGCAAATAAAGACGTACTCAAGACTAAGTGATTTATAGAGGAAAGAGGTTTAATTGACTCACAGTTCAGCATGGCTAGGGAGGCCTCAGGAAACTTACATTCATAGCGGAAGGGGAAGTAAACACGTCCTTTTTCACATGACAGCAGGAAGCAGAAGAATGAGCAAAAGGAGAAAAAGCCCCTTATAAAACCATCAGATCTTGTGAAAACTCACTCACTATCATGAGAACAGCATGCAGATAACCGCTCCCATGATTCAGTTACCTCCCACCAGGTCTCTCCCATTACACATGGGGATTATGGGAAGTATAATTCAAGAAGAGATTTGGGTGGGAACACAGCCAAACCATATCATTAACTATATGCACATCACTGTACAGTAATCTCCAGAACTTTTTCATCTTGCATGACTGAAACTCTATTTTTATTGAACAGCAACTCCTCATTTTCCCCTCCCCACAGCCCCTGGCAAGCACCATTATACTCTCTGCTTCTATGAATTTGACTACTTTAGATACCTCATATCAGTGGAATCATGTATTGTTTGTCTTTCCGTGACTGGCTTATTTTACTTAGCATAATGTCCTCAAGGTTCATCTATGTTCTAGCCACCACCATATGACAGAATTTTCTTCTTTTTAAAGACCAAAAATTATTCCACTGAACGTATATGCCACATTGTCTTTATCCACTCATCTGTCCATGGACATTTAGGTTATTTCCATCTCTTGGCTATTGTGAATAATGCTGCAATGAAAATAACAGCGCAAATATTCTCCTCAAGATCCTGCTTTCACTTCTTTTGAATGAATACCCAGAAGGGGGAATGACTGGATCATATAGTGGTGATTCTATTTTTGATTTTTTGAGAAACTTCCAAACTGTTTTCCTTAGTGGCTGCACCATTTTACATTCCCACCAACAGTGCACAAGGGTTCCAGTTTTTCCACAAACTTGCCAACCCTTGTTATTTTCTTGAGAGTGGCCATCCTAACACGTCAGGTAAAATTTTTTTGTGGTTTTGATTTGCATTTCTCTGCTTGTTAGTGATGTTGAGCATCTTTTCATATACCAGTTGGTCATTCGTATATCTTCTTGGAGAAATGTCTATATGAGTCTTTTGCCAAGTTTTAAATCAGATAATCAGATTGTTGGGCTCTTTTTTTTTTTGCTATTGAGTTGTAGGAGTTGCTTATATGTTTTCAATATTAACCCCTTATTAGATATATGATTTGCAGATATTTTCTCTATTCCACAGGTTACCTTTTCGCTCTGTTGATTGTTTTCTTTGCTACACAGAAGCATTTCAGTTTGACGTAGTCCCACTTGTGTATTTTTGCTTTTGTTGCTTGTGCTTTTGGTGTCATATCTAAGAAATCATTGCTAAAACTAATGTCATGAAGTTTTTCGCTCCTTTACTTTCTTCTAGGAGTTTTGTAGTTTATATTTAAATCTTTAATGCATTTTGAGTTGATTTTTGTGTATGGTGTAAGATAAGAGTTCAATTTCATTCCGTTACATTTTGTTGAAGAGAATTATCTACTTCTTCCCTCTTTCCCACCCGCTGACCCAAGGCAGGGTTGTACTCTGTCACCCAGGCTGGAGTGCAATGACACAATCATAGCTCACTGTAATCTCAAACTCAAGGGCTCAAGGGATCCTCCAGCCTCAGCCTCTAGAGTAGCTGGGACTATAGGTATGCGCCCCTACACTCAGCCAGCTTTTAAAAATTTTTAATAGAGACGAAGTCTCTGTTGCCCAAGTTGTGCCTCAATCAGTCCTTCTATGTCGTCCTCCCAAAGTGCTGGGATTATGGGTGTGAGGGACTGTGCACACAGCGTAATCTACTTCTTGAGTCCTCCATGGTAGATATCAAATTGACATGACGGATCAACTTCTATAATGAACCTCTTTGGGCAAGAAGATTTTTTAGTCAGGATTATTTCCTTAGGGTAGATTTAAAGAATGGGAATTACTAAGTCATGTGTAGAAGCACTTAAGGCTCTTGATATTGCGGAACTACTTGCCAAAAAAGATTATAGCAGTTTAAATCAGCAGATAACTCCTTCTCCACTATTTTATCATATCCTCACTGTCATTGAGCAGTTTGTTTAAAAAAGAAAGAAGGGGAGCAATAAATATTTATGAACCTATTAAGTACAAATGGAATTTTGTTCTTTTAGTCTGCATTTCTTTGCCACTACTAGTTTGGTAGAACATTGTTAGCCATTTGTATTTATTCCTTTCTGAATTGTGAGGCAAAACATTATAACAACAGAGCAGGGAATAATGACCTAAAGGTAAGGAGAGCTATGAAGTATCATTGAAAGGGTTCATCACGCCTGTAATTCCAGCATTTTGGGAGGCTGAGGCAGGAAGATCACTTGAGTCTAGGAGTTTGAGACCAGCCTGGCAATGTAGTGAAACCTAATCTCCACAAACAAACAAAAAAATTAGCTGTGTGTGGTGGCATACGCTACTCGGGAGGCTGAGCCAGAAGGTCAAGACTGCAGTGAGCCATGATTGTGCTGCTGCACCACAGCCTGGGTGACAGAAAGAGACTTTGTGTCTAAAAAAGAGAAAAGCTCAAAAGTGTTCAGAACAATGACTCCCATTACTTCCTGTCCACAGGACTGGAATAAAGTATGGGAGGAGGGAGTTAATTAGTTTCCTGCCCATTCTTGTTTTGATAAAAGGATAAAAGTAATGGCTTCACAGGACTGATGACAGGTAAATGAAATTACATCGTGTAATTCATTCAGTACCTGCTCAATACATGTTGGCCCCTTCGTTATCTCTTCCTTTTTACCTCCCGTTCTATTTCTGTGCTTGCAGGCTAGGTGGAAATAGAGGCTGCCTAGAAACATGCATTAACAGGTGCTTCTTGGGCCACCCTAGCCTGAAGAAGGACAACCAGAGAGTATAACAGTGGCACCTCAATGCCTTGGCCTTGAGGACCCTCAGGGTCCCTTCAGGCCTCCAGATTTGAGGGGAGGCTCTAGCATGTTCTGGCTGCAGCTATTGTCTTCAGGGATTCTGCAGCTTGTAGCTGCTTGGTAAGTTCTTTGCTTGTGGCTGATTGTTACCCATTTCCGACCTGTGTCTTATATTCTTGTTCTGAGCCTGGTACCATCCCTGCTCCATGCCAACCCACTCCCATCAGGTCTTCTACCCCAACACAACACTTCACGTCTGGTATGAAACTTGCCCATACACAGGCCCCTTCCTCTCCCTGTTGCACCTGCCTCCTCAGGTGGAACAGGCCTGAAAGCCTGTCCTAGGCATGCATGAGGTTGCCTCATAAAACATCACTGTGTCTTCTACTTCAATTATAGAGCCAGGTGTCCCCACTATTATGGAGGCTGAGGCCACCCCTGTCTTTCTGTTATATAACTCATATTTCCCTGTCTGAGTAATCGAGATTGTAGGACTACATTAACAGTCCCTAATACACACATACATACTCCAAACCCATCATCATTGACTCCCCCAGCGAAATGTTTCCAGATTCTTTTAAGTTTTCACTCTTTCCAAAGCTTTTCCTCTTCAGCCTATAAAAAGCAAGCAGCTATTTGCTTCATTCCCAGGGGTACTTCTACCAATTGGAGCTGGGCTGTTGGAGTCATCTCCACTGCCTACCACCAGGACAAGCAGAGAAGTGTGAGTGGAAGAGAGAGAGGTGGCAGGGAAATCTCCTTTAGTGTGAGCTGTGGGGTCAGGGGTCCCAGGTGCCCACAGTCATAGAGGAGGTAGGGGCCCACTTGAAAATCACCAGATGCTTTTTTCAGACCAGGCCTGAGTGGTTTTTTGTCTCCCAGCCTGGGTTGCTTATACCTCCTTCCTCCCTGCCCCTGCACCCTCTGTCTTGGTGTCTATTCTCATTATCAGAGTTGGTAAGGCTCTCATGCCCTCAGAAGAGGAATTCTTCCATTTTCTCCCTCAGCTGGAAGCCACACACCTTGCTAGGTCTCCTGTCAACCACAACATATTTGAACTACTTTTACTTAAGCAGGATCACTCTGCTCTAATAGAATAACCAGGAGGCATCCCTGCAACTTTACTTCATCCTGGAGGGGCTAACCTTCCTGCTGCTGTCCACCAGCTTCTCTAGTCTCTGAAGGTGTACAATTCTGAAGCAGAGTCCTCTTTTCCCTCCCAGCAGCGCATTCAGCTAGCACTTATTGAGCACTAATTATGTGCCAGCCACTGGGACGCTGGTCAGAAAATGATGCGTGCTCTCAAGAAGTGCCCAGTCATTGAGAAGACAGACCGGGCCGTGCCCCTGTGAGACAGGCAGAGTTCTGCTGGGCCCACTGGAACGAGGCAACCAGCTCACAGTCAGAGTTGGGGCAGATAGCCCAGGTGCTCTGTTAACTCCTGGAAGCCGGATCCTGTGCTTTGCTGTTACAAACATTCTCCAAGTGTGCAGTGGTAGGGGAGTGGCCTGGCTGTATACAGAATGCCCAAACCTTCCACTCAACTCTGAAAACCTTGAACATTGTGGTCCCCAGAATTGAGCCTTGGCTGATAGGAAATCCTGACCTGTTCATTATCACCAAGGAGGGCTTCCCAAATCACGGGGTCTTCACTACCACACACAGGCCTCCACTGGCCAGCTTGTGCTTAAACCATCTAGTATTTACTTGTACAAAAACAAATAATTTTTAACTTTTTTAAAGCAATAAACATTTTTCCTCTCCTAATTCAGTCTTACATGAAACCTTAAAGTAGATGTAGGCCTGCTCTGGTTGAAACTGGAATGAGAAGTCTGGTAGCCCAGCAACCCCAAGGCCCCCTCTGCATACAGTTCAGAAAATAACAGATGGGTGTGACCCATCACCACCAGAAAATCCCAAGTTTTTGAGGTCCCACCCATAGAGGAGGAGGCCTCCACCCTGCTCTGAGCAGCAGGGAGGGGGCTGCAGAGCCAGTACCCGTTCCTTAGCATGTCCGAGTGCTGTAGACAGAGCTGCTGAGGGGGAAAAAAATAAAGAAAAATTGACAGCACCAACGGGGGATAGCTTTCATCTTAATCTTGCCCCAAATCCCAGAACCAGTAAACCATCTGCTGTCCTCACTGTGCCCGCCCAAGAGGTAGTGGAGGGCACAACAGGCAGTCCCAGAGGGTACCGAGGGGAGGAGGGTGCCACACTCCCAGCACTCATTTCAGCAGCGGGGCAGACTGGGCTTGACACAATATAGAGGTGAGGACCTAGCCCAATACATATTTAGCTTTCAAATTATAAGTCTAAGAGTGTGGGAAGTCATGAGAAAATAGAGAGGAAAGAATGAAGAGTGTTATGACAGAAATGCATTCCCATTAAAAACGTACTCTCTTTTTTTTAAAAAAAAGAAAGCTCATCTAATGTTAATCTAGAAACTCTAATTTCATGGGGATTTCAAGAGGCTTGTGGAAGAAAACATTGTGGTAATTGTATATGCTAATGGAGTACCTACAGGACATTGTTATAGTGATGGAAATTCTATTTCATGCAAACACTAAAGCAGTCCTCCCTTTATATCTTGGTAAAGCTGATTGACAGAGTATAAAATTGCTTTTTAATCCAATTTAGGAAACAAAATGTGTAGTGGGTTTTAGCATTTTAAAATGCTTGAAGCGTGGAAGCAGAAATTCAAAATACCCTGGCAGACTGTCTATAATATTATATATCAACAGGACATTTTAGAAATATTATTTCGATATAAGTTTCTTTGAATTGAGTCATATTTTGTTCCAAAGCTTTTTTGGATTAGAGTAAGGAGAATGTATTGTGGAAATATGACCCAGAGGAAAATGAACAGAAACCAGTTTTTAGCCACATTTCTCAGGAATAGGAAGTTTGTAAGTCTCTTTCTTTAACAAAAAGCACTGCAGCTGCTTTCCCCAAGACTACCCCCATACAGGCCACCCCCACCAGGCTCATTACCTCTACTGAGGTCACTCTTATTAAGGCCGCTGCCACCTAGGCCACCAGATCTGTTGGCCTCTTCTCAAACCTCATCCTATTTCATCTCTCCTCAGCATTTGGTCCCACTGACCAACTGCTTTTTATGTTTGTTTGTTTGTTTGTTTGTTTGTTTGTTTTCCATGAGACAGGGTCTTGCTCTGTCACCCAGGCTGGAATGCAGTGGTGCTATCATGGCTCACTGCAGCCTCGACCTCCCAAGCTTAAGCAATCCTCCCACCTCAGCCTCCACCTTAGTTTTGCCATGTTGCCCAGGCTGGTCTTGAACTCCTGGGCTGAAGAGATTTGCCTGCCTTGGCCTCCCAAAGTGCTGGGATTACAGGTGTGAGCCACTGCCCCCAGCCAGCCTGCTTCTTATGTCTTGAGGCCATCTCGACTCCATGACACCTTCTCTCTGTGCCACTCCTGTATGTCAGCACTCTCCTCCTACTCCTTTCCTGCGCTGCCACGCGTTCATGTTTTTCAGGGAGCTCTATTCACTGCCCTCTCCCTCCTTGCTCGAAGCTATCTTGAGAGATCTCGGGTGCTCCTACTGCGCAGCTTCCATCTCTGGCCCAGAACACCCACATTTGTGTCTCCAGATTCTCTCCTCAGCTCCAGACCTGAAGACCCAGCTGCCTTCAGGCCATTTCTCCAGGGATGTTCTGCAGGTTCTTTAAGCTGTTTTTGTTACCTTCTCCTGCTAAGCCTCTTCCTCCTTTGGTGTCTTTACCCTAGCTAAGGAGCTCACATTATTCTAGTTTCTTATGCCAAAAATTTGTCACCTTCGGTTCTTTCCCTCACTCTCACATTTAGTCAGGTGCCAAGTCCTGGAGAAGCTCCTCCTCCACCCCGCAATTTTGTCCCCATCACCTGGACTCTAACAGGAGCTTTTTAAGACTTTGCTAATTTCCATCTCTTCCCTGTCTGTTGATCCTACACATGACTCACCCATTTCTCTCAAAATTGCAAACTGCACAACTCGCTTCCCAATTGCCTATGGCAGTGATTTCCAAACTGTCCTCCTAGGAGAGCCAGGAGGGTTCCCCAGACCTCTCTTGGGTCCCTCCCTCAGATTTCCCCACAGCTTTGTTTTTCATCAGCTTCACAGATTCTAAGTGTTTTTTTTTCCCCCCTCAGTATCTGCAGGGGATTGGTTCCAGGACCCCTCACATATACCAAAATCTGCACATACTCAAGTCCCCCAGTGGGCCCTGCAGAACCCAACAGAACCTGTGTTATGCAAAAAATCAGCTCTCTGTATATGCAGGTTTCCCATCCCATGAATATTATATTTTCAATCCGTGTTTAGTTGAAAAAAATTTTGTATAAAAGTAAGCCTGTGCAGTTCAAACCCAGGTTGCTCAAGAGCCAACTGTAGTCTGTGTCTAAAAGTCTGAAAACCAGTTACTGAAGGTCAGGGCACCCTCTGGAGCAGGTCATAAAGGCCTTTTACAGCCTACTTTTTCTACTTCACTCCTTTGGAGAGTAGCCTGAGTTCAAATGCAGGTTTTGCCACTTCCAACTGTGTAACCCTGAACAAGTTAGTTCCTAAAGCCTTCATTTTCCCATCTGTGAAACAGGAATAGAAATATTAGCTCTATCACAGAGTTAGTGTTAAGGAGTTACTGAGATAATGCTTGGCATGTGTGTTAGTGCGTAATCAGTGTTGGCAGTTACCATCATGTTAGTACTCAGGCCCCACCAGTTTAGAAACACATCATGCCCTTGAATGCCTTGATTTGCTTTTGGTAGGCTTTGATGCTTTTGGTATACTTTGCCTGTTAATGCTGGTTTGGAATTCCCCCTCCTCATTTTTTCAGTATAAACTCTTATTTAATTAGTAAAATTGATGTTTTCATTTTTCTGTGAAGCTTCTCAGACACAATGCTCTCCATTTGCTTCCTTAGTGCTAAGTTTATACATCTTACTAAGGTACTTACCATGTTGAATTTTATTCTTTCTCCATACATTCTCTTTTTCTCTCCTCTCTCTCTCCCTCCTCTACTCCTACAAAGACTATGGATCATCAAGGTGGGGACCTGGCCTGATTCATATCCATGCCCCTGAGGTAAATTACGGGTGCTTCCCTATCTGTGTCCTTGGAATACACAAAGGATCCTTCCATATCCATGTCCTTGGATAGGCTGTGGGTGCTCCCATATCTGTACACTTGAGATACACTGTGGGCCTTCGCATATTTTTTGAATGAAGCAAAGTAACCGATGAACAGAGAAGTGAACCAGGAAGAAGCAGGTAACTTGTGATGAGGACCCCGGAGTGGTACTGAAATCACCAGGTTTAATTTGACAATTCAGCTTTGCTTTATGCTTGCCTCCATATCGGTCGGTTAATGACCCTTGTTAGCCCAGGTCTCTTCAACTGATCTGCTACTACTATAAAAGTGCTGAAGTATTTTACCTAAAAACAAACTCAGTTATCTGTGGGACATGTATATGTGGAAAACACAAATTACCTCTACGGTAATATGAACGGTTAATTTTTTTTGGTAGCAAATATATCTACTATTCAATGCACGCTTATATGCCAGGTACTATGTGAATGAATGCTTTACATATATTACATAATCTTCAAAAATTAAAACCAGCAAGGTGTGTTTTTACTATTCTAGTTTTACAGAGGAGCAAACTGAGGTTCAAAGAAATTAAATAACATGTCCAGGGTCTCGTAGCTAAACAGTAGAGCCAGGATTCCAGTAAGTGATTCAAAGTGGCAGATGGTAGGTGAGAGGAGGTAAGGCAAGGAATCCTGGTGATGTCTACCTCATTTTCCATCACCGCATGATCTGAGTGAGCCATGGCTACTTGCAGTGTTTTTTTGTCCTGTGCCTGCTTTGTGTCTTACTGATTCCAGGGAGTAAGCAACATTGAAACTCAGACTATGTGGTATCTCTCCCAAATAGCACTAGCTTTATTCTCAGAACTCCTTATTGATGTTTTAAAAACATTTTTTCTGGTCTTAGGCCATTTTATCAGAGCCAGTTGCACCAAAGCATTGTAGGCATGAAAAAAATTTGCTATCTCCAGTTATCTTTTGTTTGTATGTTTGTGTGTGTGTGTGGTTGTGTGTGTTTTTGATGCAAGTCTAGAAAATAGATTTGTATTACATATATACTTACATACATGTACATACATATATAGAGAGAGAAAAATAAAAATGCTTATTACAAGCCAGGCATGGTGGCATATGCCTTATAGTCCCAGTAACTTGGGAGGCTGAGGCAGGAGGATCGCTTGAGCCCAGGAGTTCAAGGCTGCAGTGAGCTATGGTTGCACCACTGCACTCCAGCCTGGACAACAGAGACCCCATCCCTTAAAAAATGCTTATTATAGAAAACTTGGAAAGCACAGAAGGAGTACAAAAGAAGTTAATCTCCCATTAAAATCAAATATTTAACCACCATGAACATTCAACCTGTGACTGTCCAATGGTTTTTAATGCCTACCTATACCTTTTTTTGTCAAAATAATTAATAATCTGCTATGTAAATTGTTAGGGTACATTGATTTTTTTCCATTTAGCAATGTATGATGAACATTTCCCTGTGCTAATACATATTATTTCACTACCTGGTTTTGGGAGCAACTTAATAGTCATCATTGACTGTGATATAAATTAATTTACCTGTTTTTTTTCACATTTTGTTTATTTATACTTTTGCTAATGATTTTCATATGACTTATGCTATTGTTGATATTGAAAATCCCAAAAGAATAGTTGAATGAGTTAATTCTTTGGTATTAACATTTATGTGAATGATAACTATGGGATCATTTTCATTCAAATTATTACAGAATTTTAAGATCTTAGCAAAAAGCACTTTAGCAGCCACCCAAGGTAGCCTCTAATAGGCCACATCTCTTCAGCAGTTTCCCTGACAGGTGAGCCAGTCTCCACTCAGAGACCTCCATGAGTAGGCGCTGCTCACACCTAAAGACCACAGCTCTCTGCTTCTCTTCATATGCCCTGACTTTGGATGCTCCTGCAGTGGAGGCTGACACAAATAGATTTTGAAAATTTGCTTCCAAAATTTTTAGAAGCACTGCATTTCAAGATCAGTGTGATTTTATCTGGGAAGGAAGTTAGAGGCCGGATGGCGGGCAAAATAGCACAGAACCAAGCCATTATTATAGATGGACAAAGCGTGTTCTCTGATTTGTGAGCTACAGTTATTCTAATTGATTTCTGCATACTTGTGGATAGGGATCTGCCCTCTTCCATTTATTTTTCTCTTGACAAGTAAGATGTGAAATGTTGTTCCATGCTTTTCTAATTTAAATGTTGCACATGTTGAGAACTGATCTTGCCAGCCATTTTAAGCCTGGCCAAAAACATAACACATTGTTGTTATTAGCCTTCATCATTTGGTTAGGGCCAACATTTTGTTTGGAATTATAAGGGAGTATAAATCTCTTTTATAGTCATAGCCGATTTCTGCCATAAGATAGATAAGATGAGAAGGCAGAGTTGTTTCCTTGATGTATTGCTTTGGTTAGCCTCATAAGGCTGATTAGGTCAGGGATGTTCACTTTGAGAGACTTCTTGGGAAGTAAGATTTCAATGTAATTCAACTTAAAAAAAATATTACCTTGATGTGCAAGGCTCTGTAGGAGGTGTGGGGAGGGGAAATTAAGATGCAGATGGCAAGGTTCATGCTCTTGGGGGTCTTATGATTTAGCAGAGGAACAAGATACACAATAACTAATATAAGGTGGCATGTGAATAGTACACATACACAAAGATTAGAGAGAACTTAGAGGAGAAACAGCATTACCTCATGGCCTATGTTTGGGGCTGCAGATGATGTCCTTGAGGCCATATGTATCCCATTGATCCTGCAGGCTGAGTAAGCCATCCGTCTCACACACATATGTACTACTGTTTTCCAAATGTATTATATGTAGATGCTCTGGTGGCCAACAATGCTTTTAGATTAATTTTTGTTGTATTACATTTATTGTAGCTTTTTGTCATATTGTATATTTTCAGTCAGTAGCTACTACCCTGATGATTCCTGTCATGAACACCTTTGAAATTTTTTCATGGTAAAAATTGGTTCAGTTATCCAAAGATGAAAAACCATTGTCCACAGCAGTCAATGCTGTCCAAAAGACTTTTCTGTGATCATGGAAATATTCCCTGCATTGTCCAATACAGTAGTTATTAGCCACATGCAGCACCTGAGCACTTGAAATATGGCTAGTGAGATGGAGGAACTGAATTTTTAATTTTGTTTGGTTTTAACTAATTAAAATATAAATAACCCCATGCAGTAGAAACTGTCATATTGAACAGGGATGGCACATATCTATAATGTCCCTTTGTCAGGAATTTTCTGAACTCTTCCCCTCCCCTGCCAGGTTGACTTGCCCTGCCTCCTGCTAGTTTCTTTTCATTTTTTTTTTTTTAGGCGGAGTCTTGCTCTGTTGCCCAGGCTGGAGTGCAGTGGTGCAATCTTGGCTCACTGCAAACTCTGCCTCCCAGGTTCAAGCAATTCTCTGCCTTAGCCTCCTGAACAGCTGGGATTGTAGGCACCCACCACCACGCCCAGCTAATTTTTGTATTTTTAATAGAGACAGAGTTTTACCATCGTGGCCAGGCTGGTCTTGAACTCCTGACCTCGTGATCCACCCGCCACGACCTCCCAAAGTGCTGAGATTACAGCCGTGAGCCACCGCGCCCAGCCCTGCTAGTTTATTTTCTACCCACAAATGTGGGTGACTACCAGGCCCACTTCTTCCCAGGTGCCCCTATTCCTGAAGGTTCTTTAGGCTAAGAGAAGAGTTCTTTCATAGATGCTTAATGAAATGTGAAAGCCTTTTCTAATCATAGAAATGAAAAGAACGGTAGTTTACACTTTTCTTTTATCCACCATCTGATTGTCAGGGGCTTTAAGAAGATTTCTGTATACCTGGGACACGTGAGTTAGTTGTTTTCATATTTTATGTTTCAAATTTTATAAACATGATCCTTCTTTAAAAATTGACTGTTTGATAAATGTGGTGGCTATGAATAATTAGAAAGTCAGATCAAAATCTTATTCCAGGGCTCTCATTAGGCCAGAAATTTCCCTTCTCCTTTGTTTTTTTGATGATGATTGTTATGGATAACCAAATGCTCTTCCTCATCCAACTTACTCTGGAACAATTAATACCGTTCATAACGCTTTACAAGTTATTTATTTTTTTTCATGACTCGTAGCCTCGGGGTCCTTTAAGACTATCACTGGCAGTAGCAATGTACATTTTAATGGTTCCTATTAAGGTAACAAAATCACAAGAGGATAGCCAGGTAACTCCGAACATAAAATCCACCATAATATAAATATAATTATTTATATTATGGCTGATATTCATTATAAACATAGTGCAAATTGGATTGCTGGGTAATTCTCTATTCTTATTTTTCCAAAAAGATTTTTGTCTTGCACTGTTTTAAAACAAGACATTAGGAGGAAAGCAGTAGTTCATAGAATCCAAAAAGGCAGATGGCCAGAAAGCTCTTTTAGAACTCATGTTTGAGGAGTTCCACCAAAATAACAAACACCTCTCATGGACCAGCCTGGAAATGGGTCCCAGGTCTTTCTGTGGAGTGAGGCTTTCTATCCTACCTCCTCCCAAGTGTGACGACCATATCAGTGTCCTCCTGCTGCTCTCTGGGTGTCTCACTTCCCTACTCTTCCTGCTTTGAGGCCAGAAGCTTGGAGGTTTCTTCAAATATCAGACCCAGAGGGAGGAAGGTTTCAGTTGCTGAGCCAAGATGCCTGCATGTGTTCTCCTGGCTCCTGCTGGGCCATACACCTTGACACCAACCATGCCAATGGGAGAGGAAGCTTAAGGGCAACTGAGGGATGCCCAAAGGGTACAAATCCTCAACTAGATTACAGGGAAGCATTGATAGTTGTGTCATAGTCTCCATTCTGTATACCAGGACTCTTCTACCTTTCACTGTCTTTCATAAACTTCCACGGACAGAGAAATACATAGGCAATTATTTCTGATGCTAAAATTTTTGAACACCCTTTTTAGCACTTGATCTTGCTGTCCATATCCCTCTGTAGTCTACTAGTCTCCATTTTACAGGAGATTGCATGGGCTGTTGTTATGTTTGTCTTTGGTGGTGGTGGGGTGTGTGTCAGGGATGGATCCAGCAGGGGAGAATGCCAGCCAGAAAAGAAAGGTTAACATTTGCAATTATAAAATAACCTTCAAAAATTGCTCCTTATCTATCCTGTAGTAAAACAAAAGAATAAAAATGGAAACGTAGTCTTTTCTCAGCCCCCAGGAAGTATATCCATTCTTGCCCTGTACTCCTACCCACTTTGTAGAAGATAGCAATGAAGAGGTGTACGCTGAGACCCCCATCCCCTACCCCCACTCCCTAGTCTTTGGGAAAGGATCGAAGAGTGTCACAGTTTGGGGTCTATAATGCTCCCCTCCCTTGGGTCTTCCCATGCTCTGGCTGCCACCCTTCCTCCCTGTAGCACCTGAGCAGCTGTGGGTGGCTCTTTTCATAGGACAAGATTTTTCTCCTTGATACATGTGTATAGAAAAAAATAATGGACAGTGCTACTCAATCTCAAATCTTTCTAATGCACTTGGTTTAGCCACATAACTTCTTAACCTTCATGTGTCTGTTTTATAAGGTTTCATTCTGCTTCCAAAATTATACCAAATTGTCATGTCTTCTACATTTTCCTTTATGCTGTTTGAGTCTTATGTATTTCTTTGATTAGAGTGTCTTAGCCTGAAAGCCTCTGATCTTCACTGTAGGAAACTAGTACAAGGCTAATCATCTGTCAGCAAACTTTGTATTGCTGGATGTTTTAGTAATTGCCTTCAAATGTAGTAATGACGTTGCAGGTTTAATGAAATGCTTGTAAGTGGTGGCTTTAGGGAAATCAACTGCTCTATTTCCAATACTGAATTCTAAATTACTTAGGTATTAAACCAAGTGTGTCCTGCTTTTTTATTTCAGTACCTACTAGAAATGAAAAGCTTAATCCTACCCCCAGAACATATCCTGAAGAGAGGAGACAGTGAAGCAATAGCATATGCATTCTTTCATCTTGCACACTGGAAGAGAGTGGAAGGGGCTTTGAATCTTTTGCATTGTACGTGGGAAGGCAGTAAGTAATTTTCTTTTTTTGAAACATTTTTAAGAGCATGAAAAGGTGCTAAAATGTTTTTGCACTGTTTATGATGAATACTGAAGATTTACATGTGTACTGCTCTTGTGTTCTGTGATGGCCCATCTAAGCCAGTTAGTGACTTCGGTTCTCCCTTCCCCCGGTGGTGGTGGGTATTCCTGTGGTGAGGCTGTTTCCACAGCACAGAAAGGTAAGTTTATATTATAGATGGGGTGAACCCAGATGTTCTTCAAAGGGGCACCCTGTCACCCTGAAAACCCTGTTTGGAAACTTGGACAGCCCCACAGCATCATGGTGATCTTTGGCATTGGGTTAGGCTTCGTGCTGGACACTGATGACCACTTCTTGATGGCCTTTCTGGGAGGGTTGGCTAAGAGCCACAGTTATCCTCCACTGGAACCAGACCGGCCATCCAAAAAGGTGTGGCAGTTATGCTTCAAACCAAGAACAGTGGCCATTGAACTCTAGTGTTTGCTAGGAGGTGTAGCATTCATGTATTAACGGATAAATGCTGGGTAGATGAATGTAGTGATAAATAAATCTGCGGGCTTGTTCTCCGTAGATAGTATTATTCCATGTAACGAGAATAGGCTGTAATGGTGGGGGAGACATGCTCCCTGCATGTTGTCTAATTGGGAAGAGGAACCAACAGCACGTGGCAGCTGCCTGTTGATTTTCAGAAGGGAGAGGTCCATGGGGTGGAGTGATCTTGGCTAACATTATGAGTCAGATGAGATTTGAACCAAGCCTTGAAGAAGTAGGACATTATTATAAGCGAGGACACCATGTGAAGAAATGGTAAGTGGTGGGGCTGTTTGAGAGGATGTAAATTAAGGAAAAAAGTCAAGACTATGAATTATTGGACAACATGTGCATTGACATTCTGCTAGCATTAATTTTAGCAAAACAAGTACAATATGAAGCATGGGTTTCTTTTTCCACCCATGGGAAACTAAAACAATAGAGTCTTCTGACAGTTGTTTCCTAGCTCACCCTTACTCTGATCAACCTCACAAACAAGTGTCTTTTTAATCCTTTCACTCTGTTTATCTTTACTGCTTCCATTTTCATTTTGATAATCTGCTCCTCCCTTTTCCGGCCCTTCCCTAACCCAGCAGGAGTCCAAGTTGGTGTAGGAAGGGAGGTTGGGGGAGCAAAATGGGATAGTGTAAAAATAAGCTAGAGATGGGACTCAAAGTTGATTGAAAATTTTTGTTTCGTTTTGAAAATATTTCTTTAGCGAATTAGCAGTAGTTCTGCTTCTATAGATTACTATTTATAACTTGAAGGAGGATTTTATCAGTGCCTCCGCCCCTCCTCAGTAAGTGTAATAGCACACTCCAGGTGCCTGCGTGGCACCAGCAACTGTATTTAAATGGGTTAAGACACACCACTCTCCACTCAGGGTGTGTGTGAGCATGGTCATGATTCCTTCTGGCTTGTGCTTCCTGTTGTATGTAAGATGTTCTATCAGAAAGGAACACAATACATGTTTATTTAAGCATGAGAAAGAGACAGAAAAGCCCAGCAGGGTTGAACGGGAGAGGCCTCACCTAGTGTAAGTTGTGGAGAAATTAAATGGACAAGTTGGCTTACCAAATTTTTGTAGATTGGCATCTTAGAAATAATAATAAAAGCTCATCCATTGGGTCTCATAGAAAAGAAAGTTACCTGTCCCATAGAAAGGACCCAAAAAAGGGATGGGGCAAAGGGTGATAAAGACATGGTATCACCATAGAAAAATGGCATCACCATAGAAAAAATAAAAATCCTATGAAGAGTAACTGGAAACTCTCTTTGGAAATTAGTTATCCATGTGGTCAGATAACAGTGGGGAGATGCTCTGATCAACTGGAAGGATAATGAGATTAAAAGAAACGTGAAGTGAAACAGGGAGCTACAAAATCAAGCAGAATAGTTGTATGGGGATTTAATTTTCTCAAATTAAATTGGCAGAATGCTTTATTAGGATAAAAAGAGGGGGTGGGTTTTCAGGCATAACACAGTATGGCCAGGTACCTATAGGAAAGGAAAATTCTGCAGTTGATCCTTACAGATAAGCAGGAACCACTCTGGAGAAGTGTTTGTGAAAATCAAGTAACTGTGATCCCAGCCAAAGTCACTTACACTGCCATTCAGTTTTCACAGAGAGCCATAACATTCAATTTTAGAAAAGAGGACTGTGGAAGTGCTTACTATATGCTAAATGCTTGAGAATGCCACGAACCTTGAAGAGTGTTTGTTTAACCAGGTAATTTACAGAGGTTTTGCATTTACATCATTCACTCTTCCTGATAATATTCTGAGTTAGGCTGGACAGAGGTGGCCATCTCAATTTTTCAAGAGAGGAAACAGGTTCATTGAGATCGGTGTCTTGTTGAAGGTCCTGTGGCCACTGTTGGGGAGCCAGGGTGTAAACCCAAGGTCACTTTTCCTTCACTACTGAACAGCAGATTAAGAATACAAAGATCAATCATCTCTGAAACATTTGTTTGGAAGCCCACAATTGAAATTTACATCACTACTTACAGCGTAAGGGTGTATTTATTACACCTGATCTCTCTGTAGTGTTTAGAAAGTTAATCATCCTATATAAAATTATATTTTGTTGTTTAATATTGACTTAAACATTTTAAATATCGAATGAGACCAATTTTATAAAATAAATAACAGGTATGTATAAATAAATGAAAGAGACTGGAAGTAAATAAGCCTGTTTTAAGTGATTACCACTCAATTGTGGATTTTAAGTAATTTCTTTTTTCTTCATATTTCTGTTTTTAAATTTTCAACAAGCATAAATATGCATATGTATATATACACATATGTATACACATATATTTAAAAAAATAATATCTCATTACAGATGTTTTTGGTCTTTTAAAAAAACAAAGCTGTAAATATCATGCAATTTAGAAGAAAGAATTACCCCTCCAAACCCAGACAATCTTATCCAGTCTTTTGACTTCGCTTCTGGATCTATGTTCATTATAAATTAAATGGAGGTTCAGAGCTCTGGATTTTCCATCAGGTGACCTGGATTAGAATTCTGACTCAGCTACTTATAGTAGCATTTACTTAACTTTAGTAATTTTTAGAAACTGTGAAGCACTGATGATACTGAATGCCATACCCCACCCACCCCAGATTGGTGACTTCAGGAAAGTTGCCGCAGCTCCCTCTCAGGTCCGCTGGCCATGCATAGGAAGCCTGTGCAGGAGCAAAGGAGGCTGCACTTCCACCATTGTACCACTTGGTGGTGCCTTTTGACATCTCCAGCCTCATAGTTTAGGTTTTTCTCCTTTGAATCATTTTTATCTTCATTCTGAAATTTAGGACTGTTCCCCAACTCCCTTCCAACTTCCCTTTTTCATTAGAAAGAAAATTCAGGGAAGAAGGTAACAGTACCTAATTTTACTGGGTTCCATGTTTAAAATGATTATTAGTAAATTTATTTTGGGAGATTTAAAACAAATTCTTAGTTTCTGTCAAAAGTGTTCTCTGGGAGTAGGGGTGGAGGTGTATTTTGTTTTGCTTTTTAATGAATTTGTTATGTTGGAACATTAGCCATCCTTAATTAGTGGACTTAAGTGAGTTTTCCACCAATCAAGCTGAAAAAAAACCTCCCATTTTTGATAAAACCCCCGAAGTCCAGCTGATGCATGACAGAGATTGTTTGGGTTTGAAACATATGGTGGTTTAAAAAAAAAAAAAAAAAAAAACTGAATCCTCAACCACAAATACATCAGCATTTCAAAGGTTTCCAAAATGTTTGATTCATCACTGTCCCAGCCCCTGAAATTACACAATACGTTCCTCAAAGTCAAGATAATTAAGAAAGGGCAAGAGTTTTAATTTACAAGATTTTATAATATGTTTCCAGTTCATTACATAGCTGCCACCTTATCTGAAGCACATTTATTTGAAACACTGTTCTGGCGATCCTCACATACATGCACCACTGGAAGTATGAGTTGAACATAAAAAACATAGAAATGAAGGGTCTCGTTTGAACTGGGTCTTCTTCACTAGGGTATTACACCTATGGGGCCCTATTTTATTTATTTATTTTTTACTCTTGCTGGGGCCCTATTTTAAATGGCATATTTTCTGTTTTACCTGTATTAATACTGATGTGACTTTATCTCCTTCCTATCTTGATCTTTTCAAGGCTGTGTTTTGGCTGTATTTATTTTAGAAAGCAGGGTCGCCTGCTGACCACAACTGTGAACTTTAATTTTCTAGTTCTATATATCAGGAGGCTAGTCTGCCATGGGGTAAATCACTTAGCCTTTCTTTGTTTCCGTTTTTTCCTACTAGACCAAGTAAGACTCTTTATTTTCTTTTTAGAGATCCCCCCGCCCCAAAGAATCCACTAAATAATGTATAAGATTTGAGGGTGGTGTTTTTTAGGGGAACTAAGGCAGAGTATTTCCTTTGAGAGGGGAAAATGGCCCATTGTTGAAGCGTAGGATGAGATTCTGATTCTAATTTATTCTCTTTGAACCTAATGGCAAATGCTGCTCACTGTAAGATGTGGTTCTTAGGGCATTTCCTCTAACCAAACCTTTCCTCCATAAGGCTGGCACCTTTTGAACTACCAAAGAGAAATTCCACCACCCTCCCCCATAGATCTAAGGCTAAATTTTGTAATTTCGGAGAAAGCAATGATAGGCTAAAGTCGCTGGTCATAGCTAACTTATCCTAATAGCCAGACTTCAGATATCATATGATGGTTCCCCACCTACTGCCCAGTAGAACCAACTTGCCCCTTTCCTTTATTCGGTCTCAGTGAATGGCTATCATATGGGTCCACCTGAGTTTTTAAAAAGGAATATTCTGTCTCTTCTTGATTGTGCATTTATTCATTCATTACTTTATTCAACAAACATTTATTGAGTCCATCCTTTGTGCCAGGCATTGGGTTGAGGAGATCAAGATGAATAAGAATCTGAAATGCTTTGGGAGGAACATTTGTGTGTGTGTGTGTGTGTGTGTGTACAGTGTATATAAGCAAAAAATACACACACACACCTCACATCAGATAGATAGATAGTAGTGCTTGTATCCACACTATCTATCATGACAGTAGGAACTGAGTATTAGAGTGGTGAGGGTCACTAAGAAGTTAGTGAGTCTGCTGTAAGACCCTAGAATTTCAGAGTAGAACATCATTTAATCCAACTAAGGGAAAGTGTTTTTCCCAAGGCCACACAATTAGGTAGTGAAAGCATGTGGATCACAACCCAGCCTTTTGACTTTTGAATTTTCTTTATTGCTGCACCCAAATGCCTCGCTAAAAACAGATGGCCTTCGTGGCTGGTTAGCTACATTGAACTTAAAAATAAGGACATGAAATTTGCAATTTGGTGATAATTTCCTGTTCTATCACTTGCATTTCTAATTATTAACAAACAAGCAGAATTTTTACTTATAAACTAGAGTATGACCTGACAGAGAAAGTAGGAACTTCAGGTTTAACAGAGAGGGATATGGGGGAAAGAGAAACCCAACCTTTACTGAGCAGCCAGGCACTATATGTGGATGCCTTGACTTCTGCTGTTACACTTAGTTCCTTTACTAGCCTTTTGAGGCCTGTGGTATTCTCATTTTACAGATGAAGAGACAGGGACACAGATTAACGACCCACCCAAAGTCATACGCTAGTGAGCCTAGGTAGGTCCTGCTCATCCTTTAGATGCCACTTTGGCTGCTCCTCAATTATGTACACACAGCACCATGACTCCCTTGGAGGTGTTCATCACCATGGGAACCTTTGCTCTTGCTTTCATGATTGGATCCTGCTTCTGGCCCTTGGTGGTGAGCTCCATGAGGGCAGGGGCAGTGTGTGCTGGGCTCACCTTTGTGTGCTTGTCACATAAGAAGCCACTCACCTTTTGACAAGCAACTGATTATAAGAAGTAGAGCTGGGATTCAAACTCGGTTCCCTCTGTTACAAATAATCTGTATAAAATTATCTAAGATACTCTAAGATTGATTACATTCTATCCTTGCCTATCTAGTAGGTAGAGTAAGAAGAGGTCATTAGAAGTCATTGGGAAAATCAGGAATTAACTTGTTCATGTATCCATCCTTTTGTCATTTCTTTGGTTCTGTTTATTTTTCCCCCCAGTATCAATTGAGAATCTCTGATGGGAACAGCACTGATAGACTTGGAACCTAGAAAATGTGTCTGGTCAGGGATAGAAGAAGACAGCATTGTGCCACAGACTTGATTGTGAAGGCATGATCTGTTCTTTCACTAATTCTCAGTTTCATTTTGACCCTTCAGCAAATTCACAACCAAAATCAAGATAGGGGAAGGGATGGCACACAGAGGAAAGTGCAGAAATATCATTTATATACCATGTATTCACTCTGAGTGGCCTAACTTTTTTGTTTTGTTTTTAACCCAATACATGTGTATTTTTAATTTCTCTGAAATTTGTGTTTTCTTAAGGATTTTTAGGTCTGTATTCATTCATAAAATAGATCTGTTCAAATGACCTTTTTCTATTCTTATTAGCACCACCAAATCAGTGTGTTTTTAATACTTAGATTCGCAAAATTTCTGGACATTTGGCAAAAGGCACAAGGCTGTCATCGAGCAGTTGCATGTCTTAGCAGTGAAAGGGACCAGGAGGTGGGAGGTGACGCTGGCAAGGCTTGTGCAGTGCCTCTCCCGGCCTCTCTCCGGACCTCCCCTGCTTATCTCACACTTGACTGGGCCCTGCACTGCAGGGTGGGTAAAGGATAGAATTGCAAGCAGAAATTGTATTTGCTTTTGTTTAGTGAAGCCAAAAGCCTTAATATTATTTTTTGAGCTCAATGCAAATGGCAACTGACATGAGAGAGATTTTAAGAGCACCATAAGCATCTTTATAATCATGGGGGTGGAGGGCAATCGGGAAGAGGGCGTGGGTGAGTGGGTGGCTGTGTGTACACATGCGCTCTTTTTAAAGTTGTATTGTGTCTCTAACCTCTCCAAAAAAGACCAGAACCAATTAGAAAAAGGAAAAGGCCAACTTGACGCACAAAATTCTATATGCATGCCAAGTATTGGAGTGAAAAACATGTAGCATTTGACTGAAAAGACACCAACCAACCATTAGATTTCTATGGTTGAACACTCTCAAGATCTTGCACTCCTGTATTTCATTTAAAAAATTACTCCCTGAAGTGCAAACTGACTTCAATTTTGAATAAAATTTAGCATTCAAATTTATAGCCACTTTGAAAGCTGAGGGTTTATTATCTGTTCAAGAATATGAACTTGAACAGATACTTAATTACAGCAACCCAGCAGCCCTTTGCACATGGAGAATCTGGATTTAAAAAAAAAAAAAAAAAAAAAAAAAACTTCCCACGTAGGTTTTTCCACATTTTTGAGATGCTTTTGTAGCAGCCATCATTTATGGGAAATGGCATTAAAATCCTGCCGTAATGTAGTTCAAGTTTAAATTCAGTGCTTCCCAGAAGAGATTTTAGTGTATCCTATAAAGGCACTAAAGGCTTATTTTTGTTTTTGTTTCTTTTTGTCGGGGGTGTTTTGTTCTCTTGAAAGTCTGGTTCTGATGAGAGAGATGTTGGTTCCTTGGAATGATCTTTGTGTGTTAACAACCTGTGCAAAGAACTCGTCTCTTGCTTGTTCTAGCGGGCAAAAGTCATCTTTGTTTGCGTGCAAGAAAAGGTCTGATTGAACTAGGGTGAGCCTTTCATTTTAAGCAGAGTTAAAGTCTGGGGTGTTTTTAATGTTTTAATCTCTGTTTAAGAGGTTTCTGTTATGAGAGGAAAATTGATAACATTTTTACCTCAGCAAACTGCCAGCAAACTGGCTCTGCTCTAATCCCACATTTATAGTGATTTATATTCTCCGTGGCAATGTGCTGTAACCTCAGAGTGATACCACTGCGGTGTAGATTGACTGCATTCCAAATGCTGGAATCACATACATAATGTTTTTACTTTTAAATAATATTCAGACACCAGAATAAATACCATATGTGCACTGATGCTGGTTACAATGGAACCTTGTCATTTCTTATGAGGGAGAACATTCTTTGTTTCTGATTCCTGTTTGAAATAAGTATGCAAAAGATAAATATGTACATTGACAGCATTTTGAGAAGGCTCTGGTAGTTACACAGCTGAGGATGTAGCTATGATTCCTTGAAATGTATCATTTAAAACTAAAAATATTGCTGCATGTTGCCACCATCCCTCACTAACATACATGAAGGCAAGGATTGTTATCTGACATTCCCAGAGTAGGGTAGAGCTTTTATATTTTATATCTACAGCAGGCTGTAGTAAGAGGACATCTGTTGAAGAAAAATTACCTCCATGAGTACTGTTCATAGGAACAGTGAGACTAACATGCTGATGACATTGTAACAGGGAGAGTAACACACTTGATCATGGGAAAGGATGGATTGATTGGAAAGCCGTAATTCAGTGTGAGCCCTAATGTCATCTGATGCTACAAAAGCAGAATTTAGGTGGCCTAACGTCATCAAAATACCGATAATTAATCTCTCCAGATCAATTTTCCCACATGATAAAAGTTAAGATTTAAACTTTTAATAAAGTTTAGAAACACCTCCTGAGTTATACATTTTTAGATTTTTGTTTTTATTCATCTTGATTAGAATTCAAATCCACTTTAACAGTATTTTTTAAATCAATTTGGTAGAATACCTTTCATATTTGTACATCTATACAAACTCCAACAAGTCGATCCACATTTGCTTCTTGGGGAAGCATTTTAATCCACGTTTGCATGATTACTATTTGTTTAGCTATATTGAATTAGTGCCCATAACATTTTAATAATATTTAGTAGATGATGAAACCCTGGGCATTGATACTGATGGCTTCCCAACCCCTCTGCACCTCTGTCCCCACCCAGTTTTGTGAGGTTTGCTCAGAATATATAGTGTGAGATGAATGTGTGAGTAATACATCATAATTTATCTCTGACATTTCATCTGGCACATAGCTTGGTGGGGTAAGCCTTGCCTCCTTTGTAGAAGTGTTCCCTGTTATAAAAATGCTCAAACGCCCCTTTTTGCAGTTGGGAAGTTATGACACAAACATTGGACATCTCTGACATATTTTTTCTCGTTTTCAGCTTTTCGGATGATCCCTTATCCCTTGGAAAAGGGACACCTATTTTATCCTTACCCAATCTGTACAGAAACAGCAGACCGAGAGCTGCTTCCATGTAAGTCTCACCTCTCTTCAGCCAGTGAGGGTGTGTGGTGAAAGGTGGGGATTGGAAGAGGTGGGAATATCAATGTTTAGAATGCTCCTTGTCTTTTATTACTTTTTTCCAAACCCCTGTCCTTGTTTGATAGCATATGTATTAAAGTGAATTATGTGAGTGGGTTTGGCTTCCTTTTCCTCCAAGTCTCTCCAAATTTATCAAAGGGAAAGATGCCAAAGGATTGAAATGTAGCTGAAGAAACCCTGTGTACTGATTGGCCTGAGCACAGAGACCCCTGGTTTGGGCTGGTGTCTGCTGGGCTGGTCCATTGTGAGGGTTCTGCCTGGGCTCTTCAGCTGGACAGATGTGGTCTGCACCGACCGGAGTTTGAAGAGGAGCTGCTGACTGAGAGGGAGCTGTGCATGAGTCATGGGTGGGAGGCCAGCACCAGGAAGCTGGCACCATGGCCAGATGTGGAGTTGTGGGGCAGGACAGTGTGCTGTGTGGTGAGGCTGTGCTCTGGCAAGAGGGATTTCCCATGAGCACCTCGTGGGTTGCATGTAGTGACTCGGAGTACCATGTGCAGAGCACACGTGTAGCCTCAGCACTGTATGAAAGCACACAAAAGAAAACCCTGCCCTCGACTACCTTACACTGCTAGCAGTCTAATGACCCATACCACATGTGGAAAATATTATTTTGCTTTGCTGTAATACAACATTGTTTTGACAATTCAGGCTAAATGGTTATTATCAAATCATACTATGTACAAGGATCATGTCAGGCTCTTCATGTGGCCCTGACTTAGGATATATTTTTCTCCCTCAGATAATAAGCTCCAAATTTTAGCTCTTCTCCCTTCTCTATCCTCTCTCCTGCCATCTCTGCCCTTTCACCAGCCCCAGTTATATCAATATCTTGTAGCTGTAACATATAAGTACTTTCCCCAGAGGAACAGTGTAACCTTAGAGCCCTGGGTGCATAGTAAATTTCCAAACACCAGCATCATCAAGCCAGTCATGAATCTCCAGCATGGTGGGATCTGGGTGCAGAACTCAATGGCTGTCATCAGATTGAGGTAGCAGGAGTTGCTCACTTGCCTTCCTGCCAGCCAGACCCAGTGCGAGATTTGTTACTCAGGGAACTGGGAGATCCCCGTGATGTGTTTCTCACCGTTCGAGTTTGATTGTGAAGAGAGTTTGGTGCCTCACACATTAGATTTGATTTCAGAAATCCTCACCGTGGGCCCATAGTTTACCTTTCAACTCCCCCTTCAGGGAGATCCTTGTTGAGTTTCGGTTTTCTGGTAAGAAAGGCAGTTTTCTGAAAAGTACAGTGTTTTTAAATGTTTTAATCGAGTCCAATTAAGTTTCCATGAGGATAGATTAGTTATTAGAACAAGATTACAGTTCTTAAGAGAAACCTTATAGGGATAATCTTTGTAAGCCCGAAATAGAAAATTATGGCTCACATTAATTGAATGCAGTGATCCAAGTCTGGTCTCCCTCCAAAATCTTTTTTGGTTGGATGTTGAGGGTGAGGATATGAAGAAGGTAGGTTGTTTTAAGTGCTACCCATAATTTGCACATTAAAAATATAATTATAGCCACATGAGGCCCTGAGCACACTTGTTCCGTGTGTTTGAATCCCAGCAGGCTGACCTACCTGGATGTAGTAGGCATATTCGTCTGCATGGAGTTCCTCCTGGATTCCCTCCACCCTCAGTATTAGCCTTGTGGATTACTGTTGAAGACTCTGAGGAATAGGAGCTGAATGGTAGAGGAAAGGCCTCTAGATCTTGTATTCCCTGAGGACCATGGAGCCCTCTGGTCCTCTTGGTTAGAGTGGGCTGTTTCTCACGTGTTTCCCAGCCTCTCCCCCAGCACCCCCAGCAGGTGGCTCTTTCTCCTCCTGCGGGCCAGCCCCATCGACCCAGGCAGTCTCTCAGGCAGCCTCATCATGAGCACAGAGAAGGAGGCGATTCTCTTGACCTTTGTACCACAGCTTTTTGGTTTTCCCAAACCCAATGTTTGAAATATAATATAAAAATTATAGAGGTCACTCTAAAGAGCACCAGCTTTTCTTGTTTTTTTGATGATTGTTGGAAGTGTGTTTGTCATCAAGAGACTCTTACAATTGTGCCAGATAACCCTAGCAGCCTTGACCTTCCCTCCTTGCAGTTTGAATAGACCTACATGTGAGGTCCTTGCTGGATATCTCTGTATGAGGGTGGCACCCTCCACTGATATACTTAGAGGGTGCCAGGAAAAAATACAGGAGAAACTAGTATCATCTTGTTATAATGATTTTTAAAATACAGGAAGGAAAAAATATAGACGGGACACCTTTTTTCCCTGTATACTCGATTTTGGATTTTCCAGGTTTTGTACAATGAACATGTGTTTTGTAATTTGAGTAAAGTTTCATTGTTTCAGCTGTGTTTGCTTTTGAGAAAAAAATACTATACATTAGGCATAGGCAGTGCTCCTCTTCCCTCCCATGAAGGCGTGACACCCTCAAATCAGCCCCCTCCTGCCTCAATTTAGAGTGCTGAAGGCTGGATGGAGACTTGCGACCAGCAGATGGGCCTCCAAAGGCTGGGTCAGATGTTGGCTACGGTTTGTCAGGTGTGCAATTTTTTCATTTCCCATAGGCTTCCAACTCTTTCCCAAGCTCTGGAGTCAGTGCCACTATAAAGACCTCCCCTGAGAGTGCATTTTACTCCAGCCCTGATATTTCCCTTTTGGTCTTCTCCACAGCTTTCCATGAAGTCTCAGTTTACCCAAAGAAGGAGCTTCCCTTCTTTATTCTCTTTACTGCTGGATTATGTTCCTTCACAGCCATGCTGGCCCTCCTGACACATCAGTTCCCGGAACTTATGGGGGTCTTCGCGAAAGCTGTGAGTGTTTGCCTAGAGGGAGGCCTCGGGGAATGGATGGGGAAAGCCAAGGGCGTAAAAGCAGCGTAAGAGAAATGGGGTTGCCTTACAGAAATGGGTACGAGCCTGCAAAGATCATTGCTCACCATTTAATTTTCATGATCATCAATGGAATCAAAGCGTTAAGGGTCAAATGAGAAAGTGCAGGTTGTTACTGCATGCCTTGCCTCATTTCACAACAAATTCTCAGCAGTTTCCAAAAAATGCAGGAGGTCCAAAAGGATGGAATGATTTAGGAAATCCTAGCAAATGAAAATGTGTGGGAAGTTACTCGGTTTTCTGTAAATTGAATGACATTATTTCTAATCGTTGGATATTGTGGGTCTTTCCTTAGTGAAGGATGAGATTTACATTTTCAAAGATGATTTAAATAATTTTTTTAATGGCTGCAAACCCTTGGCTTGTTTAAGGAATGAACAGAGGGTGTAAAGGGCTTATTAAGAAGTAAACTGAAATGACATTTAGAAATATGGAAATCCATTAAGAGTCTTTAAGGAGCTTGGGGAGAGGAGCTTTAATAAGAAAAGCCATCTGCATTGACAGCCAAGAACCATTGTTTCTTTGTTGAAAACTGACCATTTCAACCTGCACATGCAGTTGAGGATAAGTTTACTGATCTTGCCACAGATGAGTTTCAAACAGAAGGAATAAGGAAAACAGTATCAATTGTTTCCCTGGAACTCCATTCAGATTTCAAGGCGAGTGCAATCAGAAAGGAAGATTTCTAACTTGGCTGGGTTGATTTAATCCCTTTCCAGATGATTGACATTTTCTGCTCGGCAGAGTTCAGGGACTGGAATTGCAAGAGTATTTTCATGCGTGTTGAAGATGAACTGGAAATCCCTCCAGCACCTCAATCTCAACATTTCCAAAACTGAGCTCATCACCCCTCTTCCCCCACCACCAAAACTGCTCCTCCTCCTGTATTCCTGACCTCCGCCATCCACCCCGTTGCTCAAGCCGGAAACTCGGCAGCCCTTCCAAACTCTTCCCTCTCTCACTCCCCACATCCCATCTGTTTTGGCCTTCACAATCTGTCAGTTCTAACCTCCTAAGCAACTAGGCCTTCAGTAAATGTGATTCACCTCTTCTTTCCCTCCTTTTCCCAAAGCATCCCTCTTAGTCTAGGTCCTTGTTGTTTCTTGCCTGAACTCCTGCCGTCGTCTTAACTGGTCTCCTTGCTTCCTGTCTTATCCTCCACCGTCTCTCTTTTATACTGACACAAGAATGGTCTTTCTGAATTGCACATGTGAGCATGTCACTTCCCTGCTTAAATTTCTCCAGTGGATTCCCAGTGACTTCAGGATCAAGTCCTAGTTGTTCAGCATGGCATCCAAGGCTCTTTATGATCTGGCCCTTGCTTACCTCTCAGCCTTAGCTCTCCCAACTCTTGCACAGTCACTGCTCTTCAGCCATAGTGGATCACTCACTATTCCCAGATGTACCAGGCTCTCGCACACCTCTGCGCCTTTGCACGTGCTGTTTGCTGTGCGTGGAATGCCCTTCACTGTCACCACCCTGCTCATCCACTCTACTAATGCCTCTTCATTCTTTTATACTCAGCTTTCTTTAAAGTTCTTCTAAGCTGAGTTAGGTGTCTGTCCTTTATGATCCCGCAGTATTCCATGAATACGTATATTCTCACATTTATTGTACTGTATTATAATTGTTGAAAACTTGTCTGTCCCATTTAGAATGTGAGCTCCTTGAGAGCAGAACGGTGTCTTCATTATCTCTGTATCCCCAAGGCTTTGCACAGTGCCTTGCTCATAGTAGGTTTTCAATAAATGATTATTAAATAAATAATAGATGGTAGTGTTCTCTGCAGAAAGAATCAATGGAAAAATCAGATACAGCTTAGTATTTTTTTTTCTCTTCTTGTATACTTATAATCATAGCCTCTTAGAGTTGAAAGGGACCTGAAGCAAATTGCCTTTAATAGCAACCCTGAGTGGAGGTCACCTAGACTCATCTTGAATACTTTCAGTGATGGGGCACTCACATATTTATAAACATCAAAGCCCATTTGATTATTGGATGACTCAGAACTTTTCCTTGTACTGTAAAAATCTGCCTCCCTTTGGTTTCCACTTATTCCTATTCTACATTGAGGGTACACCAAGCAGCCCTCCTTCCTCTTGCAAATTCTTAGGACAGCTCACTCATTCATGGCCACCTCTAACCAACTACCTGCTTTTTCCTCCAGGTAGAATATCTTACATTTCCTTAAGTCTTCTGTGCATGACATGATTTCTACACCCATTATCACCCATATTGCTGCCTTGGATGTTCCTTAGTTTATGGGCCTACACTACTTGTTATTTTCTTCTACTCCCTAGCCAATCTCTGAGTAAAAGTAGTTGCCAAAACTCTGAGTAGAGTGTGACTTAGTAAAATTTAAAATAAGAATATATTTACATTAAACAATTATTGCTCTTTTATGTTTCTGTTTTCTGTTAACCATTTTTAGAGCATATTTGTAAAAATATGTCATTAGTCCAGTATTCTTCATTAAACTAACTGTAATAGCACTTGGTGGGAGTTTTGAATCAGTAGAGATTCCCAGCCTCCAGTCTATATATTCACCTGGCCGCACCACCAGAAATCCAAAATCTTGAGTATTAGCAGGAGGAATCTCTATTTTTCACAAAGCCCCCAGCATATTCTGAGGATGGAGATTGATGGCATTCTCCCATCTCCTTCCAGGGACACTGCTTGGAAAGCTGAACCTTCGAGCAGCCACTTGCAGCTGCATGGTGTGCCATCAGAGCTGTTCAGGTGGAAGCTTTTCAGGAATCAGTGGTTTCCCTGGCTGTACCTTGGAATCATCGAAAAACTTAAAAGTTACTGAGGCCTGTCCCCACAACCTGAACTTTCTTGGTCTGGGGTCCGCATGGGCAACTCAGTTGTCAAGCACTCCCCTGGTGATGCGGATGTACAACCAGTGTATTGAATAGAATGAATAATTGCCTGAGCCTGCTTTAACCAGCAAGGGGATTGGCAATGCAGAGGGAAGGATAGTGACTAGAATACACCTGGGTGTTCTCTAGGACTGGCCGTACAGCTGTGCTTCCACAGTATCGGAGAGGTGTTCATTAAGGATGCGGGACAGGACTCAACTCACCTCATTTCATGTTTTCAAAGCTTTGGTTTTGAGTATAGCATCAAATGATTGAATAAAATAGAAATCTGCCTTTAGGGTCCTCATATTTTCTGCTCTACCAAGGTGTGGTAGTTTGGTCAGCTCCCCATAGTTTTCAAATGTACTTTAGATAAGTTTGCATTTCAACCTCTATCTGGAGAATCACATTTATCTTGCCCTTCATTAAGGTCTAGCAGTTTCCAAAACGTCTGTAGAGACTGTGTGGGGAAGGAAGATGGATGGCCTGAATGAGACAAGCCCCTTCTCCCGCCACCTCCTCGACCTGCCCCCAGAGTCTTCTCTGCATCTTCACCCTGGTCACTTCATCAGGCCCCTCCTGAAGCTCCCACGCCACACCCCACACCCCGCAGGTTATCGCAACTGCCCTAGAGGCTGCCTGCAACCATTTGCAGCTTGTGAAAGTGATTTTCTCAGCCCTTTGCTGAGATAATGTCCCTGGGACAATGACCTTTAGTAGATGCAGAGAGATTGCACTGCCACCCCCAGCTGCTGGCTTGGGAACTCTCCAGCATGTTTACTTGGTGACCATGATGTGCAGTCCATAAGGAAGCCCACATGGAAGCGTGAACCACTGGGAAATAGTGGAAAGAGCAGCTTCCACTGGCATTTCCCCCTAATCTAATCTACCTCAGTGATTTAGGACTAACTCTTCCTAGAATGTTTAGTTACAAAGATAAGCTTGCACATATAAATACGTTATCATTCCAAACCCACCTCCTCACAGAATGTGGGAAGGTCAGGATTCTGACCCCTCTGTCTTTCCTTCTCTTGTCTCTCTCCTTCTCCGAGACTGAGCCTCTTGATTTCTGACTCTCATGTTCACTTATAGTCCTCGACCTCTTTGAAGCCTGATATTGATTACCGTGAAATGTCAATTGTCTGATTGCAGTAGGGCACCTGGAAGTTGTTCAGATAAGCAGAGGCGTTTTGAATGTTAATGAAGCCTGTTGGGAGCCGTGACCTTCTAAGTGATGGTGTTTCAGGAAAAGGAAGATCAGGCAATTGAAATGTCGTTCTCTTTTTTTACTAGTTCAGTTGCTTTTTCTCACCACGAGACACTCATTGAATCCTAGGGCATTTTGATTAAAGATATGACCATGTATCTCTGCCCTCTGGACAGTTTTAGACATCGAGATAAATAGGCTGTTCCAGGGTTTCTTGGTGTTGCTCATTCAGACTTAACTTTTCAGCAGTAAATTTCCCCCTAAGTCAAGTGAAAACTGCTGTTTCTCCTTCTGTATTGGTTGGGTCTCCAGCTAAAAAATATTGACTGATTTTCAAACATGCGCAGAAATACAACTGAGCATCCCAAGCAAGTCTGCACCTCCAGACGTTTTTTAAAAAATATCTCCTGATGGAGCTTTTATTTGGTTACGAAGTGAAAGGGCTTAGCAGCTTCAGACACCTCACTACATTGCCTGCTCCTTCCTTGCAGGTATGGGATGGAAGGCATGCTGTGGGGGAAGGTGGCTTAGTAATGAAGGGAGCACATCTCAACTGGGGCTCGTGGGAGTGTAAATTAGGCCCTCTAGGAAAAAGTTCAAGGGAGTCTTTGTGAATTCTCCCAAGGATGGAACATTCTAGATAGGAGGGATAGAAGCAAATCATTCTATACGTTGGAAGCATTGGGGCTTCGTATTCTTGTGGCACCTTGTTGAGAAGAGCAGGTGTCATCCAGGAAAGAAGGGACCACAGTACTTTGCTGTGCAGCATGGGGAAAAGGGAGCATTTATGGACATCAACCAGGATGAAGCTTTCCTCTTGATTTTCAGAGGCTTCACTTTTGTGCTTTTTATCCAAGTCAGGTTAGTGCCCAAAACAAAGCAAACAAATAAAGGCCTTTATTTTAAGCCAACATTGTAACATCTCCATTCATTCTGCAGCTCAAGGTGAGGCTCCCCGAGGACCCCACATTTTAGTGTGTGTGCATCACCCAGAGTACAGACTTTGAGCGATGCCTGTTATCTAGCTGCGCTGGCTCATGTTCAGCAGTTGCAACAGCTCCATGGCTGCAATGGCTCAATATTCAGCAGTTCCTTCCCCACTCAACCACAACTTCAACAGTTCTAAATCTGTTTTTGGCCAAGTCTTCAGGTTATAACTTTGCCAGCAATATCACCTTGTTTATTAAGCCCTATCTTCCACCACCTGTCAGAATCTCTGGTTTATCCAGACCACTGTAACACTTTAACTCCTCTTTATGAAGTTGAGCATTATAGACAGATGCTGTGGTTTGCAGAGCCTTGGTGGTCTCTGATTATATATGTGTCTGTGTATGTAGATATACATATACGCAGACATATATAATTATGTATGTACACATATTATGTGTGTATTTCCTATCATGTTGGGTGAATGCAATCAGTAGACTTGTTCCATATTATCCTCTTATAACTAGGATTTTACAAATGCTTTCAGAGTAATTGGGCAGTAATTGCTCATTCCCAGGCCCATTGTCTCCCATGATGCCTTCCAACTGCATTCATGGGTGCTCCTAATCCAGCTCTAAACTGAAAAAGTTAGGCCATCTATTCCGTAGGGTGGTTTTGTGCACTCAACAAAGGATAATTTCAGAAGATTATCAGAAACTGCCATGTACCTGGCACCCGCTTGAGGACGGCACCGTCTCCTCTTTGCTCAAGCACTGACATGGCTGCCTGTTTCTTAACTGCAGATCCAACCTGACACGCAGGGCGCTCCCCAGTATCCTTCTAGCCACTTTTGAACTCTATTTCTTCTAACTGTCCTAGCTAAACTGAACCATTTACTACCTTCTGGTAATACTGTTGCTTTTCCATTTCTCTTCTGACTGTTTATTGAGCCTGGAGGGCCCACCCTGCTCCTATTTCTTCCTTTACCATCCTTACTCCGTCTCTCTCTTTTGATATTCCAAGCATCCACTGGAGTCCATTTCACTTGCCTCTTTCTCAAAAGTATTCCTGCTCCTTTCAACAGAATGGATTCTCCCCCTTTTCCAATCCTAGTGCTTTGTTTGGGCCTCTATCCTGATTGCCATCACAGCCTATCTCGTTATTAGTTTGCTCTGTCCAGATCTTCGTGGCCCCCTCCATCACTGGGCTTTGAGCTTCCTGACAGTGGGAGTTTAGTTTTGAACTACACCCCTTTATATTTCACCCAGCACTTAAGTGCCTTACTGAATAAATACAATTAATTGGTGTAAAACACAGATTGGAGAAGGATCCCAAATTTTATGCTGCCTTGATTTTGCATTATATGGATCTCGCATTTGATGATCTGGCTATTATGTGTTACCTGCCTTCCCAGTGTGTGTTCTACTGGTCCAAAAACAAAACGAAACAACAGGACAGATTCTGGGTCAGCAAATTTGGGAAACTTGCCCACCATACCTCTTCTCGAAGACCCACGGTCCACAGAACATTTACCTAGTAAAGGAGCCTGATTTAACTTTATTAAATGTACTAAATTTGCTTGACCTCAGAACTATGATCCCCTCTGCATTATATACACACACACTGCACTACACTTTTATGATAAATTCTTGGTAGTGTAGATGGTGCTGTGTAATGGACAAGGGCTTAGGACAAAGGGCTCCATGGTACAAGAACCAGGTGTTGAACCCCAGTAAGACAATACCTGGGTTCTGAGCAGAGAGAGGGCAATGAAACCATCCCAACAACTCTCTCTTCCCTGACTGGGATAGGGCACCTCTTCTGCCAGATGCTGGATGGGGTGTGGAATGAAACTGATTCTTCACAAGAACAGAATTAGAATGGATTTGAGAATATTTTAATAAGTATCTCATGTGAAGCACTTGGCTTTCTTAAAAGACACAGCTAATGAGCTTTATTCTCTACATGAAAAGCAGAAAGGAATTTAGTAACCAAATGAAAGAGTTCCCAGAGGTGCACTCGGAACAGCCCCTCTTAACAAGGATCTGTCCTCCATGGAATAGCCGGTTTGCCGCCTTCTCCCAGGGTCCCAGGCATGCTGCTAAACATGTGGCTCAGAAAGGAGCCCAGGCTGGTGTCTGGGAGGCAGTAGGATCGCAAAGAAATTCATACACAACACACTTGACCTGTAAAATTGCCATTTCCATTTAAAGTGAGCTCTACACCCAGCTAGATGAGCAGCTGGTCTAAGTTGTCACCATTTTTTAACTCTTGTGCCCACTTGCCACCAATCTGTCATTCCTGTTTGACAACACCAGTCATCTGCATGGCAGCTGGCAGATGCTAAAGACTAGCAGGAAGACCTCAGGACTGTGGGCCACCTGTCAGGGGAGTGAGGGGGCTGTCAGCTGACACTTCTCCCCCTTATCTAACAGTGCTGGGGCCAAGGACTGGAATGCAGGTTTGACCATCAGCTGATGTTTCCTGTAAACATAAAGATGAAATGGTCGCCTTTTGAGACTTTCGTAATGCAGAGACTTAAGCTGCAAGCGTGGGTGGAGAGGTTTGTTTTATAGTCTTGAACAAGGTTTCTGCTGACTTCTGTGTCTGTCTGGTTTCTTTGCAGTTCCTCAGCACTTTGTTTGCCCCCTTAAACTTTGTCATGGAGAAAGTGGAGAGCATCCTCCCATCCAGTCTGTGGCACCAGCTAACACGGATCTGAGAAGCCCTGTCCTCCACTCACCTCACCCGCCGCTGCCACCATCTCCTCTGTGCCAACTCCTTGTGGACCGCAAGAAAGCATGACTTTGAAAAAGGGAAGCCATTCCGAGATTTTAAAATGTTCATGGACTATTCCATATTAAAAGCTGTTTTTGTTGTACAAAATTCACTGATGTTCAGTTCTATTTTATTTTGCCTTCAGAAAAGAAGAAAGTCAAAAATAAAACTTTTGTGTATTACAGCAATCATTTGTATCCTCCTGTGTCTTCCAACCCTAAAATTGTTGATGTCCCAAATAAACCTTTGGATTTACCTTGAGTTTCCTGGGAACCTGGATCTACTGAATGCCACATCATGGTTTCTGTGCTGATGGAACACATCTCAGCAGGCCCTAAGAACCCCTTATAGGCAGAGGCTTGGAAAATGGAATCTCTTGGGTTCAACAGGACCATCATTGTCAACCCCAAACTGTCCTTCTAGGCCAAATGCACAGAAAAAGCTCGCAAGAGGAATCACTGGAAGCATGAATGAAGCAAAATGTGTGTGCCATGGCAGATTGTTCTGGTTCAGAGACTACTTACTGAATAGTGTTCAACACTGTAGTTCCAGGAATCCTTTTGGTTTTGCTGTTTGAAAACTTCTTGTGAGAAAACTCCTGATAAGAAGCCGCAGACCCAACAGTCTGTGGTAGAACCTGACCAGTTTACTGTCATTGCCATTTTTAAAATGTTTTCTCGTAAGGGTACTTTTAAATTTTTTATCATGTTTGCATTCCTGATGCTTCAGTGTGAGCATTCTTTGAGTATTTTAGTGATCTGAACCAAAGTGATCATTTGTCCTCACCACCTTTAAAAGCTTTCCATATGATTCATATCTTGCTTAGCATCTGGCTTTACTTAAGCAAAAAAAAAAAAAAAAAAAAAAAAGAAAAGAAAAATAAATAAACTTGAATCCTCTATCTGAAGTGAAAAATACCACTATTTAAAATCTCACTCCAGTGCCTAAAAACAAAGGGCCTGTCCTTTATGTAGCTTGTTTTTCCCCTTATTGAAAATCTGAAGTCTTTCCCCACTAGTGTTAAAATAAGCAGTATTCGGGGAAAGCACCTGGCCACATCTCCTTCCCAGGGGATCTTCCTGCTGGCCCCAAGAGCATAGTCAGGTGGGCAGGTAACATTTAGGTGCACAAGGGCTTTTTATGCTTTTGGCAAACCCTTCTTTGTACCTACTTTGTACAAAGCCCTAATGGGATATGTAGCTAGCTCCGGCTCTTGAAGTATCTCATAAGAGCTTGAACTCCATGTACACACACTGGTAGCACTGCTCTTGGCAGGGGCCAGGTCTATCTTGTGGATATCTGCTCTTGGTGGCAGGAGCCAGGTCTGTCTTGTGGATATCTGCTCTTGGTGGCAGGGGCCAGGTCTATCTCTTTCCCTCTTCTTCCTCTGACACAACTCTCAACATAAAGGGGATATGCAAATGATTTCTTGGATGAATTGATGCGATACGTGATAGGTATAAATAACCTTTGACCCATATTCAGAGGAGGAAGATGGGTTCCAGCTGAGAAGGATCAGGGAAGGCTTATAAATGTAATTTTGAGCCAGAAGAAAAAATGATGAGAATCTGATTCTTTGATTTAGTAGATGAGGAAACAAAAGTCCAAAGTCGACCTACCGAAGTTGGGACTCCAGATTGCGATAATCCTTGAATGAAGGTTTAAGAGCTCATAGGCAGTGGGAAGTGGAAATGCCCAAAGACATCGTTGTTAGAAAATCCAAGTTTTCTGTAATCCCAGCAATTTGGGAGGCCAGGTCAGGAGGATTATTTGAGCCCAGGAGTTCAAGACCAGCCTGAGTAACATAGTAAGACCTGATCTCCACAAAAAAAATTTTTTTAATTAGGTGGGCATGGTGGCATGTGCCTGTAGTCCCAGCTACTTGGAAGGCTGAGGTGGGAGGATCACTTGGGCCCAGGAGGTCGAGGCTGCAGTGAGCCCTGATTACACTCCAGCCTGGGTGACAGAGTGAGACCATGTCTCAAAAGAAAAAAAAAAAAAACAAGTTGCAGAAAATACAGCAAAGATACGGAAGATAAGGATTTTAAAGTGCCTAATGAATTTAATAGTTAGGATTTTAGAGCCATTTCATGGAAAGGTGAGGCTTTAAGGGGTAGGAGGAGTTAATGGGAAGTGCAGATGGAAAAAAGATGGTGACAGATGTAGACACAATCAGATGACAGATGTGGGTAATACTGTTGAAGGAAATGACAGGGTGGGTAATATTGTTGAAGGAAATGAGTCCATTGGCTAATAGGAATGTATTAGTCTATTCGTGTATTGCTATATAGAAATATCTGGGACTGGGTAATTTATAAGTAAAGAGGTTTAATTGGCTCACAATTCTGCAGGCTGTACAGGAAGCATAGCAGCATCTGCTTCTGGGGAAGCCTCAGGAGGCTTCCAATCATGGCAGAAGGTGAAGTGGGGACAGGCACATCACATGGTGAAAGCAAGAGCAACAGAGAGAAAGTGAGGGGAAGGTGCCACGTGCTTTTTTCTTTTTTTCTTTTTTGAGACGGAGTCTCGCTCTGTCGCCCAGTCTGGAGTGCGGTGGCGTGATCTCAGCTCACTGCAAGCTCCGCCTCCTGGGTTCACGCCATTCTCCTGCGTCAGCCTCCCGAGTAGCTGGGAGTACAGGCGTCTGCCACCTCGCCCGGCTAATTTTTTGTATTTTTAGTAGAGATGGGGTTTCATCGCGTTAGCCTGGATGGTCTCCGTCTCCTGACGTCGTGATTCGCCCGCCTCGGCCTCATGAAGTGCTGGTATTACAGACGTGACCCACTGCGCCCGGCCCACATGCTTTTAAATGACCAGAATCACTATCAGACAGCACCAAGCCATGAGGTATCTGCTCCCATGATCCAAACACCTCTCACCAGGCTCACCTCCAGCATTTGGGATTACAACTCAACATCAGATTTGGATAGGGACAAATATCCAAACTCTATCAAGGGCTAATCAGGTGAGGAGAGAGAGACACCTTCCCTGAACTTGAGAGAAGCAAATGATGTGAACTTCCTAGACCTTGCACCTTATGACCCAGAGTCAAGACCCCCTCCTCAACTACTCTGCTCAACTGTTGAGCCCACTCACAACTCACACTAGCAATTCTCACCTCCCCAGTCCTGGATGCCAGGGAGGTTGCTGTTTTCCCAGGTCTTGCCTTGTTTTGCTGCCCCTGAGGACAAGCATTAAGGCTCTCTTCTTTGTAAATCATTTAATGCAAATATGTGGAGAGGTAGAGCCAGAGCAACTCAAATAACACAGTAGAAGTTTTAAAGATGATTATTTATATATCGTTCTTACACTTCCTGACCAAGGTCCATGGTTCCTGACTTCTTACAGAGATGGCAACTGGAATCCAGGTTGTCTTCTGCCTTCTGCTTTGATTTCTATATGAGGGTGCATCAAAATCCATTCCGATGGGCTTTCCTTTATAAAGACCCTTCCTTCCAGCAGGACAGTAAGTGTTCCTTAGTCTCAACTTACGTGTATGTGTTGGAATACAAATGTAAACATTCTAAATTAAATATCAGCAAATGCAATCTAGCAATGGATACAGGAAATAAGACAATATGACCAAATGGAATGATCTGCCAGTTTGGTTTTTCTTTTAAACTTTGTAATATGGTTTGGATTTGTGTCCCCACCCAAATCTCACGACAAATTGTAATCCTCAATATTGGAGGTGGGGCCTGGTGCTGGTGATTGGATCTTGGGGGCAGATTTTTCCCTTTGGTTGTGTTTTCGTGATAGTGAATTCTCATGAGATCTGGTTGTTTAAAAGTGTGTGGCACCTCCCCGCTCTCTCTTCCTCCTGCTCCAGCCATGAGAAGTACTTTCTGGCTCCCCCTTCACCTTCCACCATGATTGTAAGTTTCCTGTGGCCTCCCCAGAAGCCAAGCAGAAGCCACTATGCTTCCTGTACAGCCTGCAGAACTGTGAGCCAATTAAACCTCTTTTCTTTATGAATTACCTAGTGCCAGGTATTTCATTATGGCAATGGGAGAATGGACAAATACACTTCTTTTATCAGTACTTACCAGCATCAAAATTATTATGGCTTTATAAAAGAATTGAGAAGACCAGGCTCTGTGGCTCATACCGGTAATCCCAGCACTTTGAGAGGCTGAAGCAGGAGAATTTCTTGAGCCCAGGAGTTTGAGATCAGCCTGGGCAAGCATAGTAAGGCTACAAAATAAAACATAAAACATTTAAAAATTTTAGCTGGGTGTGGTGATGTGCACCTATAGTCCTAGCTACTTGGGAGGCTGAGGTGGGACAGGTTCCTTGAGCCCAGGCATTGGTGGCTGCAGTGTACTGTGATTGCACCATTGTACTCCAGCCTGGGTGACAGAGGGAGACTCAGTGTCTAAAAATGTTTTTAAAAAGAATTGAGAAGCTTTCCATATCTTCATATGGCCTGAAATAAACACTGACATTATCTGCCGTTACAGGATTAGGGAAAAGACATGAAACATCTGATTTTCGGGCACTAATGGTGGATTTTTAAACTTTTTTTAATTTTTAATTTTTGTGGGTACATAGGTGTATATGTTTATGGGGTACATGAAATGTTTGATACAGGCATGTGCTGCATAGTAATCATGGAAAATGGGGTATCCATCCCCTCAGGTATTTATCCTTTGTGTTACAAAAAATCAAATTATACTTTTTTAGTTGTTATTTTTAAATGTACAATTAAGTTATTATTGACTGCAGTAGTCACCCTGTTGTGCTATCAAGTAGGTTTATCCATTCTTTCTATTTTTTTTAATCCATTTACCATCTCCACCTTCTGCCTCAAAACCCCACTACCCTTCCCAGCCTCTGGTAACCATCCTTTTACTCTATATGTCTGTGAGTTCAATTGTTTTCATTTTTAGATCCCACAAATAAGTGAGAACACGTGATGTTTGTCTTTCTGTGTCTGGCTTATTTCACTTAACATTAATGGCCCCAGTTCCATCCATGTTGTTGCAAATGACGGAATCTGATTCAATTTTATGGCTGAATAGTACTTTATCATGTATAAGTAACACATTTTCTTTATTCATTCATCTGTTTATAGACACGTAGGTTGCTTCTAAATCTTAGCTATTTTGAACAGTGCTGCAATAAACATGAGAGTGCAGATATCTCTTTGATATACTGAATTCCTTTCTTTTGGGTATATACCCAGCAATGGGATTGTTAGTTTATATGGTAGCTCTATTTTAAGTTTTTTGAGGAACCTCCAAATGGTTCTCCTTAGTGGTCATTCTAATTTAAATTCCCACCAACAGTGTACAAGGGTCCCCTTTTCTCCACATCCTCACCAGCATTTGTTGTTGGCTGTCTTTTGGATATAAGCCATTTTAACTGGAGTGAGATGATATCTCATTGTAGTTTGGACTTGCATTTCTCTGATGATCAGTGATGTTGAGCACCTTTTCATATGCCTGCTTGCAATTTGTATGTCTTCTTTTCAGAAATGTCTATTCAAATATTTTGCCCATTTTCTGATCAGATTATTAGATTTTTTTTCCTATAGAGCTGTTTGAGTTTTTTATATATTCTGGTTATTAATCTCTTGTCAGATGGGTAGTTTGCAAATACTTTTCCTATTCTGTGGGTTGTCTCTTCATTTTGTTGATTGTTTTCTTTGCTGTGCAGAAGCTTTTTAACTTGACGTGATTCCATTTGTCCATTTTTGCTTTGGTTACCTGTGCTTGTGGGGTATTGCTGAAGAAATATTTGCCCAGACCAATGTCCTAGAGACTTTCTCCAACGTTTTCTTGTAGTAGTTTCATAGTTTGAAGTCTTAGATTTAAGTCTTTAATCCATTTTGATTGGATTTTTCTATATGGCAAGAGATAGGGGTCAAGTTTCATTTTTCTGCATATGGATATCTAGTGTTCCCAGCACCATTTATTGAAGAGACTGTCTTTTCCCCAGTGTATGTTCTTGGCACCTTTGTTGAAAATGAGTTCACTCTAGGTGTATAAATTTGTTTCTGGGTTCTCTATTCTGTTCCATTGGTCTATGTGTCTGTTTTTATGCCGGTACCATGCTGTTTTGGTTACTATAGCTCTGCAGTATCATTTGAAGTCAGGTAATGTGATTCCTTTAGTTTTGTTCTTTTTGCTTAGGATAGCCTTGGCTATTCTGGGTCTTTTGTGGTTCCATATAAATTTTAGGATGTTTTTTCTATGTCTGTGAAGAATGTCATTGATATTCTTATAGGGTTTGCATTGAATCCATAGATTGCTTTGGGTAGTATGGACATTTTAACAATATTGATTCTTCTAATCCATGAGCATGGAATATCTTTCCATTTTTGATGTGCTTTTCAATTTCTTTCATTGGTATTTTATAGTTTTCATTATAGAGAGCTTTGACTTCTTTGGTTAATTCCTAGGAATTTATTATAATTTTATTTCTGCCTACTGTAAGTGGGATTACTTTTCTGAATTCTTTTTTACATTGTTCACTGTTGGCATATAGAAATGCTACTTATTTTTGTATGCTTATATTGTATCCTGCAACTTTACTGAATTTGTTTATCAGTTCTGCTTTTTTGGTGGAGTCTTTAGGTTTTTCCAAACATAAGATCTTATCATTTGCAAACAAAGATAATTTGACTTCTTTCTTTCCAATTTTGGATGCCCTTCATTTCTTTGTTTGATTGCTCTAGCTAGGCCTTCCAGTACTATGTTGAATAACAGTGGTGAAAGTGGGCATCCTCATCATGTTCCAGATCTTAGAGGAAGGGCTTTCAGTTTTTCCCCATTCAGTATGATACTATCTATGGGTCTTTTGTATATGGCTAGTATGTTAAGGTATCTCTCTACTATATCCAGTTTTTTGAGGGTTTAACGGTTGGTTTTCGAACATTTTTTTTTTTACTGTCTTCTGTGGTGATCAGTGTATGCAAATTTTTCACTTCTTTTTGTGTTCAGTTGATTGTATACTTATATAGGAAATAATGCATTCAAATGTGTTGAATGCATTATTCACAGAGACGGGGTTCATAATTTATATATTTAATTTCATCTGTATTTGTAGTTATTCTTCTTTTCTAATTTCTAATTTTCTATAATTTTGCTCTTTTCTCCTTTTAATCAGCCTCACAAGATTTATCTATTTTGTTCTTTCAAAGAAACAAGTTCTTTATTTACTAATTACTTCAACCATTCTTTTTGCCATATATTTTATTTTTCAGCTTTCATCTATGTATTTATTCTTCCTAGTTGCTCTTTTTTAATAAGAATTATAATTTTTCTAATTTCCTTAAGTGAATAATTGGTTCATTTTTATTTTATTTCTCAAAGGCAGGTTCTTAAACCAATCAATTCTTCTCTGAGAGTAGCTTTCTTGTCTTGTACATTTTGCTATTAAAGTGTTCTCCTTGTCATTCTTTTATAGAAATTTAGAAATTTCTGTTTTGGCTTCTTTTTGTTTAAGAGTGACCACTTTTGGACATTTAATAGTAATTGGTTCTCCAATTATTGACTTCAGTGAGTTTAATTTTGATGTAACTCTGCAATATCTAATGAAAACATCAAAGGTATTCAGCTGCCTGCCCCTAAGTGCGGTAAACCCTGATACGTCACATCCAGGCATTACTTCTACATTTCTGTCAGTATTTCTATAATTTTTTTTTAATTACACCTTTTTTCCATGTGAAACTTTAAGGGCAAGTTAAAATATTTAAAACATGTTCGTGTTCCTTCCACTGTTCTTCTCCTGGTTCTTCTCCTTCTTGTCCTATGACCATGCACTTCATCAAGCTGAAACAAATCTGTGTGCTGGGTCACCGGAGAGCTGAGTAAACACAGGAACGTAGTACCCCAAGTAAGCGCTGAAAATGAGGGACATGCGGTGCCTCTAAGATGTTCACATCACCTATTTGGCTTCTGTTCTGCAGTAGTGACAGCTCTAGTTGGCTGTAGTAGGAACTGAAATTTTAAAAGGGGAAGGGGGAGTGGAGGTGTAAACCAGCGTTTGAAGGAACTCATCTTGCAGTTCTGGATGTTGAGGATCTGGGATAACAGACTGAGCAGACAGGAACTGGCCAAAATGGAAATGTTCAAGCAGAGGCAGCTTGGCCCTCTATCAAGAAAATTCTGGAGAGCCACAGAGGCTGGAGGAATAGGAGAACTTCAGGTAATCTCTATATCTCCTTACAGCAATATCTATAATTCTTTAGCAGGAGCAAAGAAGACAGGAAGGAAGTTCTCTTCCCCTCCTTCTCCAGCTTGTCTCTGGTTCTATTCAGCTTAAGTCAATTTCACAGTCCCATTTATCCTCGGCTTGTGCATGACCAACCTTAGGAAGAAAATCTTTGGAATTGAAAACCTCAACTGGCCATTGTAAAAGGGCAAGCAAGCCTCAAGATGGTGTATGTTTGTTCAGGGAAGGGGCATAGGCTACAATTTTAGAGAGTGTGCAAGGAATATATATGTATATATATATATAGTTTTAATGTTCTTTAAAACCACCTCCTTCCTGTTATGAGCCCCATCCCCTCAAGCCAGCAGGGAATGTCACGTGAGTCCTGAACAGGATGCTCTCCACCTCCAGAGCGGATGTGCCTTCAGACACCTGTATCCTAGGTGTCTCTGACAGCATAGCATCATCCAGGCCCACAGCATCCCCGAAGTCCTCAGCTTTCTGCTTCTGCAGCATGCTCAGGCCACAGGACCCCAGGGCCCCCCATGCCAGGCTCCCCATGTGTGTCCCCTGCTGCCTCTTCTGAGGTCTGGATGCCACTTGCAGGCCCACAGACCACCCCGTTATGCCTCTTACCTCTCCAGCCTGCCTCCTGGACACCCTGGGCCGTCTTGGCAGTGGGGGCCATCCCCCCAGCCCCCCACCTCTGACAGCCACAAGCTTTTCCAGGCTGCTTCTGTTTTTCTCCTCGACAACTCTCTGGGATAAAGAGCTCCAAACTCCAAAATCCCGCTTGAAATGGCAAAAAGAAGGATGCAAGGAGAAAATATGAATTAATATCTCACAAATACTATGCCCTACAAACCAGACAAACTCCTTCATATCTAGTGCAAATTAGATTCCTTTTTTCACTCATTCCCTCATTCAACTGAAATGTATTGAGGGCCTCTTGCATGTCAGGGCGATGGCCAGGTCCTCCCAGCTGAACCCTCAGTGTAATACTTTCCCACCGGGTGTCACTTGTACGTGTCCTTGTCTCTCTCCCGCTCTACTCCTCTGGACCACAGGGGATTTGAATTCCACATTGTGGCATTCATCCTCACTCCCTCATGATCTAGAACTAGACATTCTCTATTCTAGAATATAATATGATAAATATTGGCAGGAAGGCAGGACAGACTAGATCCTAAGAGAAGGAAAGATGGCAGCACTCGACCAGAAGGGAGCATCGTTCTACAGAAGTCCAGGGAGAAATAATGTTAAAATGAAATGAAATGTATTCTATTCCTGGAACATCAGCTTAATGAGTGAGGAACCTTTGTGAAAACTTTGCCAATAAGGTTTTATCTGGGAGATATTTTTTCTTCTTATTCCACACTACCCAAATGACAATTGTTAATGTTTATTGTGTCTATCCATATATCAATACTGTACAGGGTACTCAATCTGCTTTGTTAGGGTTCTCCAGAGAAACAGCACCAATAGCAGATATTAATACACACACACACACACACACACACACACACCCTTTGGCTCACAAGCTAGAGACCCAGGAAAGCTGAAGGACTGAGAACATGGGGAGCCAATGATGTTCACCCCAGTTCAAGGGCAGGAGAACATGAGATGGGATGTCTGAGTTCACGGGCAGGAAAGAAGGGACGAATTCCTCTGTGCTCTGCCTTTTGCTCCATTCAGGCCCTCAGTGAACAGGATGATGGCCACCCCCATGAGGGAAGGCAGCCTACTGAGTCCACCTATCCAGATGCCAATCTCACCTGGAAACAGCCCCCACAGACATGCTCAAAAACAGTGCTTAATCTGGGCAACCAGTGGCCCATTCAAACTGACACATAAAATTAACCATCACATGTGTGTAACTGTTTTAATCCTTCAAACCACTCTGTAAAGTTGCTACTAATGCTATCATCCCCCCTGAACAAGCAGTGAGTCCAGGAGGTGGGCATGAGCCCGTGAGGTCCTGGGCCCTGGCCACTTTGCAGGATTGCTGAGGGATGTCGCACACCTGTCTCCACTCCCTACCTACCCAGTCTCTTTAGCTGGAAGCAGATTACTCCTTGGCGGATCTTCAACCTCTGGGAAAGTGCGCCAGGGAACACTGCCCCTCAAATGCCCCAGAAAGGTGCAGAGCTGAACAGATCTCAAAAGAAAAGGTGGACATTTTTCTTCATGTTCCAGCCATGTGTATTGTTCCAGGAGATCAGGAACTAATTTTCCTAGATTAGATGGTTTAAGCATAAAAACAAGTGTAATGCTGTGGACTCAAAACAGGAAGAGGCTCCCCTAATGAATATAGACCAGGGTTCCCACAATGGGTTTTGAGAGACGTTAGTCCAGAGAAATGCCTTTTGAGTGATGCACTGCAAACTTTACCATTCTCTTGGAAAATCCCAATCTCAAAAACCCTGAAAAATCTCATAATAAAGAATCCTGTTTAACCTAGCACTTCTCCTCCCAATTAGATCATGGGGCATTCTCTCCTTTTATAAAGAAGACTTTTAACATCTCACAGCATTCATTTTGGAAAACAGGACTAGACCAATGCTGACCAAAAGGAGGGTTCCACATACAAGATGTGTAGTGTGGTCATCCTGAGTGTCTCATCCATCCTGACCAGGTGGGGACCTGCCAGACAGAATTCCGAGAGGAATCCCTGGCTGCATCCAACAGCGAAGCGTGGCTGTGCTTCCTGATTGGGCATCGTGTGCTCTGCGCCCACTCCCTACCTGCTTAGAAGGCCCGTTGTTGCTGGGTTTGAATGTGGACCATGGACCCCCAGGAGGGCCTTGGGGCCTTCTAACCGCCCATGGACACCTACGCAGAAGAACAAAGTGGAGAAATTAAGGACTGGGGCAGCTGTCATAATTCAAGTGTTCTGTTCTCTCTCCAGACATCCAAGAAAAAGCCAGTGACTGTTCCTGAGGGCGCCTGTTAAAAGCTGGCTTTTTGGCTGTGGTGACCAGTCAGTCACGACCACTCCTCCGAGAGCAACACCAAGTGGAAACCCCGCCAAGTGGGCTTTTCAGGAACCCTCTCACCACCCAAGGCCTTTGGATCTTATATCTAACAAATTACATTTTACATTATTTTTTAAAAAACAGGTTAGTGACAACTAAGATAGTCTCTCCAGAATTAGAGTCTGATGTCAGAGTCGGAAAATCCCCAGTTCCTTGGGAATTCCCATGTCACTCATTCTGCATTAATGATATTTATTCTCTCTCATTGTTTTATTCTTAAAAAATAGCTCCCCTGGTTGCAATGTGATGTTAAGTATATTACATGTCAGTTCATATATTACAGCTCGCACCACTCCTGGGTATATGTTTCCAAATAGCTCTCACTCCACAGTTCCAGTTCCACATTAAATATGGGCTGCCATGAGTGGAGCCCGAAAGGGTTGTCTGTTCCATTCCCGCTTCTTGTTTTCCCTGGAAGTATTTTCCCCTCCTATTTTATACTCCTCAGGGAAGATGTGCCCTCCAGTAAGAAAAGTCTATCTGGGGAAGGTAGAATGTGTTCTTGCTCTAGAGTTTTTTGAGGGGAGGTGAGAAGGGGCAGCTGTTTGACAGAGTGCTTGCAGCCTTCCAGGGGCTGGCACGGGTTTGGCACACGAGTGGACACCCTGACTAGGGGATGTGGGATGCCAGAAACCATCAAGATCCTTGGAAAAAAGCCAAAATATCCTTCCTTCTGCAACATGAACATCAAAATGAGTTTTTGTCTTCTGTGGCTATCATGCTCTTGACCATCTGTGTTGTAGGGTCATTAACAGACAGTTTCAGGGATTCCGTCGGAGGTCATCCTTTTAGTTACTTCAACAGAATCAACCATGACAACCTAGTTTTATTTCCATTTGCTGCAGGATCCAAGCATAAGGCTCTCATGAGCCATCAGCTTCTTTGTTTCATTCATTCATTCAATTAACATATATTATGCATTGGGTTTCATCCAGTTCCTCAGTGATCAAGAAAAAAACCCAATGTTCTCATCATGCTTGTGGCCTGTGGCAAGGTCCACAGTCCTTGGGACAAAGTCCTCATGTGCCGTCTCCAGATACAGTCCTCACATGGCAGATGCCAGGCAGCGCCAATAACCCTTTCCTCTGGTGCGGCTCTTCTAAGTGGTAAACAAGCAGAAATAGACAGCCTGTATGTCATACCCAAGGGGGCTTGTGAAATGATTCTCAGTGGGCCCCAAAGGCTCTCAAAAGGTGAATGAGTCAAGAGCCACTTTCCTCCTGTGCAACTTTGCCAGTTCTGATTTCCCCCTCATACTTTCTCTCAGATTATCTTAGCCATTGACCAACACGATGTGACGAGCCCCAGGCACCTCTCTTTTTTAAGATAAGGGGGAATCTTCAGAGGAAAAGTGACTGCAACAGGGCCAGGGCACAAGGGTCTCTGGAGCCCACTGCTGTCTCCCTTGGCTGCAAAGCTGAAGGCCTGAGACCCTTGACAAATGAGAATCAGATTGTGTCCAAAATACATCTCAGCCTCTTGGGGCTGTCTGTAGCCATATAAGGAGCTGGTCAAGAGCTATTTATCAGAAAAGTTCTTGAGGGCAAAGAGAACCTACAGGGCACTTCAATTAGCTGAGCAGTCCCCAGCTCTGATGTGCCTGCAGCTGTCACCAGGAAGGGGTATCAACTATTCAAATGGCACTGTTATTGCGCTTTCATATGCAAGGGCTACAAAGTGCCCCCCTTCCCTTCATCAACTCCTTTGAACATCTTTGCCCATATTTGCCTAGGATCTTGGAACTTCAGAAAATACTAGCATTTAAAAATTGCCAAGGTGTTGGCAAGTAGGTGTTTTATTCACAATGTCAAATGAGACTGCCCCATAATCAATGGCCACCACAGCCAAAGACAAGTTCAAAAGATCCTTTGGGAAATCTGCCTCCCTTTTCTACATGATCCCAATAACAGAGAATTTGAGTCATGACAGCTGTCCCAGGCCTTAATGTCTTTGCCTGGGACAAACGTGATTATATCCACTGAAAACCCCAAACCAAAGGGGCCCTATGGCATCCACAGTGAGACCAGTAAGTTCCTTTTGGGTCTCGGTGGGAAACATTTTTATACATGTAGATTTTCAAGACTTGTATATTTGCCTTCAAAAATATCTCTAGATGCCTCTTAATTCTAAGAGGTCTAACCAGATACTAAGAAACACACTGAGTTTTTGAAAACGAGGAGGCGTACTCATCCTACAGCCAGTTTTCTGCCACAGGAGAGAAAACTGAACTAAGCTTTGAGATATTTGTTTCAACTTTATCTTTCCGGCTGTTTTCTCCCTCTCCCCTCTGGAACATATGAATCCTGAAATTTGATTTGATTTGCCCTGTCAAGTGTAGGAAATTTTTTAAAAAGTTCTCCCTCTGTTGATACCATTGTTACAGCACTCAACACTTCCTATTTTAATGTCTCTCTCTGTTCCTTCTATTAGTTATGTACTTATTCATCTTTTCATTCCCAGTGTTTAGCACAATGTTTGCATTGGTATGGTCAGTAGATGCTGAGCAGAAGGAAAATGGAAGGAGGAAGGAGGGAGGGAGAGACGGGTGGTTAGAGCTCTAGATGTGTTTTCTTCCCTGGGTTGAATGGTGGAAGAACTAAAACCCTCAGGGTTCATGGCTGGGGCCCTGACACTCTTTGCACACTGTAGTTCAGTAGTTAGAACTGAAATGTTTCATCAAGTGTGTTCAGAGCCAATTTACCGTAGCCACTTTTTGACAATTCTCTCCATGTGTGAGTGGGAAAGAGACCAGCTAGAAGAGGAGGTCTGAGGCTAGAAATCCCAGCTCTTTGCTTGTTTTTCCACACCTCATCCATAGTCCATATCCTACTGCAAACCACAGACTTCTGGAACTGGAAGACATAAATAGTCCAGGAGGTCAAAAAGAAGCTATCCAAATTAAGAAAACAATCCCATTTATAGTAGCATCAAAAAGAATAGGCTGGGCATGGTAGCTCAAGCCTGTAATCCCAGCACTTTGGGAGGCCAAGGCAGGCGGATCACCTGAGGTCAGGAGTTTGAGATCAGCCTGGCTAACATGGTGAAACCCTGTCTCTACTAAAAAAAAAAATACAAACAATTAACTGTGCGTGATGGCATGTGCCTGTAACCCCAGCTACTTGGGAGGCTGAGGCAGGAGAATCGCTTGAACCCGGGAGGCGGAGGTTGCAGTGAGCCGAGGTTGCACCATTGTACTCAAGCCTGGGTGACAGAGTGAGACTCTGTCAAAAAAAAAAAAAAAAAAAAAAAGAATAAAATATCTAAACTTAACCAAGGAAGTGAAAGACTTGTATGCTGAAAACATTGATGAAAGAAATTTAAAAAGACACAAATAATATAAAAGACATCCTGTGTTCATGGATTAGAAAACTTAATATTGTTAAAATGTGCATACTACTGAAAGCAATCTACAAATTTAGTATAATCCCCAATCAAAATCCCAATGCTATTTTTTACATAAATAGAAAAACAATTCTAAAATGCATATGGAAGCACAAAGTACTCCGAATAGCCAAAACAATCTTGGGAAAGAAGAGCAAAGCTGAAGGCATCATACTTCCTGATATAAAAATGTATTAAAAAGCAACAGTAATTAAAACAGCATGGTATTGGTATAAAGACAGACATAATAGACCAATGGAACAGAATATGGAGCCCATAAATAAGCCCAATAATAAATATATGGTCAACTAATCTTCCACAGGATTGCCAAGAATACACAATGGAGAAAAGGTAGTCTCTTCAACAAATGGTGTTGGGAAAACTGGTTATCCACAGGCAAAAGCATGAAATTTGACCCCTTTCTTATATTACATATAAAAATTAACTTGAAATGGATTAAAGACTTAAACATAAGACCTGAAATTATAAAACTCCTAGAACAAAACATAGGGGGAAACTTTATGACATTAGTCTTGGCAATGATTCCTTGGGTATTACGCCAGAAGCACAAGCAACACAAGCAAAAATAGACAAGAAGAACTATATCAAACTAAAAAGCTTCTATCTCTGCAATGGAAACTAGAATGAAAGGCACCCTGCAGAATGGGAGACAATATTTACAAACCATACATCTAATAAGAGGTTAATATCTAAAATATATAAGGAATCCCTACAACTTAATAGCAAAAAACCAAATAACCTGATTAAGACATGGGTAAATGACTTGGATAAAAACCTCTCCAAAAAAGATGTGCAAATGATTAACTGGTATATAAAAGGATATCAACATCACTAATCATCAGGGAAATATTATTCAAAACCACAATGACATCTCACCTCACACCTGTTAGGATGGGCCTTATCAAAGAAAAAAATCAAAAGATAATTTAATCAAAGACAATTTAAGTAAGTGTTGGTGGGGATGTGAAGAAATTGGAAAACTTGTATGCTGTTGGTGGTATATTGCTGCATCCACTATGGAAAACAGTTTTGAGCTTGCTTTAAAAATTAAAAATAGAGTCACTATATGACCCAGCAATCCCACTTCTTAGTGTTTATCCAAAAGAATTGAAACTAGGACCTCAAAGAGATATCTGCACCCCCATGTTTATTGCAGCATTATTCACAATATTCAAAATGTGGAAATAACCTGTGTCCATCAACAGATGAATGGTGTTTATTAGTCTGTTTTCATGGTGCTGATAAAGACATACCCAAGACTGGGCAATTTACCAAAGAAAGAGGTTTAATTGGACTTACAGTTTCACATGCCTGGGGGGGTCTCACAATCATGGTGAAAGGCAAGGAGGAGCAAGTCACGTCTTACATGGATAGCAGCAGGCAAAGAGAGAGCTTGTGCAGGGAAACTCCCCCTTATAATAAACATCAGATCTCATGAGACTTACTGACTATCACGAGAGCAGCACAGGAAAGACCTGCCCCCATGATTCAATTACCTCCCACCGGGTCCCTCCCACAGCATGTGGGAATTCAAGATGAGATTTGGGTTGGGACACAGCCAAACCATATCAAACAGATAAAGAAAATATCCTATATTCATACAATGGAATATTATTCAGCCATAAAGAGAAGGAAATCCTGCCATGGATGGGCATTGAGGACATTATGCTAAGTGAAATAAGCCAGTCACAGAAGGACAAATATTGCATGATTCCACCATTTATGTGAGGTAGCTAAAGTAGCCAACAGAAGCAGAGAGTAGAATGGTAGTTGCCAGAGGCTGGGGAGGGGGAAGTGAGTGTTGCTCTTCAATGGGTACAAAATTTCAGTCATGCAAGATAAGTAAGTTCGGCTGTAGGAGATTGTGCTGAAGAGGATAGATCTCATGTTATCTGTTCTTACCACAATAATAATTATAGAAAATAGTCCAGAAGGGTTTGTGGAGTGCCTCCTTCTTTCTTCTTGTTTTCCTACCCTGACAGAGAAGTGTCAAGATTCTTTTAGAAAGAAGTTGTTCCCAGGCTGGGTGCAGTGGCTCATGCCTGTATTCCCAGCACTTTGGGAGGCTGAGGCGAGTGGATCACCTGAGGTCGGGAGCTTGAGACCAGCCTGGCCAATATGGTGAAACCCTGTCTCTACTAAAATTACAAAAATTGGCCGGGCATGGTGGCACATGCCTGTAATCCCAGCTACTCAGGAGGCTGAGGCAAGAGAATCGCTTGAACCCCGGAGGCAGAGGTTGCAGTGAGCTGAGATCATGCCACTGCACTCCAGCCTGGGCAACAGAGCAAGACCTCGTCTCAAAAAAAAAAAAAAAAAGAAGTTGTTCCCTTAGGACAGGGTTTCTCAGACTCATCACTAATGATATTTTAGGGCAGATACTTCTTTGTGGTGAGGGGCTGTCCTGTACATTATAGGATATTTAACACCATTCCTGAACTCTATCCACTCAGTTTCAGTAGCAAACCCCATCCCACACAGTTATGACAACCAAAAATGCCCCAGAAATTGTCAAATGTCCCCTAGGGATCAAAATCACTCCTCGTTGAGAACAGCTCCCTTCAAGAGTCCCAACAAGACTAGAGCTTAGGCACTCTGAGTGTCAATGGTGAGGTCAGATGAGTATTTGGTGGCACTGTGACCAGATGAAATTGTTTTCCCACAGAGCAGCATGCTCTGTTGAGAAGGTGAATGAATGTTCTCCTTCTGGCTCTGATAGCCTAAAATCATAAGGACATCCAAAGCCATCTTTTTTTTGGTTTTCACCTAGCTTTCCATATTTCCAGTGAAGTGAAAGGAGATGAGTATGTTATATTAGCTTCCTTGGGCTGCTGTAACAAATGACCACCAACTGTGTGGTTTAAAACAACAGAAATTTACTCTTTCACAGTTCTGGAGGCATGAAGTCCAAAATCAACGTGTCAATAGGGCCACATTCCCTCCAAAGGCTGTAGGGAAGAATCCTGCCTCACCTCTTCCAGTTTCTGGTGGCTCCAGACATTCCTTAGCTTAAGTCTGCGTCCCTCCAATCTCTGCCTCCATCTTCGCATCTTCCCCTCTGTGTGTCTCTCACAAGGACATTTGTCACTGGATTTAGGGTCCATCTGGATAATCCAGGGTGATCTCATCTAGAGATCCTTCACTTGATCACATATGCAAAGATGCTTCTTCCAAAGCAGCTCACACTCACAGGTTTGGGGATGTGGATAGACTTTGCTGGGGCCTCCCATTCAACCCATTAACATTCTAAAACAAAGCTCCGTTTAAGGGAAAACAGAGAGACTGACTTTTTTATACTTTATGGTTTTCAAAAACATTTTGAAACAAACAAAAGTTGTAAGTGTAGTTTAAAAACCCTAAAACCTTTTTTTGAGTTTAGTTGCTGACGTGATGCCCCATTACCCTCAAATACGTCAGTGTGCATTTCCAACAAACAAAGACATTCCCCTACCTAACCACAGTGCAACCATGAAAACCAGGACACTGACAGCAAGCACGACCTCACCGCCCCGCACAACTCATGCAAGTTTCTCCAATTGTCCTAATACTGTCTTTCAGGGCAAAAGGATCTACTTCAGAATCACACAGAGCATTCAGTAGTCATGTGCCTTCACTTTTCTTCACTTTGAAACCAACCCCCAGTCTTTCTTGATCTTCAAATCCTTAACATTTTTTGAAGATTCAGGATCAGTTATTTGGTAGCATGTTTCTCAGTTTGGGCCTGTCTGATATTTCCTCATGATTAGATTCAAGTTATGTGTCTTTCTCAGGACAATCCCAAAAGTAATCTGTGTTCTTCTCCATGCGTGCTATCAGGTAACATACATTTTCAATTTGCACAATTCCTGGCAATGAAGACTGACCACTTGATTAAGGTGTCTCTGCCAGGTGTCTCTTCCCCCTCCGCCCTTGTAATTAATAAGTATTTTGTAAGGAGGAACTTGGAAACTATCTAAATATCCCATTCCTCACCTAACTTTCCATTTCTTAGTGTGTTTATTTGTATCTGAATGGACTAATGAATTCCTATTTTATTCAAAATCTGCTACTATCGTTATTTGTTTTGAGGCTCACGCTGTGTCATATTTGGCCAGAGGAGCCCTTCTGTCTGGCTCTGTGTCCTTCTGACATGTCCCATCATTCTTTGATCACTTTCTTGCTTTCTGGCACAGCAAGATGCTCTGAGCTTATTTAGTACTTTCTTTGCCCCTAAAGGAAGCTCTGGTCCCTTTTACTGGGAAATGGACAGTGTTTCAAGCACCATTGTGTTCCCTTTTGTGCATTTTCCACACCGATATCTTCTCTGTCCTGCTTCACCCCTCATTCCTTCCACACACTGTGTTTACATCACCAGTGTGCCTCTCTCTCCCCTACTCCTGCCTCCACACATCCCATCCTGTTTCTGTGTGCATGTTTGGAAGCACTAACTCTGTGAAACAAGCAGTCACGTGACAACATCCCAGCTCTGAGAAAGGCTGGCTGCTACAGGCAGACGTGCTGGGCAACCCACTGGCCATGCCTGGGGAACGCTGGCTCCAGGACTTCTGGCAATGTAGCTGCAATGAGTTAAACCTCTGAATTTGTGTGGGTCATTCCCAAGCACAAGTGAGGATCAGGACCCATGGCTGACTTACCATTTTACACTGGGAGGACAACCGAGTTCTTGTCTGGCCTTAGTTCAGCTTTTCCCCAGACTGCTTTCCCTGATTTTTTGAATCTTGAGAATTTTTTTACCAGGTCTTCTCTACTTGGCATCTTTCCTCCTCTAAGAAGGAAAATGTGAAAGGCTTCACTAATTCAATTGTGCCAGCTTCTGCTCAGGTCTGGGGCTTTCAGCCAGACTGCACCCCGGGGTAGGGCCAGTTGGTTCCCTGGAGGTTGTGAGTGGAGCCTGGGGGTTAACATGGACTGGTATGTGCCCAGGGCTTGCACACATTTTATCCTGTCCTTCCAGGCCATATCCCACCCCCTTCCTCTTTGATGACTTATGACAACTCATGAGGTAGCTCCTGCCATCCAGATTCTTTTATTTTCCTCTGTGGGCTTTCTGTCCTCCGCCCATCTTCCTACTGGTCTTTACCACTGTGGATTTCCTAAGCATGACTTCCTATACCCACTCCGTCTGGAATTTAATAACATCTTTTCTTTCCTTGAAGTTACATGTGCCCAACATTTCTGTCCTCTACTCCAGCCTCTCCTGAGTGGTCTTGAAACCCTAGGAAGCTGCCCTGGACGGGGCCAGAAGAGACACCTGAGCTCTGGGCAAACAATCCAGAGGCCAGCGGGAGGCCCTTGGCATGGCCGGTGAGGAGTGCTCAGTTTCCTGCTCACTGAACTGGGGAAGCGAGAAGGAGACACAGAGTGAGTGAAGCATGAGTCGTGTTGGAGAGTAAGGAGGCAGCAGTTGTGTTGGGCTGTGTGAAATTTAAACAAGTGAAGGAAAAGGCTGAAAGAGAGGAAGAGGAAGCAGATCCTTGAAGAAGAGCAGATGGGCCACCAGAGAGTGAAAAGGGAAAAGTAGCTCCCTTGGTTTCCAACATCTTTCTAGAAACAAATGCCAGTTCATTTAAAGCCCAACTGCTCTTGCTTCCTGACCAAGGATTCTGTCGGATCTTTATATCCTTACAATCAGCTGCCTTTCTTGTGCCATTTTGAGTGGATTTCTCTTTCTTGCCATCAAAAGAGGCTTTCTTGAATTTTTTTTTTTTAAGAGACAAGGTCTCACTCTGTTGCCCAGGCTAGAGTACAGTGGTGTGATCACAGCTTACTCTCTGTAAGCCTCAAACTTCTGGGTTCAAGAAATCCCTTTACCTGAGCTTCCCAAGTAGCTAGGACTACAGGCACACACAACTGTATTTTTTTTTTTTTTAGAGATGGGGTCTTGCTGTGTTGCCCAGGCTGGTCTTGAACTCTTGGCTTCAAATGAACCTCCTCAGCTTCCCAAAGTGATTGGATTGCAAATGCCCTCACAAAGTGTTGGGATTATAGGCATGAGCCACCCTGCCCAGGCTTTTTGAACATTCTTGTTGACTACATTGCCTTCCAGACCTATCAGGTAGAGACTGTTCTCCCAAGTCCTGAAAGAAGGGTGAGCATTCCCTCTCACTGCACAGTGCTGTGACCCAAATGTCCCTGCAACACTTTTGTTAAACAACCATCCTTCTCTGCAGGCCCATGTGAAGCAAGGGGATATATCTTTCTCTTTCTGTCATCCATTGATATCTGGACCCTTTTCCAGGTTCCCTGATAAACACAGAAAGCTCTCCCTTTGTATCCCTTGCCATCATCCCGGGCAATGTCAGGGTCCACATGGATGGTTCACGTCCCCCATCAGCCCCACAGTCCCTCCACCCATCCATTTCAAAAAGACTGAAAACAATACATTACAAAATGATTCGTATTTTAGAGCTTAGGAAATACTTTCCCAGTCATGAGCTCATTTTGTTTTGATTTTTGAACTCCATTCCCAAAGCCAAACCATAGACTCATCCTCTTATCACTGCTTCATTTCCAAAGCCTAGATGTTATTTTTAGGAAGCTGGGCCTTTAATGCCACTTGAAAATATCTTACTAATCCTTCAAGAAATCCTGATCTCCATTTTCTTCCTCCAAGCCTAAGTTCTCCTTCTATCTGCACTCTTACTGTCTTGGCTCCAATCTGCTCCAAGATCATAACACATCCGTTTTTCGTCTCTTTCTCTACCATCTCCATGTCCAGGCACCCTTTTCCTTGACTTAATTAAATAGTCCAGTGTTTTCCTAGAAACCAGCCCTCTTCAATCTTGCTTCTCCCTTAACCTGCCATTCAGCGTCTTCCTACTCACTCCCTTCTTTAGCGCTTTTGTGCATCATTCTGCCTCTGGTATCTCTTCACACATTCCTTCTTTAATCCTCCAAACTCTGTTCTGACAGGCCCTGATTCTTGTTGTTGTTATTATTTTTTTAATACCACAAAGCTTGCTTTTATGGATTTGTTTTTTTAAGGGAAAAGGATGACTGCCCATTTTCCAGTTCGAATTTGACCACCAAGCCCTGGGAACTCTCCTCCTTCATCCTCTGCGACACTCTTTCTTGAGTGTCTGGAGAGGGTTTTCTCCAAGCTCTCTGGTCCGTGTCTTCCTTTGCCACCATAAATAGAGGCCTCTCTCAAAGTTCTTATGTGGTCCTGGAGGGTCCCCTCACTGTTTCACTCTCTCCCACCCACCCCCTCCTGACGCTACCCCCATCCCTGCTGAGCTGCTGAGCTGCTGAGCTACATTTTCAACTGCCTATCTGACATCTTGCTCCAGTTTCAAACTGAACTCAATGTCTTTCCCCTAAAAAGCCCCTGTCTGTGTAAATGACATCACCAACCAGCCATGCACACAGAAGTGTTGGCGGTGGAATTCCCAAAGTGAATCAGTAGCTCCTAGTGCCAGATGGCCGGAGAGTTCTGCACCCATTCTGCAATTCAGGGCCTAACTCCCCTCCCTGATCCATGCCTGATCCATTCCCATGACCCTCTGCCTGGCTTGTCTGCCTCCAAACTCCCCTCTTTTCAACCTTAAAACACAGGTTTAGTCCTAACATTTCCATCGCTGACTTTGCACTGATTTCTCACCATGTAAAGGGAAAGGCCCTGGCTCCTGGGAGGGGACCCAAGGGCTCCATGGTGTCCCTGACATGTCTCCCCCCCATATCCTCCAAGCCCCTTGGCTCCTGCCACAGGAGTCTCCCCACTGATCCCTGAACCTGCTGTTTTTCTTCCCATGCCTCCACTTACTGTTCCTTCAGTTAGGAAGATTTTTCTCTTCATTTTCTGCCCATCCGAAAGCTCTCATAAGTCAAAGCTCAGATGGATCTCCACTCTTCTGAGAAGCATTCTTTGATGCTCCTGGACAGAACTAGCTTGCTCCTCTTGTCTCTCCCATACTGCACTACCATTAGTTCCTCATTCACCCTGTCTTGAATTGTAAATGGTTGCAGTCATGCACCACATAATGTCGTGGTCAACCATGGACCGTATATACAACGGTGGCCCCATAAGATTATAAGACTGTTTTTACCGTATCTTTTCTATATTTAGATACATAAATAGTTATCCTTGTGTTACAATTGCCTGCAGTAGTCAGTACAGTCACATGCTGTACAGGCTTATAGCCTAGGAGCAATTGGCTGTACCACACAGCCTAGGTATGTAGTAGGCTATGCCCTCTAGGTGTGTGTAAGTACACTCTATGATGTTTGCATAAGAGAAAATTGCCTAAGGACATGTTTCTCCAACTGTATCTCCATTGTTAAGCGATGCATGACTGTATTGTTATTTTTTCAGAGTGATATTGATATCCCCATTGGCTAAGGAAGATACTGAGACTCAAAAGGTCTAAATTTCTTTTTCTTTTTTTTTTTTTGAGATGGAGTCTCACTCTGTCATGGGGCTGGAGTGCAATGGCGCAATCTTGGCTCATTGCAACCTCCACCTCCCAGGTTCAAGCAATTCCCCTGCCTCAGCCTCCCGAGTAGCTGGGACTACAGGCACCCGCCACCACATCCAGCTAATTTTTTGTATTTTAGTAGAGATGGGGTTTCACCATGTTGGCCAGGATGGTGTTGATCTCTTGACCTCGTGATCCACCTGCCTCGGCCTTGGCGTGAGCCACCACATCCTGCCAGGTTTAAATTCCTTAAGATGATACAGCCTGAAGCTATAGAACTGGAATATGAACCCAGGTCGGCTTTATTCCAAAGTTCACTCTCTTTCCCCCTAGGGCCTAGATCAATTGTTCCCAGTCTCCACGGTACATTGAAATCACTTGGGGAATCTGCGGAAACTATTGCTCCACCCAGGCATTCTGATTTAATTGGTATGGAGTGTAACCTGGGCTTTGGGTTGTTAAAAATACTCCTCAGGTGACTCTAATGTGCAGCCTACCTCTGCCATAGGCTACTCAGTGCTTCCCCCAGTGTCTGGCACATAGTGTGTTTAGTACATGTTTGCATTCAATCTTTTCTCCATATGCTTTTCTGGTCACCTGGACACTTACTCTTCAATTCTAAGGCTGGCAACAATTCAAAAGAAAAAATAAAGCAGAGAAAGAAATTAATTATCTGGCTAATATGAGCCCCCCAAATTCATTTTCCATGAAAATTTCCAAATCAATATAAAGAAATTAGGAAGCATAGGCCAAAGTTACGTTTTAACACATTTCACTTGATCCTCCATTGCCTTCATTTGGCGAGAGCAGCCTGCTTGTGTGGCAGCCTTCAGTCCCCACTCTTTCCCCTCCAGCAGCTGCACATTGACAGGACTTGTTTTACAAATTGATCCCAAGGCGGATACTACCTTCTTTTGAAGGCAGGCGCTGCAGAGGAGGCGACAAGGATCAGGTCACACTCCCTGAGTCCTAGACGTGGTCCCTGTGTCAGACTGACACAGCCCTGCACAGCCCTGGTAACTGACAGAAAAAACATCTCATTGGGTTAGTTACTCCCTTTGCATAATGTGAGGTTATCACATTGCAGCCAAATTTATGGAAGGAAATTTGAAAACTGGGCAACCTCTTTAAAATGTTTTGTCCCATTGAGACTTTATAACTTTTAATATTAAATTCTGTCAGTGAGGAAACATCACCTGATATAACTGTGCTGTGAATTTACATGCACTTCTTGTCTAGTGAATAGGATATGTATTTCTATAAAATTCTAGTAAAGCTTCTGTTTTGTTACATCTAAAGAGAAAACAACTCAGAAGACCTTTCAGCATCTATGAAGGTCATAAAACTACACTTCCAAGATGTTATTGGATACAGGTGTTGGTCCTTGCTAGCAATAATCTAGAACATATGAGAGCATGCACATCCTTTCTGCATGCTCAAAGTTCTGGATTAAATAGTTCATTCACCAGACTTTATTTGGAGTCTTCTCTGCATGCCCACATACACGGTGTTCACATAGGACCAAGTCCTCTGTGGAGCCCAGTGACTCACAGTTGTGTTCCTTTAGAAAGGTGCCTAGCTGAACAGCATCAGTTGGATGATACTTTAGATGGTACTTAAAGAGGTGCTTCAGAGCCTCAGAAGATTGAGTTCTTAGTGAATTGTCCACGTGGGCAGCTTGTCTTCAAAGGCAGGCACAGGTGGAGGCTGTGCCTTTGACGTTAACTTCTGAAACTCAGCCTCTTCAAGTGCAAGACAAGAGAGTCATATTAGAAATTCGGCTGGGTGCGGTGGCTCACTTCCATAATCCCAGCACTTTGGGAGGCCGAGGTGAGTGGATCACGAGGTCAAGGGTTCAAGACCAGCCTGGCCAAGATGGTGAAACCCCCGCCTCTACTAAAAATACAAAAATTAGCTGGGCGTGGTAGCAGGCCGGGCGTGGTGGTGGGTGCCTGTAATCCCAGCTACTCAGGAGGCTAAGACAGAGAATTGCTTGAACCTGGGAGGTGGAGTGAGCTGAGATCATGCCACTGCGCTCCAGCCTGTGCGACAGAGCAAGACTTCGTCTCAAAAAAAAAAAAAAAGAAAGAAAAGAAAGAAAAGAAAAGAAATGCATTTCTGAGGTTCATGCCAGCTCTATGGTGAGTCTGAGGGTCTGTAGAGTTCAGAGGATGGGGTGGCCATGGAGACCTTCTTGCAGGGAGGTGTGTATCCAGTTCCAGAGTGTATTCCCCCCACGGAGGAGGGGAAACAGGAAGTGGACCGGCCAGGACCTGGTCAGGAAACACACCAGTTACAGAAACAGACAATTCAATATAGAGAACTGGAGAACATCAAGGGAACCCTGGGCTATTGCAGAAATAGGAGGTGCAGGAAGCAGCTAGCACTCCTAGATGTAGAAGAACAGAGGGAAGAGGTTGGGATTTTTTGAAATTAGAAATTGGAGCTAAGGTGGCAGTCCTGGCTTGATGGTGTTGGTGTCTCTTAAAGCCACAGTGAGGCTGGTCTGGAGGGTGAGAGAAAACTGTAAACTAGAACCTGCTTCTGCTGCAGGAGGAACTGTTGCTGAAATAACAGACAGGAACATCCAGCAGACAGAGCACATCCCCTCTCTTTCTCCTCCTCCAGCCTTGTAGTCCCCTCTGACATCTTCTTGAGGAGCCGACCAAGGAGTGGCTGGCAAAGCAGAAATATGGTTTGCAGCTTCAGCCAAATGGCCAGAGCTGAGCACTGAGTAGTGGTTTGGAGATGAAAGACAGTATATTCATACCCAGCCCAGAAGAAAGGGGAACAGGGGTCACTACTAGTTAGGGAACTTGTGTAAGCAAGCAAAGTAGTAACAATATTCACCATGTCCAATATCCACCATATCCTCTTGTATCATTGTACCCCTTCACTCTTTAATCCCCACAACTATTGTATGGAATCACTATTGTTATTCAACTGTGGCAGAGGAAGAACTGTAGCTCAGATGGATTAAATAACTCTGCAGTCTTACCCAGAATGGGGATCAGAATGCAGAATCATCCCATTTTAAAGCTCTTTCCAACACAGGAGGCACCGTGTGTGCTGAAGATGTGCTTGGTGTGTCTAAGCAGCAGTGAGTAGTTAGACTAGAAGGATTCATGCGGAACAGATTTGGAGGGGGAGTATGGGCTAGATTGTGGAAGAGTATGGGGTTTGGACATTTTAGGCATTAGGAACCAATGAAGATTTTGGAAGACTGCAGAGAAACGATGGAAACACTTTTAGAGTGATTTATTTGGAAAGAGTGAGCAAGGTGGATTGATGAGAAGAAAGTCTGGTGCCAGTGAGCCTCATTGGGCATTCAGTTTAATAATTTAGAAATGAAGTGATACAGGCCTTGGTTTGGATGGTGGCAATGAGAAAGAAAAGGAAGAGAAAAATATTTGAAACAAAGAATACACAGAAATTGTTGCACATAGAGATTATATGAAAAGTAGGACCCAAGGATAATTCTGAGATTTGGGGGCCTGGATAACTAGTAGAATAGTGATTCTCCCTTCAGAAATAGAACACTTGGGAATTCTGGAATTTTCTTCCTTTTCAAATGTGGCCTCTCTCCCTGCACTGTCCCCTGCCCCTAATGTACCATGATGGCATAGGATACCCAACGCTCTGAGCTTCACCCTTGATTGCCATCGGCAGAGTTGATAAGTTGAACTAATTCAGAGATAACTGTTTACTGTGTAGTCAGGGAAAGCATTCGCTTGGAGACTGGAAACTGCTGTTTTTCACTATCACCAACTTGCTGTTATTCACTAGCTTTGACTTGATCCAAGTTATTTGACAGTATGGCTAAGAGGATGTATTGGGATAATATATGTCAATGGTTCTCAACCTTCGGTTTTATTGTAATCCCCTGGGGAGCTTTTAAGTAATACCAACACCTTGGCCCATCTCCAGAAATTCTCAGTTAATCTGGGATAGGGCCCAGTCTCCCCCACACCAACCCAGGGTGGGTCCAAAGGGGCAGGATGGAGCGGGTGGCTGGGACCCAGTTTTTTTGTTTGTTTGTTTTGTTTTTTAACCAACATCTCTGGTTATCTACTTGAATGTTCCCTCACATACATTCTCAAGGACTCCAGAGGGTTTCACTAACGTCTAAGGGTTGTCAGCATAAGAGAACTCACCCAGAACTTGTTTACCACATTCAGGAAGGTGTGGGCATCTTGCAAGATAAGGGGGCCAGGGGAGAAAAGATCTCTGCTTGCCAGTACAGCCACAGCCTAGTAGGGCATTTTGGATTTTCATAGCCTTAACCAATGAAAACACATTTAAAAATTCAACTAGACTTATATAAGAGCAAGAATTTGTTACTCTACCTTCCTAATGTTATGTGAGTGTCATAGGGCATTCTGAGGGGGATAGGTTATGCATGCGGCTGCAGTTCTTAGAGAGGTAGCACATTATATTTGGGTGGTGCAAGCCAAGTTGAGACCCAGTTTACCCAGAGAGCACGTACTAAAGTATAATCCAAACTACCCTTGAAATTCCCTTGTGAAGATCTGAAGATAGGTAGTTCTGCTCTCACAGTTCAACATAGATTTTCTTCTACTGTTAAAACACATTGCTTATTCTTCCCCGAGCCGTTAAGGGATGGTTGGTTTGTGTTTAAAAAGAGCCATTTATACCTAACAACAATATCTCTAAGTACAAAATTCACACCTAGAAGTCTCGGGAGCTCAAGTGAGAGACAGGCTGTGCCCAGAGGCATGGACAGTAACTGAGGGAAGTGCAGATTCAAGTCTCCAGTCCATTCTCACTCAGGGATGCCTGCTTATTGAGGTAATGGCCCCACTAGCTCACATTTTTACCCATATCTCACCCCAGCCATTTCTCTGTCTCTTAAATGCCACAAGTGTGTTTCTGATAGAGGTCATCAAGACCTTCTTGTTGGACAGTACTCATAGTAGATGGTAGATTAAAAGTCACTGATATAGAGAAGGGGCTAATTTCCCCAGTACACATGCCACACACCTAAGGACATCTTCATGTTTGGCATACAGTAGTCCCCTGTCAATGAAAAGAGTAAAACCCTGTAAAATATTTGAATAAATTTATTCTGAGGCAAATATTAGTGACCAATGGCCAGTGACAGCCCTCAGGAGATACCGAGAACATGTGCCCAAGGAGTTTGGGCCACAACTTAGCTTTATACATTTTAAGGAGACACAAGACATCAATCAATATATGTAAAATGTACATTGGTTCAGTCTGGAAAGGAGAGACAACTGGACGTGCGGGCTCTCAGGTCATAGGTAGATTCAAAGATTTTATGATTGGCAATTGGTTGAAAGAGTTAAGTTATTATCTAAAGACTTAGAATCAATAGAAAGGAATGTCTGGGTTAAGATAAGGGTTTGTAGAGGCCAGAGTTTTATCATGCAGGCAAATTCTCCAGGTAGCAGGCTTCAAAGGGAATAGATTGTAAATTTTTTTTTTAATCAGACTTAAAGAGTCTGTTCTCAGTAATTTCAAAAGGAAGGAGGGTATAATGAGGCATGTCTGACTCCCTCTTGCCATCATGTCCTGAACTAGTTTTCCAGGTTAACTCTGGAATGCCCTTTGCTGAGCCATGGGTTCTATTCAGATGGTTGGGGGACTTGGAATTTTATTTTTGGTTTACGTACCCTATCTGTGATTTCTCTCTTCCCATAGTTTCAGTTACTTGCAGTCAACTGTGGTCCAAAAATAGATGAGGGCAGTACAATAAGATGTTTTGAGAGAGAAAGATAGACCATATTTACATAACTGTTATTACAATATATTGTTACAGTTTCTCTATTTCATTATTAGTTATTCTTAATCTCTTACTCTGCCTAATTTATAAATTAAACTTTATTATAGGTGTGTATGTATAGGAAAAAATGTAGCGTATATAGGATTCAGTACTACCCGAGGTTTCAGGCATCCACTTGGAACGTATCTCTTAAGCATAAGTGAGGACTACTGTACCCGCAACCCCAGGCTGATCCAGATGAGCTAGAATCCTCTTACTGAAGCATTGGCTTTGACATCAGGGAGCCTGGTGCCAGCATTTTGGAGTGTGAAGATTGTATTTACATCCCTGACTCCTCCCACTTTTCCCACACTCCCACCCACCCTTAAATTAGCATCATCAATCTATATCATTGTGTCCTTAGGGTAAACTCTGTGTGTGTGTGTGTGTGTGTGTGTGCATGTGTCTGTGTGTGTATACACCACTTCTCCTGTCAATGGCTTCTAATCGTCCCTCATTCTTAGCATGATGTAATTAAGCACCAAACTCACATTTTGTGATCCTTGTGGTAGGTTGTACAGAGGGAAGGATAGAAACTTAAAGTAAGGTTGGCCTGGTTTCACTCTCTGCTTGGTCCAAACCTCAACTTGTGCCTAGAATTGGCAACCAGAGGAGAAAATGGCCAGCAGACAGTCTACCCAAGAAGACTAGACTAAATTTCCAGGGGAATTTAGTTTTTTTTTTTTGTCCTTGAGTTGCTTCTACAACTCTCCAATGTCTTTAAAAAGTAAGTTTTTGAAAATTGTTTTTTCTAATTGTCACAGTGGGAGGATTGGCCTCCTCCAGGCTACTACCTCTTACCTGAAGGCATGGGTGAGGTTTTTAAGCTAGTGGGTCTGTGTACTGTAAATACTAGGTATAAAATGAAGACACAAATCAATTTAGAGCAGGATCTCATTATGAAAGGAGTCATTTGTGTACCCAGACTTAGTTATGCTAATATAAGAACACTGCTAGACTCTCCTTACCATAGGGTGAGGACATAGCAGAATCTTTGAAAAATTCCTGTGGTTTATCAGTTTGCAAAAAGATCCCTGGAGGCTTATAGTATGGAATGAGTGTGAGACTCCACCCTCATCTTCCTAAGAGTTGAATTAGAGAAATCTGTTTTTAAGAGTGTGGCCCTAAAAAATATCTGCTGGCATGAAAGGACCTCAAGGTCCCCTAAGGGGAATTCATTATGAGAGTGTCTGCTCGTGATTCCCGTTCAACATAAAAGCATGCAGGTTCTTTGGGAAGGAGAGGTTCTAGCAAAACATGTAAGTGAGGCTGAAGAACCCGTGGATCTACCCACCAAGACATATTGTCATTCTTTGAGAACAATAGCTGAATATGTGAGTGAAAAATAAAAGAGCTATACCCTTGGGACCCAAGTGTGAGCTTTGGGCTGTTCAGGGATCTGCACTGGTAAGAGTATACCTGATCTTTGAGCTAGAATCCTTGCAACTCTGCAGTGCCAGTGTTCAATGATGGGGTTCTATGTAAGTAACAGAAGCAGTAATGCTGGTAGGCTAAAGAGACTTTCCAGTTAGGCTGCTTGGGAATACTAACCCATTTAGATTCAATGAGCCTCGGGGATTCTTGGATAGTTTGCAGTGGGAGCCTCAAGAGAGAGATCTTGGATTTCTACTAATTAGGATTGGAGGAAAATGTGTAAATCTTGTAAAGAGGGTTATACCAGCTATACCAGCTTTCAAGCTCTAGTTATTCATTTGTAATGGGAGTAGGGACAGAGTATAAGGGAAGAAAATTCTAGTAGCATGATAATATTAGTGTTTTAAGACAACCAGCTCTTAGGGATCATTAGGCTTTTGAGATCCTTTTACTCAACTACAGGAAATCAGAGTGTGAGTTTCTGATGCTTTCATGGATAGGTCATTATATATACACCAGACTTACTTGAAGACACTTTCTGAGCCACGTGATAAATAGCAGGCTATTGAAATTACTACATAAAATCGGAGTTTTCTTGACTTTAAGAAGAGTTTTGGAAGTAGTAAGCATAGTTAATGCTCTCCTATTCTTGTATTTTAATTGTTGCAGGTTATTTTTCATTAGATTAACACTAAGAAGTCAATATTGTAATCTATTTGTGGCTCTCAGAAAACATACAATAATTTCAGTTGTAACCAATTTACAAAACAATCTTGGCAAGAATTTGGTTTGCATACTTATGAGAGATTCAAAGCTGGGTACTACCTTTATGGTATGAATTTGTACCAAGCATGATGAGAATTTTTTTTGAACGTGTACATCAGAATTGCTTGAAGAACAGTTGAGTCTTATGTTTATTCATTCCTTTATTTGAAAAAGCGTATGAACTTATTGAATACTTGCTGTATGCCTGAGTGCTTTATCGTGGAATCCAGATTGAGAAGTGAGAAGAGAAATTGGTGTAGGGAAAGGGAAGAAGGGAGGGAGCCTGCCTAAAGGAAATACTCCCAATCATCCTTGGCTAATGTGTATTGGAATTGTAGCTTTATAGATTAGATTAATTTTAGTGAAAAGTTGACGTTTTATAATATTAGGTCTATTGCAGTATTATCTCCATTCATTCAAAGTATCTCCTTTTCATTACTAAAGTTTTGTAGGTTTCTGTCTTAATAGTTCTGCATAGCAATTACTGTTTATTCCTAAGTATTTTTTGTTTCTGCTATGAGTTTCTACTACCCTAAACAGTTGCCCAGCTTTCAGTAAGTCCTTCCCACATCCACACCTACAAATTCACTCTCCTTCTTTTAGGTTGACTGAAGAGGTGTAAAAATTATTTTCATCTTTCTGTGAGATAAATTATTCATTTTTTTGTTATAATGTTTATCTTTAAATTTTAACATGCTTACTTAACAATGTCTAAAGTTAATCAATACTTCTACCCTTCTAAACAATTTAAGTTAAACTGCTTAAAATTGATCACTCCATTTCCATCTTGATATTGTTGCCAATACTTTGTTTCACTTTGTTTTATTACCAGACATTAGTAATTACTAGTTATTTCTAAATATTCACTATTGTCTACATTTAACTGCACAAGTACAAATTTCTTTATTCATCATATCTTCTTGCATCTCAGTTCTTCCTTTTGGAATATATTTCCTTTTTCCTGAAGTTCCTAGACAGAGTATGCTCTTCGTAGATTTTGTCTCAAAATGTCTTTATGTTGTCCTTGCTCTTTAATGATAATTCAGCTGGATATAAAGTTATACATTGACATTTATTTTCTTTCAAGAAATTTGAAAATATGATTCCATTGCCTTCTGCTTTCTATCAGTGCTTTGAAAAAGTCTGCTATTAGTTTGATTATTGTTCTTTTTTAGACAACTTTTCTCTCTGGTAGCTTTTTGTGTCTTCTCTTTTTCTTCTACTCTCTACAGTGTCTCAGCAATATGTTTTGTTATAGATTTATTTTGTTAATTCTACCTGGTAGTTATGCTTCTTGAAACAGGTTTTATATATTTCATCCATTCTGGAAAACAGTCATTTTCCCCATTTTCTCTCTGTTTCTGGAACTTCTAGTATAAGTATATGAGGAACCTTTTCATTCAATCTTTCATGTCTCTTAATCCCTTTTGTATTTTTTCTTTATATCTTGGACAACATTCTGGGTAATTTCTTTAAATCTATCTCCTACCTACTTCATTAACTTTTTCTTTAGCTGAATCTATTTTTTTTCTGATCAGCAGAAAAACATCCACTTAGTTTTTTTAAAAAGACCTATTTAATCAACATCAAGATCAGACTCTTATAGTGATCAACAATATGCATACAAAAATAAGTATATTATAAAACTTTTGTTGTAATGCTTCACACTTTACACAGGAAAAAAACTAAAATTTCTGTTATATAGTTAGTCACAAGTACTATCCTTATGGTTTTTTGCTCATAGGAGTATGTTGTAAAGCATCTCTTTTTGTAGGATGTAGATCCTGCCACCGCAGTTGGCTGAGTTAATAAACTTGTTGTAACCTGTAGCTTTCCTGTTATTTTTCAGGCTTTCCTCTTTTGCTAAGCACTTTTTCTTGGCAGTAATTAAAATCTTCTGCCACTGCTATTGCTTCTCCTGGTGCTAATACAACCATAACCACCTTGGTTTTGTGGTTTGGCAAAGTATTGGCTCTCCCAGTATAAGAACCGGAGCTTCTGCTCCATAATCTTCTTCCTTTATAGGTCCAGAATTTGAAGATTATTGTAATTGCCATTGTCCACTGTCGCTTCCACCACCTCCAAAATTGCTTCCATCATTACCAACACCATTATAACTATCCCCACTGGCATCATATCCACCACCATCATGGCTGCCACCAAAGCTGTCACAACCATTGTAGTTTCCTCCATAATTAAAGTTGCCATTCCCTCTAAAATAACCTCCACAACGACTGCTGAAGTTTTCAGAACCACTTTGACCTAGATAAGGCACTTACAATCTCTTGCTTAGCCAGGGATTTCCCTACTTCACAGTTATGGCCATTCATAGTATGTTGTTTCCGAATGACAATCTTATCCATGAACTTATGGTCACCAAAGTTTACAGAAGCAAAGACTCTCCTCATCACTGCCCCAGTCTGTAATGATTTCACTTCAATCAATCTTCCTATACTGCTATGTATTATCTGTTATGAGAACGATAGATGCAGTTGCCTGTGTAAGGAAATATTTAGTGGCTGCTTCTGTAGAGCAGGGTTGTTTTTTTTTTTTTAATGAAGATTGGGATAAGGGGATGGAATTTAGGCTTAGCCTATAATTCCATTAATTTTATTGTCCCTAGGAGGTTTACCTCCATTAACAGGATTTCTGCCTAAATGAGTCATCATTCAAGAACTTACAAAAAACAACAGTCTTATTTCCCCAACCATTATAGCTATTATAACCCTACTCAACCTATACTTTTACATATGCTTAATTTACTCTGGCTCAGTGACAATATTCCCCACATCCAATAACATAAAAATAAAATGACAGTTTGAAAACACAAAGCCCACATTATTCCTCCTCCCACTTATCTCTTCTACCCTCCTTTTACCCATTTCCCCATTAACACTATCTATGATCTAGAAATTCAGGTTAAACAAGACCAATGGCCTTCAAAGCCATTGAACATCACCCATCCAATGAATCTCCTCCCCCATGAAAAAAGTTTTATGTTTCTATATTAATTATCCCACAGATTTCTTAAATTATAGCATTCACAGACACAGAACTAATCATATTTTATATTCTCTTTGAAGCTACACTTATCCCTACACTAATCTTTATTATCTGCTGACGTAACCAACCAGAACACCTCAATGCAAGCTCATATTTTCTATTTTATACACTAGTAGGGTCTCTCCCCTTATTATACTTATTTATACCCAAAATACCTTAGGTTCACTAAATGTAGTAATGACATTCAGTACCCAGGAACTACTAGTCTCCTGATCCAACAATCTCATATGACTAGCATGTATCATAGCTTTTATAGTAAAAATACCCCTATATGGACTTCACCTATGACTCCCTAAAGCTTATGTAGAAGAAACCCCCATTGCTGGCTCAATAGTACTTGCAGCAGTGCTCCTAAAATTAGGTGGCCATGGTATAATACAGCTCACCCTCACCCTTAGCACTGACTTAATGGGCAGAATATTATGCTTTGTTGTTTGGACTTATGTAGTACAGGAATAACTGCTAGAATGAGAATAGAGAATAGAAGGGCCAGTATAACTCCTAGTTTATTAGGAATGGATTGTAAGATTGTATAATCTTCCTATACTGCTCAAAATAATCTCTTACATGTTGTTCTTCAATGTCTTCCTTAATGCCACAAAGATCTTTTTCATAGGTAACTGGGCACCTGGTCTTTGGTAAAATTTTTAAAAAATATCCCTCTTTGATTTCACAACTCTTCCACCACCTTGTGTGGACTTCCATTCATGACTGAATCTGCTTGCACCACGGTGGCATATATGACAAACCTAAAGATTCTGGAGTGCTTAGTGTGTGCATCTTTCATTACCACACAATCTGTGTGCATTTCCCATTACTGAAAATGGCTCTTCCATCTCTTATAATTATTTTAATGAAGAGCTTCTGCAGTTCTTTGGGCTCTCTGGGACACTGACTAAGACATGACTGCAACAGGAGGAGACTTTAACTGTGTTTCCTCTGTTGTGGCCACAGGCAGAAAATCACAGAGTTTTTCATATCAGTGGTTATATTTTTAATTTCTGGGTAATTCCTTCCTTCCCTCCCTCCCTCCCTTCCTTCCCTCCCTCCCTCCCTTCCTTCCTTCCCTCCCTCCTTCCTTCCCTCCCTCCCTCCCTCCTCCCTGTCTCCTGCCTCCCTCCCTCCCTCCCTTTTTTTTTTTTCAAGGTCTTGCTCTGTCATCCAGGCTGGAGTGTAGTAGTGCAAACATAGCTCACTGTGGCCTTGACCTCCGGGGCTCAAGCAATCCTTCTGCCTCAGCCCCCTCAAGGAACTGGTACTACAGGTGCATGCCAAAACACCTGGCTGATTTGTGTACTTTTTTTTAATAGAAATGGGGTTTCGCCATGTTTCCCAGGTTGGTCTTGAACTCTTGAGCTCAAGCAATTTGCCTGTCTCAACTTCCCAAAGTTCTGGGATTATAGGTGTGAGCCACCACACCTGGCCCTGGGTGTTCTCTTTCAAACATCTTTTAGCTTAATCTTTTTTCTTTTTCTTTTCTTTTCTTTTTTTTTTTTTTTTTTTTTGAGACTGAGTCTTGCTCTGTTGCCCAGGCTGGAGTGCAGTGGTGGGATCTCGGCTCACTACAACCTCTGCCTTCTGAGTTCAAGCAATTCTCCTGCCTCAGCCTGGCTAATTTTTGTATTCTTGTTAATTCGACCTACGTAATCAAGCATTAGGCAGGGGCTTGGAGAAAACTCTTAAATTATGATTCATACCATGTCTAAGTTGATACATAATATTTTAGAACCATCATCAACTGTGGATGGACTCTCTACATGACAGAGAAAGCAGATTTTTCGTGACCAGAAGTCTCAGATTTTCTGCAAGAATCTAAAAACTATTGTATTTTATTTTTTGAGAAGGAGTTTCACTGTTGTCACCCAGGCTGGAGTGGAATGGTGCCACCTTGGATCACTGCAACCTCTGCCTCCTGGGTTCAAGCAATTCTCTTCCCCCAGTCTCTCGAGTAGCTGGGATTGCAGGCACCTGCTACCATGCCCAGCTAATTTTCGTATTTTTAGTAGAGACGCCATTTTGCCATGTTGGCCAGGCTGGTCTTGCACTCCTGACCTCAGGTGATTTGCATACCTCAGCCTCCCAAAGTGCTGGGATTACAGGTGTGAGCCACCACGCCTGGCCCATCTTTTTTCTTTAAATATTATGTACCTTATTTATGTATTGTTCATTTTTAATTTTATTGTTCTAAACAGATTTATTTATATAATCAGTCTGTAATAATTTTATTATCTAATATTCTTGGGAGTCTAAGTCTATGATTTGTTTGTTCTATGACTCTTCATCATGGTGGCTTATTTTGTGGTATGTTTTGTAATTTTGAATTATGAACTCAGGTTTGGTGAAATTTTTATCTGTGGGAATCCCCTTCAGCCTGGTTAAAAATGTGAGCTTCAAGGAGGTTTTGCCTTTGCATCTGCTCAATCCAGAAAGTATTTAAAAGTTGATTTCTTAACTAAACAATTCCTGGCGTATACAAATTATGTAAATTCTAACATCAGAATAAAGTGAGAACAGCATGGCAGCTGTAAATGGTCAGAGGACACATTTTCTCTATTACAATTCTATTTTACAACAGACTAGTTCCTTGCTGATTCCCTGAGGTTGTGGTCAGGTTTTTCCTTTATTAAATACATAGCTCTTTGAAGAGTTTGACTTTAGCTTTATTTCCTACACCAACGTGGTCTTCAAAACCCAAACATCTAAACAGAAACATTAGTCAACTTATATTGGGGTACCGAAACTTGGGTTTTCAGCTTTCTCTTCATTTTGGTCTTTGGAGCTTTCCTATATTAGAGACTGAAGGTTGGGAGAGTTCACTTATACATTTCAAAAGATGTTTATTTTACTTTATGCAAAATTTCTAGGCATTTGTAGCCAGGGGCTTTTTTGAGAAATATTTGGTTTGCCATATTACCAGAAATATTTATGTCTCATTTATTTCATTTATCTTATTCTATGGTGTTTCCCAAACACTAGGGAAAAATGTTTGGCAGATTGTAAATTGTACCAGATAGTTGTTGAATAAATAATTGTTGAATTAAGGAATAAAGCTGGATAACATCCACGTATTTTAGAAGAAATTTTCAGAAGATAGATTCTTAACTCCAGGCAGCAGCAGTAAGGATGGGGATTTTAGGCACTGTTCAAGGATAATGAAAGGAAAATGATACTTGGAGATGAGTTGTTCCCTGTCATGGGTGTTAATATATTCTGCCTAGGGGTCTGATTCTCCTATAGTTGCTATTAGGAAAAAGGCTTACATGTCCAAGGAATAGAAAAATTTCCTTTGGCCATCGTCTCACTCTATTTATTGCTCCAAAAGAATGAATCATTTGAATACAATAAAAGTTGATTTAAAAAAAAGAATCAAATTCTAGGAAGAATTAAACTCCCTAGATTTTATTTACTTATTTAAAGTACCACCTTCTTCATGATCTCACATTCCTTAACAGCTTTCTCACAGATTAAAATGCATAACTGGGGACAGTTTTTTTCCCCATCATGAATAAACATGAGTGTAAATCTATTCCATATACTTTTAGAATAATTATAATAAAAATTCTCCATCCTCTCCTTTGACCCCTTGTTTAAGATTTCATTTATACAAAGATTCCCTCACTTGCCTTCACTCCTCAGATATTCATGTGAGGACTTGTCCTTGGTTCCCCTACTTTCTGAACAGGTTTCCCTTTTATTAATTTGGCCACCATCAGAAACAACCCCAATCACAAGTTTGGACTAAGTGACCAGTCAACTGGATATCAATTGGAGGTCAGTGCTGGGAACCTATGTTCATCCCTGCTGGACTGTTTCTAGATTAGAAGGTGTATTAGTCTGTTTTCACTCTGCTGATAAAGACATACCCGAGATTGGGTAATTCAAAAGAAAAAGAGGTTTAATGGACTTACAGTTCCACATGGCTGGGGAGGCCTCATAAGCATGGTGGAAGGCAAAAGGCAAGTCTTACATGATGGCAGGCAAAAGAGAATGAGAACTAAGTGAAAAGGGAAACCCCTTATAAAACCATCAGATCTCATGAGACTTATTCACTACCATGAGAACAGTATGGGGGAAACCGCCCCCATGATTCAATTATCTTCCACAGGGTACCTCCCACAACACATGGGAATTATGGGAGCTACAATTCAAGATGAGATTTGGCTGAGGACACAGCCAAATCATATCAGAAGGGGAGAGATTACCTTTTGTTTCTAGAAGCATTATCCAATAATCTAGTATTGTACAAATCTTCCCAGTTTGCTTTATGAAGAGAAAGAACACCCATACTTCATGTTACAGGAAGCAAAAATCTTATCGTTAATAGATGCCAATATCATATTTACATGTACTTTTTGCCTTTAAAATATTTTACAATACATCATTGCATTTGAAAGCAAGTCTGAAAAATATTTCTTAGACATTGTTGCTAAGAAAATTCTTCCTTCTTCAATGAGAGGGCAAGATTACTATGAAAAATGTTTTTTAAATTATTGACATGTTAATTCAATCTGAGTAATCAATCAAGCATTAGGCAGAGGCTTGGAGAAAACTCTTAAATTATGATTCATACCATGTCCAAGTTGATACATAATATTTTAGAACCATCATCAACTATGGACTGACTCTCTACATGACAGAGAAAGCAGGTTTCTCATGACCAGAAATCTCAGATTTTCTGCAAGAATCTAAAAACTATTTTATTTTATTTTTTAAGCCTGAGTTTCACTCTTGTCGCCTAGGCTAGAGTAGAATGGTGCCATCTTGGCTCACTGCAACCTCTGCCTCCCGGTTTCAAGTGATTCTCTTGCCTCAGCCTCTCGAGTAGCTGGGATTGCAGGCACCTGCTACCATGCCCAGCTAATTTTTGTATTTTTAGTAGAGACAGTGTTTCACCATGTTGGCCAGGCTGGTCTTGAACTCCTGACCTCAGGTGATCTGCCCACCTCGGCCTCCCAAAGTGCTGGGATTACAGGCGTGAGCCACTGTGCCTGGCTTATTTTATTTTAAGGAAAAGTGCCTGTTGTGTATAATTCAAAGTTACTTTCCGTTAGAGTTATGTTCAGTATGTACCTACATATGATTTGCTATCTAAATTTCATATAAATTAAATAAAAATCATGGAAATATTTTGGCCATCCATGTATCCTCTTTTTTGCTTAGAGAATATGATCATTGAACTGGTCATTTTCAATAGCCAGTTGGACGAATGAATACTCATTGAGTTCTAATCACAGGGAGCTCTGGCATACTAGAAAGGACACTGGAGTGAGAGTTAGAAGACAAATACTTGAGTTCAGGCTGTGCCTCTTATATGCTTATAAGTCTTTTATTACCTGGAGCAAATTACCATATCTGAAACTTGGCTCATCTCAATATCCTTATCTAAGGGTGGTTCTAAGCACCAAATCCAATCCAAGTACTTTACAAAGTGCTTGTCAAGTAAAAAGAAAAGTGTTCAGTGTTAGTCCTTCCAGAAGGTTCTGAGCAAGTGTATGTTTGTCTTAGTCACCATTACATTTCCAGTACGTAGCACAGTGGTTGACTCATAGGAGATGCTCAATACAGCCTTACTGAATGAATAATAACTGTTCTTCCCTGAAGATGATTCAGAGTGTCTTGCTCATATCACAGTTCGAATCATGAAGTTTCTTTTGTTTTCCCATGAATAACATCCGGAGGTTGGAATAAATAATCTCCAAAGTTCCTTCCAAATGTGACATTCTGTGATGCCAGGAATTTTCACTCTCGGGATCCTGAAGTGTCATGTAAACTCACTGCTCTGTTGAAGTCCCATATCTGTATGACAGAACAATAATAATTTTCAGAAACTGTTTAATTATCTGTCTACAATATATAGATCAGGGGAATCATCTTGACTTGCTCATTCCGTTGGTTTAGAAAAATTAAAAGAAATTTGCCAATGAATGGTTAATAGCCAAAGGAAATATTCAAATTCATTTGTCTGTATAGACAGTCTACTTAGTAATTCTTACTCCAGTTACTAAATCCTGTAGAAGAGGAAAATTTCTCATCTGTGAATCATGATTCTAATAAAATCTCCAAGGGCTGGTGTAAATACTTTTAAAAACACAAGTGCTTATTATTTCATGAGAGTTGCTGAGAAGATAAGGCATTGTTTATAGTTACAGCAATATATAGGAAAATTAAACCCGTACTCCCTTCTCCTTCTAGTTGTACTCTTAGGCTGGGAATATTTGTCTTGATTAAGCACGATTCCAAAATGACAATTCAGGGTTCAAGGCCTTTCATGAAGCCTTCATTACTATTGGAGAATAATGATCCCGGGGCAGATGCCAAAGATTATATGGGTGGGCAGACTTTTGGAGACACCGAGTCAGATTTTGTTTTCTGTTTTTCCTGCTATTTCTTCGGCTGGTGGGCGACCTCCACCTGTAACCTGAAGCACCTAAACATTTACAGATGGGTTTGTGACGCTCCCCAGCCTCTGCTTAAGTCACCAGTGTGAGCAGTCCAGCTGAGTGAATCCTGGTTGCATCTTCGTCATTTAATTATTTGAACTGGGTTTACGGGCAGTAATGTGACTCCTCTCGTCTGTGGAACTTAGGAAGGCCTACGATGCTATTAAAAGAGGACTGGGTGAACTGCCTGGGGAAATCCAGGGCCTGTGATTCAATTACAGGGGCTTTCACGGGGTCAGTCACTACCCGGAAATTACAAAATCAAGTTAAGGGTCCAAAAATAGCCTACATGTTAAATTGATCATGTTGATCAGATTTTAATCATGCTCTTATCTAGAACTAGATAATACCATGAAGGAACAGATCACGAACTATTTGTTCATCCAAGTGGTTCTTGTCTGATCGTTACTTCCTTGGGCAGCATAAAATATAAATTCAGTTTCGCCCATGAATTGTCATGGCAAAGACAGGCTTTCTGATTACTTCTGTCAGTTGTCAACTGCCCCAGATTCTCCAGCCAGCTGGGGTTACCCTTCTTTTTTTCTTTGAGGCAGAGTCTCCCCCAGTTGCCCAAGCTGGAGTGCAGTGGTGCAATCTCGGCTCACTGCAACCTCTGCCTCCCAGGTTCAAGTGATTCTTCTGTCTCAGCCTCCCGAATAGCTGGGATTACAGGCTTGTGCTACCACGTCCGGTTAATTTTTGTATTTTTAGTAGAGACAGGATTTCACCATGTTGGCCAGGCTGGTCTCAAACTTCTGACATCAAGTGATCTGCCTGCCTTGTCCTCTGAAAGTGCTGGGATTACAGGCGTGAGCCACTGCGCCCAGCCTAGGGTTACCCATCTTGTTGTCCACCACCCACACTGTTGGTTTTTTTTTCTGCACTCTACTTCATTTTACCTCCAGCATGTGCTCCCCGTTTCTCACCCTTTACTGGCACACATTAGACAGTATTTCAGTCTGTTCTCTGCTAAAATATCAGCTGGACCACACCAAGGGTACACGTGATGGGGCAACTGGCAGTGAGGAGGGGCGTTTCAATGAACAAACTGCAAATGAGACCCATCCTGACCTTAAACTTGAAATTCTCTCTCTTCACTTGAAACCCAGACTTTCTTCATTTTGCAGGGTCTCCTCCTCATTATTACTCTCCCTGCTGACTATCTTGAGCAACTCAAAAGTGTTTAATTATTCGCTGCAGAGGTCTGCTGTTCTCACTCCTCCACCTTTCCAGGCATATGTATCTTGGGGATTTGGGGTTTTCTGTTTTTGTTTTTCCCACTGAGAGTATTGTGAAACTGAAGAATTCCTAAGAACTCTGCCTCCAGCTTCTAAAACCACATTATTTCTCCTTGTTACCCTTCCATCCTTTGTCTGATTCCCCACAGTTAATGCCCATCCTAGAAACCCAGGAGCCTCACGCTTGCACAGACTCCAGGGACACACAGTGCGGGCCTACAGGAGCTTCCAGTCAAGTTTTAGCCTTTTTTATTCTGCCCCATGATGCTGAGGGGTTTCACAACTACCCCTTTTCTTAAGATTCCTTCCTAGGAAGCCTGATACATTAATACTAAGAAGGAATCCCATTCAACTAATGTTCCCGATGAGGTGTTCCTAACTGAAAGTGGCTTGCATTTTAATAGAGGGCTTAACCCAAAGTGTTAGACCAGTGGTTCTCAGCTGAGAACAATTTCACTCTCACCCCTCCTTCCTTCCCTGGGGAACATTTGGCAATGTCTGGAGACATTTTTGGTTGTCACAGCAGGGAGTCAAGGGAGTTACTTCTGGCATATAGTGGGGGGGGGGGGAGGGTAGAGACTAGGGTTGCTTCTAAACATCCTGCAATGTTAGGACGGCCCTGTCACACAAGAAGTTAGAAAACAGGAAAATTTCATTGACAATTTTGTTGACAATTTCAGGGCAAAAATATTTGGGGGAGATGTCCTTTGAAAAACACATACAGACACATGAATCACCACCCCTTTTTATTTGAATTTTTTAAGATATAGGGTCTTGCTGTATTGCCCAGGCTTGAGAGAAGTGGCACCATCATAGCTCTCTGTAGCCTCAAACCCCTGGGCTCAAGTCATCCTCCCACCTCAGCCTCCTAAGTAGCTAGAACTACAGGTGTGTGCCATCACACCCAGCTAATTTTATTTTATTTTATTTTGTAGAGACAGGGGTCTTGCTATTTTGCCCAAGCTGGTCTTAAACTCCTGGCCTTAAATGATCCTCCTGGCCTTAAGTGATCCTCCTGCTTTGGTCTCCTAAAGTGCTAGCATTACAGGCATGAGCCACCACACCTGGCCACTCTCTCTTTTTCAGATCATCTAAGTAGGTGTGGTAGTTTCCAGATGGGTGGATGGAATCCTAGAGGGACAGTGTGCAGTCTAATCACGGGGCTACAATGCGGTGCTTGAAGTGCAGAACCTGTGCCTTAGTCAGCCAGGTTGCCCCAAAATATAGCTCATCTGACAGGAAAAAGTGGGGAGGGTGGACTTCCTTTTCAGAGGAGAGTTTATTCCCATTTTCTGAGCTTTTACTGCTTGATAGAAGTAGCCCCCAAAATCAGGATGCACAAGTTTCAGTAACCAGGCAAGGGATGCTCCAGGTTTCTCACCAAGCAGAGAAAATGCTATTTCAACCCAGAGTCAGCACTTACAGGGAACGCAATAATTTGAGAAGTTGATGGGAGTGAGTTAGCTGCTAGGGAAAGACACCAAATGTATAAACACTGACAAAACATGCTAACATCAAGAGAGGGCAAGCACTCAGATTGGTGCACACAGGAAAACACAGGGTGAAAATGTGGCATAATTTCTCAATTTTTAACCTAAGTCTTACCAATCAACTCACAAGAATAGCTATCAGTGAGGCAAGTCAATTGCCTTCCTTGAACATCTTTACAAACTTGAAAGATGCCTCTTGATTGAGTTGTTTGAAGTACGGTCCTGAGAAAAGACAAGGGAATAGTTCCCATAACCTGCAGGGACTTCTTTTCACCAGAGGGTTTGGCAAGACTACCATGAGTTTAAAATAACAGAGTTAACACTGAAAATTCACTTTATTATGTTTTGATTTCAAAGAAAACGTAGACTTGTAAATAACAATAGTTCTTTGTAACAATCTGCATGACACTTTTATTAGCTAGTGGAAGTGGGAGGTTTGGTTAAACAGGAATCCATGTGAATATTGGGGGGAAGAAAGCTAGAGCTGGAACAACTATGATTTAGAAAAATAATGATCATGTTGGGTTTTGCAAACCACCTGTCACCTTGCTGATCCCCAGAAAAATGTAAAGAACAATCTCATGGATGAGTGAAAATTTTCTCTGCCTAGATAAGGAGAAGGTCAAAAGACACACAGCTTAGCTGTCAGCTCCCACCAGCAGATTGCTTTTCAGAGGCTCAGGGTGGACCTGACAAAAGCTATTTACCAGCTTTGGAACTGGCAAGGTTTATTTGTTGAGTACAACTCTTGCTCTTAAGATAAGGAAACCCACGTTGAAGTACAGTAAATAGACACAAAAGAATGGTTCTGGTCCATTGGACACCCCTCTGAGCCTTTATTTTGAGAGTCAGCAAGAGGAGAGATGAATGTTTTTCAGCTGAGCGAGACAACAGCCCCGGGCCAGCTTTTAATAACCCAGAAGTAATAACAATACCCCGGCCTGAACAAGCCGGCCAGGAGAGCGCATGCACGGTCATGTTGTCCGCTTCTGAGACAGCCCTGCTTTAGGTCTGTTAGAGTTGATGTGAGGTTCCTTCATAAATTAATATGGCCTAGAAACGTCGATGTGAAACTGGATTTTCTGACTTTAAAGCTACCTTCTTTGAAAAAGAAATGTAATGCCTGATTTTTTTTCAGACTTTGTAATAATTCTAGTTAAAAAAAGAATACAGTTGTGACCATTTCAAAACACCTCTTGAAATTAATATTGGCTGCCTGGAACAGAGCTACACAATAGGTATGGACAATCTGAGCCATGGCTGGGGTCCCTGAGCCCAGTGGGCCTCATGATGGCTCAGGAAGTAGGTGCTGAATGTAGGGACAGGGAAGTGACAGCAGGAAGAAAGGTGGGGGTTACCAACAAAAGCAGAAAAAGCCACTGGCCCCCACCCCCCATTTTGTTTAAGAGACATAGTCTCACTCTGTCACCCAGGCTGGAGTGCGATGGCGCTATCTCTGCTCACTGCAACCTCCGCCTCCTGGGTTCAAGTGATTCTCCTGCCTCAGCCTCCTGAGTAGCTGGGATTACAGGCACCCACCACCATGCCTGGCTAATTTTTGTATTTTTAGTAGAGACGGAGTTTCACCATGTTGGTCAGGCTAGTCTCAAACTCTTGACCTCAAGTGATCCACTCGCCTTGGCCTCCCAAAGTGCTGGGGTTACAGGCATGAGCCACTGCACCTGGCCTGGAAAAAGCCACTGCCCTTGATCACCAAGCTTGGCCAGTCACCTGGCAAAAGTTACCAGGTTCTTTCCCTCTCACGTCCCCTCCCAACATCTGGTGCCACCCAGATGCCACATGATAGATCCCTCTTTTCAGATGTTTATTTCAATCTGGTGACACCTGGAGAAGGGAGAGCAGATAGCATTCTGGGGTGCCCTATGCCTCTCCTGCTTCCATTCTGAGACATCTGTAGTCCAGTAACATGCCAGAGCTCTCTCTCATCCCTGAGGGGCACAGAGCCAGAGCTTAGTGTGGTCATGGCACTGGGGACTAGTGTGCTTGAGCTTAAGTCACTTGAGTGGATAAATCGATCTCTTAAGGCAGAGCATTAACTCTTTCAGGCCTTGGGGGGCTACCCAAGATGCTGAAACTGAATGCACATTGACAAAGTGTGTTCCAAGAATAGAGACAAATATCAGTCAGCACCATGAACCAACTTACAGAACCAAATCTGTTGAAGAAAACAACTTATATGCTCAGTCTCAGGGTCACGTGCAGATTATATCTTTATTGTAGAAAACTCCAGTGAACTAGTTTATGTCCTATTGTGGGAACTTTTTCAGATATTGTAGAAAATTAATGGACATTATCTTGGACCTAGAAAACTTCAATTTATAATAAGATTTTAATAAAGAGGGAATTTATAAGTGGATTTCCCAATTATTTTGTTTTGGCTAATTTGTGCCATATATTCCCCTTAAAAGCCTCAGATAATTCAGAGTTTCAGTGTATTTCAGGTTCCTGGAATACTGATCCTCTAAGGCAAAGGAGTTTAAAATTACCTTTATTTGTTGTGTAATTTTTTTCCCGAACAATAGACATTTCCCCTTTCAGAAGTAAAAGCCAATAGCAATATTTCATTCTCTTATTTTTCCCTCCTCAGTGGCAGGACCCACTGCCACTTGCGATGGTTGCCATAATCTCCCTTACAGATTAGGACAATTTATGTAGGTTCCTACGTGGATATGCCTTGTCCCCTTGCTACTTACCAGGAGGGATATATCTCAGCATAAAAAGAATGTCAGATCTAAACATCCCAGGCATAAAAAAAGTAGCAAACACACCATTGGAAGCTAAAATTATTTAAAATCCACTGAGTTAATTCTGAGAGAAACTAGTTTCATTTAATGGATAAAGTCCTACACTATCTCAAACACTCAAGAGTGTGGTCCTATTTGTGATGGAGCATTGGGCAATGCCTGATATGTGCACCAATCCCTTCGCCTCTCTTGGTCTCAATTTCCCAAACTGAAGGAAGCTGAGATGTCTCCTAAGATCCTTTCCAATTTGAAACACAGCCTGGATTGATGATTTCACAGTTCATCCAGCAGGAGGAAGGGCTGATGGCTGTGGGACCCCCATGAAAGTGCCTTCGCACTCTCATGAAGGAATTCACACCAACCTTCAGTGTAACTGAAGACTGAGCAGCTGCCCACGTGCCTGGCCTTCTTCACACCAAGCTCAGAGCAGCTACTGTCATTCCACTGTTCCCACCATCCGAATCCATAGAATAAAAGGAGGAAAGAGTCACTTTGGAAAAGTTAGACAACAATTTGGGGGTTTGGGAATGAGGGAAAGGGGATGAATTCTGACATTTTTAAGAGGGCTGGAGGCAAATGGTAACTATGGCAAAGTACTCCAGTAGGTTGTTTTGTACGACAGTCTAAATGACCTTACTCTATGGTATTAAAGAATGAGGAAGAACCAACAATTTGATACCAGATGCATGTAATGAAATATCCTGTTAATGTAGCACTGTAAGGAAGTCATATACAGAATAAGAACCAAATTTTTCAAGAAGACGAGAAGTAGCTATTTCACCTTTCTTTCATTTAATATAAAAAAACGGTGCAGGCAGCCTCTCCATTTTCCCTGAATGTCATCTTTTGGCTGATGGCAGAAGCCAACCACTATTTGCATACTGATGCTCCCATAATTACAGTTGAGTCCCTTAAACATAGTCTCCAAGTTACGATTTGTTTGCAATATAATATAGCAGGGTTACCAACTTTATAAGCAATGCTATGTGTCATTTGCTTTAGGCTACAGTATCACATCATCTTGTAAGCATCAAATAAATACAATTAAATATGACAGGTCTTTAAACTGGGCTTGAAGGGTGATGGGCATTAGCAGACGGCGGACGTGGCCGACTTCTTTCAGGCATCTGCTTATTGTAAGGCCACCCCAGGCACGAGTTAGCTCTGGAAACCTCTCTGTCAGCATTTTAGTTCACCAATCTTGTATCCCCAAAATTTTCATCCTTCAAGTCATTTCAGTTATGAGATTCCATGGGTCACATGCATAATATGAGATAGGAATTTTTATTCTCCCTTTTTTTCTTGATCTGTACAGATATATTTCTGATATTCCATCCACTAAATTATTTTCCACCATATTCACCCAATAGTTACAGAATATTGCCAGACCATTCATCTTCTTTTTAATTCCCTTCAGATTCTAAGTGAGAAGGAACTCTCATTCCCTAAAGATTTTTTATATCAAGGGGACAGTAATGCAAAGCAATCCCTTTCTGAGGCTTTTGCTCTTACAAAGACACAACACACCACAGTACCAAAGGACACACGTCCCCACCTTGTTACATCAGATTTTAATATGGCAATAAATGCCTTGAAAAATACACATTTTAAACTTAAAAGGGTATTGAAAGCCATTCTTCTCCAGGTAATTACCAATTACCCCTAAGGGTGGTAGCTGTAAAACCACTTGATCAGACAAAAGTCTTGGTCTTTTCAAAAGTTAAAGTTAAGTCAGGGGCAGTTGATTCTGCTTTCTTTACTGTTCCCATCTGAGAGAAGTATGGAATTTCTTAATTGGGACCATTTGTGGGAAGACATTGAGAAAGCTCCTTTGAGACACTTTTTTTTCTGCTTGGCCAACTGCTCTAGAAAGAAGAAACGTCAAGGTGGGTGGAGACAGTGGTCTGGGCCCACCACCCTCCCGGTTGAACAGCCTGTCATGCTATTTCCAAAGAGAACTCGCCAGGAGGGGAGATGACTGCAGAACACCAGGAGATGGATAGAATAGGGTAGACTTTAGGTGCAGCATGTGGCCCCCCCGTCCTGGGGCCCCCAGGGAGGAAGAGGGGGCTTCCGTTGAGACAAAGGCCACATGCCTTAGGAAATATCCCCCCAGAAAGAACCCAAAAGTCCAGTGTTCTTGCAGATCCAATGGAGTCCTTGTAGAAGGGAAGGTGGATGGTGACGCCTGCTGGGGTCATGTAGGGGTTGTCCAGTCAGCGTTCTTTGGGGCCTTGCATGTGTGCACATCCAGAGCTTCCAGGCAGTCCTGACAGCGCACGGCGCAGCACCAGTGGAACTTACACCCACACTTGGTCATCCGGGTGACATGGGAGGTGTCGTAGCCTCTCCCACAGCACATGACTTCACAGCTGTCCATGCCCCGGGAAGTCAGGTTGCACACACGGCCTGCTGTACCCAGGGAGCCTGGAAGACAAGCCAGGGAGTGTTACTGAAAAGGTCTGGGTGGAATCCAATATGCCTCCAGAGGAGGAGTCACGAGGTCCATCCTCCAGGACAGAGCCCTGACCCTCTCTTCCTACAGCCTGGGGCTGTTATACTCGTTCTGTGGGCCCATGCCATGTGTGCAAATCCCATTATGCCAGCTGCAGAGAGTGCAGTGGTGCTGAGAGGGCCGAGTCCCAAAAAGGTGAACATGAAACTTTGGATTTCCTTGGACACCCTGAATCCAGCTCTCCCACTTCTGAGTTGGATCGACTTTTCAGATTATCCTTACCCAGCCTTAAATTTAAGGATCCTTGATCGAGCAGAGCCAGATCAGAATAAAAGAAGGATCCATCCTGGCTCCCTCTCCCTACCTCAAACCACATTAAGGAAGCAGTGACCAAGGTTAGCTCTCTTAAAATTTGTCAGGGCATGGAACCCTCAAAGGGAGGGAATTTTATCTCCATAGACCTGATTACACTGGCTTATGAGAAAGGGAATAGAACTCTGGTTCTGAAGAGGAGACATGGGCATCATTTGTGTGAGACCCTGAGGAAGGAGAAAGGCCCCACCAGGTTTATCATATTAACTGTCTCTCCTGCTGCAGTCTAGCAGGACATATAGATGTGTGTGAGGTCCCAGGCGAAGCCAGGATTCAAGGCCTTCAATAAACAAAATTGGCATAGAAAATCTGCCAGGAATTACCAATGGAACATTGTCTTAGTTAGTCAGGGTGATGTTTGCTAAATGGCAATCCATATTTAGGTATTTGTTTCTGAAAAATAATTTTAAAGCTAGAAAGCCTTTTATTCATTTAGTCTACTCTTGGGGACACACCTAATAATTTTAAAGCTAGAAAGCCTATTCATTTACTCTACTCTTGGGGACGCACTCAGAATTCTTTCATAAGCACATTATCAGACAACAGAACAAAGCGTTGTAGACATTTTGGGAGAGTATGCTGGGCTTACCATGATCCTTTCTACTTCCTCCCCCACAGAGATGGGCACCTGGCAGCCATGTTGTATAACATCACCCTGCTCACTGGTGACCAATGATTGGACCAGGGGCAATCACCTGACTTGTGCTGGGCCAATCAGGTAAATTCCCTGTTGATTTGTGATTTTGACACAGATGATCACTATTGCCACTTAGTTGCTGTTGGCAGCTGTACACCATGGTGAGGTCTGTGGACTCGAGGAGGTCCACAGAAAAATAGAAATGAAGCAAATATACAGTGACAGTGAAGACAAGACATGGAAAGAAATGCTGCCCAGATCCTGAACTATTTTCTGGTTCTGCTTCCATTTCTCCCTGAGGCCTGACTGCATTCCAACGTTTGAGTTCCTAGAGACTCTGTATCCTTATAAGAAGCTTCCCCTTGTGGCTTAAACTGTCCCAGTTTCTATTGCTTGCTATCAACAATCCTACCTAATTGATAAACCTAGAGAAGCTAAACTCTTATTTAAAAAACAAAACAAAACGACTTATATCAGGATGAAAAAGACAGTGACTTAATTCATTTTCAGTTTCTCCATCATTTAACTAGGAATGTCTTCCTTTTGATATCTCTGACAATGCCTCGTGACTGTCTCTCTGTTTATCACAGTCCGCTCTGTGTTGGAATTATCTACAGAAATGTCATGTTGCCCTGCCTGTTCGGGATGACCAGGGAAGCAGCAAGGTTCAAGCAGGGCACGGGGTCAAGAAGAGGAGAGGGTGGGGCAGCGTTTGGTCAGAATGATTGGCGGCGGAGAGCAGGAAGACTGGCCGGGGAACTTCATGAGGACAGGAAGGATGGCAAAAGGCCGGGGTCAGGGTGGAGGGTGGGTCAGCCAGGGATGGCTCCGAGCCTGCATCATGCTGAAGAAGCATGGGGTTAGAAGAGGCAGCAGCTCAGCTTGGATTCCAGGCAGCCATCAGGACAGTCCTCAAAATTTACTGATTATGCAGAAAGGACTCACTGCCAAATGCTGCCTCTTCACAGCACACCCATTATTTCATTCAGTAAATATTTAGTGAACACAAACATATGTAAGACACTGTGCCAGCTGCTTGGGGCTTGGGGCACAAGGGAGAATAAAATAAATAGGACCAAGTTCCTATTCTCAGTGAACCCTCTATATGGCGCAGAGTTAAATATGTAAAGAGATACTTCCACTACTTTGGGTTGTTTGATTTGCTAAGGACCTACTGTAACCCACAGTACAGTCATGTGCAAAGCACCACAGCAAACAGAGCTCAAAGACAGTCAAATGAGGTTATTTAGAGCTTGGACAATCAGCGTTCAAATCCTAGATTTGCCATGTATCAACTGTGTGGCCTTGGGCAAGTTACTTAAACTTGTTAAGCTTCAGTTTCCTCCTGTGCAAAACTGGAATAAAAATGGTTCTTTCATCATAGAGCTTTTGGTGAGAACATAATGAGATAATGCATGAAACTGCCTGGCATAAAATAAGTGCTCAATAAATGTTAACTATCCATGTCTTCATCTAGCAAGTGTTTATTGAGTGACTACTATGTGCTAGGCACAGTTCTGGGAACATAGGATATATCAGAGAACAAAAACGAAGATCCTGCCCTCAGGAGCTTATGTTCTAAGGGCATGAGCCAAGCATATTATAATAGTGATATTTCTTGGTATTAATAGTAGCAAATAGATCCATCAACTGCACAGTTTTACAGAGGAGGTAGCATTAGAGATAGGTGTAAAGGATGACTAGAAGATTTGCAGGTAAAGAATGGGGTAAACAGCAACCTGGGCAAGATAGAACCTTCTGGCAGAAATTCTGAGGGCAAGTTCACAACAGAATGCTGATTCAGGGAGGGTATTAGGGACAATGAGCATAGAAAGGGAGGCTGGAGCAACAGGTTAAAGGGTCTGTTGTTGTTGTTGTTATTGTTGTTTGAGACAGGGTCTCACTCTGTCACCCAGGCTTGAGGGCAGTGGCACGAACATGGCTCACTAGAACCTCGACCTCCTGGGCTCAGGGGATTCTCTCATCTCAGCCTCTCAAGTGGCTGGGACTACAGGCACACACCACCCCATCCAGCTAATTTTTGTATCTTCTGTGGAGACAGGGTCTTGCCATGTTGCCCAGGCTGGTCTCAAACTCCTGGGCTCAAGCGATCCTTCTGCTTTGACCCCCACCAAAGTGCTGGGATTACAGGCGTGACTCACACGCCTGGCCTAAAGGGTCTTTATGCCATGCCACAGTTTGATTTTTATTACAAGGTGGGTGGTGGACCTGTCTAGACCTTTAATTCTGAAAACTATGTAGCGAAGGTAAGTCTGGAAGAGCAGCTTAGGGCAGGGAGGAGGGCTGTTGGAATAGTTCAGACAAGAGATATTGCGTGAAGAAACAAGCAGAACAAATACATGATTGGCTGAAGAGGGTGAACCACTAGAACTTGATGACTCATTGAATTAAGAAGTAGAGGGAGTGTCAAGTAGGAAAAGACTAAAAAAAAGTTAATTTGGCTGCACACCAAGGAGGTAACTGGCGCCCTCGATGAGAGCAGTTTCAGTGGATGACACAGATGAATGTGGTGGAGGAGAGGACATGGGGACAGTGAGTGTAGGTAAAGTTTTCAAGAGGCTTGGTGATGAAGAGGATGAAAGAGAGTAGGGCCAAGAGTGGTGATGAGAGCAAGGGTGGGACTTTAAGATTATTTTAGGCCATTATGTTTTCCGGTGGTATGTTTTGCAGCAGTAGATATCTGTACAAGGTTTTCATTTCAGATTAGGTTTTCATGTACCTAAAGTACAAAAATGGGAAAAACTAGTCATTGCTATTAAAAAGAGGTGATTTTCCTTGGGGAATAGAGAAAAAGAGCATGAGACATGCCTCTGGAATACTGGGCCCCTTCAGGTTTTTTATCTGGGCACAGGTCATGTGGGTGTGTCCATTTGTGAAAATTCATTGTGCTGTACACATGGAATGTGGGCACTCTTCTGCGTTTCATATTTCAATAGCAAGAAGAAGGTGGTAGAGGAAGAGGAGAAGGGGAGGGAGGAGAAAGAAGGGGAAGAGGAAGAAGGGAAAGAGGAAGAGGAGGAGGAAGACAAAGAGGAGGAGGAAGAGAAGAGGAAGAGAGAAAGAGGAGGAGAGGGAGGAGGGGGAGGAGGAGGGGGAGGAGGAGAAAGAAGAAAAAGGAAGAGGAGGAGGAAGAGAAGGAGAAGGCAATGGTGGCATGTGCCAAGGCCAGGAAATGAGCAAAGCTCTGCAACGTGTGAGGAGCAGGAAAGTGTTCCCTATGGCTGGTATACAGTACTCAAAGGGGAGAGTGTCAAGAGATGAGGCTGGAGTGGTGAGGGGAAGCTGCATTGGGAATGGTCAAGGGGTTTAAACTTGACCTTAAGGGCAACAGAATGCTATTAAGGGCTTTCACACAAAAGGGCAACATGTTCTTATTTGTGTTTCAGAAGGCTCTCCAAGGGTGTGGGGCTGGAATGAAGTGGAGGGGGCTGGAGTGAGGACAAGAAGACAAGTTAGAGACCAATACAGACTCTGGGCAGGACATGAGTGGCCTGGATTAAGACAGTGGTAGTGGGAATTGGAGCAGTTACTAGAGTCAAGAGAAGGTGAGGAGGCAGGACCTGTGGGACATGGTGACTGAGTGGAGACCGGGGGAGGATGAGAAAAGTCAAGGTTTCTCAGGTTCTGGCCTGAGTGACTGTTGGTGCTGTTAATTCCCTGACATGGGGGACACTTGGTTAGGGGTCAGCTTAGAGAAAAGATAATGAATTCAGTTTTCAACAGGTTGAGTTTGCTGTGACTGTGGGGCATTCAGGTAGAAATGTTTGCTGAAAATACTCTCTGGGACTCAGGAGAGAGGTGGGCATGAAGACTCAGGTTTAGAAATCTTTTGCGCAGTGGTGGTAACTGAAGCCACGGGTGTGAATGAGACCCCCAGTGGGTGTGAAAAGTGCTCTCACTTGGTATCCCAGAAGTGACTCTTAATGTTTACTTTTTTGTTATTGTTCGCATGCCCTGAGCAGCAGTAAACATTCTTCCCTTCTACTGATCTGTATTTATCAAAATGGGAATACCGTACCATGCATTAGAATTCTTTATCTGCCGTAGGGCTTTGGGCTTAAGGGGGCCAGGATAAGGAGGTGAAGTGTCTCGTTCCTGACTCAGACTGTTGGCCTTTCACTGAAATCTAACTTGGTGGTCTTTCTTTCCTGAGTGGCTTCCAGCCTAACAAGGTTTGAGCTTGTGGTCTGACTCAGCCTTCTGTAATGGTCATGGTGTCTTTTGTCCCCCAGATGCAGAAAACTGAACCAGACTGTCTGAACAGAAGGATTGCTCAGTGTAGTGACCTCAACACCATCAGAACTCAGAGAGAGGAGCAGACAAAGCTATGACCATTGACAAAAGCTTAACTCAGAAGTGGTTTCAGTAAAGGGAACAAAGCCTCTGGCAATGAGATGTCTCAGCAGTTCAATGTTCAGTTATAAAATGCTGGAAAACACAATCTGAACATGCCACTCTCCACCGGCTACCCAAACAGGGCATAATGAGGGCCCAGAAGATGAAAAATGAGAGAGGGTTTTTGAGGATTGAGAGCCACTGATGAGAGAACAGCAGTGAGGTCGCAGCCTGGGGCTGTGACGGGCCCCCATGAGGCATCGGGGCACCAAGGAATGGGCCAACTGGGCGGGAAAGGGCGGTCCCTGCCGCTGGAAGGGAGGATGAGGCTGCCTAGAGATGGATGACAAATTGGCCCTGTTTGGGGGTTTGGATCTAATCAGATCTAATGACAGGCTGTAGGGCAGAAGGGCAGTTTTGACACTTGCTGTCATTTTAGCAGAACATAGAGCCATTTCATAGAAACCCTGAAAAGAACATTTCCAGAGTGCAGAATCTATACAAAATCGATGGCATTACTTTCCCCTTAATGAATTACAATAAAGACTCATTATTATCAATAGCAGTAGGGCCATACTGTTCCATCGGTCTTTCCAAAACAGAAAGCATCACCATTATGTTTCCAATAAAATATAAGAACCAAGAGTATGTATGTATGTGTGTGTGTTTTAATGAAAAGGAGCCACTGACTTTTACCATCTGCCTATTTGTTTAGTTCTAAATCTTTGGGACACATACTTTTAGGTGTTTTTTCTCAAATAATATACAAACTTGTTAACTGAGTCACTCACCCTTGCTTGGGCCACAACAGGAACCACTGGGGAGACAAACCCAGCTACACCTATCAGCCTTAATCCCATAAGGGTGAGTTTTCACGTTTTCCAAGCTGAATGGAGTGAAAGTTCATTCATCCTTTCTCACTTTTTTTTCCCATTCCTTCTTCTTCTTTCTTCCTTTCCCTCTATCTTCTTTTCACTCTCTTTCTTTTCTTTCTGTTCACAACTGGAGCCAATATTTATGGAGCACTTATGTGAGCTAGGCCCCATGCTAAGCATTTTGCCTGCATTGTCTAATTTAATTCTCATAAGCTTATAAGGAAGGTACTATTATTATCACCATTTTGGAAATGAGGAAATGGAGATTCAGGAAGATTAAGTAACTTGCCCAAGATCACACAGGCAGCTGGTGGCAAGGACAAGATTTGCAAGCAGGCTTGCCTGACTGTAGAGCTCAAGCTCTTGACAGTCGTGACATTCTGCCCCTTTGCCGAGTGCCCAGTCCTGGTGCCCGGCCAGGCACCAGAAAGCAGCCTGCTTTATAACATTATGTGACCAGTGCAGCAGCATCTTTCCCGTACTCTCTTCTAATTCTTTTATCAAATGAGTAACGTGCAAAGATCCTGACATGTAACTTTTTGGGGAGAGGGCCTTTTTCTTCAGCTCATGATATGCTGTAGACAATTACAACACATAAAGTTATGTAAGAAACTGAAAAAAAGACTGGGTTAACATGGTGTCAGTTGCTCATGCTGCATTTTTCCTATACTGATATTCCTACTGGATGCCTGTAACCTTTAAGAGAAATGAGAATAATTTGTTTGTAATGCCAGGATGCATGTCTCCAAATTATGTGTGCCCTCAAGGTGGTTTTAATATGTCACTGATGTGGCCAACGCCGAGGACATTGAGCCCTCTCTAGGCAGAACCTTCTGGTTCAGAGAAGCCAATAGCATCAATTTGTATCTCATCAAGAATATAATTACTCAGTCTGATCATCTACCTAACTCTTCATACTTCATTTGAAGATTCTCTGAGCCATTTCTAACAGCCATCTTGATCTTTATAGGACAAATATTTGTACTACACTGTATCTACAAAACAAGTGTAGCTGGCTCTTAAAAATACTCCAGAAGAGACATTTTAAAAATAGTTTCAATTACCGGTCCTATCATTAGAGTCTCCCAAATTGATACTTTAAAAGGATAAACATATATTTGGATGCTTCACATTTAACATGTTTGTTCTACAAAATCACTCATGTTGGTTTATAATGTTATTTCTTATTGCAGTTTGATTTACATAGTTCACCTAAGAGGAAAGTGACAAGTTGGAAATTCATTTTCTTTGACTTCCTTTTGCTTTATATTTGTGAAGTATTCCCAGGATGTGTGGCCTGCCTGAGTCCAGAGCCCAACTCCCAGACACAGAAGGTTGCAGACTCGAAACTTCTTGTCATCTTTATACCAAACAATTGTGAGATCATCGTCCTAAACCCAGTGTCTATAAGATCCAGGCAAAGTCGTTAAGGTTTGGCAATGTCTGTGCTGTGGGAAGGAGCTGCTTCCAGCCAGATGGACCTTTTGCTTGCCCATATGTGTTGTCATCCTGACTCGCACAAGAGCTCACAAATGCATGAGATTAAAAAAAAGGACAAAGAATTGGAGTTTCTAAATCACATAAGTTTGGGACCATGTAACACTTTTGGTGGAGCAATGCCGAGGGAACTCGATGGAATTGAGCATCCCATTTCTAGAGCTATAAAATTAATAATGGAGTCAGGGTTCCCAGTGTAAAAACATTTCTGTCTCCACTAACATGCATCTTGCTGACAGCAGAGGAGGAACAGAGGGGTTTTTGCTAATAGTTCCCAGACCCATACCTCTGGGACCTGGAGGAAGGGCTCCCTCCTCTCTCAATCTCTCTTTCTCTCTCTCTCCCCACCCTTCTCTCCCTACTCTCTCTCTGTCTCTATCTCTCCCTCTCCTCCTCACCTCCTTCTCCCCCCATCCCCTCTCTCTGGATAGGCCTGTGTCTGGAAATTCCTGCCACTCCAGGATGACAGAGGCCCATATGTTGACTATTAGGGCATAAAGCAAGATTCACTTAAGCCTGTCATCCAATAGGCTGTTTCTCCTCTGGTTGACTTAAATGTTGTCATTAATGACACAGATTTATTGAGGGAACAAAAGTATGTTAAAGAGCAAATGTTAGAGACCGCACATTCATCCACTGGTCAGGCTCACCCCTTCCTCACATTTGGACTGCACAGCTTAAACTACATAGGAAAGACAATATCTTCACTTATCTCAGATGATTTTATTCAGTGTTTTCATAAGTTGGAAAAGTTTGATTGGCACAGGAAAGCATGTCCCATTAAACTAGCAAATCTTATAATGGAATTAAAGTTGTTCTGGTCAGACTCTGTGAGGCTTTCCATATCTGGCACTACATAGCCTACTCAAAGCTATTTCCCACCTGCTAACCAGGGTATCTCTTCACTGTCCCACTGAGGTGACTTTCTGATGTCCCAGTCATGTAGACTGTTTCCTCATAAGAGTTACTCTCGGCCGGGCACGGTGGCTCATGCCTGTAATCCCAGCACTTTGGGAGGCCAAGGCAGGCGGATCACAAGTTCACGAGATCGAGACCATCTTGGCCAACATGGTGAAACCCTGTCCCTACTAAAAATACAAAAATTAGCTGGGCATGGTGGCGTGCCTGTAGTCCTAGCTACTCAGGAGGCTGAGGCAGGAGAATCGCTTGAACCCAGGAGGTGGAGGTTGCAGTGAGCCAAGGTCATGCCACTCTACTCCAGCCTGGGTGACAGAGCGAGACTGTCTCAAAACAAAAACAAAAACAAAAAGTTACTCTCATCTGCTGCATTGGCCTTTCCTGTAACTCCTTCCATCAGAAGTCTTCCCATCCTTCCAGATTCAGGCCTACTTCAGCATTTTCTGTACAGCACTTTCGGTCTGCAAGCCCAGCTAACCTCCTTCATTAGGCCTGTAATGCACATCACGCCACAGGGTTCATGCACTGTTTGGAAATATTTGATCATTTTTCATGCATCTTGTCTCCCCAGGGACAGGGGTTGGGTCTTATGCTTTCTTCTTATGCTTTCTTCTATATACTGTGTGGTCAACACATATGTGCTGATTTATTAAATATTACATTAAAAATAGTGTCTTAAAAATTTAGATCAAGGCCGGGTGTGGTGGCTCATGCTTGTAATATCAGCACTTTGGGAGGTCAAGGTGGGCAGATCACTTGAGGTCAGGAGTTCAAGACCAGCCTGGCCAACATGGTGAAACCCCATCTCTACTAAAAATACAAAAATTAGCTGGCCATGGTGGTGGGCATCTGTAATCCCAGCTACTCGGGAGACTGAGGCAGGAGAATCGTTTGAACCCAGAAGGCAGAGGTTGCAGTGAGCTGAGATTGGGCCATTGTACTCCAGCCTAGGTGACAGAGCAAGACCCCGTCTCAGGGAAAAGAAAAAAAAAAATTAAGATCAGCTTTCCTTTTGCCTGATGAGGGCACATTTCTCCAGGGATTGGTCACCCAGTCTTCAGGCACCATGGTGGCAGCAGACCAGCTAAACCTTGGCTCTGTTCAAATGATCTTGCTTGGTATATGGAAAACACATACCAAAATGTGGCACATTTTTAAATGATAGAAATTAAAAATGACAACTTAAGAAAGTTTGTGGTATCAATTTAAGGTTCTGTTATTGCAAACTTAATTAAACTTAATAATTAATTCATTCACTTACTGAATCAAAGGAACCTTAGAAATTGCTAGATGAAACAGCCATTTCTTAAAGAGACCCAGAGAAGTTAATTTGCCCATTAGTCCAATTGGAGAAATAGTGATATGCAGCAATCTGTAGCACCAAAGTCTCCTTATAGATCACACAGGGCTCTTTCCCTAATAATATGAAATTTGCATATCTTTAAAAAAGATATTTACCAGTACAAAATCGGTGTCACGGGGAAAGCTTAAATGAAGTAAGCAAATTTGTTATTTTAAAGTATTTTAACGTCATCCTTTTGTTTGCAACACATTTAATTGGTAATTCGAAATGAGTAGTTTCTATTTCCAAAATACAAAGATAAAACGACATCTATTTGGTAAAGTATTTGTCAGTAGTTCAAACTATGTCAAAGAATTAGAAATAAGAAAATAAACATTTTTTTCCTGAAAGGTATCTTTTTTTTTTAGAAAAAAAATCCTTTTTTCAGTATTCACAATTCAATCTGATTACCACTGTCAATTCAAATTAGGGCACATTTTAGTGTATCCTAAAAATATAGTAATTCTACTAAGTTTGTATTTTAAAAATAACACAGATTTATAGATTCTGCTTACAACATCAAAGAGCATTGGATGTGAAAAGTATTTTTGCTATGTTAATATGAGAATTAGGAACTACTCAGGGAGGAGGCCACTGATAGTAATGAGTGAAAAATGCCCCTCCAAGAGTAAAAGAACTGAGTCTCTGCTGCCAGTTAAAAGCGATAGATATAGTCTGCTGATGCATTAGTTCACATTAGACTTTTTTTTTTTTTTTTTTTTTTGAGACAGAGTCTTGCTCTGTTGCTCAGGCTGGAGTTCAGTGGCGCAATCTTGGCTCACTGCAAGCTCTGCCTCCCAGGTTCACGCCATTCTCCTGTCAGCCTCCTGAGTAGCTGGGACTACAGGCGCCCACCACTACGCCCGGCTAATTTTTTTGTATTTTTAGTAGAGACGGGGTTTCACCATGTTAGCCAGGATGGTCTCGATCTCCTGACCTCATGATCCTCCTGCCTCGGCCTCCCAAAGTGCTAGTATTACAGGCGTGAGCCACTGCGCCCGGCCCACTTGAGACTTTTTATCTCCAGGGGAATAGCCAGGCAAGCAACATCTGAAACTCCATAAATGCCTCATGAATGCGCCTGAATATGAGGAAAAATTCCATTGAACACTTAAGCTTAAATGGGAATTTTCATAGGCTGTGAGTTAAAAGCTAAGCAGTGCTGGGTGGAGATGTGCTTAGTAATCCCCTTCAAAGGAACCAAGTTATCTTTAAGCTATGAAGCAGCGCTAACACACAGAAGAATGCAGCTAATCTAATGAAACTATTTTATGTTTTTTTATAATTTGCCATTCAATTCACTTCAACACATGTTTGTGTACTAGGAGTTGGGGAACTAGTGAGCAAGGCAGATACAGTTCCTGCCGTCACAGGATCCTCAGTGGACTCCAATGGTACAGGCAGGTCACAAACACATGTTTATACAAATTCGCTATACACACTGTGGCACAGGCTGTGCTCAAAAGAACATAGCTCTGTTTGGACCTAGGGGTTGGTAGTAAGGATGGAGAAGCAGATAGGTCCTTGACATATTAAAGAGGTCCCAGTGGTACCCGGGATGATGGAGGTGACAAGGAAGGAGTGTAAGGAATGACTCGCAGGTTTATGCTTGACCATGGAAGTGGGTGGCAGGCAGTACCATTTTCTGAGATGAGGAGGGCTGGGGGAAAACAAGTTTCAGGGGACGGGGCAAATAAGGAGTCCAGTTTTGAGCAGAAGCAGGTTGATATAATTGTATGAAATCTGGGTGAAGCTGTCAAGCAGGGAATTGGATACAGGATGATGGTACAGAAGGCAGACAAGGACAGGGACAGCATTTAAAACCATAGGAATGGAGAGACCAAACCAGGGAGAAAGTACAGAGAGAGAGCAAAGAGAGTTCAGACAGCCTGGAAGATCTTCAAAATTTGGAGAAGGAGAAACTAGCAACTGAAATCAGAAAGGACCAGTTATTGGAGCAGAAGGAAAAGCAGGGGAGTGTGGTTATAAAGTCAAGGAAATAAGACTGTTTTGGGAAGGAGGGAAAGGCTAATTATACTATATGCCACTAAAGAGTTTGAAAAGAAGGCTCAATGGATAGTAATTACTACTAATTCTAGAGCATAATCAATAACTACCCATGAAAATGGTGACTTATAAGCCTCAGTGAAACATTTTTTTCTACAATTCTCCTCTGGTCTAGCTATCTTAGCACCTTTTAGATATCAATCCATGAATTTCTATAAGTGTCAAAGCAGAAGGAGATGAATAACTTATTCTTTACCTTGTCAAAATGACATATATAAGATAAGACCTTATAACAGAGCAATGCAACAAGGACTGAAACCTAAACACCACCACTTTCCTGCCCCAGTGTGAGGGTTCTCCAGCACCTAGACTGTGTCCCAGTGCCTGGCTACTGCTTCAAGGACCATTAAGTCGATGACACCACGAGGGTAAGGACTGAGTCTGTTTTCCTCAATCCTGCGTTCCCAGTGATTACAAGAATGTCTGGCACATAGGATGATCTCAATCAATATTTGTGCAATGAAGAAATGAGGGACTTAAGGTGTACGGGTTAGAACTTCACATATTAGTATCTAAGTAAGATCCACCCATTGCTATTGGCTGACATATTTTTAATCATGTTTAATCATTAAAAACATGTTCCCTTGTTTTTAATCAGCTGGTGGGACACAATCCCGGCATTCATGAGCTTCTGCAAAGTAGGCCACACCACTGGGCATGAGAGAACACCAGTCTCTGAAAACCATGATTGGGATTGTGTACCCATGGGTTCTGAGTTGTGTTTGCCAAATATGATTTATGTGGGGGAAAAATGTGATACCTCGGTGCTTACACCATTCACAGCCTGGAGTTGTCAACCAGGCTTTTGGGTTTTTCGCAGGCAACAAATTAAACAATGACTGAGCTCCGTTTGTTTTTTGAACTTGACTGGAGAAGAGGTGGAGTGTGGCTTGTTTCCTGCAGTTGGAGAGGAGACCTCAGGGTGACCTCTGGCCCAGGTCAGGGTTTTTACATCATAACTAGTGAAAGTGGCCTGTGATTAGGTGCAGACGCATTCTCTGGAGGGGAGAGCAGCAGCATTCCTCAGTTAGAGATGAACCTATCTCTACCTTAAGGGCTTCTTTGATTTACAGATGCCTGGAGCAGTAACCAGAGTAGATAACTATAGAGCCACCAGGATACTCATCCCAGACAGTCCAGCTTCCAAGATCTAGCCTCCAATTTGGCCTGCAAAATGTCACATGCACAACATCACACGGTTGTATGTACTCTTCAGATCTGAGCTGCATGGGGTGAGTAATTATAGTTGAACCTCAGAGCACTCACTTTCTTCAGTTGAAGACTAGAGGAAAATGTCTTTTGCTGTTGTTCTTGCCATAATAATATCTTCCTTAATTGGTTTTTAAGCTTACTATTTCTTTTCTCTTTTTTTTTTGAGACAGAGTTTCATTCTTGTTGCCCAGGCTGGAGTGCAATGGTGTGATCTCGGCTCACCACAACCTCCGCCTCCCAGGTTCAAGCAATTCTCCTGACTCAGCCTCCTGAGTAGCTGGGATTACGGTCACGCACCACCACGCCTGGCTAATTTTGTATTTTTAGTAGAGATGGGGTTTGTCCATGTTGGTCAGGCTGGTCTCGAACTCCCAAACTCAGGTGAGCCGCCCTCCTCGGCCTCCCAGAGTGCTGGGATTACAGGCATATGCCACTGCCCCCGGCCAGCTTTCTATTTCTTAGGAGCAATCAAAGGCATTGACGCTTTTGAAAATCTGAGGGGCTTGTAATTGAAAAGGGCTTCAAGGCAACCTAACCAAAATGTGGGTGAAGCTTGATTCTGATTACTTTTGACCTCCCCTCTTTGTGGGTACCTCACCCCATAAAGTTCCCATGTCCTCATGCTGCCTCTTCATCACACAGGACCTACTCCCAACCACACTCACACACACACACACACACTGGGACGTAAGTGGCACAGTGAGAAAGATATGGGTTTTTGGTTTTTTTTTTTTTTATTCTCACAGGCCATGCCATCTTGGGCAAGTTAAGTAACTTTTCAGAACCTCACTTTCCTTCTCTATAAGTGGAGGTAATTGCCTTGAAGAGTCAGAGCATATGCACATAAGGTGTGTAGCGCAGGGCCTGACTCGCAGCAGGAACTCAACAAACGTTCTCGCATCCTTCTCCAGCTAGGTCTGTCCCCATCCAGGAATAACCTGGGGTCTCGACTCTGCAATTTTTCGCATCAAAGTTCACTAGCCTGGTAGCGTTATTTCAGGACTTTCTCTAGAGGCTGACTTGGTAACTGCTGTCAGTAAAAGCTTTGATGGCTGAAATAATTTTGTTTATTTGCAGTCAAAGAGGGTTCCTGAGGATGCTGGCCTAGGAGTGAAAGAATGACTCTCTTATACTGGGCAAGCCATGGTGGGAGATGTTTTTTGGGAGATGTTTATTTAGAGTTATCTAGTTTTCCTTAGCAAGAAATCAGGTACTCAAAAAACATATATATATGAAACTCATGTCTCCCTGAATTTCTTCTTGCCTAATAATTAGGGAAAATTAGGAATCATACGCTACCTAAATCACTGATTTTTCAAACTTTGAGGTGTTTAAGTTTGAAAAGTTTGCAGAGGCAGTGCCAGTGGACTCAGCCACTTGGGAAGCTGAGGTGAGAGGATCACTTGAGCTCAGGAGTCGGAGCCTGCTGTGAGCCACGATGGTGCTACTGCAGTCTGGGCAACAGAGCAATAAAAAAAAATTTTAAATGATGAAAAACAGAAAAACTTATATAATTTTGGGAACAGCTCCCTAAGATGTTGGTTCAATAGGTTTCTGAAGAGCCACTTCCTTTGGAAAAAAGTAGACCAGACCTGTAGACTGCATCAGTTGCACAAACCTAATTGATAAAACAAGCCAGCTCACATCAGTCAACAAGCTACCTTGGACAGGAAGCAGTTGCTGACCAGCAAGAGTAAAGCCAGTCAGCTCCAAATACTGATTCCCTAATAATGTTCAACCTGCTCACCACCATCGCTTCCCCAGTGCTGGCAAGTAGAAGGCGCCCACTAAGTTGAATATTAAGTGTGCATGATTTAAAAACAAAAGCAATGATGGAAAGCAAAGAAAGAAGCAAAACCAAACAAAATAACCACAACGAAGTAGAGTGAGCAGTATGAGATGCAATGTCAGGAAGGGTTAAGGCTGATTTTAAAAGAGAAAATGAAAAACAAGAAATTCTATATTAATTACTTGATTTAAATTTGACTGCAAACTTTTGACTTGTTTTGGAGCCTGGCTATCCCAGGATGACAGCCCATTTTGAACACGTGAGAGTTCCATTTACCAGAAAACAGGCCTTTCCTAATGCAATAGGATTTTAGCACAGTGGGGCTGGGGGCCTCGGTGGTGTGCTTACTCAATAATGTGTGCATGCTGGTGGCTCTCCAGTGCAGACTGAGAAGATGATACACTGACCCAACACCTTCATTTTGAGAAGAGAGAGGCTCCCAGATCCCACTGAGTTAAAGGCAGAAAGCCCCCTTCTTACAGGTCTCAGATTCTCTGTTACACCCCCTGCCTCTACTAACCAGAGGTTAGAGGACACTCCAGGATGACTCTGTTCTCTCCAGGATGACTGACTTGCTAGAGCACATGCTACAGAAATTTCTAGTAGAAAGTGGCCAGGATAAAACCTCAACTTTATTTATTTTTTATTTTTTAGAGATGGGGTCTCTCACTATGTTACCCAGGCTGAGTTTGAACTCCTGGCCTCAAGTGATCCTCCCGCCTCAGTCTCCCAAGGTGCTGGGATTATAGGCATGAGCCACTGTGCCTGGCCAAGCCTCATCCTTAAAAGGCCATTGGTCACATAACCAAGAGCAAGGCCCTCAGCAGCCATATGGATGGAAGCAGGTTTTCTCAGACAAAACTTGCATCTCATACATCTCATACATGTGGCTAATTGCATGTGACTCCAAATATATACAATAAAAAAAATTTTAACTATCTGGACTTGTGCTTGCATAATATCAAATATCCTAAATCATATTTTTACTTAAATAATCATCTGATGGTCAACAGAATTAAAAAGAAATATTGCAAGGTTTGCATCAACCACTTTGGCATTTTCTTAGGCTCAGCCAAAAAGGACATTAACTAAGTACAGTTCAAATAATTTATAAATAATCTAGGAATCTTACTGGAAATCTGATCCAATACATTGGAACTGGCAACTAAAAAAAAAAAAAAAAAAAGAATAAGGTAGATCTTGGTTAATCAACACCAACTGAGAACCAATTTCAAATTTTTTAAAGTCAGATAAGCTAAAATTTGTCTAAGACAGAAGAAAGATAAGAGAGAAAATAAGTTATATAGCTTTCTTCAGAAAGCCAGCACCTGCGGCCGTGTGCAGTGAGAGGCAGAGTAAAATCGTTGTTGAAAAGACAGCCACAGCCAGGTGTGGTGGCTCACGCCTGTAATCCCAGCACTTTGAAGGATGAGGCAGGTGGATTACCTGAGGTCAGGAGTTCGAGACCAGCCTGGCCAACATAGTGAAACCCCGTCTCTACTAAAAATATAAAAATTAGCCGGGCGTGGTGACACATGCCTGTAATCACAGCTACTCAGGAGGCTGAGGCAGGAGAATTGCTTGAGCCCAGGAGGCGGAGGTTGCAGTGAGCCAAAATTGTGCCACTGCACTCCAGCCTGGCCAACAGAGCGAGGCTCTGTCTCAAAAAAAGAAAAGAAAAGAGAAGAGAAGAGAGACGAGACGAGACAAGACAAGATGAGATGAGACGAGACAAGATGAGATGAGACGAGACAGCCAGGCTCAGGTTTAAGTCCCTGATCTGCCTCTTACTAATCACAAGTGGGTAGGGAAAATCTTTAACCTCTTAGAGCTTCAGTGTCCTCCCATAAAATGGGATAATAACATACTCATCTTATAGACTTTCTGTGAGAATCAATGAGAGAATGTAGCTGCAGCTCTGGCATGTGATGGGTACTACAGATATATCTGCTATTTTAGGATTAAGAAAGAGAATTTCTTTCTAATACAAAGAGTTGAAAAAGCGGAGTATGCAAGAATAACTTAGTAACTTGAAGAGGCAGCAGGGATTAGATTCAGAATCACCTCTGTGGGGTAAAAAAAAAATACGGTCTATATTTCATTGACAATAAATGTCATACCTGTTATACCTAAGGCAGTACATATTCCTCAGGTACACCAGCCTGCTTCCCTGTGCAAACTGCTTCAATCCAAAGAACCAGAAAAGACATGCTGGGGAAGAGGGTCCTCTTATATTTGAAATAAGGTTTTTGCTCCCCAAGGCCTTTTCACATATGTGTCCTTGGAGGCAGGCAGGGGCAAGTGTCTAATGGGTCAAAGCACAGGCCAAGGGATCAGACATCCACCCTCTCCTACTGGTGAGATCGTGAGCAGGTCATTCACTTTTCTTATCTGTACAATGGAGAAGGTGATTCTAGGATTGCTTATCTGACTTAAAAAGTAAGATGTGAACGTGGTTCTTGGTTGGTGTTGATCATCTAGGAGCCACCTCTTATTCAGTTTTTTCTGGTTAGTAACAAGTTTCAATGTATTGCTGTCATAGGGCTGCTGTAAGGATCCTACTGTAAGGATAAAATAAGACCATGTGTGCAAGGATCTCAGCCCAGTACCCAGTGCACAGGAGTCAATGCATAGGACTTAAATGATCAAGACAGCAGCATCTCCATGCTCAGTGTGAGGAGGCTGAGGTTAAACAGCTAGTGACTGGTAGAGCGGGGGTCAGACCCCTGGGACAATCCTGTATCCAAGCACAGGTTTCATGGTGATTTGGCTATAACTTTGGCCTGACAGGTAGGATGACTTGTTAGAGGTCCCAAAGCGTGTCAGGAATGCAGCGGGGCACAGCATCTGGTCCTCTGCTCAGTTGTCATTAATCCCTGGGCTGCATGTAGCAACCTGTTCAAATGCTGCGGAGAACTAGCTCATCAAACCATGAAGGCAATTCAACCACTCAGGGGCAAAAAAAGGCTTTGGCTTCCTTGTGACATTCCCTGGTAACCTTGCCTCTTGGTCAATCTAACTGACAGCTGGCTGCCATCCATACCATTTTATTGGTGCCTCTGCAATTATTTTGAAATAAAAACAAATCAGACTCTAAGAGGATTTTTTTTCTGATAATGAATTCCTTTGCTTTCTACCAAGTCTTAGAAATTGACTTGGGCTGTGGACTCCCACCACCTCTTATGAATTTAGACTTGTACTCATTCTTATTTTGCACTAGAATCTTTACAAAGAATGAGCTAAACCTGGAGCTCAGGGTTGATCAGGAGGAGTGAGAGGTAGAGCATGAACATGTGTAAACCTGATAGGTGGGACAGCTGCGGTGTTGAGGCTGACAGAGCTGTTCTTTGAGGGATGGAGAAGGTACCATCTGGAAGGGAATGGTGTGGCTTTAATAAATGAAGGGCCTATGACACAGCCTTTATTATACACTGCTCACCTATAGCCAAGAGAGTGGGGATAAATTCTTGCTTTTTATCTTTGGCAATTTCTAAGCATATTGAAAAGAGCAGGGAAGGTGAAGTAGGGCAGATTTCAGAAGAGTCTAAATTTAAAGCCCTGGGACCATTTTCCGTAGTCACAGTGGTGGGATTTAATGTATCCTGCTCTCAGCTTCAGGATCACATGAAAGATGCTGGGCTGCTCTCCCTAGTGTGCATAGTCCACTAACTAGAAATCTGCCCAAGCTGAAGAATTTTGCTAATCTGCGTATCTTGACTTTTTGCCCTAGACATTGTGGGGTTTCAATTTCTCCAGAATCTGTGCACTGTCAATCCATTTCTCCAGTTGCTTAGGAGAGCTCTCTGTGCAGTTTCTTTTCTTTTCTTTATTCTTTTTTTGAGATGGAGTTCACTCTGTCACCCAGGCTGGAGTGCACCTCAGCCTCCTGAGTAGCTGGACCACAGATGCGCACCACCATGCCCAGCTAATTTTTTGCATTTTTGGTAGAGATAGAGTTGCCCAGGCTTTTCTTGAACTCCTGAGCTCAAGCAATCTGCCCATTTTGGCCTCCCAAAGTGCTGGGATTACAGGCATGAGCCACCGCGCCCGGCCCTGTACAGTTTCAATAAGAATGATAAGGATCGTGAGCTTTGAACCTAAAGAGAGCAGGCTGAAAATACAGAACCTCATTTAAATTGTGGAGTATCAATTGTTGAAAGAATTAGGTGCTATGAAGAAAGTCTTTTGAACTTACCTGCCTCTCGGTCCCTGATACAGTAGTCTGGAGAATTCTCAAAATACACGAGGTCATTTTTTGTTGGCTTCTTAAACCTCTCGTTAGCCACAGTGAAACCTGTGCCATCCTGGTTCATGACCACCTGGATGGCCCCATTGTACTTCCTCCAGAGATAATCGCCCGTTTTCCTGAAGTCGGCCATGGCCAGCCAGCATGTCCTGAGAGTACATGAGCCGCTCACCCCGTGGCACTTGCACTCTTGTTTCAAGAACCGCTTTACAGCCTGCCGAAAAAGACAGGGGCAAGTTCAGTGAGGTTCGAGCAGGTGACACATGCTCCAACTCTCCTTACCTCCCAGCAATCCAGAAGTGACTCTCAGGAGGCTGGATCCTGGGGCAAGTGACTGGGAGATGTTGTTGAAGCATTGCTTGTCACTTGTTAGCCACATTAGCCACCTGCCCTGACTGCAGCAGGCAGGGGCAGTGGGTGGAGAGGGGAGGGATAGCACCTAACTGTGTACCCCACTGGCTATCAGTATAACAGAAACCTCATTATTTAACAGGGCATGTGGCCAGTTAGAAGAGTGAGGGATTGAATTATTTTCTAAATAAATAGAGCTTTATTATATTGAAAATGTATACTATCCAATTAATGCTGTCCAGTTTAAAATAAAATAATATAAAAATGTATGTATTATGCAAATTAAATTAACAAAATAACTGCTAAGTCCGAATCCTTCAATAAACCAATCATGGTAATTGTACTATAGCAATTCTGTGCTACTGTATTTATTTTGCAGATGACCGAGAAGCAAGGCTGAGAGAGATGGAAGCACTCACCCAAAGTTACACAGCCAGGAAAAGACAGAGCCAGGCTGTACTGCAAAGTCAGTTAGTGACCCTGAGGCTGACAGTAACTTGGGGAGATTCAGCTTAGATGACAGGGGTGGGTTTGCTCTGATCTTTCTTAGAGAGGAAGCAAAGGAAACTGGGATAAGCTCATCTCGGCTGGCTCCCAATATAGAGACCCCTTTTCTGTGGGTGCGAGGCCTGTGGAGAGGAGAGGGGACAGGTGGGCCTGAAACTTCCAGGGAAGCTTCTGCTTTGTTTTCATAAGCCAGCAGAGCAGCACTTTCCCCAAAGCAATTTGGTGAGAGTTATCCTGCCCTGGCCCATTTTCTCCTTTGCTCACTCAAGTGAAGAGATTATTAGCACTCCTGGTCCTCACAACAACTTTGATCTACTGCTCTTCCCATTTTATAGATGAGGAACCAGGGATGGGGAAGGCAGGTGACTTGCCCAAGCTCAGTAATAAGAATTCACTCCCACTCTCCCCAGGTCGGGCCTTGGTACTAGGTGTTTTTCCCACTTTACCCCCACCTCCGTTGTGGATGGGGCACCCACTACATTTGAAATCTATCCTCCTCAGCACGAGCCACCCCTGGAGGGCAAGGATGGAGAAGTGAGCAGGAAGCATGTGCTTAGCTTGGCTCTTCCAGTTACAGGGACTTGGGCATCTTTAAAGGATGTCTTAGAATGAAATTCCTCTTCGGAATTACACTGCCCCATGTGCCCCACCCCCATCTTTATATTATGAGTGTTTGGTAGGAGGCTCACAGGATGGCCTGGATGGCAGGCCTCTGCCACAGACACAACCCTGGGAGTGCCATCTGGGCTCCACCACTCTTCCCCATGTGGCTCTCACCTGTCCAGGAGCTGTCCCTCCTAAGATCTTGGAGAGCACCACACAAAACTCACTCCACATCAAGTACTTAGGAATTAAATATGAATGCTCATTCTTCCAAGTTTATTCTTTTTAAATCTAGGTTATTTAATCATAAGTAATATCCCTAGCTTTAAAAATGACAGGAAATATTACTGCTCCTCCTCTTCTTTCCTTCTTTCTTTTTTTTTTTTTTTTTTTTGAGACAGAATCTCACCCTGCTGCCCAGGCTGGAGTGGAGTGGTGTGACTGTAGCTCACTGCGGCCTTGAACTCCTGGGCTCAAGCGATCCTCCTGCCTCAGGCTCCTGCATAGCTAGGACTACAGGTGCATGCCACCATGCCCAGCTAATTTTTAAAAATATTTTGTAGAGATGGGGGGTCTCACTGTGTTGCTGAGGCTGGTCCCTAAGTATTGAGTTCAAGTAATCTTCCCATCTCAGCCTCCCAAAATGGTGAGGGATTATAGGTGTGAGCCAATGCATCTGGTCTGCCCTCCCTTTCTAGTATTGAATTTCCAGATCATAAACTTCAAAACTGATATTTTTATACAATTAATTGAAGAATTTGCATATTAATTTAAAATTGGATCTTAAAAATAACATTATAAATCCTTAAAAAAACATGTGGTGGTGACAGGATCATCTGTGCAACCTCCTCCCTTCCTTGCTAACAGTTTTTGTTCAGGTGTTGGGCAGCCTTGTGTTACAAACGACTTCTGACCCCAGAGTAGTCTAAATCGCTAATAGTAATTTCACTGTCTTGCCACTTTTTTCCAGCTTGGAGCATGTGCTGATTCAGTTTGGGCCAATCCTATGATAGGAGAAATCTCTTAGGAGTCTTGTAAAAAAAAAAAGTTTCTTCACTCTTTATTTTTTATTTATTTATTGTGTTTTTGAGACTGTGTCTTGCTCTGTTGCCAGGCTGGAGTGCAGTGGCGCGATCTCAGCTCACTGCAACCTCTGCCTCCCTGGTTCAAGCAATTCTACTGCCTCAGCCTCCCGAATAGCTGGGACTACAGGCGCGGGTCACCATGCCTGGCTAAGTTTTGTATTTTTAGTAGAGATGGGGTTTCACCATGTTGGCCAGGATGGTCTTGATCTCTTGACCTTTTGATCCACCTGCCTCAGCCTCCCAAAGTGTTGGGATTACAGGCATGAGCCATTGTACCTGGCCATGTTTCTTCACTCTTTAAAAGAGACACGTGAGGTGGGGGCACGGTGGCTTATGCCTGTAATCCCAGCACTTTGGGAGGCTGAGGCAAAAGGATCACTTGATCCCAGGAGTTCAAGAACAGCCTGGGCAACACAGTGAGACCCTGTTTCTACAAAAAAAGAAAAAACTAGCCGGAGGTGGTGGCACGTGCCTATGGTCTCAGCTACTCAGGAGGCTGAGGTGGGAGGATCGCTTGAGTCTGGTGTTTGAGGCTGCAGTGAGCTATGATTGCATCACTGTACTCCAGCCTGGGTGACAGAGTGAGACCTTGTCTCAAAAATAACATACAATAAAATAAAAGAGTCACATAAGGAGAAATACCTTGTCTCTGTCTCTAGATGCTGGTTTCTGTAGCAGCCTCTCTGCAACCTGAGGGCAGCAATGCCGAAAGGCAGCAAGCTGCAGGCACACTTGACAGATGTGAAGATCTGGGTTCTGGGGATGCTGCTGAGCTGCTCGATGAGCCCACTTTGGACCTGCCCTACCGCCAGACTTTTTGTGATCCAAGTTAGTAAACTTTCCTCCTTTTTTAAGTGCCTTTGGGATCTGTTACTTGTAGCAGAAAGTATTTCAACAGGTACCATGGTCACTTCTTGGTTGTGGATTAATGACAGGCTTTATCTGACAATTAACCTGGGAGGAAATTGAGACAGCATCTCTAGTATTGGGCTTGCTCACATCTCCAGCACCCACTGTTAATGCACAGCATGTTCAGTGCTCAATTGCAGTTTGGGGCTACCTTCATCTCTTCTATGTACTGGGTTTGCAGACTTGAAATTCAAACCCTTAACCTTGAAGTGGACAAAACTGTACTCAGAGAGGCAGAGAGAAGGGGATGTAAGCTGACGCAGCCTGTTTTCAAGAGTAACTGAGGTAAGAGTAAGGATATGAGGGCAAGAAACTTACAATGAGGATTCCTAGTTTAGAGCAACTCCAGTATTCAAACGTTATAACATGATAACAATAACAACCATGTATTGAGTGAGTGCTTAACTATGTGCCAGGCTCCACACCAGGTGGTTTACACATATTATCTAATTATCACCATCAGGCAAAGTCAGTTATCATTCCCATTCTATGCTTATGAAAACCAGCGCTCTGTGAGGAAAGGAAAATCCCTGGTCACCCAGCTATTTAAAGGTAGAACAAAGATGTGAATCTGAGATGTGTGCTATTTCTGAAAACACACTTAAAATTCTACTATAAATCACATTGTGATTTTGAATTATGATTTGAATTGTGATTTTGAATTATGCATTCTGTTTCCCTCCGTTCTTTTTTTTTTTTTTTTTTTTGAGACAGAGTCTTGCTCTTGTCACCCAGGCTGGAGTGCAATGGTGTGATCTCGGCTCACTGCCACCTCCACCTCCCGGGTTCAAGTGATTCTCCTGCCTCAGCCTCCTGAGTAGCTGGGATTACAGGTGCATGCCACCACGCCTTGCTATTTTTTTGTATTTTTAGTAGAGACGGGGTTTCTCCATGTTGGTCAGGCTGGTCCTCAGGTGATCCATCTGCCTCGGCCTCCCAAAGTGCTAGGATTACAGGTGTGAGCCACTGTGCCCAACCCCCTCCATTCTTTTGAATAATCAAGAATTGACTTAAAATATTACATACCTGTTATAATGGGGCAGAGGAGGAAGAAGAGGTAGAGAGAGAAATACATTGCATTACATTGCATTACATTGCATCTTCCAAACTAATCATTAAAAATTTATTAGACAATTCACAGAAGAAATACAAAGTACTAACAAAAGGACAAAAAGGTGTTCGACTTCATTAGTAACTGGAGAAATGCAAACTGAAATAATACACCTTTTTTGCCTAGCAAAAATTGTAAAAATGTCAATTTTTTTTAATTTTAAGGATAAAAATATAGTAAAATAGTAAAAAGACTGATAATGTTTGGTGTTAGTAACAGTCCAGGGGAAGAGATGCTTTAACAAATCATTGGTAGGGGAGTATAGCAATCCATCATTTAAATGAAGAGTGTTTTTGCAATACCTGCAAAAATGTTAAATGTACGTATCCTTGACCTGGTGATTCCACTCTGGAAACATCTGCACAAGCTTGGAAGGATACACACCCACATGGATCTTCATGCAGCTATTGCATAATTAGTAACAGCAAAATATGAGGAAAAACCCAAATGACATCAGTAGGAAAATGGCTAAGCAAATTATGGTATATGCTTAATAATGGAATATTATGTGGTCTCTGAACAATGAAGTAGGTCAGTCTTACAGGCAGGAAAGAAAGTCAAGTGATAAAAGCAAAATGTAGAACAATATATGTGGTATGATCCAGTTTTTAAAGGCCTGCATATGTGTGTATAGCTGGCGGAAAAAGGGAAAAATGTTCTTTTACAATCTGGCTACAGTTTGAGGGATTTCATGGTCTTGAAAGAGGGGGGAAACAAAAAGGGTGAAATTACTCCACATAGTAAAATAACAGGAATTTGAGGCTTTCTTCCTGGCAACTGGAGAGGGCAGGTCAGTAGGTGTCACTCCTGGCTACATATTAAAATCACCTGGGGATCATTTCCAGCCTCTCCCCAGACTGGGTAAATCAGAACCTAGGGTGGACGTGAGGCCTGGGCCTTGAAGGTACTTGTGGTTCCTCAGTTGATTGATTCTAATATGCAGTCAGGGTTCAGAATCATCCAGACCCAGGGATGCAGAGGAGAAGGTGAGAAACCCCTGCACTGTGGCGGGAGTCTGGAGCCTATGGAGGGTTACAGCGGTGAAGAATTCCTGCGGCAGAAGCTGGCATTACATTTCTAAGAACGGGGAAATCGTTATTCAATTAGAGATTGTTTCCTACCCTATGCCTCCAAGACATCAGAATCTCAAGGAAAATGTGTCACCAGTGACAATCTCTGCTAGTGCTGCTTTGGAGGGAATGAAAGGTGGGTGGTGGCCAGTGTCCAACCCAAATACCAATGGATCAATGGATAAGTGGGCCACACCAGAGCAACAGGCTACAGCGGCAGGATACTCCCCCTGGGGTCTTCAGAGGCACTGGGCAAGGAGCTTGGTTGAGGTGGGAGGGTGGTTTCCCATGCACAGCCGCTGATGGAGGGACTGGAGACATTTTATTTGGATGATAAAAGAATGAGTGACTAAAGTCGAGGACCTCTGTTCTGTAACTATATTTTGATTCGAAATTTTAAAACAATAAACATCTACATAATATTATTAACTGCACAGCCAAGAACTGTGCCAGGATTGCAGTTCATTATCTCTGATCTAAGATCACAAACCTTTGTATCAATGAAGGATGTTCTTAAAGTGAAGTTGGGTGTTTTCTCGTTCTATTTGCTACCAGTTGCACTGGCTATCACCTCATGTTTTCCACCTCACAATTGTTCCACCTGCTCGTCACTTCTCCTCATTTCCTGGGGGCAGCCACAGTCTTCCGTCCTCTTGTGCCAACCAGGACTGGCTCCACAGCTCAGACCTAACGTTATGCCCTGCTAGCCTGGACACGCTGTATCCTAGATGCCATGTTTTCTCTTTTGATGTATTCCTCCTTTTTGCTGCAGTACAGTGTTGAATAACTCCTTTAACGTGGATGCATTTTCTGAATTCTTGCATGTCTGACATGTCTTCAGTCAGCCTTCACACTTGATTAATAGCTTGGCTGGGTATAGAATTCTGGATTTAAAACTTTGAAAGTATACCTCCACAGGCTTTTGGCTTCTAATGCTGCAGATGGGAAGTCTGATATGGGAAGTCTGGTGGATTCTTTGAAAATGGATTTGTTCTTATTTTCACTTTACTTTGTATTTTTTCCCCTATGAAAGCTCCCAGAATCATTCCCTTATTCTTGGGTTCTGAAATATCACAATATTATTCCCCATTAATCTTGTTCAGCACTCAGCAGCCCCTTTCAATCCTCTCCTCCACATTTTTTTTTTTTGAGACAGAGTTTCACTCTTGTTGGCCAGGCTGGAGTGCAATGGCGAGGTCTCTGCTCACTGCAACTCCACCTCCCAGGTTCAAGCAACTCTCCTGCCTCAGCCTCCCAAGTAGCTGGGATTACAGGCATCCGCCACCACGCCCAGCTAATTTTTGTATTTTCAGTAGAGATGGGGTTTCACCATGTTGTCCAGGCTGATCTTGAACTCCTGACCTCAGGTGATGGACCCGCCTTGGCCTCCCAAAGTGCTAGGATTACAGGCGTGAGCCACTGCACCTGGTCATTTTTTTCTTTTTTAATGGCATTCTAATTAGCCGGTTGCCAAATTTTGGAATTGGTCCTCTATGTCACTTATGTTTTCTCTCATCTTTTCAATACTTTCTTCCCGATTTCTTGAGGAAGAAATTCCATCAGAGTAACAGTCCTGGCTCTTTCCACCCCCTTACTCATGTCTACCCAGAGGAAGATAAGTGATTCATCCAACTGCTAAGTTTAGAGGAAGGAGCAGGGCTTGTGTGCCTGGGTTCTTTCTCTTTGGGGATCTGGTAGCCTGTGGAAATGAGTTGTGATCAGCTCCTACCATCTAGCATGTGGCTCCCTTGCTGCAGGGGCTCCGAGGGCCAGCCTGTGGTAGGTGAATCTGCCTGGCTCAGGGTTGGACTGCTTGGGAGCACTGTGCTTCCAGCCCGCGTCCTCTAGGGCAGCATTTTCTTCAATCGCTTCCAGCCCGCGTCCTCTAGGGCAGCATTTTCTTCAATCACAAAACTGATACTTTTAGTCCATCCATTTGCCCATTTTTCAGTTGGTTTCAAACTCAAGTGGAAAAGAGCAGGGGATGTTTATGGACCTCCTTAAACATTTATCTTTTGGGCTTTTTGATGTACTTTCTGGGAGGTTTATTTGGCTTTCTCTTCCAAATTCTTTCTTTTTCTCTAATCGTCACTTTTTCAAAGCTTCCGTTCTTAATTGTGGGTGTCAATATTATGTTTCTGTGAGGAGACTGATTAGGCTATAAAAAAGTTCTTTTATCCTTGAATTACTGCGTTTTCTCCTGCAGTAATTGCAGGAGTAATTTTCCTGCAATTTATTTGTCTTTTTCTTTCATGCTGCTGTATTGAATCTAATATATGATAATCCTTGGACAGTTTCTTCATATTTAAGAAGGAAGTAGTAAAAAGGCATTTAGGAACTCTGGTTGCAGAGGTGGGGCTTGTGGACCAAAAAATATTGCTTTCTGGTGAGTTGGCAGGGCAATGACTATTTTTTTGAGATGAGCTCTTGCTGTGTTGCCCAGGCTAGAGTGCAGTGACTATTCATAGGCACCATAATAGGGCACTACAGCTTTGAACTCCTGGGCTCGAGTGATCCTCCTACCTCAGCCTCCCAAATAGTTGGGACTACACGCAGGCGCCACTGCACCCAGGACACTGGCTCTTATGCTGAAGACTCTTACTCCAGAAAGCCTGGGATGTTAAATGACCGACTTCCGCGGAGTTCTGCTCATGGGGAGAAGGGAGGGGTTGGGGTTCCCTATTCCATCAATGGAATTTTCAGTTATTCCCAATTTTCAGGCCTATGTTTCTCTCCAGGGCTTATTTATATCTGAGGCATTCTCAGGGCTTCTTCCCTCCCATGTTGGCAGTTGCCCCATTTGCTTTTATTCTTCTAGACTGTGGCTTCTCCATCCTTCTTTGTGAGCTACAATTTATTCATTTGCTTTCCATTTTCCAGAAATTCATTTAGCTCTTTCATTTCTTTTACTATTCTTCTTATTGTCAATTTAAACCCTTTTTTTTCTATTACTACAATTTTAATGAAGTTTGGGAGGAAGAGGGGAAACATTACATGTCCTATTCACATTCTTGAGTCAGTTTGCACTTTGAAATATTCTGGAAGGAGACAAGGACTGTGAGGGGAGAAAACGGTACCAATTTATACATTTCTGCACTGCTCAAGCTGCTGCTTTTGATACTATGTGCAAGCACTGTTTTTACAATGGGAAGAGAAAGAATTAGAATAAGAATCAATTACAATGACTTGCTGCCTCTTGCTGATGTGGGATACTGAAAGCTTCCTTCAGAACCTCAAGGCCATAGCCCATGACACAGTCACATCCTGGTTTCTATTTTGTCTCTTGAATCTTTCCTGAAAAGTCTCTTGTTCTACTTCCTTCTTCTTTGATTCTTAATGCAGGTCGCTGTCAAGATTCCATTTTCAGCCCTCTCGTATGCTCCTGTTCTCAATTCTCCCAGCCCCCATGGTTCTTAATATCACCAACTGGCCAGCACAATTCTTAATCAGTCCCCACTCCTCCCCATGTGCCTTAATCCCATCTAAGTTTTACTACGTGGCATCCTGTCAATAAATACTTGTTCATGTGACACAGCTATGCTAAAAAAGTAGTTTTTTGATGACTTCTAAGGACAGCAGGACTCTTTTGGTGTTTAGCTTCATAGAAACCATTTTTAGCTTAATATATAACTATTCTCAACAAAAGCTCTTCAATAGGCTCATAACTGCTTCAGTGCTAAAATCTTAGCAGATTTTTTTATGTGGCCCTTCATTTTTTATTTATTTTGAGCATTTTAAGCCTTTGACCTGCAGAGGCTATTTTCTAATTTTAAAATTTAAGAAACTTCCATTTTTTAGTGTTCTTTTTTTCTTTTAAACAAATTTCTAGATATTAGCATTCTATACCAGACGCAGAAGTCTGTTTAAAAAAAAAGAGCTATGGAAGAAGAAAATACATGCATTGTGTAGGCTAGAACAATTCTATTTTATATTTCTCTGCTCTAACTTTGTGTCAGTATAATACTGAGGCATCACATTCTTTAAGTTCTTGCCATATATCAAACCATGCTAAGCACTTTATATTCACTATTTTATTTAGTCCACACTACCACGTAAGGTATATACTATTATTATCCCATTTTATAGATAAGGATATTGAAACACCCAGGAGTAGAGGAGCTTGCCCTAGATCTCACAGGCAGTAAGTGAGATAACCCAGGGAGGCAGGATATAAGCCAAGCCTGTCTGACACCAAAGTCGACATCACTCTGCTGGTGTTTTTCATATTAGGGTTTGCCAATCTCTGGGGCTCATGTTCCTTGGATTCGGTGAGTTCTATAAGCTTTTACAATTAGTGTTTGCGTATCTAATTATAGTCTAAAAGGAATTATATTGCCAGTTATAAAGACAAACTTCTCCTAAGGAAGTTTTGGTTTCTTAAGTCAGTTCTTCTGAAGACTGAGCCCAAGCAGCCCTTACAGTGTCTTTGTAAAACTTCTTTGCAGAACATGAGAATTTTTTTCTTGTAGGTACCTGCATTTTGCAAAGTTTATGAACCCTGTGTCATGTCATACTGATTTTCTTCCTATCAGAAAGAAGGCAGTCCATTGTATGCTGTGTGAAATATTTGCCAACTTAACAACTTGTCTTAGAAATCCTAGTTAGAATTTATTTTAGGTCCCCATATACTGTGTTTTCACTAAATTATTTAGTTAAACTTGAGCATTTGAAGAAGTGTTAGTACTTCACTTTTTAGTTGGGTATATTCTACAAAGTCACTCATATATTTCTGGTTCTATATCAGTTTTCCTGAGGGAAACTCTCATTAAAAACATATTATTTAATTTTCACCTGCTGGCTTGAAGCCAAGTACATTTATTAACAATTGAATCCTTTTGACAGGTCCACATCTCTAAGATAGAAGTTACTGAAAATTGGGCCAACTCATACCTTTTAAACATACACACTCTGGAACTAAGAAGAAAAATTTATTAAAAATTGTGCAGCTGATTTGCTTATGCAAACATTTATTAACTTAAGACATTGTGATTTCTTGAGCACTGTCATTCTTTAAAAACAGTGACTGTGGGTGGGCTTAGCTAGAAAATATAAGGTGTGGAATTTACATTTGTGGAATTCAAGAACATTACCGTTGACTAACCATATTTATAATAATTCTTATTGACTAATGAGGCAAGTCTAAAAAACATTTTCCACTAATAATAGAACTTTACATGGAACTGCAACAATTTTGTTAAGAGTTATTCCCTGTCTTGGGACTTGACTTTTGGTTAGTTTTTGGTTCATATGATAAATAAAGATCTCTAATATCAAGCACATATTATTTTGGGGTCCAACAAGACAGAGGTGAGCCTGGCAGAACTGATCTAACTTTTAAAAATGCTTTTCATTTTATGAACTAAGGAGACCAGTAAGTAAACAAATACCTACTAAGTGAAATTTATGCCCCACAAAGATGCTCAAGATTGTTGAAGGGAGGGTCAGGATGAATAGGAGGTTAAAGCAATGTGGCTCTGCAGTTCAGTATGGCTTTGGCATTTTCTTTCCTATTGATATTCCCTACTTTCTAAGAGTGTGATTTCTTTGTCATCATGCCCCAGTTCTCTTAGGTCAGACCCATTATTTGTTTATTATTATTCATTTTAAGTGGCATCAAGGGATCAATTTTTTAAAGTCTTGGCCGGGCACAGTGGCTCATGCCTGTAATCCTAGTACTTTGGGAGGCCATGGCAGGAGGATCACTTGGGCCCAGGAGTTTCAGACCACCCTTGGCAACATAGTAAGACCCTGTCTCTACGAAACATAAAAAAAAAAAATTAGTTGAGCACAGTGGCATATGCCTGTGGTCTGAGCTGCTTGGGAGGCTGAGGTGGGAGGATCACTTGAGCCCTGTGCAGTGAGTCATGATTGCACTACCGCACACTCCAGCCTGGTTGACAGGGTGAGACCCTGTCTCCAAAAAAAAATTTTTTTTTAAGTCTTTATTAGAATTTAGATTTGCTTGCTTGTAAAGTTTTACTTACATGTAGTACAACATCCACTTCTGTTTACTTTGAAGCACTTTCTGTAGGTGGAACTTAGAAGTATCTGGTCTGTCCCAGCGCCCAGGTAGGCCATGCTCAGGGGCAGGCCCAGTGCTCTGCAGCACTGACCTTCGGTGGTGCTTGTTTGGATAGTGAGTGGAACTAGAAATTTTGGACCCCCTCACCCTCTAAGCTTCTCCATAGAAAATACAGGATGCCAAGTCAAGTTTGAATTTCAGATGATTTCAATGAGCAAATATATTCAATTTATTTGCTGATTCTGGCCACCCTGCTAAACCTCAGTCTCCTCATATGCAAACTGTATAATAATGGTACCTACCCCTGAGGCTTGCTTACCACCTGGTGTATATGCATAAGTATTTTATTTTATATGGCAACCCTAGTTTGGTAACTTATGCAAAGTTTTGCTCAAGTATTAGAGCCAGTTTTCTGATGCCAGGGCCTTATCCTCCATAATGCCTCAGTCAAGAACTCCTAAACTAAGAGCTCCAAATGAGTAGAGTAGCCAATAATAACATTAACTATCATGTTGAAAATGTAAATATCAACACAGTTGCCATATGCTAATTTTTTAATATTAATAAACACCCAGAAGCTTACTATATCAGTACTTGTATGTACATTTAAGGCTAAAAATAAAATTCAAAGAGATGCAAATTTCTCACAATTTTCCTAGTAAATCTATTTTTTTTTGACATGGGATCTCACTATGTTGCCCAAGCTGATCTCAAACTCCTGAGCTCAAGTGATCCTCCCACCTCAGCCTACCCAGTAGCTGGGATTACAGTTGCATGCCACCTTGCCCAGTTAATTTTTTAAGTCATGAACTCAAACATATTACAGAAGGTTCGAACTTTGATAGCTATCACTCTTTCAAAGTAGACTCTAGAGAAATTAACAAATGCATGAAAATTAAACTTAAGTATTTAACTTTCTCTCCCACTGTTCAATGCCTTCCTCTTGCCTTCCCAGTGGCAGCCAAATGTCTCTGCACAGTATTTGAGGCTCTCCAGGCTGGGTGCCGTGGCTCAAGGCCTGTAATCCTAGCACTTTGAGAGGACAAGTTGGGCAGATCCTTGAGCCCAGGAGTTTAAGACCAGCCTGGGCAACATGGCGAAACCTCATCTCTACCAAAAAACAAACAAACAAATAAGAAACACCCCAAATTAGTCAGGCATGGTGGCAAGTGCCTGTAGTCCCGGCTACTGAGACTGAGGTGGGAGGATTGCTTGAGCCCAGGAGGTCCAGGCTCTAGTGAGCCGAGATTGCGCCACCGCACTCCAGCCTGGGTAACAAAGCGAGACCCTGTCTCAAAAAAAAAAAAAAAAAAAGGGCTCTCCAGATCTGGCTGGGACTCAAATTTCAAATTTTCAGCCTCAGTTCCTATTAACTCTCAGTCTTGAACTCCACCCTAGAGTTCTTGTATTCCTCAACTTTATGATACACTTCCTGCTCCAATATCTGTCTTTGTCTTGAAGTCCCTTCATCCTGGAAAGTGCTTTCCATATCTCAACCATGGGAAATCTTTTATCTCCAGCTCAAACACCCAGTTCTTTTTATGATACAACCATTATCTCCTCAGCTAACTGGCCCTGTGGCTGATTATGTTATTATACCACATAGCATTGCTTGCCTTGCAATTGTATTACTCTTGTCTCCTTCACTAAAATTTAGTTTCTTATGGTCAGGGGCTGCTTTGTTTTATTCTTTTCCACATTGATTTAGTACCAAAACTGATGCCTTTCCCAAAGTAATTCCTTAATAAAATAACTGTTGAACCAAAGTTAGTCCCAAAATACAAGAACAGAGCTCTGAAAGTTGCAGTGCTGTTTGTTGAAATTTTGCGAATCCTCCAAAAAGAAGGCTAAATTGGTTTGGGTGTGCTCACGATGACTGGCAGTTAGGTTTTCAGCACTTAAAACCACTTTTCCTTGTCGTTAAAAACCGATACACATTCATTTTAGAAAATGTGTGAAGACACACACAAAGAAAAAAAATCATCAGTAAACTACCTTCCAAAGGTAGTAGCTGCTGGTTTTTCCCCCGTACATATAGAAATATTGTTTGTTTTCTCAGAAATTCTCAACAAAAGCAATATGGAAATGTAGACAAGGGCACATGGGAGAACAGGAGCGGATGTGAACTCCCAGGATCTAGTACTTCATGATTCTATGACCCTGCTTTAGTCTCTCCATCCCTCTCAGGCCCAGTTGCTCATCTGAAAAGTAGAAATATGAATACTATTTTTTATTCCTACAGGGGTTTTGGAAATATCAAATTATAAAACATTTGACAGTATTTTATAAATTAAAAAATACTATATGCTTGGTTTTATTAGTATGTTAACTGAATAGAAGATGACTCTATAGATAGATGGAGTGATCAGATTGAATCCTAAATAATAATTCCAGCTGGATGGACTTCTGCCTAGCTCTGTTACCTGAGTTACAAATAATCTTAACTTCACAAAAGGGAAAGGAACTTTTATTAAGCATCTATTACATGCCAGGTTCTGTGCTATCTGCCTTACACTTGTCTTCCCGTAGCACCACAAAATGCCCTTTCATACATGAGAAAAACCGAGATTCAATGAGCAAAGCCACTGGTATTGTAAGATTAAAACAAAGGTGCATCTGATTTGAAGTCCCATGTTCTTTTCTATTTTTAAGTTAGAGGCACCTTTTAGGGAAAGTATTTTCATGGAATTCCTCTTATTCTTATGGAAATTCCTACTCTTATAGAAACTTTCAGAGTGATGGAAGGGCAGTAAGACTGGAAACATGAGTTATTTTCATACAGATTCCCTTAGGAACATTTAAAGAAGTTGTGACTATTTCATTATTTCATCTTAGAAGAAACAGTGAACTAACTTTTTTGTTTGTTTGTTTTGTTTTTTTTTTTGAGACAGGGTCTCGTGCTGTCACCCAGGCTGGAATGCTGTGGTGCGATCAAGACTCACTGCAGCCTCAACCTCCCTGGCTCACGTGATCCTCCCACCTCAGCCTCTTGAGTATAGCTGGGAATAGTAGCTGAATGGCTGTGGTAGTAGCACTGCCACACCTGGCTAATTTTTTATATTTTTCTGTAGAGACAGGGTTTCACCATGTTGCCCAGGCTGGAAGAGTGGACAAATTTAAAAGGTGCTTGTTTGCAAGCTCATCAAAGGAAATAAATGGCAGATATTGACCTTTTGCATGTAATTTACCTAAAACTATCTTAAAATGTAATTTGGAAGTTTTTATAGCATGGTTTCTTTAGACCTAAACAGAGCTGCTGAAGGATGCTATAGAATTTCCTTCTTGATAGAATATTTGTTTTGAACAAGACAGGCTTATCTTTTTAGTGCTTATTCATAGTCCTAATTGGAGGTGGAAAACTAGACTCAATCAAGGATGAGCATTTAAGTAAACATGAAAGAAAAAAATCATTATAAATTCTGCTGAAACTATGATTAAATGATATAGCACAGAGGATCTAAAATGACATTACAGTACAGAGACACATGAGGGTGCTCTAACCAACTGCTATAATAAATAAATTGTTCAAATATTGGGGAAAAATTAAGGCCCGTTATGAATGGCAGTGATGAATTCTGACTTTTAACATTAGCTAAACAGAACAATCTTAGAATAGATGGTTTTAAAAAAAATGAAATATATTGCTCTCCCCTACCCCTCCCAGTTTAAAAAGTAGATGTTCATATTGGCCAATTTGGAAAATGCTGAAAAGCACAAAGAAGAAGAAAAAAAGTGGACTGATGTTACCGTCAGCCCTGGGAGGTGGGGGCTTTCTAGAGCCTTAGAGCCAAGCCAGTTGGAGGCTTAGCTCAGGAGGCCTGCCTTCAAACAAGCCCAGGCTGTTCTCATTTTGATTCCACAGACCTTCTGCTAGTACAAAGGGGGAGTAGAGACTGGGGGTCTAATGACGGCAAGAAGAGAATTAGAGACGCATGTTTATCTCAATACATTTACTCTCATTAAAGTTCATATTCACTGACATCATGCATCTCCTTGAAAAAGTCTGCCCACCCACCATTAATTAAAGCCACATTTTAAAAAGTCAGTGTGTGCACTTTTATTCCAATCAAAAGTAGCCTCCTAAGTTTTGCAGAGCAGGCAGGAGAATATCTGAGGCCTGACAGCTGTTCACCTCTACACGGTGAAGAATCATGTGATTTACATTAAAAGTTGTGTTTATTCAGGGCCTAAAATATAATAGCTATGATCTATTGTCTTGAAGAGTTGAAACATTCAATATCTAATGACCTATTTAGTGAAATTAACGTTTATTTTGATAAGTCAATGTTCTTTTGGATATAATATCTTTTATCTTTCCAAATAGAGAAATCTAACTATATACCCTGTTTGAACAATTAAGCAGCACACTCCTATCAAAGTCACCACACTTTATAACTTATACATGTACTATCAATGTTAGGACAAAGGTCAGTGTAAATTTTTTTATCCAAATCATTGCACAAACAGTAATTACCAATAGTTGTAGGATTGCACAACCATAGTCTATTTTCTTGGCAGTAGTGACTGTAAGTTCATAAATTCATGAAAATTAGGAATGTTGATTTTTAAAGTTCAAGAAAGGTACTATTTGTAAACAGTTCAGGTCACACTCATGTTATACCATGTGCTAAGCAAGAGTTCTTTCCTTCCAACTTCATTTAAATGAGATTTGTTCTCTCCAGGAGCCTAGTAAAGGGGTTTTCATCCATTCTTTTCTATTATTTTTCCTATTAAAGCCCCCCCAGGGACCTTTCAATTTTATGCTGATCTTTCTTTATATATTAATATCAAACATATTTTTATGTTATGTTGATAAAACACAAATTATCGTTACCTCTTCCTATTGGCAATTAGATTATTCTAGAATAGTTCTGAACAAATATTTGATTCACCCAGCCAGTTAATGCTTTCCACACAAAAGCATCAAGTACAGCATTAAATTCTCTAGTTATTCTGGTCATACCACCGTACCAAAAGACATGGGTCATCAATGGGTCTGAACACTGGCATTGAAATGGTTTAATCGTAAAGCACCCCTGGACTACGTGTTGAAACCTAACTTTCCAGTCCTTTCTACTAACTTCCTTGTGACCTTGAGTACCTTGAGGGCTTCAGTTTCCTCATTTAACAAATGATAGTTAGAGGGTGTACACTGACTGGAGCCCAGGAAGTTAGTCAGGTCTAGAGGAGAAGGGGCCAGAATACCCTCTGGGGATCATGTCTTCTCCTGGTCCACTTACTTATCCAGCACCAGAAACAACAAGGTGGGGCTTTTATGAGTGAGACTTGGGTCAGGTTCCCAAAGAGGGCATCCCTAAATCTAGAAGAAGCCGACAAACCATGCTTGATGAGTTGTTTTCATGATACATGTAAGAAAAGATGCTCTGGGTCTTTATATCCCTTAGATATAAGCATTCAGTGTACCATTGCTATGTGGGATGAAGCACTATCCTAACCCAAAGTTCATATCTTCTGCTTAAATGACAGTGTCCAGAGAGACCATAAAAGACTTGAATCAACACAATGCCAAACACAATGGGTGGACTCCTTCAACTAGCTGTAGGAAGGAAGGTGGAGTGTGGGCGGGAATATTTCAACCTAGTTATTGGTATTCTTCCGAACAAACAGCTAATGGCTGGGGGACAGTAGGAAGTTGTGACTACACAGCATTTTATCAATTCTAGGGAAGTTTAAGATAAGCTCTGCCTAAGTGGTTTATAAAGCCATGCAGCCTACAAAATGAGCACCGTTGCATTTCCATACCTTCCTGCCAGCTCTGTTGTTGTGAAGATTCATCAGGGCTCTGGCATCCTTTCCTTTCCTTTCCTTTGCATCCACAAATGCGCGGGCAAATTTGATCCCATAGTCAATGTTATCACTGCAGCCACCCCAATCAAAAATGCCTTTGCTGTCCTTGGCGCTTCCCATCTTCTTTGGATCACAGGAACAGGATTTTACTTCTCCTTGGCTACAGGCCCTGGTGATGGCAAATACAACTCCAGCTGAGGAGATGGCATAAACAAAGGCAGATTCCCGACTACCTGAAACAAAAATGCTTTTCTTAAAAGTGGTCCGGTAGCACTATTTCTGAATAACTTTCATATGATAATTGTTTAATATTTACTCTGTTTCAGACAACCTTTGCCACTAGACAACAAGGTACTGATATTCCTGAAGGGTTCTTTTCTAGAGCCCAGGCTCTTTCTTTAATATGAACCATCTCCATCTAATATAGGTTTTTGTCAATTTAGGTATCTGTGTGGCAGCTCTTCTTAAATAAGCAGTATCAAAGAAAAAGATGGCCTTGCCCAGCTCCTGGCTTCACATTAGTCTCAAACACAGGCTTGCCCTGTTTCAACAGAGAGCTCTAGATGTCCTAGAAGAGAGGAGCATAGCATCTCTAGGCCTTTTTCTTTACAGTCTGAATGCTACAATTCTATCATTCCACAATATAGTTGGGTACTCATGACACCACAGCTTTCCTCAAAATATCCTTCCAAACCTCCAGGACTTACTGAAGATACTCATATGCACTTAAATTATTGAGAATGAAATACTGAATTCAAAGAAATCTAGGGACTAAGGTGGGAAGAGAATTCTGGCAGTAACCAGCCCCTTGCATTAACACTGGAGAGCTTGGGCTTGGCATTGACTTTCATAAGTAATTGAGAGATTGCTGAAGGCAGTATGCAATATTCTTGAGTTACATACTATATGTCTAACTATTAAGGTGAATTTACTTTCTTCTGGAACACCTGCACTAATCACTGGTATTGGGTAAAAGACAGTGAAAAGTTTTTCTTTGGTTTTTCTGGAAGGAAACAAATTTACCGCCTATAATTAGACTTGGGCAAGAACCCTTTGGGGTGCTTTCTTAGAATTGTTCTTTATTAGAGCACAGGCTACTTTCACTTACAGGCTGAAAGGTACATATTTCAGTGCAATAACTACATTAAATTATTTTAATAATCTGTAGTAACTCATAACACGGTGTTGTGGTATAGTGACAGATATAAGGCTCTTTAGGGTCCGTGTGCACCTCATTTTTCAAGTGGAGCTGTATTTCATTGTTATTAGCATGCCCTTTTATTAATGGTTGCTGCGGCAAATATATTAACAATCAAAATAGAAGCTGGATAACCTAATGCCAATGCAAGGCAGAAAACAGAGAACCATTCGGTGATTCAATATGTCAAGAGGAGTGTGACTTTTTGAACCACACAGCTGGGAGAGCAAACCACCTTTTCACATTGAAGCCCTGCTTGTTTCCGTTTGTCATTCAGTGTTAAAATTTATTATACATCCCTTGCAATATTTGCTCTGCTAGTCTCATTATTAAAAATCAGGAAAACATATCTACACCGTATTAAATGGCACTTACCTCAGCCTTCAGAAAATATTTACCCCCTAAACCTCTAACCATCAAAAAAGGAATCAATCATGCCCTGTAGTTAGGTAAAATCAATTATATGACTATTCGCCATAGGTAGCAGGTAGTGCTCTCCAGAGGGAAATATGATGGTTACGAGAGCTGTTTTAAAGAGTCCCAGCTTATACTATATAGACCACAGATATTCTAAGTGGAATTGAGATGTTTTGTAAAAGAAGGCGACTAATACATGCTAATGTGACTTAATCTCAGATAGTGGCTTTCAGATAAATAAAACTTTTATTATATCCATTTTACAGTTTAGGAAAATACCTTTTCCATAGTTACGCCATTTATCTTCTAAAGCTTGGTTTGGGATTTAGAAGCCGGCGCCCATGTTTAGAGAGATCACATAGAGGAGGAAATTCCCAAAAGCTTAAGTATGTAGCACTAGTCTTATTTTTTAAGGAGAAAGAAGAGACATTTTATGAAGTGGTCTATTAAGGGAAAGGCATGGAAGACGGGGATGATACTATATCAGGTAACCAGACAGTATTTTGAAAGCGACAAGAGAAATAAATTGTCTAGGTGCAGAATTCATCCTGGTATAACTTGGAAACAATTACATTAACTTGTTGACTGAAAGAAAACAAATCACAATCTGCTTCATTTCAGAAATAATTTCCAAAGCAAAAATATGACTTTTCTAAATATTTGTCATGTATTATTCAAACACATTACTAAATAGCTAGATGTTCCTTTATTTAAATTAAAAATTTAGCACATTGACTGGTTTTTCATTTTACCTCCAGATGGTTTGGTACCGTGTAGATATAGCCCTAAAATGTTTTCAGTTAAGTGTTTAGATGAATCACTAAAATGTTATGTGTGAAGTAGTAGCACATTTCAAGAGCTGGCTTTGTAACAAAACAAATTTTGATCTTGGGCCTCTTCTTAGAAAGATCCTTTTTAAAGCTATCACAAAATGAAACAAAATCCAAATCTAAGTGGTGACATCTGTATTTCCTAATGTGTTGCTATTGAAGTTTCTCTAATTTTTGTATGGAGATAAATCAAGCACTGTCTATTAAGTACATAGGCACAGTTTTTATTTGGGGTAGAGAGATTGTTACCTAGGAAGGAAAACTCTAGAAGCTAGGGTTTCTTGAAGGTTATGGATTGTTCAATTCTCTTTAAAGTATTTGCTTTATAAAAAAATATTTATAAGGATGAGAACTAATTACTTTTGTGTTTTCTAAGGCTAATTCTAGAATTTTGGAGGTGTATTCTTGGAGGAATATTTTTAGATTTGCTAGTTCTGTCCTTGTTTCTCTGCCTGTGACTGGTAACTATCTGTTGAATGAGTAAATTACAAATGTTTCTAAAAATTGTACTGTCTTATTCTGACTCTCTAAAGTCAAACAGGCAAATGTTCTCCATTTCTCTATGACCACGGGACATTTTGGTAATTTTATGTTCTTCTTATAAATGGTCTTGCCCTTTGCCTTTCCTATTCATCTATGAGCATATTTAGGTGTCCACAACTCTAAGATGTAACTTTTTCTCCAAGCAACTAATTGTAGAAATCTTTGGATAGCTTCATTGGAATTTCTTGATTATTTCCAGGATAAGCTGCTTTAGGCCAAATTCAGCCTTCCCATAACCAACACAAAATCATCACTGACAGTCACAAGAGTTTGCATAAACATCTGAGAGGGAACCTGGCCTTCTGTGAAGAATGGAAAGAAATTGTGTAGCATGAGTGGTTTAAGTTCTGAGTACTTTGGCAAAGTATTCTGCTTCATCTGAAAAAAATCTGAAGGAAGTACAAGTTAGAATCTCTTATTTACCTGAGGCCTAGACTAATTTAAACTAGTTCTGTTTCCTCCAGTTCTGTCACCCAGGCTGGAGTGCAGTGGCAATATGTTGGCTCACTGCAACCTCCTCCTCCCAGGTTCAAGTGATTTTCATGCCTCAGCCTCCCAAGTAGCTGGGATTAAGGGCGTGTACCACCACACCCATGGGGTTTCGCCATGTTGGCCAGGCTGATCTCGAACTCCTGGCCTCAAGTGATCTGCCCACCTCAGTCTCCCAAAGTGCTGGGATTATAGGAGTGAGCCTGGCTGTTACCTCTAGTTCTAACCTCCTTCATCTCAGCAATTCTACAGCTCTGAAGAAAATAATAGTGTCAAGATTAAGTTACAGTATTTTATAAATGAATCCCCAGCTTTGATGGATATATTTTCTTTAGGATCACTGGTCAATATTGCTTCCTTTGATATGTGATCTAAAGGTTTTATTCAAATATGTAGACATCTTAATAGATCCAGAGATTATCATTTCATAAATGAGACGTACATCTAATTTGAAATCATTGCAAAATGGTTGTAAGCACTTTGAAAAAAAATCCCGATATGTTTTAAACACTGAGAGCCATGCATAATATATCCAAAGATTACTCGTGCTAGATATTTGCAAACTCTCTTTAACAAGGTCCAGTTTCTTTAATTGATTCACTGGCAAGATAATCTAGGTGAAGTCTTAAAATTCCATGAAGCTGAAATTTATTATTAACCTTTCAAAAATTTGCGATGTCATATTGAAACTCCAAAAGGAATGCAGAAGAATATAGTTCTTAAACTAGAGAATAAAATTGCAGAATATCGCAGTAAATTAACTTTAGGGATACTCTAAGAATGAGAGTACTACGCCCTTGGGGGATTTTAGAGACATTCAGTTATGCATTTGGCCTCATAAAACCCTAGGGCTGTGATGATTACATGATAGAAACACCCTCTGTTAAGCATTACCAAGTGCACAGTCCGGATGATTTTCTTAGGAATTGGGGGGGGGGGTAGGCAAAAACAAGTAAAAAGTTTCCTATTTTTGGGGTTTGCACATAAACTGCTGTGTTTTCTGTCAGATTTTCTAATAGCAAATGGACTGTGGTGTTTCCTGGAGAATGCTAATAATGCCAGGTTAACAGATGGGTATTATTTGAAAATGAAATATGATTTTCAATTAATTTTCTTTGATTGTGTCCTAGCTAGTGAGCTACTTTCCATATTCAGAACTTTTAAGAAGCTTACTACATAATTAGAAAATGTTTAAGGTTCCTGCTAAGGAAGAAAAAACCTCTATGTATTCATGTTTCCCACCTCTATCCTCCATAGCTATCCTTATTGCTTAAAATGTAGCTGGAAAATAATAGGTACCCACTACAAGTTTATCCACTCATTCATCATAATGAATGAACAGGGCCTGCAATACACAAGGCACCAAGCAAGGTGCAGGGAATATAGGTTAGTTTCTGCCCTTACAGAATTTACAATCTGTTGGGAGGAAAAATGTTGAATTTAGACACAGAGGCACCAAGGCTGAGTAGCTGAATGGAAGGTGAAAAGTGGTGAGTAGAGATTTGTCTCTGCTTCTTAATATCACTTACATGGTGTTTTTGCAATACTGATAATCCTTTGCTGAGAAAAGATTTGAAGATTCTATGCTGATGATCTGCTCAAATTCTTCTGGAGGAAGCCCCAGAAAGCCAAGGAAAAAGTCAAAAGAGACTTGTGGCTCCTCCCTCTCGTCTCTTAGAGACGAAGTCTGAACCTGGAGGATGTGCCGTATTGGAGTGATGGACAGAGCAAAGAGTGAAAAGACAACAGCCTGGGGTTCTACTTCTTCCTTTTAATTCACCTCTTACAAGCCTCTAGACATGTTCCTTGATTTCTCTAGTCCTCACCTATAGAACAGGGACAATGACGCCCAACTGAACAAACTTCTGATGGAATAAAATGCAATAGAAGATAAGCAGGGTCTTTGAAGATGGAGTAAGGGAGCTGTGCATGAGTAGAGAGCCATAGGGCTGGGTGAAGGCAGGAGACTTACTTCGGAGTAGGACCCTGCCAAAGAGGCTGTGATCCCTGTCCAGGGTGTTGCAATTCCAGCGGTGCTGGCGGAACTGGTGCTGGCATTCTGCTGTCCACTCGGCCACGCCCTGGCTAATGGCACGCATCACATCTGGATGTCGATGACACAGCTGCCGCTGGCTGCTCACCAGGCCTGGCACATTATCGCACATCACCCTGGAGGAGCCACCTGTAGCTCTCATGTACCTATAAGGGACCAACCAACACAGAGGTGAGGGCAACGTGAACAGGGAGTCCTGGCTCAGTGTTCCTGGGAGACTAAGGAGTTCAAAGCACTTTTCAAATATGAATTCCTTATCCTTCTGGTGATATTAGAAAGCAAGGGTATTTACTTTTTAATTTAGTGGAGAAACCGGCAAGGCAGACAGGCGTAGTGAGTGATCTTGCAGAAGTCATCCCCAAAATGCTGTGATGACTGTCTGTTGGACATGAAGCTAGGTCTACCAGATGATGCTCTGGGCAGGGGGACAGAGGCAAGGTCGGCATTTGGGGAAGTGAATGACGGGTAAGAAGCAACGTGTCTTGGGGAGAATGTGTGGAAGACTGTTCTCAAGAAGGCTCAGATCTCAGTGACACAATGTGTCTGGACTTGGCTTTGGGGGAAGCTGACCTTAGAAGCTCTTCGTTCCCATTATTTGACAGAATGTCTTAAAAACTGTCTGTATCTGTCTAATCAACACCTGCTGGTATCTGATGTTACACTCTCCTCACAGACAGGCTGTTCTTTCCTTACTGAAGAGCCTTTTAAATATTTCCATTTTGTAGCTCTTTTTGGCTTTTATAAAGATCCTTTGGAAAAAATTCTTTCTATTGTTATTAAGGACACTAAATGTTTGGAAGAATCAAACAGTGTTATAGCTCCATAAAGTACTTTTTGAAAAGAAACTTTAACAAAAAATTACATCATCATCTCTACCCAGATGTTCTCTATTAGTCGTGAAATGTTTAGAAAGGTACCTTTTATATAACCCAAGCTGCCATAGGTGTCTTTTGAAGCGATCAAACAAGGAGAATGTCTTTTTCTTGTATTTTCATTATTTTATATGATCATAAAATCGTTACAGCTGTGACTTCCAAAAAATATATTTAAGTGACAGCTGAGAGACAATGTGACAAAAAGCCTGAGCAATAAATAATGTTTATACACCCATGGAAACAGAAATAGTCATTTTATTGAAAAATGGTCAGTCTGATAAATCAATCTTTGATCCTGTGTCAGCAATGTCAAGGCTAAACGCCTCCCTGTTCAAAGCCGGCTTAGGAAGGAATTGAACCCCTCTTCCCATCAGCGCATTGCCTTGCTCCTTTGAAGAGCTCCAGTGTCTTCCTAAAAATTTCCCTGCTCTAGTCTGTAATTTAGGTGAGACCCCTTACCAGATTCTTTAAAAATTAGCCCACGATAACGGGTGTCTCTGAATCAATATTTTAATATCTGTTCTGAAACTTTTAGGTGCAAGGAAATTACAGGGCTATCAACTCTATCTCTTTCCAAGACCAGAAAGTCGGCAGATGGAGAACGGTTTCTAGATGGGGAGGGAATCTGCCTTTGGAACTTTTAGCGACCTGGTATGGTTCAACATTCCATCACTATGCAAAAATAAATAAATAAATTGCAGACCAACGTACAAAGGAAAGCAGCAAAGTTACTCTTTGCGGGGACGGTTGTGAACAAGGTAACATCTTAGAGACAGACCCCGGGGTCTGTAGCTTTGCATTAAAGCCATAGTCTCTAACTGGAGGCAGCAAAATGTTCTTCCGCCCCACTGGGGTGAACCTGGAATGTGGAAGGACGGGAAATAATACAAAGTCACACGCTTTAGGTTCTACAACTCCTGACTGGCTGAATTGGCCCGTCGATGTCGATTTACCTTGCGGCAGTTTTGGCGGGGTGGGGGCTGGGATGGGGGAGGCGGTTGTAGTTTTCAAGGTGAATTTACACACACACACACACACACACACACACACACGTCTGTGCTAGAGCTGGAGACCAGGCTAGCACGTCTCTCAACAGGATAAGAAATTGGCTGATTTTGCTGTCGCTCAGCTGGATCCAAATAAACCAAACATCGGAGCTCTCATTTGAGGGGGAATGTGGTTTTATGGAGTTGTCAAAGCTGAAATGATCTTCTGGGAAAAGAGAAGGGGCTCACCATGGGGCGATAAGAGGGCAGTAGCCAGGGTTCGGGCCAGAATCCGAGACTGCTGCGGCCGCGGGGGAACGCAGCCAGGAAGGGTCTATGAGGCCAATGCGGTCCCCATTCCGATCTCCAAAATCCCCCCGCGCCCGTGCGCGTGGACTTACCACCATGAAGAGTTGACCTCGGGGGTGAGCCAGGTCAAGAGCAGAGGGAGCCAGAGCCAGATTCCACCGAGAGGGGCGTTCATATTAACCCCCTTGCGTCTGCATCAGGTCAGACTCCGTGTGCGGGCGCCATGCGTGCCCAGAGCAGAAGCGCTCAGCTCCGGGAGCGCCTCGTCACGGCCGCCGGCGCCTCGCCGCGCCCCCGCCCCCCCGCTCGCGTCTGCGACGAGTGGCGAGACTCGCTGATAAAGTTTCAAACGATGGGCCCGGCGAGCGATAAAGGCCAGCCCGGGCCGCCTCGCCCACAGCCCAATTCCCCAGGCGCAGCGAGCGCCTGCAGCCCGAAAGCTCTGCGCGCCTCGCGCGCGCCCCTGTCCGCTCTGCTCCCCTCCGGGCGCAGCCGAGGGAGGGGGTGCTGCGCCTGGCGGGGGTGGGGAGAAACGCGGGGTTTTAGACACGGGTGCATGAAATTATGGCAAGAGATGTCTGGGGATGAGGTGAGGCGGGGAAGGGGGAACACCGCTGCATGGTTACGAGCACACGCGAATACAGGAACCTTTAGGGAAGCTCCAGGCCAAAGAGCATCCGTGGGCTCTCGGAGCGCGCGTTCCGGATTGCCGAGGCCATCCGCTGGCAAACAAGTCCCTGAGCGTGCAATGTGAGGAAACGAGGAAGGGGGCCGGGGGATAAGGAGATTACTGTGCATGGGATACAAGAATCCAGAGACGATTCTCAACTCATTGCTTCGCTTCTCTCCCTGAAGCTGGGATGAAGAGCTAGCACTTGTAAATTTGGAGCTGCCGCGTCTATGCAGGGCAAGGTTAGGGAGGGGCCAGGCCTCTGCGAAATGACCTGTTGGCTTTGATTCCTTGGTGCTGGGCTTAAATACAGAGCCCATAGGGAGGGGAACTTGGAGGGTCCATGACCCTCGGGACCTAACCCAGCAGTATCTGCCAAAGCACCCAGGAAAGATGCAGTTTTTACGCACACCCAGCTCCTCTCCGGAGCTGCGGAGCGCAAAAGATCACATAGAGAGGAACCGAGGCAGCCAGGCGTTCGCCGGGGGTGTGCGCCCTTGCACCTCCTGCCGCCTGGACGCTCAGCCTGTGCGCCTTGTGGAGGTTAAGGGACCCTCGGTCCTGGACCTGGGCCCCCGCCCAGCCAAGAGAGAGGGGCTTGGGCCCGCGGGTGGAGCATTTTGAGCAGTAGCTGGCTTGTAGCCGCGCCGTTTATCACCGGAAAGGAAGGAAGACCAGGAACTTGTGGCGGCCGTGAACTGTTCCATTGCTCTTTTCCTGGGGCGGAGGGACTCACTGCCCGTCCGAGGAGCGTGCTCTGGGGAATAGAGTGTGCGCCTGTGTGTATGTGTGGGAGGCGAATTGTTCGCAGGGCGTGGGGGAGGGGGTGCCGCCCAGATCGGAAGGACGGGCTCTCCCTCTCTCCAGCCCACCCTCGGGCCTGGACTGGCCAGAGCGTCAGCCCTCGCCGGCAGCGAGCGCGGTGAGAGGCTGGACAAGGCGAAGCTCAGAGACGCCAAAAACCTGAAAGATGCTGTCATCACCACCCCCTTCCCCCACGCTGGTCCCTGGCAGGTCCGGCCCCTCCCAGGCTGACCCAGATACATCCCCGTTTGGGTCCGGAAAGGGAGGGGAGGGAAACAAGCACCGCGCCACCCACGACTCGGGAAGAGCAGGGCTCCTCGCCAGGGCCGCTCCGTATCGCTGGGCCGCGACCCAGGGAAGTTCTGCTTGGTCTGCGTCGGGCGGGCGGGAGGTGCAGGGAGGGCGCGTGGGGCGGCAGGCAGCGGGGCGGGGGAGCGTTTCTGCTCGCCGTGTGTGCACGCCGGCCATGGGGAGGGTATGATAGGCACCAAAGAGCAACACGCCTCTCATGTATTTCCATGCTTATGCTCACAAACCTCCTTCCCCCGTGAAGCAGGGGAATAAACGAAAGCTTACCTCCACCCTTCTTTGTCCCGCGTTTTCTTGAAGTAAATCCAGACACTTAGGAAAGAAAAGGTGGTTGGCTCCGAGGAACCAGAAACATTGCCAAAATTTCACTTCTACCGTGAATAAAGTAGGAGTGTGGATGTGTATGTTGGGAAAGGTAGACAGTTGTATGATTCTCTCATGGAGATTATGATTTGAAACCACCTAAAAAACTCCAACTCAAGTTCCACCCATCTCAGCACATCGTGTCCTCACAGCTAAGGGGTGTTAGAAGTACATGGAATGTGACCATCAGCTTACAGGCCCTTGCTCTCCGCCCAGGGAATTAGTGAGTGGCCAGGAGACCTGCCCTTCAGTTGATGGTGAGGCCAATAGAATGACCTAAACCTGAAACAGACCTCCTGGAAAAGGAATGGACCATCCCCAAAAGCTAATTAAATCCACGCCAGAGGACTTCATCCTGGGGCAGGAGGAGGAGGAGTGCCACATGTCTCACAGAGAAGAAATTGGTTTTGGTGAAAGGCAAAAGGCTGAAAATGTTCGAGTGAAGCTAAATCCAGATGTGAAAAAGGGGTCCACCCAAACACCCCTTCCTGACCCGTCTAGAGGCCGTCTGGACTCAATGACTTGTCTCTTCCAGATCTGTGATTCCATTTCCCTCCCATTCTCCACCCCTTTCACTTATGAACCATTACTTAGCCCCAGTATAACTTATTTTCCTGCCAAGAAGGCCTTTACTCCCTCCTTGTCTGTACCTATTCTCTCGATGGACCCCTTCGCTTTGAAGATAAGATGTTCGCTAGTAGACATGGTTAGGAAATGCTCAAGAAAATTAGGAGGAAAGAAGGTTACAGCAAACCTTACTTCTTTTACAATCAAAACCACCATCCTAAAGAAGAGTTAATAAATAATGAAGTAAATTGCATATGACTTCAGCCTAGCTATAGCAGATGATGAGGTAAGGAAAGAAAGGGTCAGAGTGTCTTTAGATTTATTAATTTAAACATCTGATTTTTGATTTCTTCAATGAGAAATCTCAGAATTGACTGTAAAATTCATTTACAGTATACAGAACCCAATTCTCTTTCTGGAGCTTAATGTTAGTTTGCTTGTAACTTCAGTATAGCACTGTAGCCAAATGAGTCAGTCTATTTTCTTAGTTAGATCCATTGTTTGTCTAATCTCCCAGGGCAGTGTAAGAGAACTCATTTACAACTGAGCCATCTCCACCCTTTAAAAATGGAGAGTTACTTCTCAACCAAATAGTCATTTGTCTTCCAGTCTGAACTGACTTCTTCCTCAGGCAATGACTCCTAAGATAGCCACTCACTAACCAAAGGATAAGTTATAGTATCAATCATTTAAATCTCAGTGTGCCTTTAAATTAATGTGCACCAAAGTTTTTTGCTTCCAGCCATGAGAGAGTAGCAGGTACCTGAGTAGCTCTCCTTTTCAGGTATTGGACAGTAGGCCCCACACGGCTGTGATCCTTGAGAGAAGGAAAACACATTAGTTTTGCTCCACAACTGTCTTACAATTGTCCAGGTTTTTCTGCTGAAGAGAAAAACATTTTTCTAGAATGTAGGAAGGTAGAATACAGGCAAGGCAGTAGTTTCAGTTAAGGAGGGAGAGACTGGAGTTTTGGGCTGTTGAAGCAGCTGAAATTTCTGAAGATAAGTAGCTGTGGAACAGGGACTCCCCGGCAAGTCTACATGGAGATTCACCACCAGTCTGGGCCAACAGCTAAGCTGAATATAGACATGACAAAACTCTGCAGGGCCTAACAGAGATTACCTGCTGCATGTAGTGCATTATTGAGAGACATTGGAGTTCCATCACAGCAGGGCAGAGAGACCTCACTGAGCACGTCAGGGATTCAATTGAGATGCTGGAAAGGCCTTGCCTTAAAAGCAATAGTCAGGCTAAAAAGCATGTCTTAGAGCAAAAATCAAAATGTTGTTTCTCCATAGCACATACTGTAACAAAGAATGATAAGAAATCAGACAGGACCAGGGAAATGTATAAGAATGAAACAACACCATTAAAAAAAAAAACAACATGATACAGACTCTCTGCAATGGATAATTAACAATAAAAAATTTAATAGGCTGGACACGATGGTGCACGTCTATAGTCCCAGCCACTTGGGAAGCTAACAAAGGAGGATCGCTTGAGTCCAGGAGTTCAAAACCAGCCCAGGGAAACATAGCAAGACTCTGTTTCTAAACAAACCAACCAACAAACCCAACAAACAAATATGGACAAGTGAAAAACACACAAAAGTGATCTATACTTAAGAGAAAGCAGTCAATAGAAACTGATCCTGAGATGGCCCAGATATAGGAGGAATTGGCAGGAAAGAAATTTTTAAAGTAACTATTATAAATATGTTCAGGTATTTAAAGGAAAATAGAATGAACAAGTGGACAATGAACAAATAGAGAATCTCAGCAGAAAAATGGAAGCCAAAAGAAAAATGAAAATTCAAAACCCCGTTAGTACAATTATCTAATCTGCAAATTTGTACTTTCTGAAATGGAATTCCAGAAAGAAAGCAGAAAGAAAATGGGGCAAAAAATATTTTGGAACTAATGCCCCAAATTTGGCCCAGATGATGGAAAACATAAATTTACCAATCTAAGAAAGGTGGAAAATCCCCAAAAGAATAATTGCTCAGCATATCACACTGGCACACATCAAACTATTTAAAGCCATGGATGAAAAATCTCTAAAGCAGCCAAAGGAAAAAGATACATTAAATATAGGAGAACAAGAATATGAATTACACCTGGCTTCTTATCAGCAACAATGGAAGTCAGAAGACAATAGAATGACATCTATAACACGCTAAAAGAAAAAAAAGTCCACATAGAAATCTATAATCAGTGAAAATACCCTCTGAAAATGAAGTGGAACTCTTCTCTTGCTTCTTATTCTTCACTTAACCTTAGGAATAAGAACCACATTGCATGAATAAGAGCAAAATGAAAACAGAGCAACCTGAATAAAGTCTAAAGCCAACCCTAGACAGGATCAAGATTTCCCAGTGGTACTTTTTTTTGCTATCCAAAAGAAAACTCCACTTTTTTTTTTTTGTTAGAGTCTCACTCTGTTGCCCAGGCTGGAGTGCCGTGGCATGATCTCAGCTCACTGCAACCTCTGCCTCCTTTGTTCAAGCAATTCTCTCTGCCTCAGCCTCTTGAGTAGCTGGGATGACAGGTGCCCACCACCACGCCTGGCAAATTTTTGTATTTTTTAGTACAGACGTGGTTTCGCCATGTTGGCCAGACTGGTCTTCAACTCTTGACCTCAGGTGATCTGCCCACCTTGGCCTCCCAAAGTGGTGGGATTAAAGGCGTGAGCCACCACACCTGGCCAACTCCACCCTCCTTAAAGGAACATAATATCATTCAGGATCTCCACAAATTTTCAACAAATTAAAAATTATTTTTTAAAACTCCAAACAAAACAAAACCTAGGAAAAAAAAAACAACAGAAAATAGAAATGGACCCACAGGTAATTTAGAGTTCTGACTTATCTGAGAGGGACTCCAAAATAATTAAAAATGTCTTTTTTTTTTGGCCAGGCATGGTGGCTCACACCTGTAATCCCAGCACTTTGGGAGGCCGAGGCGGGTGGATCACGAGGTCAGGAGATCGAGACCATGGTGAAACCCTGTCTCTACTAAAAATACAAAAAATTAGCCGGGCACAGTGGTGGGCACCTGTAGTCCCAGCTACTTGGGGGGCTGAGGCAGGAGAATGGCGTGAACCCAGGAGGCGGAGCTTGCAGTGAGCCCATATCACGCCACTGCACTCCAGCCTGGGTGACAGAACGAGACTCCGTCTCAAAAAAAAAAAAAAAAGTTTTTTTTTTTTTTTTAAAAGAACAGACAATTTTAAGACAGAGTTGGAATCCAGGCAGAAGACTTAACTAAAAATCCAGGAGTAGGGAGAGGAGAACAGAAGCAGTGACTGCAAGTAAGAATTAGATAGATGGGTTGAGGATCTATCTATAATCGGTAGAACAGTGGATTAGTAAGCCAGAAGAGAGGTCAATATTGAATATCCAGATTAATGCACAGAGAGTAGTAAAAGGATAGAAAATATATAAAAGAAAAAGATAAATATGATTGAGTGAAAAGGTCTAAGCTAATTGCAACTGGAGATCTAGATGAAGAAGAGAGAATGGGACTAAAGAAATATTTGAATAACTACCAGTTGAGAATTTTCCAAAACTGATGGAAGAAATCAAACCACATATTCAAAAAAACCCTACAAACTTGTAGCAGATTAAATACAGAGAAAACTACGTTCAGGCACATCACACATACATTTCTGACAAAGGCAAAAAGAAAATATTAAAAGCTGCCAGATGGGGAAAAACATTAATTGGAGGGGAGAAGTCACAAGATATGGCTGACTTTTCAACAGAAACTATTGAAATCAGAAGATGGTAGAATGGCATCTTTAGAAAAGAGGTGGAGTGGAGAAGGATACTGTCAACTTGGAATTCTATAGTCATTGCAAAGATTCTTAAAAAGTTAAGACAAAATAAAGATGCTTTCAAATAAAAGGTAAGAAAATCCCTTATTAGCAGAGTTGATGATAAATATTAAGCCAGTTATTTAAGCTGAAGGACAATGATCCAAGATGGAATTATGGAATCAGAGTCCGCTGCTGGTTTTTGTGTTAGTGATGTCATATATTTTCTTCTACACATTTTAAACTTTTAAAAGATATCATAATCATCATTTTAATTATCAATACTATTTTATATTTTTCTATTAATTTACCTTTCCCAATATTCATATTCCTTTTTGCAATTCCATAATTCCATCTGGGCTCATTTTAAGTACTACTCAATGGTGGTGAGTCTCCCATTTTGCTTTTTTTCTGCTATCCTGCAGCCTGGACACAAGGCAGCAAAACCGTGAAGTGGGAGCTGGCATGGACAGAAAGGCATACACGAAAGGTATCTGGATTCAAGTAGTGTGAAAGAGATTTCTAACATACCCACAGTGAGTGGGAGAAGTTCCCTGGGCTCCCCCCTTTTAATTCTTTCCCATTCCACACCCCTAGGCAACCCTATGTCAATGTTGGCAGCAGTGACAACAGCAGCAGTGAGAGCCCATAGGTGCTTAAAACTCTGAGAGATGGGAAACTTTCTCTCCAGAGGAACTGTGTTCCCAAAGAGATGAGATGAAATTCCATAGCTTTTTTTCCCCCTCTTTCCTTCTGCCATGTGGTCCTAGACATGGGTGTAATACATACAGGAAATGTATGGCAGAGTGAGACAACTAAAGCCGAAGTTTCTGGCCAGAGGACCAAAAAGAGGAATCCTTGAAAATCAGAAAGTACTTAGGTAGTCAGGGGGAATGAGAATCTTGGGAAAACAGTCATATAAAGTTGTATGTGAAGTCCTGTGCTTACCCTCTAAGTTACGTACATGTGGATTTGCCCCTAATGATCACATCAAAAACTTTGAGAATGGAACTATGGGATAGACCACAATCCAGGTCCAAGACAAGACAATGGGTTTTACACATGAGACAGGCATGAATAGAATTACAAAGCCTTTGAAAACTGAACTAACATCAGAACCAGAACCCACATAAGGCTGGTCAGAATTTGTGGCCTGAACCCAATTAGGTTGCTTGATCATACGTTGAAACAAGAATATCAACATTCCACATAGATAGGATTTAAACAAGACCCAGAGTCTCTTAACATTCTATTCTGGATGTCCAGGATACAAGAAAAATTACTTGGTATACAAAGAACTAGGAAAATTGCAACTCAAATAGAAAAAGACCATCAAGAGACACTACTGCCTAGGTGACAAAGATGTTGAAATTATCAGACAAAGACTTAAAATCAGCTATTATAAAAATTCTTCAAGAAGTAAGGATGAATACTCTTGAAACAAATGGACAATATAAAGTCTCAGTAAATAAACAAAAAATTTAAAGAGGAAACACACGGAAATTTTAGAACCGAAAAATTTATTTACTGAAAAATCTATCTCAATGGATAGAGGTGATAACAAAATGGAGATGACAGAGAAAGATGTGAATGAACTTGAAAATAGATCAGTGGAAGTTATCTAATCTTAACAGCAGAGGAAAAAAATATTGAAAAGAAATGAAGAGATCCTTGGGAAATCTCTGGAATAATACTCCAAGGTGCCACACTGTGTCACTGGAATCCAAGAAAGAGAGGAGAAACAGTCCACTGCAGCAAAAAATATTTGCAGAAATGGTTAAATACTTACTAAATTTGGCCAAAGGTATAGACCTAGAGATTCAGAAAGCTCAGCAAATCCAAAGAGGATACCTCCAAATAAATTAATGCTGAGATACATAAAAATAAAATTGCTGAAAACTAAAGGCAAAGACAAAGTCTTGTAAACAGACAAATACAAATGATGCATTACTTATGGAGAACAAAGAGGAAAGACGATTTAAATGACTTTAGATTTCTCATCACAAATTATGAAAGCAGAAGAAAGTGGAACATTTTTTTAAAGCACTGATAAAAAGAACCATCAACCCAGTATTCTATATACAAAGAAAATATCCTTAGTGAAAGTGAAATAAAGACATTCTCAGATGAAGGAAAAAAAGACAATTCATTGTCAGTACACCTGTTCTAAAAGGCTTGCTAAAAGAATTTCTTCAGACAAAAGAGAAATGATATAAAAAGGAAACCTGTAAAATATGAAGGTAGGAGAAATGGTAAATATCTGAATAAAAGTTGCAGACTCTTCTAGTCCTCCCCAGTTCTTTAAGAAGGCAGAAAAGGGGAAACAGGATTGAAAAACCAAGATAACACACAGAAAACAAATAATTAAATGATATACTTAAATCCAAACATACCCATAATTATATAAAATATTCGTGGTCCAAACACAATTGTTTTCAAAATTGATGTATTTATTATAATAAACATAAAATTCAGGAACAACAATAGTAGGTGGTATTTGGTAATAGAAATGAGACTTAAAAAACAGAAGTGGTATAAACAGGAAAACAGGCAATAATGCAGTTAGAACCATGAGACATCATTAATACTAAACCACAATCTATGAAGAGAGGAGGTAAATAAAAGAGTGATAGCTGAGTTTGAAATGAGATATTACCACCTACCAACCAGAATAACTAAAATTTTATCAATCTGACAATGCCAACAGTTAAGACATGGAACAAATGGAACTCTCACTCCTTGCTAGTTGAAGTAAAAGTGGTAAAACCACTTTGGAAAACTGACAGAATCTACAAACTCTGAACACATGCATTCATATTGTTTAACAAGTCCACTCTAATTATATACTTAACCAAAATGCATACACAACAATTTTAAAACAGAGATTTGCCGAATGGATAAAAACACAAGTATATGCTGTCTACAAGACATTCACTTCAAATACAATTATACAAGTAGGTAAAAAGGAGAAGTACACAAAAAGATAAATGACACAAACACTAATTAAAAGAAAGGCAAAGTTGATATATCAATATTAAAGCAGATATCTAAGCAAAATAAAAGTTACCTAGGATAATGAGGGAACATAACATAATGATAAAATGGTCAATTCACCAAGAAGACATACTGTCCCTAAATGTGTATAGACCAAACAACAGACCTTCAAAACATACGAAGCAAAAATTCGACAGAACTAAAAGGAAAAAAACAGACAAATGCACAATTACAGTTAGAGATGTCAACATTCCTCACTCAGTAATTGATAGAACAAATAGAAAAATCAGGAAGATACAGAAAAACTCAACAACACCATCAACCAATTGCTTGGAAACTAAGCAACACACTTCTAATAGTCTTTGGATCATAAAAGATGTCTCAGGGGATGTTAGAAAATATTTAAACTGAATAAAAATGCATTATTGTGAAACTATATTTAATATAGATTCTAATAAGTCAAGAATACATGTTATAATCTCCTGGGTAACCACTAAAAACTAACAAAATATATAGCTGTTCCAGTTTTCTATTGCTGTATAACAAACCGCTCCAAAACTTAGCACTTCAAAACATCAATTTATTACTATATTTCATAGTTCTGTGGGTTGACCAGACTTAGCTTGGTGGTTCATGCTTGGGATCCTTGATATCATTTCAGGGGTTGCAGCTGGGACTGGATTCATCTGAAAGATTGACTGGGCTGGAGGTCCCATGTGGCTTTTTAACTCATATGTCTTGCAGCTGTCATCCTCTACATGGCCTAGACTTCTTACTTGTGGCGTAGGATTCCAAGATGAAGGAGGTAATAGTTGCCAAACTAGTTAAGAACTACACCTGGATCTCATCAAAGCAGTTGCAGGATCTGCCCAGATTCAAGAGAGGGAGAAGTAAACTCTGCTTCTTGATAGGAGAGTAACAAAGTAACACTAAAGGAGAGCATGTGGCAATAGAAAATGTTATTATTGCCATCTCTGGAAAACAGTCTTCTACAGTCTTCCCTTTGGACACAACAATTCACATTCCTTCCACATGGGCAAAATAAACCCACTCTCTCTCCCAAGTCCCCTAAAGTCTTATTCCAATATGGCATTGTCTTGAAGTCCAGGACCTTGTCATCTAAATCAATTACAAATGCAGATAAGGCTCCTCAGGTGCTGATCCTAAAATCTTTATGAAAATGCAATAGGCATAGAACAGTCATCACAGTTTTGGAGAAAAACAACTTGGGAGATTTACATTATGAGATATCAAGCTTACTTACTATAAACTGTAATAATTAGGGGAAGGTGATATGGAACAAGAATAGTCAAATAGGCAAATGAAACCTAATAAGAGTGCAAAAATAGACCCATATATAGGACCAACTTCATTTTCAGCAAAAGTGCCAAGCAATTTAATGAGGAAGAAAAGAGAATGATTAAAGTTTTCCAATTTCTAATTTTAAGGGAAAAAGAGCTACTACTTCCCTTTAGACTTTCCATCTGGTATTATGTTAAAATTTTAAGGATCATCACTAAAAAGAATTTTAAAAGGATGTAAATTTATAATCTAACAAAAAAAATGGAGGGGGAATAAAAAAACAAACTCCATACATTCAGTGGAAAGAAAGTAGGAAAGGAGAAGAGCTTAAAAGGAGGGCAGAAGGGATGGTAGAGATAAATGCAAATATATCAATAATCAAAATAAATGTAAATGAGTTGAACTTTCCATCTCTATTCAAAGACAGGGATTGGTAGATTGGTTTCCTTTTAAACCAAGTTGTATGTCATTCAAAGAGATATTAGAACTTAAGGACACAGAAAGGATGAAAATATAACTATCTTATAATCAGAAAAATTAGATGTTAAGGCAAAAACATTAGTAGAGATAAAAAGGTTGATGATATCATGATAAAGATACAATTCACCTGGAAGATAACAATAATTTTAATTTCACCTAACAATACAGTCTCAAATATTCATACCAAAAATGAACAGAAATATTAGGTTAAACGGACAAATCCATTGCCTTAGTGAGAATTTTAACTCATCTTTCTCAGTAATTGACTGTATCAGTTTGCTTTTGGTAAGTAATACATCACCCCAAAATTTAGATGCTTAAAACAGCAATCACTTGTTAGCTCATTATATTGTGGGTCAGAAATTTAAACTGGGTTCATCTGGGTAATTCCTCTGTTGATCTTCACTGGGGCCGTGCATGTTTGATGGCGTTGCTCACATGTCTATGAGTTTACTGGAGTGATAGATATCTGGCCCATATTTATCCCATTATCTATTAAGTTAATGGACCTTGTTCATGTGATGGAAGATCAGAAAAGTAGCAAGGAAACAAATGTTAATGCACAAGCACTTTGCAAGCCTTTGCTTGCATCACATTTGCTAATGTCCCACTGGCTGAAAAAGGTCATACGACCAACCTGGATACAAGGGGTGGAAGAAGAGATTCCATTTTTTTTTGATGGACCTGCTATCTCATTTCAAGGGTATAGATTCAGGTGGGAAAATATTTTGTAACCATTTTTATAGTCTACATATTGATAGAGCAAGAAGACAAAAAAATTAGTAAGGCTCTAAGAAGTTTTGAACTATACAAAAAGTTTTGTATGCTTTATATATAAAACTTATACTCTACAATTAGAAAATACAAAATCTTTTAAAATGGACATCATCCACCTATAAAAAATAAATAATATACAAAGCTAAAAAATTATTTTCAGCAAAAAAACCAAAGAACTGCTCTTTTATAAACCCCATTTTCAGGCCAAAACTCAGTTAAGCTAGGAATTAGTTATAAGATAACTTTTTAAAAAGCGTATTTAGAAATTTTTTAATGTTTCTTAAAAATTAATTGATTAAAACAGAATTCATAATAGGAATTATAAAATATTTTGAATGCAAAATATTGGGAAGACTGTGGCATAATTTATGAGATATAGCTAAAGTGATATTTAGATAAAAATTCTAGCTTTAAGCGTTTACATTAGAAAAGATGAACAATGTAAACTAATGAGTTGTGCACATTGTCTTAAGTTAGAGAAAGAACAACAGAATAAACTCAGGAAAGCAGAAGGAAGAAAGTGAAAAAGAACATAAAGTAATGAGATAGGAAACACAGATTCATTAGAAAGGTTCTATAAAAACAAATGCTAGTCTTTGAAAAGATTAATAGACATGTCTCTTATAAGACAAATACAGAAAAAATGACAAAGGCATGCACTGTTAAGAAAAAAGGAGAATTACAGGTTCAGTAAGATTTGTAAATTAGAGACCCTGAACTCATTTAAACAAAACCAAATAAAGACAATATAAGAAAAAAATATTTATGAATCTAGCTGCAACTATAAGAAATAAAATATGATAAAACCATGTGTGTATATAAATCATGGTCAAGGAATTAAAGAATACTTCAACAGTTCAAAAAATCTGCCAATAAAACACCATACTGTCTGCAGGGAAAAAAATTGAAAATCTTTCAATGTCATTTAATACATAAATACTTTTGAAAGGGAAAAATATGATTATTCCAAAATATGCAGAAAAAATGTTGGGTAAAACTCAACAGTTGACATGAATTGTATTTTTTTTTAAGAAAAACTTTTTACACAACAGCAATAGGATAAAACTTTTTTTTTTTTTGAGTGAAGTTTCGCTCTTGTTGCCCAGGCTGGAGTGCAGTGGCATGTTCTTGGCTTACTGCAATCTCTGCCTCTTGGGTTCCAGCGATTTTCCTGTCTCAGCCTCCCGAGTAGCTGGGATTACAGGCACCTGCCCCTAGGCCCAGCTAATTTTTGTATTTTTAGTAGAGGCGGGGTTTCACCATGTTGGCCATGGCTGGTCTTGAACTCCTGATCTCAGGTGATCCACCCGCCTCGGCCTCCCAAAGTGCTGGGATTACAGGCATGAGCCACTGTGCCCAGCCAAAAACTTTTTTAATAATTGAAAGGAATCTAACAGACTTACAGCAAATGTATCATATTCAATAATGAAATATTATAAGTATCTTCAAAGTTACAAAACACGAACATCCATTATCACCACTATTATCAACTATGGTACTGAGATTCTAAAACATTATGATAATAAAGAAATATGAATTACAAGAAATGCAAAAAGAAAATTTTTATTATTTGCAGATGATGTGAACATGTACATGGAAAACCTAAAAGTATAAAGAACAAGACTATTAGAATAAACTGGTCATGGTAGCATGCACCTGGAATCTCAGCTACTCAGGAGGTTGAGGTGGGTGGCTTGCTTGAGCCCAGGAGTTCAAGGCCAGCCTGGGCAACATAATGAGACCCCATCTCTTCATAAACTCTTAATATATTGGCAGCAAATAGATGAATGGAATAGAATGTAAAATTCAGAAACAGATCCACAAGTACATTAGAAATTAGGTGTAGGAAATAGGCACCACTTCAAATCAAGGGGAAATGATGGATTATTCAATAATGGTGCTGTGAAAATTGGCTCACAATAAGGAAAGAAATGCTATTAGATGACTTTCATACTGTGCACAAAAATAATTTTCAGATATATTAAGGACCAAAATATGAAAAGTAAAACTTTAAAACAGAAGAAAATGTAGGTAGATATTTTAAAGGTTTGGGTAACAAAAAACACCAATGACAAAAGGTAAGCAGTAGATAAGAGATATTTCAACATACGTAACATATACAGATAAGTATTTCAAATATTTAAAGTACTGAAAGTCAACAAGAAAAAGACAATCCAGTAGAAAAATAGGCAAATGATAGTAAAAAGCAATTTATAGGGGAAAAAGATCATACAGAGAGATGCTCAATCTCACTTGTAATCAGAAAAGTACAAAATAAAACAAAAAAATCAACTATGTTGAATCCATCAGATAGAAGAAAATTTAAGTCAGTTAATATTATGTGTTGGCAAGTGCAGGGGTAGTGAACACTCTTGTGCACTGCTAGTAAGTCTGTAAATTAATATAGGCTCCTTGAAGAGGAATATAGCGGTGATGCAATCAAGCTCTCCCCTGGAAACAGATGGAGGATAATTCAAGGAGCTTTGATTTACAAAGAGACTATGAAGATGTGAGCAGAGGAACTGTTACCACCTCCAGACCCAAAGGGACAAGGAGAAGGAGTAAAGGTTCATGGAACCCAGAAAGGGAAAATCTTGTAGAGATTGCTTTGAGAGGAGCAGCGCTCTTTGGTTGAGGGACACAGCACAAGAAATCTTGTAGGAGGGAGCTGGTAAATAAATACCTAGACTGCACTCTCCCTCGGATATTCTGCTGGGGTTCCTCATTGGATAAACCCAACCAGGAGCTGAAGGGCCCATTGATGTAGTTCATAGAGTCAGCCTCCCAGTGTGGGGTAGGATGGAGAAAGGAAGGCTCTGAAGGGGCAAACAGAAGATAACTGGCAACATCAGTAGGTAACGAATTGAAAATATTTGTGCCCTACAACTAGCTATTCCATTGCTAAATATAGTTAAAGACATTTTGTTGTGCATCAGGACACATGTACGTATGCATAGTACAATACTGTTGAGAAGAATAAGTGAAAAATAACTCAAAATTTTATCAGTGAAGGAATAGAGAGGTAAAATATGGGATGAACATGTGATGGCATACTGTAGAGCAGTTACATGGAATTAATTACGTCTTCACTTTTTACGTGGATGAATCTGAAAACATGTTGATGGAAAAAATAAAGAACAGAATGAAGCAACATTAGTATAACCCCATATTAGTTGGGAGTGTCTTTAGCACCACTGACAGAAAACTTAGCTACAGCTGCTTAATCAAATAGGGGTTTACTTTTCTCATGCTGTAAGAAGTCCAGAGGTAGACTATCCAGAGCTGGTGCAGCTGCTCTAGGATATATACAAGGAAGGTTCTTTCTGTCTCACTGTTCTTAGCGTATGGCTCCATCTTATGGCTTTGAGATATTTAGTAACAGCCCCAGTGCTTAAAATGGAATATTTCAGTTTATTTAGCAATTCTATTAACCTGGGCTTTTCCATGTCTTTAGTATTAGTTTTCAAATAGACTTGAAGTAAGTAAATACTTTTAAAATCAGGTGAATTCAAATCAAGAAGAAGCTGAGAAAATATGTATATCTCAAGTGCATAACCTCTGGTGCCCATGATGGTATGTAAAATGTTTCAGGAAGATGAGGTCCTCTGTGTGACTTGGGGAGGTGAAAGTGTAGGTAGGTGTTAGGATAAGTACCAAGTGGACAATCTGAACAAGATTGAGTCATATACATTTCCACACCGCCACCAATCTTCATCTGTGGAACAACAAGAATGTAATCTCTAGTTCTCTCCGTTATCACAAGAGGGTTTAATAAGTTTGGCTTTATATACAGTGGTTTCTGCTTCTAACCTGCAACTGATTGCACATCTTTGCATTTGAGTATGTGCAGTTTGTTGAAGAGGAAGAAGAGAAATAGAGGGAGTCTTATGAGATAAATTATTCTCTGTTTGACTATTAGCTGTCTTGTGGATTCTGAGCCAGTTTAGATAATTTAAGTATTTTTAATTATGTCACTGTATTATAGAAAATATTTATTTCAAACAAAAATATGGCAATTTGAAAAATCTGACTCCTTTTCTCACACAGAGTATCACTTTCAGTGCAAGGCACTATAACATATGCTTTATTATGAATAACAACAATAGAAATTGTACTGACTACCATTTATTCAGTTTATACCATGTAGCAGGTATTGTAGAAAATAATTTATGTGGCTTAGTTCACTTAATCCTTATAGCAACCTTATTTATTTTATTAAATAAGCTTATTATTATTATTGAGATGGAGTTTCGCTCTCACTGCCCAGGCTGGAGTGCAATGGTACGATCTTGGCTCACTGCAACCTCCACCACCTGGGTTCAAGCGATTCTCCTGCCTCAACCTCCTGAGTAGCTGGGATTACAGGCAGGCACCACCATGCCCGGCTAATTTTGTATTTTTAGTAGAGCTGGGGTTTCTCCATGTTGGTCAGGCTGGTCTTGAACTCCCAACCTCAGGTGATCCACCCACCTCAGCTTCCCAAAGTGCTGGGATTACAGGCGTGAGCCACTGCACCCTGCCTAAATAAGCTTATTAAAATATACGTTTGATTACATTAGCTAAATGACTGGCATATAGTAAATGTCCAATTAAAAGTGTTATTTTTAGTATAATTATTGTTATTTTATAGATGACATGGTAGATACATAAAGGGCTTAGGTAGCTTTCTGAAAGCTGCAGAGCTAGTAAGTGGTAGAGCTGAAACTGGTACTTGGATCTGTCTGGCTCCAAGTCTGCATTAACTATAAAACTCTACAACAACTTCTGTGACATTGCATTTAACACTTGAACAAAAACCCTAACTCAGGATATTTATGTTTTGGATTAGGAAACTAGGTGTCATAGAAAATAATTACTAATAATAATCATTTTTTTCATGACCTATTCAAGGGCACTTCTGGTTGGTGACAGAGTTGGGTTCCCTGGGAAGAAAATCCTGGTGGAGATTAGTATATGGGACACATTAGGAGTGCTCTGGAAAGCAATACCTGTGCAAGGAAAGGCAAGGAAATAGGATTAGGGAGAGGGAGAATATGGGGTGTGATGCCCTCTCAATGAAGGCCTCAGCCATCCCCACTGGGAGTTCTAAAGTGGGATTGTCTTTCAGAGTTGTCTTGAGTTGGGATGAGGGGCCCTGAAATTGGGGCCTTTCTATCCCTAAGTTGACCAGTCATTTCTGGGAATAGGAAGTGCTATAGGGAACTCAGCTATCTTTGACAGAGAAAACTCAAAGAAAGCTGAGGGCTTAGGGCTGTCTGCTAACTGCACTCCAGCCCCTGGAGATAAGTCATTTATTCTTAAATGGAGATTTGGGAGCCACATCACACATCCACTCCAGTATACAAAACTTTATTAAGAAAAAAAATCTACTATTTTTCTTTCATCCTATGCTGGTATTCCTATTTTATTTAGAAAGTGCATAATAACTAACCTTTTGTTTCCATATTTTAAGTTCAATCTTGGTACACCAGAGCTAACCATGTGTGTTAATTGTAATATTACCACTAATATGACAGTTAATTATAATATTACCACTAACATAACAGTTAATTATAATAACACAGCTAACTTAATAGTTTATTTATTTATTTATTTATTTTATTTTATTTTATTTTATTTTATTTTATTTTATTTTATTTGAGACAGAGTCTTGCTCTGTCGCCCAGGCTGGAGTGCAGTGGTGCAATCTCGGCTCACTGCAAGCTCTGCCTCCTGGGTTCACGCCATTCTCCTGCCTCAGCCTCCCGAGTAGCTGGGACTACAGGCGCCTGCCACCAGGCCCGGCTAATTTTTTGTATTTTTAGTAGAGATGGGGTTTCACCGTGTTAGCCAGGATGGTCTCGATCTCCTGACCTCTTGATCCGCCCGCCTCGGCCTCCCAAAGTGCTGGGATTACAGGCGTGAGCCACCACGCCCAGCCTAACTTAATAGTTAATTGTAGTATTACCACTGAAAATTCTAGGTGTTTTCATACTCTATACTGGGGTTATGAACTCCATATGCCACACCAAAAATTGGTTTAATTGAATGAATCTTGAATCCATGATGAGAAGTTGGTTTAAATCTGGCTTAACTCTCTTCTAAAATATTTCACACATAGGGAACTTTGCGAATTTTTCATTTGTAGCTGTTTTCTTTGTAGGAGTGTTGGGTAGGAAGGTTATAGGTTGAGGTTTACCCCTACTCCTATGGGGAAAAGTAAGTGAATCTATCACTACACTCTCAACTGTAAAAAAAACTGTTAAAAAACAAAAACAAAAAAATTTTGACCACTCTCTCCAATGAAGCAAAGTGTGTTTTTCTTTTTACAAAAGTTTGCATCTTTAAATGATGCTAATCCTACCGTTTCTCTTAATAGAAAAAATATTTTTAAAAATTTTATTTTTTTTTAAGAGATTGGGTCTTACTCTGTTTCCCAGGATGGAGGGCAGTGGTGCAATCATAGCACACTGCAGCCTTGAACTCCTGGACTAAAGCAGTCCTCCCAGCTCAGCCTCCCAAATAGCTGGGACTATAGGCATGCACCACCATGTCTGGCTAATGTTTTTAATTTTTTTTTTTAAAGAGATGGGGTCTTGCTTATGTTGTTGCCCAGGCTGGTCTCTAATGCCTCGCCTCAAGCAATCCTCCTGCCTTTGCCTCCCAAACATTGGATTATAGGTATGAGCTATGTGCCTGGCCTAAGTATTTAAATTTTCTGATCTCTGATCTCATATAAAAAATGTAATATATGGTTATAGTGCTTGCACATACTAAGCACTCAGTGATTGTTTAATGAATTAAAATGTCTTTATAAGTCAGCTTCCCAAAACTATTATGCTGGCAACAGCCAAATATTAAGAATAACTCTCATAATAGCAATCTCTAAATGTGAGCTCAAAAGGAAAATCACTTATGAGGGGTTCAGTTTTGTCTAAGCATTGATTCATGTACATAAAGCCCCTAATGGCTTTGTTCTAATTTTAAGAATTCCAAATCAGATCCATTTCTGAGGATGGCATTATTCTGATTAATTTAGTCAGACTGATCATCTATCAGATGAGGAAACCAAGACCCAGAGAATGCACAGCTAAAAACAACAGGGCTAGAATCTAGGATACCTCTGTTTTTATCTCTAAATTTAGAGATAAGAGAGAGATTAGGGGTTGAGAAGGGACGGCATACAACAGCAGACATGGAACTCACAAAAGAAAAATAATAAAGAAGATTAAAGTGTTAGAAAGATACCAGAAAGGAAGCAAATTCATGGAAACAATTATAAAACATCTGTTTAGAAGAAGGTGAAAAATACTGTCTACTGAAATAAGTCTAGAGATAGTGCCATTCTTGAAAATGTCATTTACTCTCCCTCCAAAAATGTTATACAGTATTAAAACTTGTTAATTTAATATAAAATATTGAGAAGATAATCTGAATTCACAGGTAAAGAAATATAATATAGCATTGTTCAAATGGTTTAGAGTTAGTTTTTCCAATAATTAATGAATGGTGTCACATAAGTGCAGTATAACATTTTTATTGGCACTTAAAATAAATGTATTACTCACTAGTGGATATGCCGAAAAGAAAATATCCACCAAAATTCCACCCCCACAAAGCTAAAAATGATTATTTATTAATCAGTGACAGAGTGACTTGGAGTGCAAAACAGAAATCATCATGGTTATCTGTGTTCTGAAAGATTAACTATCATCATAGTGTTAAGATCAAAAAAAGGTTGGCACAAAACTTCCCATTAAAAAAAACAAAACCTCAGTTTTGATTCCATTCCTTGAAATTGTGGCTGAATTCATTTTTTTTTCTCATTCTACTTCATTAGTATTTTTTTCATTTTAATTTTTTATTTCAGTAGGTTTTTGGGGAACAGGTGGTATTTGGTTACATGGGTAAGTTCTTTAGTGGTGATTTCTGAGATTTTGGTGCACCCATCACTTGAGCAGTGTACACTGTACCTAATGTATAGTCTTTTATTCCTCATCCCCCTCCCACCCTTTTCCCTGAGTCCCCAAAGTCCGCCTTTGTGTCCTCATAGCTTAGCTACCACTTATGAGTGAGAATATATGATGTTTGGTTTTCCATTCCTGAGTTACTTCACTTAGAACAATGGTCTCCAATTCCATCCAGATTGCTGCGAAGGCCATTATTTCATTCCTTTTTATGGCTGAGTAGTATTCCATGGTATATCTATACCACATTTCCTTTATCCATTTGTTGATTGATGGGCATTTGGGCTGGTTCCATGATTTTGAAATTGCAGATTTACACACTGCTATAAACATGCGTGTGCAAGTATCTTTTTCATATGACTTCTTTTTCTCTGGGTAGACACCCAGTAGTGGGATTGCTGGATCAAATGGTAGATCTACTTTTAGTTCTTTAAAGAATCTCCACACTGTTTTCCATAGTGGTTGTACTAGTTTACATTCCCACCAGCAGTGTAAAAGTGTTCACTTTTCACCACATCCACGTCAGCATCTATTATTTTTTTATTTTTTGATTATGGCCATTCTTGCAGGAGTAAGATGGTATTGCATGTTGTTTTGATTTGCATTTCCTTAATCATTAGTGATGTTGGGCATTTTTTCATGTTTGTTAGTCATTTGTACATCTTCTTTTGAGAATTGTCTATTCATATCCTTAGCCCACTTTTTGATGTGATTGTTTGTTTTTCTCTTGCCAATTTGTGAGTTCCTTGTAGATTCTGGATATTAGTCCTTTGTCAGATGCATAGTTTGCGAAGATTTTCTTTAACTCTATGGGTTGTCTGTTTACTCTGCTGATTATTTATTCTGCTGTGCAGAAGCTTTTTAATTTAATTAAGTCCCATCTATTTATCTTTGTTTTTGTTGCATTTGCCTTTGGGTTCTTGGTCATGAAGCCTTTGCCTATGCCAATGTCTAAAAGGGTTTTTCTGATGTTATCTTCCAGAATTTTTATGGTTTCAGGTATTAGATTTAAGTTTTTCATCCATTTTGAGTTAATTTTTGTATAAGGTGAGAGATGAGGATCCAGTTTTATTCTTTTACATGTGGCTTGCCAATTATCCCAGCACCATTTGTTGAATAGGGTGTCCTTTCCACACTTTATGGTTTTGTTTGCTTTGTTGAAGATCAGTTGGCTGTAAGTATTTGGCTTTATTTCTGGGTTCTCTATTCTGTTCCACTGGTCTATGTGACTATTTTTATACCAGTACCATGCTATTTTGGTAACTATTGCCTTATAGTATAAAGTTAAGTGATGCCTCCAGATTTGTTCTTTTTGCTTAGTCTTGCTTTAACTATGTGGGCTCTTTTTTGGTTCCATATGCATTTTTGGATTGTTTTTTCTAGTTCTGTGAGAATGATGGTGGTATTTTGATGGGAATTGCATTGAATTTTTGGTTGCTTTTGGCAGTATGCTCATTTTCACATGAGCATGGAGTATGTTTCCATTTGTTTGTGTCATCTATGATTTCTTTCAGCAGTATTCTGTAGTTTTCCTTGCAGAGGTCTTTTTACCTCCTTGGTTAGGTATATTCGTAAGTATTTTATTTTTTTTTTCCAGTGAAAAGGGTTGAGTTCTTGATTTGATTCTCAGCTTGGTCACTGCTGGTGTATAGCAGTGCTACTGATTTCTGTACATTCATTTTGTATCCTGAAACTTTACTGAACTCATTTATCAGTTCTAGGAGATTTTTTGATGAGCCTTTAGGATTTTCTAGATATGCAATCATATCATTGGCAAACAGTAACTGTCTGACTTCCTCTTTACCAATTTGGATGCCCTTTATTTCTTTCTGTTGTCTGATTGCTCTGGCTAGGACTTTCAGTGCTTGGTTGAATAGAAGTGGTGAAAGTGAGTATCCTTGTCTTATTCCAGTTCTCAGGGGGAATGCTTTCAACTTTTCCCCATTCAGTATAATGTTGGCTGTGGTTTAGTCATAGATGGCTTTTATTACCTGAAGGCATGTCCCTTCTATGTTGATTTTACTGAAGGTTTTAATCATAAAAAGATGCTGGATTTTGTCAAATGCTTTTTCTGTGTCTATTAAGGTTTTCTTTTTAATTCTCTTTATGTGGTATATCACATTTATTGACTTGTGTATGTTAAACCATCCCTGCATCCCTGGTATGAAATCCACTTGAACATGGTGGATTATCTTTTGGATATTCTGTTGGATTCCATAGCTCGTATTTTGTTAAGGACTTTTACATCTATCTTCATCAGGGATATTGGTCTGTAGTTTTCTTTTTTTGTTATGTCCTTTCCTGGTTTTGGTATTAGGTTGATACTGGCTTTGTAGAATGATTTAGGGAGGATTCCCTCTTTCTCTATCTTTTCAAATAGTGTCAATAGGATTGGTACCTCATTGGATGAGAAGTGTCTTTGAATTTCTAATAGAATTCAGCTGTGAATCCATCTGGTCCTGGACTTTTTTTTTGTTGGCACTTTTGTAATTACCATTTCAGTCTTGCTGCTTGTTATTGGTCTGTTCAGAGTTTTTATTTCTTCCTGGTTTAATCTAGGAGGGTTGTATATTTCCAGGAATTTATCCTGGAAGGTGTTCCGTTTAGCCTTGAATGATCTTTTGTATTTCTGTGATACCGGTTGTAATATCTCCTGTTTCATTTCTAATTGAACTTATTTGGATCTTCTCTCTTTTTTCTTGGTTGATCTCACAAATGGTCTATCAATTTTATTTATCTTTTCAAAGAACCAGCTTTTTGTTTCATTTATCTTTTGCATTTTTTTTTGTCTGTTTCAACTTCATTTAGTTCTGCTCTGATCTTGGATATTTCTTTCCTTTTGCTGGATTTGGGTTTGTTTGCTGATGAATAGAATGTATATTCTGCAGTTGTTGGGTAGAATGTTCTATAAATATCTGTTGAGTCCATTGATTCTAGGGTATAGTTTAAGTCCATTGTTTCTGTGTTGACTTTCTGTCTTGATGACCTGTCTAGTGCTGTCAGTGGAGTATTGAATTCTCCCACTATTATTGTATTGCTGTCTATCTAATTTCTTAGATCTGGTAGTAATTGTTTTATAAATTTGGGAGCTCCAGCGTTAGGTGCATATATATTTAGGATGTGATATTTTCCTGTTGGACTAGTCCATTTATCATTATATAATGTCCCTCATTGTCTTTTTAAACTATTGTTGCTTTAAGGCCTGTTTTGTCTAAGAATAGCTACTCCTGCTTGTTTTTGGTGTCAATCACATAGAATGTCTTTTTCCACCCCTTTACCTTAAGTTTATGTGAGTCCTTGTGTGTTAGGTGAGTCTCTTGAAGACAGCAGATACTTGGTTGGTGAATTCTTATGCATTCTACCATTCTGTATCTTTTAAGTGGAGCATTTGGGCCATTTACATTCAATGTTAGTTTTGAGAAGTGAAGTACTATTCTATTCATCATACTAGTTGTTGCCCCAGTGCCTTGTTTTTGTTTTCATTGTGTTACTGTTTTATAGGTCCTGTGAGATTTATGCTTTAAGGAGGTTCTATTTTGGTGCACAATGAGGATTGGTTTCATGATTTAGAGCTCCTTTTAGCAGTTTTTGTAGTGCTGGCTTGGTAGTGGTGAATTCTTTCAGCACATGTTCATCTGAAAAAAAAAACTGTATCTTTATTTATGAAGCTTAATTTCCCTGTATGCAAAATTCTTGGCTGATAATTGTTTTGTTTAAGGAGGCTAAAGATAGTACCCCAGTTCCTTTAGCTTGTAGGGTTTCTGCTGAGAAATCTATGTTAATCTGATAGGTTTTCCTTTCTAGGTTACCTGATGCTTTTGCCTCACAGCTCTTAAGATTATTTCCTTCGTTTGACTTTTGATAACCTGATGACTATGTGCCTAGGTGATGATCTTTTTGTGATGAATTTCCTGGGTGTTTTTGCACTTCTTGTATTTAGATGTCTAGATCTCTGCAAGGCCAGGGAAATTTTCCTTGATTATTCCTTCAAATATGTTTTCCAAACTATTAGATTTCTCTTCCTCAGGAATACCAGTTATTCTTAGGTTTGGTTGTTTAACATAATCCAAACTTCTTGGAGGCCTTTGTCCATTTTTTTTTCTTTGTCTTTGTCAGATTGGGTTAATTCAAAATCCTTGTCTTTGAGCTCTGAAGTTCTTTCTTCTACTTGTTTGATTCTATTGCTGAGATTTTCCAGTGTGTTTTGCATTTCTCTGAGTGTGTCCTGCATTTCCAGAAGTTGTGATTGTTTTTTATTTATGTTATCTGTTTCTCTGGAGATTTTTCTGTTCATATCCTGTATTACTTTTTTGATTTAAGTTAGTATTCACTTTTCTCTAGTGTCTCCTTGACTAGCTTAATAATTGACCTTCTGAATTGTTTCTCTGGCAATTCAGAGATTTATTCTTGTTTTGGATCCATTGCTGTTGAGCTAGTGTGATCTTTTGGGGATGCTAAAGAATTGTTTTTCTGGTTCCTTTTCTGACAATGTCTGAGGGAAGATCCAGGACTCAAGGGCTATTGTTCAGATTCTTTTGTCCTACAGGGTGCTCCCTTGATGTGGCAGTCTCCCTCTTCCCCTGGATATGGGGCTACCTGAGAGCTGAACTGCAGTGATTGTTATTTCTCTTCTGGGTCTAGCCACCCAGTGGAGCTACTGGGCTCCAGGCTCGTACCGAGGAGTGTCTGCAAAGAGTCCTGTGACGTGATCTGTCTTCAGCAGTGAATACAACACCTGCTCCGGTGGATGTAGCAGGGGAGTGAAATGGACTCTGTGAGGGTCCATGATTGTAGTTTCATTTAGTGCCCTGGTTTTGTGTTGGTTGGCCTCCAGCCAGGAGGTGGTACTTTCCAGACAGCATCAGCTGCCATAGTATAAAGAGGATATAAGCTTGCCCTAGGGTGACCTGGATAAGTATTTGTGTTTCTCAGGTGGTGGGCTGAGCCATAGAACTCCCAAGAGATTATGCCCTTTGTCTTCGGCTAGCAGGACAGGTAGAGAAAGACCATTAGGAGACTATAAGGGTTAGGGGTGTCTGAGCTTAGACTCCTTGGGTGGGGCTTGCTGTGGCTGCTATAGGGGATGGGGGTGTGTTTCTCAGGCTGATGGAGTTACATTCCCAGGGCGATTATGGCTGTCTCTGCTGCATCATATAAGTTGCCAGGGAAGTGGGGGAAAGCCGGTAGTGACAGGCCTTACCCAGCTCCCATGCAGCCTGAAAGGCCAGTCTCACTCCCACTGTGCCCCTCCAACAGCACCAAGGTTATTTCCAGGAAGTCAGTGAGCAGGGCTGAGAACTTGCCCCAAGCTACAAACCTCCCTGCTGAAAAAGCAAGTGGGACTTTCAGATTTCACACCTCTCCACCTGCTGCGGTTTCTGTGCTCATATCTGCACTCCCCATGCACCCCCTCCCCCAGATTCTGTCCAGGAAACTTTGTGTTTTGTCAAAATTGTTACAAAGTTCAGTTGGAAGTTTCCTTCTCCCTGTGGTCTTTCCCCAATGCCACTGAGAGTCCTCCCCAAGGACCCCTGTGAGACAAAGTCAGGAATGGCTTCCCTGGGAACCGACAGTGCCCACAGGGCTCTTCCTGCTCCTTCCTCTACCCCTATATTTCGCTCGGTTCCCTAAATTAGTCTCAGCTCCAGGTAAGGTCAAATCCTTCTCCTGTGATCTGGACCTTCAAGCTCCCCAGTAAGGAGGTGTGTTCTGGGGCAGACATCCCCTTCTCACACTTCGGGCACTCACAGTTTTTTTGGACATTTCATAGAGCCTGCAGCAGCAAGCTGCTTCCTTAAGAGGGTCTGTGGATTCTCTTGGCTTTCTTGGTATGTTCCTATGGTAGTTCTTGGAGCAAAAGTTCATGATGTGTGTCTCCACATGCTGCTATGTCCATCCGAGAGGAAGTTGCAATTTAGCCCTGCCTCCTAGCTGCCATTTTTCCCTGCTATCCCCTGGATTCATTTTGGACTGATACCCTTTTAGACATTTAAATCTTGTTTCCCATATTTAATAAATATAATTCATCTAAATTAGGTATTACTGGAAATACCTTCCACAGGAAGGCCTTCAAAATTAATAGTGTAGCCTTGCTTTATGTATCATTTATCTAGCCCTAATGTAATCTTGTCAAACCTAGGTGGTCTTTTCCTTTTGCTTCAAATAGACTTTAGGTGCTCTTAAAATTTTCAGCATCCTACAGTACTAACCTAAATTTTCAGCATCCTATAACGTTAACTTAAAGCTTATAGAAAAGATACCTAGCTAGTGTTTCTGGCTTTTAAAAAAGAATCCTGCACAGTATTCTGGGGTAAGCTCTATACTAAGCACAAAGCTGATACCCCAGAAATACTGATTAAAGAATTTTACTGCCAGGATGGTAGTATGATGCATGTCATAAATGCACTTCCCAGAGAAACAAGCAAAGCTGGAGAAAACTATAAAAATGCAACCATTTAAAGTCTTTAGAAAATGTCCCAAGGATACAGAGCAAATGCAGAAACATTTATTCAAGAAAATCTACTAAAACTCAGCATAAACAATGAGACTGTAGCACTTGAAGCCATGATCCACTGTCACCATATCCCCAGCCCCAAGCCAAAACAGCTTAGCAGGAGCTCCACTCTGGATGGATATGGCCCAGAAGATGAGCTCCCTCTCCTCCTCAGCTCCCAAACAAGTGTTACCATATCTCATCTGAAGCAGCAGCCTACCAGCATTTCTTATCCCCTTCGACTCAAATGTGAAGTGACTAAATTCTGGTGAGTATGGCTGAGAGGTTGAGGGATCTCTCCTTTCACTGAGCACCATAGGATGAGGACTCTTCTCCCAGACAAGGAAGGCTGAGAATACTAAGACCCTGAATTCCTTCACCCCGCTTGCTGAAAGGCAGAAATTCCATGTGGTGAGAAGCAAACCAAGAAGACCAGAGGCTACTGCTCCACCCAGCACCTAGAATAGTGGCTCAGAGATTCTGCCCATGGTAAGAAGCAGTCCCTAAGAAAAAAGTGGCTCAAAAGCTCTCCCCAAAGGAACTGACTTTATTTAAAACAGAATGTGTGGAAATTCAAGCCTAAGGATACTCTGGAAAACAATAGCTCCTCTTAATTAGGAACAAGTTAAATTCTAGGCCAGCTAGTTTACCTTAGAGAACCCCAGGGAAAGAGACAGCTAAGAAGGGTCCTCTTGGGGTCAGAATACACCTCAGAGGCTGGCCTTAAAAACTACTTCTGTCCAGTTTTAATTCTATCAGAATACAGAGTAATTTATTCCCTAAGCTATGTCAAAAATAATAGAGCAATTGTCCAGTAATTAGTGGAGCCTAAGGGTGGGGTGTAACACACAATGAGCCACACAGCCTAGAAGGAAGATTAGAGAAACAGGCAGTTTAACAGAGCCCTGCTAAAAACCACTGTCACCCCAGGGTCACTATATATGCCCAAGACTGCTCTCTCTGAGAAGAAACATCAAAGACTTCACAATTTGGGGTAAGTAGACTTCACTAATATAGTGCAGCCAAATCACTAAACAAAGAAACAAGCAAACAATTCCTTTTGGGGAGGGAAAGAAGAATCAGTATCTGGAATTGCTAGAATATATAACCTAAAATATCCAGTTCTCAACAAAAATTATGAGACATGCAAAGAAATAGGAAAGACTGATCCACACATAAGAAAAAGAGTAGGCAACAGAAACTAACTGTGAGAGGGGCTAAATGTCATATTTAACAGACAAAGACTTCAATGAAGCCACTATAAATATGTTCAAAGAACTAAAAGAAACCATGGTTAAGGAAGTAAAGAAAGGTATGAAGAAAATGTCTTATCATAGAGAATATCAATAAAAAGAAATCATAAAAAAAACCCAAAAGGGAATTCTGAAATTGAAAAAAGTACGATAAATGAAATGTAAAAATTCATTACAATGGCTCAACAGTCAGTTTGAACTAGCAGAAAAAAGAATCAGTGAACTTGAAGATAAATGAAAAGATAATATAATCTGAAAAGGAGAGTAAAAATAGAATGACGAGAAATAAAGAGTCTCAGAGAAACCTGGGACACTTTTGGGTATACCAACATTGGTATAATGGAATGACCAGAAGGTGAGGAGAAAGAAAAAGAAAGAGAAAAAACATTAAAAAAAAATGGCTGCAAACTTCCCACATTTGATAAAAAACATTAATCTACACATCCAAAAAGCTCTGTGAACTCCAACTAGGATAACATGCACAGGTCCATATGGGGGCTAAAAAGCAGTGGGATGGCATATTTAAAATGCTGAAAAGAAAACTCTAAAGACCTGTCAATCAAGAATCCTCTATCTAGCAAAACTTTATTTCAACAACAAAAACAAAATAAAGTCATTTCCAGATAAACAAAAACTGGAAGAATTCATTTTTAGCAGACCTACCTTATCAGAAATATTAAAGAAAGTTTTTAAGAGAAAGTAAACCCAGATAGTTCTCTAAATCTGTTACTTGTGGCAGGTATCTGAGTTACCAGCAGCATATCCTTATGTGTTCACAGCAACTTCAAGTCTTGCCTCCTCGGAAGAAAGAATTTGATTGAGGAGCATAAAGCAGAAAAAGGGACTGAGGCAAGTTTCAGAGCAGGAGTGGAATTTTATTAAAAAGGCTTTAGAACAGGAAAGAAATGAAAGAACACTTGGGAGAGATCCAAGTGGGTGCCTTGGCCTAACCATGATCCTAGGACTTTATAGGCTGCCATCTTGCACCCTTTTCCTGTGATTCTGCCCTTAGGGTAGGCTGCCCACATGTGCAGTGCCCCCCCAACCCCTTACCTCTGGGAAGTGAGCACGTGCAGTGTGTTCAGGAAATTATATGCATGCCCATCTGAGGCCTTCCTCCTGTTTCTGGTGTAGTGCCCCCAAAGGTCATACTTCACCATTTTGTCTTTTAATATGCATGCCCAGGAAGTTGCTTCTCCCTGGTGTCTGCATTCAGTTAGCACTTTAATGTTAACAGCTGTAGATCATCAGGAGATTGTCTCTCCCTGGAGCCCTGGTGCCAGCTGCCAAATTAGAATTATTGTTTTCAGAGAGGTAGTGTGATAATTGTCAAACCATCGCCTGACTTTCCTAGTGGGTCAGGGAGAAGAGCCTTCTCTTGTCTCGCTAATGTCTATCTAACTACTGTAACAAATCCACACAAAAAATACAAAATGGTAAAGGTATCTATGTAATTATAAAAGATAGTATAACTGCTTATTTCTTTCGTCTCTTAATGGTTTGAAAAGCTATTGTATATATCAATGTGTATACAATTGCATTGTTGAGCCTATGATGGATAGAAATGTATTATATTTGGAAAATAAGAGAACAGCAGAAGTCAGAGGGAGCAGGGTTGTATTAGAGTAAGAAAATAACAATAGATGGTAACTTGAACCCACAGGAACAAAAGAAGAGAACCAGAAATGGCAAATATGAGTGTAAATATAACAAACTCTAAATATAAATTTGCTCATATTTCTGTTCTCAACTTCTTTAGTAACGTGAAATTATGTAAAGTAATAATTACAATACTATAATATTGGGTCAGTAACTTATATAATTGACCCAATTATAATAGTTCAAGACATTATAATAGTTCAAGAAGATGAAGGACAGAATAGAGATATACAAGAGTAACATTTCTATATCTCACTCAAATTAAGTTAGTATAAATCTAAAGTAGATTGTTATAAGATGTATATGGTAAGTCCTAAAGCAACTACCAAGAAAATAACTTAAAATATAGTTCTAAAAAATCACTAAAGGAACTAAAATGTTACATTGGAAAATATTCACTTAATGTAAAAGAAAGCTGTAAAAGAGAAATAAAGAAACAGAAAAGATATGAAACATATAGAAAACAAAAAGTATAATGGCATGTGAATCCAACTATGCCGAAATAACATTAAATGTGAGTAGATTAAAAAATTCAATTAACAAGCAGATTGTCAGACTGGATTAAAAAAACCCTCAATATCTACTAATATGTTCTTTATAGAAGACACACCAGAGATTCAAAGATACAAACAGGTCGAAAGTAAAAGGATGATAAAAGATACACCGTGATGCAAATAGCAACCATAAGAAATCAATAGTGTCTATACTATCAGACAAAATAGACTTGAAGACAAAAAAAAGTTACTACTAATAAAGAGGATCTTTTTATAATGACAAAAGGGTCAATCCATCCATAAAACATAGCAATTATATATAAAAATAACAGAGTCCCAAAATAATGTGAGACAAATGATGACAGAAATGAAAGAAGGAATAGTTAACTGAACAATAATAGTTGAAAACCTCAATACCCCACTTTCAATAATGAACAGAACAACTAGGCGGAAGATCAACTTCTATCTGGAAATAGAAGGCTTGAACAACACTATATACAACTATATACAAACTGGACCTAACAGACATTTACAGAATATGTCATCCAACAATAGCAGAACACACATTCTTCTCAAGCACACATGGACTATTCTACAAGATAGACCATACGTATGCTAGGCCATAAAACAAGTTTCAATAAATTTAAAAGGATGGCAATCATACAAAACATGTTTTCTGATCACAATAAAGTAAAACTCGAAATTAATAGCTATAAGGAAGTTTGGGAAATTAACAAATATGTGGAAGTTAACATACTCTTAAAAGAACCAGGTGTGGTGGCTCACACCTGTAATCCCAGCACTTTGGGAGGCCGAGGCGGGTGGATCAGAAGGTCAGGAGATCGAGACCATCCTGGCCAACATGGTGAAACCTCGTCTCTATTAAAAATACAAAAATTAGTTGGGCATGGTGGCGCATGCCTGTAATCCCAGCTACTTGGGAGGCTGAGGCAGGAGAATCGCTTGAACCTGGGAGTCGGAGGTTGCAGTGAGCTGAGATCGTGCCACTGCACTCCAGCCCAGTGACAGAGTGAGAGTCCATCTCCAAAAAAAAGAAAAAAAAGAAAAAAAAGAACCAATGGGTCAAGGAAGAAATCACTGGAAAAATTAGAAAATAAGATGAATGGAAATGAACACATAATATACAAATACTTACAGGATGCTTCTAAAGCAGTGCTTACAAGGAGATTTATAGTGTTAAACACAAATGTTGAAAAAGATCAAATGTCTCAAGTCAACAACTTAACTTTTTATCTTGAGACAATGGAAAAAAGAATATATAATAAGAATTAAAGCAGTAATTAAATAAATGAATAATAAGAATAAAGGAAGTCTCCATAGCCAAAGGTTGTTCTTTGAAAAGATCAACAAAATAGAAAAACTGTTAGCTAGACTGACCTAAACAAAGGAAGAGAAAAGACTCAAAGTATTAAAATCAGAAATGAAAGATGTTACTATCAACCTTACAGAAAAAATTACAAAGGAATACTGTGAACCTTATGCCAACAAATTAGATAATGTAGATGAAACAGAAAAACTCCCAGAAAGACACAAACTTCTGAAATTGACTCAAGAAGAAATGAAATGCTGAAATAGACATAAGAAATTGAATTAGTAACAAAAAACTTCCCACACAGAAAAACGCAGGCCTAGATGGCCTTATTGGTAAATACTATCAAATGTTTAAAGAAGAATGAATACCAATTTCTTCATGAACTCTTCCAAAAAACAAGAGGGAACTTTTTTTTTAACTCATTCTATTAGTTATTATCCTGATAAAACCAGATAAAGACATTGTAAGAAAACTACAGATTAGTATTACTTGCAAATATAGATGGAAAAATCCTCAACAAAACACAAGAAAATCAAATCCAGCAATATTTAGAAAGAGTTAAACACCATGGCCAAGAGGGATTTCTCCCAAGAATGCAAGACTGGTAACACCAAATCAATAGACTAAAGGACAAAACTGCATGATTATGGGAATAGATGTAAAAACATTTGGCAAAATTCAACATGCATTCATGATAAAAGCACTCAACAAATTAGCAACAGAAGGGGACTTCCTCAACCTTATAAAAAGCATTTATGAAAAACCCACAGCTAGCATAATACTTGATGGTGAAAGACTGAATCCTTTCCCCCTAAGATCAGGTATAAGACAAGGATGTTTGCTTTTGTTACTTCTATTTAACATTGTACTGCAGGGTCTAGCCAGGGCAATTAGGCAAGAAAATGTAATGAAAGGCATGAAGATTGTAAAAGAAGAAGTAAAATTATGTCTATTTGCAGAGAATGTGATTTTGCATACAGAAAATCCTAATAAGTCTGCCAAAAAACTATTAGAAATAATAAGTTCAACAGGGCTGCAGGAATCAAGATAAATATACAATAATCAATTGTATTTCTATATAGTAGCAATGAGCAAACTGAAAATGAAGTTAAGAAAACAATAGCGTAAGAAAAACATGCTTAGGAATACATTTGACATAAGAAGAGCAAAATTTATACTCTGGAAACTGTAAAACATTGCTGAAAGAAATTAAAGATCTAAATAAATGGACAGACATCCATGTTCATGGATCAGATGATTTAATATTAAGATGGCAGTGCTCCCCAAATTGATCTACAAATTCAAAGCACTCTCTATCAAAATCCCACATTTATGTAATGTCAACTAATCTTCAGTGAAGGGTGCCAAGACAATTCAATGGGGAAAAGTACAGTCTCTGCAACAAATGATGCTGGGACAACTGAATATCCACATGCCAAAGAATGAAGTTGAACCTCTTCTTCACACCATATTTAAAAATTAACTCTAAATGGATCAGTGATCTAAATATAAGAGCTAAAACTATAAAAATCCTAGAAGACAACGCATATAAATCTTCGTGGTCTTAGATCTGGCAGTGGATTCTAACATATGACATGAAAAGCTCAAACAACAGGAGAAAACAAATGAGATATCATCCAATGAAAATAATTTCTCATCAAAAGACATTATTAAGGAAGTGAAAGGAAAGCCTACAGAATGGGAGAAAATATTTGCAAATCATATATCTTATCAGGGTCTAGTATCCAGAATAAAGAACACTTATAACTAAATAAGACAACGCAACTAAAAAATGGGCATAGGACTTGAATCGACATTTCTCCAAAAAAGATATACAACTGGCCAATATGCACAGGAAAAAATGCTCATTAGCCACCAGAAAAATGCAAATCAAAACCACAGTGAGAGAACACTTCACATCCACTAGGATGGAAATAATAAGAAAGACAGATAAATGGCAAGGATGTGGAAAAATTAGAACCCTCACACACAGTAGGTAAAAAATGTAAAATGGTGCAGCTACTTTGGAAAAGGTCTGCAGTTTCTCAAATGGTCTTATAGAGTCATCATATGAGCTCGCAATTCTACTCCTAGGTACATATCTAAGAGAAATGAAAACATGTTCACAGCCCAGAATGGAAAACAACCCAAATGTTCATCAATTGATGAATGGATAAATGTAATATATGCATACAATGAAATACTCAGCATAAAAATTAATGAAGTACTGATACATACTAAAACAGGGATGAAGTTTGAAAACATTATACTCAGTGAAAAAAGTCAGTCACAAAGGACCACATATTGTATGATTCCGTTTATATGAAATGGCCGGAAATGACAAATCCATAAACAGAAAGTAGATTAGTGGTTTCCTAGGGCTGGGTGGGGTTGGGAATGATGGATAGGGAGTAAGGGGTTTGTTTTTGGGGTACTGAAAATGTTCTAAAATTGATTTTGGTTATGGATAGAAAACTGTAATAGACCAGAATCCATTGAATTGTATGCTTTCAATGAATGAATTATCTCAAGAAAGCTTTTAAAACAAAACATCAAATGTGAACAAATACAAGATCAAGTGTACATTTTTTTTTTAAGACAGGGTCTCACTCTGTTGCCCAGGCTGGAGTGCAGTGGCGCAATCTCAGCTCACTGCAACCTCTGCCTCCTAAATTCAAGTGATTCTCCTGCCTCAGCCTCCTGAGTAGCTAGGATTACAAGTGCACACCACCATGCCTGGCTAATTTTTGTATTTTTAGTAGAGATGGTTTCACCATGCTGCCCAGGTTGGTCTCAAACTCCTGACCTCAAGTGATCCATCTGCCTTGGCATCCCAAAGTGCTGGGATTACAGGCGTGAGCCACCACCCAGCCAAGTGTACAGTTTTATAGTGTAGTCACATGGCACACTGCACTATGAAATGTGATGTTTCAGTCAATGATGCAGGAATATCTGATGGTGGTCCCATAACATTATAATGGAACTGAAAAATTCTTATCGCCTAGTGGAATCATGGCCATTGTAACACTCTAGTGCAATGCATTACTCACGTGTTTGTGGTGGTGATGGTGTAAACAAACCTACTATGCTGCCAGTCACATAAAAGTCTAGCACATACATTATGTACAGGACATAATACTTGATAATAATAAACTATGTTAAGTGGTTTATGTATTTACTAAACTTTTAAATCATTATTTAAGTGTATTCCTTTTACTTATTAAAAAATAACTGTAAAATAGCTCAGGCAGATCCTTCAGGAATTATTTCAGAAGGCACTGTAATTACAGATGACAGTTGCATGCATGTAATTACCCTTGAAGACCTTCCAGTGGGACAAAATGTGGAGGTAGAAGACAGTGATATTGATGGTCCTGACTTTGTGTAGGCCTAGGCTAATGTGTGTATGTTTGTGTCTTAGGTTTTAACAAAGAAGTTTAAAAATTAAAAAAACAAATGAATACTTTTAAAAATAGAGATGAGCTCATAGAATAAGGATATAAAGAAAATACTTTTGTACAATTGTACAATATGTTTTGTGTTTTAAGTTAAATGTTTTACAAAAGAACCTGTTTTAAAAAATTAAGAAGTTTATAAAGTAAAAATGTTACAGTAAGCTAAGGTTAATTTATTATTGAAGGAAAGTATTTAAAAATAAATTTAGTGTAGCCTAAGTGCACAGTGTTTATAATGTCTACGGTAGTATACAGCAATGTCTTAGGCTTTCATATTTACTAGCCACTTACTCACTGATTCACCCAGAGCAACTTCCAGTCCTGCAAGCTTCATTCATGGTAAGTGTCCTATACAGGTGTACCATTTTTACCTTTTATATTGTATTTTTACTGTACCTTTTGTATGTTTAGATATGTTTTGATACAAATACCATTGTCTTACTTGCCCAAAATATTCAGTACAGTAACATGCTGTACAGGGTAGTCTAGGAGCACCATAAAGCCTAGATGTGTAGCAGGCTATACCTCTAGGTTTGTTTAAATACACTCTATGATGTTTGCACAATGACAGAATTGCCTAACGATGCATTCTCAGAATGTATCCCCGTCTTTAAGTGATGCAGGACTGCATTTACTATTTTTAAATATTTTAATTTGCAAATATTTATAAAGTATTCATTCTTACACTTTATAACCTTATGTTTGCTGTTTATCAAAAACGTGATAAACTTGCTCGTATTAATGGTCTTCTAATTCCAAATTTACTATCTTACATGAAAACTATCCTTACTAATACCAGATTTTAAAACTCTCTTAATTTCTCTTTAAATTCAGCAGTTTTTTTTTTCAATATCTACAATTAAACTTGTTTTCAAACTTGGGTTGTAGAGTAGGCATTCTATAGTTGGTTTTTTCATAATCCATTTTTGTTAATATGCCAATTTTTTACCTCTTGAAATCTTGGAATTTTGGGGCTTGAAATTGTACATATCATTGAATTTTTATGTATATACTCAAGCAACTCCTGGCCAGATCAGGATAAAATATTTCCAGTATCCTTTATTCTTTCCCAGTCAATACCTACTTCTCAGACCTAGCCACTACCATCACTTCTATAAGTTTTGCCATAAATAAGTTTTCCCTATTTTGAACTTAGGTATAAATTCATAATATGGTATGTACAAAATCTTGTGTTTGGCTTCTTTTGCTCAGTATTATATCTGTCCGTTTTGCCCATGTTTTTGTGTGTAGTCATAGTTTGTTCTTTTTTATTACTATGCAGTATTCCATTGTCCAACCATTGTGTTATTTATCTGTTGCAGTTTTGGGCTATTAATAAACCTACTGTGAACATTCCTGTACATGTCTTTCTGGGGAAGTGTGAACTCATTTCTGTAGGGCATATATTCAGAAGAACTGCTGGGTCATCAAGAAAACATGTTTAGTTTTAATAGATACTGCCAAATGGTTTTCCAAAATGGTTTTTCCACTCTGTGGTTTAAACTAGTAATGTATGAGTTTCAAGTACTTTATCCCTACTACCACTTGGTGTCATTCTTTTTAAATTTTAGTCTTTTTGATGAGTGTGTAATGGTATATTTCATGGTGGTTTTAATTTACATTTCCCTACTGACTAATGCTGTTGACCATCCTCTGGGCCAAACTTGGCCCATGGGTTGAAGGATGCTGACCTGTGCTCTTGCCTAGCCTCACTGGCCACTCTTTAATTTCCTTTCCTGATTCTTCCTGTCTCCCTTCCTTTGAATTTTGGTATCCTAGGACTTACCCTTCTTCTTTGTCTACATTATTCCCTTAGGGATCCAGTCAGGTCTTCTTATCTCTAAAGTGACAACATCCAAATTTTTAACTTCTGCCTGTGTCTCTCTCCTCTGAATTTCTGACTAAAATACTCTGATTATTAGAAATTACTCCCTTCTCATCTCTCCTAATTGTTTTTGTCTTCTCAGAGACTTCCTTATTTCAGTAAATGGCAACTCCATTCTTCTGGTTGCTCAAGCCAAAAAACTTAAAGTTATCTTTGACTATTGCTTTTCACTTAGAACTCACATTCAACCTGTTAAGTAAATCCTATTGGTTATATCTTAAAAATGTGTCTTGAACTCAACTGCTTTCATTTTCCAATGTTAATTCAAGCTACCATCATCTTGCACCTGGAATATTGCAGCAGCCTCCTAACTAGTCTCACAGCATCCACACTGGTGCCTCTAGTCCATTTAAAAATAACAGTACAGGCCGGGTGCAGTGGCTCACGCCTGTAATCCCAGCACTTTGGGAGGCCGAGGCGGGCGGATCACAAGGTCAGGAGTTCAAGACCAGCCTGGTCAATATGGTGAAACCCCATCTCTACTAAAAATACGAAAAAAAATTAGCCAGGTGTGGTGGCAGGCACCTGCAATCCCAGCTACTTGGGAGGCTGTGGCAGAACTGCTGAACCCAGGAGGCAGAGGTTTCAGTGAGCCGAGATCATGCCACTGCACTCCAGCCTGGGTGACACAGCGAGACTCCATCTCAAAAAATAAAAATAAAAAAACCACATTTTATTGCTATAGTGATATTTGTACCTCATGGTTTTTGTTCTGGAATAGTTTACCCCCAGATATCTGTATGGCTTACTCTCTAATCCTTTATGTTCTCAAAAGTTCTGAAGTTTGAGACATCTTCCCTGACCAAAGTACTACTTCTACCCTGCACTTCCTATTTCCTTTTGTCTTGTCTTCATAGCACTTATCACATCTAATATCTTATGCTTTATCTGTTGGTTTATTTCCATTAGAAGGTAAGTTCCACGAGGGCAGGGATAACTGATTTCCCAACATCTAGAAAAAATGCCTGACACATAAGTGCTCAGTAAATATGTGAGTGAATGAATGCATGAGTGCTGGAAAGAGCATGGGACTTGAAGTTAAACTGATTGGATTAAAATCCCAGCTTTCTTATTAGCAGTGTGAATTTCAACAATTTACTTCAACTGTCTCTGAAACTCATTTTCTGTAAAATAGGAATATATATCTCATGGCCCTGGCCTATGAATTAAATGTAACATTTATGAAGTGTTTGCCATATATTAGGCATTCAAATGGTAATCTGTCCATCTCTGTCCTGAGCCTAAGGAACCATAATAGTTCTTTACAGTATAATCAGTTTATTTTTGAGCAATACTTTTTTTTTTCAAAAGAAAAAGTTGCAGAAATGTAAGTTTGAAGTCACAATGCAGTTTTTTTTTCAAAAGCAATTTGGAAAAAATAATTTATGAAATAAATGTCAATATATAAATACTGTAATAACCCAATAGGGAAAAATAGATGTATTTTAAAATGAACTGTGAAACTACAGTACGCAGAATACAGGGCTTTTAATTCTTTTCTCAGAAAGCAAAAAATATTTCAAGCGTGTTTAAAATAATTAAGTAAAAAAAAAAAGAACCCAAACAATTAAGATAGGAAATAATAAAGGTGAAAATGAAATAAAATTTTTAAAATGTAGTTGACCAATAAACCCAAAAGCTGATTATTTGAAAATATTAACAAAATTAATAAATCTCTACCTAGATTATCAGGATTAAAAGAGCCTCACATTTGTAACTCTGTGACATTAGACTGAGGTCTGTAAACTATAGGTTGGTGGGCCAAATCCAGGCAACACCTGTTTTTGTAAATAAACTTCTATTGTACCAAAGCCACATTCATTCATTTATGTACTGTATATAGCTGCTTTTGTGCTATTAACAGCAGAGTTAAGAAATTTTGACAGAGACCACATGTCCTGCAAAGTCTAAAATATTTACTATCTGGACCTTTACAAAAAAATGTTTGCTGACCCCTTAACTAGAGGAAACCCAGTATGCAAGTTCTTTTTAAAAAATGATTCTATTTCCCAGGGAAATAAGAAGCATAGCCATCATTTTAAGAATGAGATGTGGAGGTCTCAGAAGTTTGAGGAAAGAGCAGCGCGAAATAGTTATCTGGTAAAAAGGTTACTGAATGTATCAGAGAAACGTAATAAGTGTATCAGAGAAATGTAGTAAGACTGACAAAGAGCACTAAACACATCACTTAAGGATAGTGGCAAGATGGGACAAGTAAGCATGCTTCTCTTTGAAAGATACTTACATTCTCAAAATAGATTATTTGTGTTCCAGAGTTGGTTCTAAAGATATAGGACCATTTTCTAATTCAGATTAATTAAAAATTAAATACCAACTAATTTTAAAAAAGGTTTACTACTTTCAAGTGCATAGAATTAAAACTCAGTTGACAACATTTGTATCTGTGGTTCAGGGAAGTCTCTAAGGGAGACTTACTTTAAATCCTCTTCTTGTTTGAAGAAGAGAAGAAAAATGATTTATACTGAGTTATGTGTTACAAAAGAATGCATATTCCAGAAGCAATAAATGCCTCCCTTCCCGCAAAAAGCACTGTAATCAGGTGAAATAATCAGAGTAGGAAGAGACTTATTCTCTAGATGAAATAACCAATTTTAAATTACAAGAAAAATAATAATTCTATTGATACTTTACCCATAGAAATAACTTCACTAATCACAACAATGCTGCTGTACTTATTCTCAATCTGTAATCTAAAAATCACACTGTGTCATGGAAATGAAAAATCACCATTTTATGGACTTCTGTGACAAATCCTTTTGGAAAGCAAATATTTTATAAATTCACATCTTCACAGTTTGTCCTAATATTTGCAAGATGGTTTGGTTTTGTCAGAAGAAAAAAAATAGTGACCTACCCAGCCAATAGAAGAAATATCATTATCTTTAAGATGAACTGAGGTGAAAAAGACCATCATAAATAGATAATCTGATAGTATGTCATTTTCTGAGAGTGCTTTTTTGAATTTTTTTTTTAAAAGGAAACTAAAACTAAGATTTATTAAATGTTTTCTATTTACCCAAGCACTGTGCTGACTGGGAGTGAAACACTATGTGTTAAAAGAAGTACCTTTAGAACTTCTAAGACTCATTTAAATGAGGAAATATCAGCAAAAAAATATGCCTTGCTATTTAGCAGTTAGGTTAAAATATGGCCAATTCTCAAGAAAAGAATGATTGAAATCTTGTAGTTTTGGTATAAGCAAGAGCAGAAACTGCTACTAATTATAGATCCTTATAATGTTCTTCCTTTCCACAATTCTTTATCTGTGCTTTGTTTACTTCTCAAACAACTGTAGATCAACTGCATCTGTTTAAGTATGGCACTAAGTCAGGCAAGATTTAAATACTACATTTTCTGCTAAATTGGGCCTGCCTTTTTATTAACTTCACTTAAAAAATCTGAATATCATTAGTTTGATTTTGAAAAATAAATCTTACTTTAGATATGATAAATAATATGTCAAATGCCATTCACTTTTATAACATTCCTAAGAATGTTATATAGTATGTATGTTCCCCAAAGTATTTTACATAAAAAATTCCAATGTACTTTGTACTTTCAACACCAGTCTCTAATTTTTTGCTGTTTTAATTTGTATTTAAAATACTTTTCCTAAGGATTTAATCCACAATTCAAAACTTTAACATTTTACCTTTATCCTTTGTATTCTCTCAGATACTTTCAAAATTAATAATTTCCTCATAATGTAATATAACAAAAAAATCCAATAAAAATCCATATTATGTAATAATGGAGGGGGAAAAAAGAAACAAAAGAAAGCTCAATTTATGAACACTTTACAACTCCTGTACGATTCACTGACAAATGAACACACTTTAAAAAATGTCAAAGATATTAGATATAACTTTAATTTTGAATGTGATTTACATACGATCAAACCAAAAAATTACTTATACTTTACTGCCTAATCACAATTAACATAAACATAACAAATTGTATTTATAAGTCAAAGTAACAAACCACTTTTTTAAAAAAAACTCCACATTGTCAAAATTTTTCCTATGGAATATTGGCAAAGAATGTAAAGTTATATTGTGCTGCAAATAGTTAAAAGCAATGATTTTTGGATGGTTCAATAAGATGTGTATATATAACTTAAAACAAATATTTGGATTATTTCCTCTGGAAAGTTAGCTTGCAAATGAAAAGAAGAAAACCGAATCCGCATATGGTAATAGCTGTCCTCTTCAAAATTCTACTATTCCATGTAGATACTTCTTCCCTTAATTGTATATGAGTTGGATCATTTTCCCGTTCATTTTGCAACTAGTATTTAGTATGGAAAAAGAAAAGAGGAGTTACTGTACAATACATTAATAAAACATTTTGATTTTAAAAAATATCATAATATCCATGTTAATTCAATTCACTTGATTTAGATGTAGGCAACTCAAGATTCCCATGGAAGATTTAAAGTAAACATATATGTCTGAAAGACAGTCTTTCATTAGAATCCCATTACTGTAAATTATTAGTTTTACATTAAAAATACATGCTTTCATAGATGATCACATTTTAAAATGGTGTTTTTAAAGTCATGAGACAAAGTAACTTTAAATTTAAAGTTTCTGTTTTACTTATAAGGAATGACAATTGATATTGATTTGCTTGTGCATTAAATATCAATTAACGTCTTACAAAAAAGTGAATCATTATTATAGCAAACCTAAAACATGAAATTTAGCAAAAACGAGAAGATCAGATGCTACTGGTAGAAACTTAATTTATTTAAATATAATTGCAGTAACAAATGTCAACAAAAACTTAAGTGGTTCTTTTAGTAATTCTCAGCAATGAAAGTACAGTACGCAGTCAGTTTCTAACTTCCCAGATACAAATTTCTTGCTTAAGAAGCTCCCTTCTCCCCTACCTACTGTGTGTGTGTGCCCACTCTGTGTGTATCTGTGTGTGTGTGTTTCTGTGAGAGACAGAGAGACACAGAGAGAGAGAGAGAGAGAGAGAGAGAGAGAGAGAAGGGGGAAGTGAGAGAGAGAGAAAAGACTTAAAGAGGGAGGGCTGAGAGGAGAGGGATGGCTTTTGGGGGTGGGGCAGGAGAGAAAATAAGCAGAAACCAAAGATCCTTGAAAGATAAAAAGAATCAGGCACATTTATAGAGTGATATTTACTAGAAACATCCTGTGCTGGAGTGATGACATAAATACTTTCAACATCAGCAGGAATAATGACTTCCAAATTCTACAGTGTAAATATTTAATTAAAAAGCTTGCAAAATTAATTTTAAATTTATAGCAGAAAACCAGACTCCAATGCCAATCTCATTAATACCATATTCTTGGTCTGACTTCCAAATGGCTTCATTCAGCAACAGATTCCTTTTTGACACTGATGCTCCATTTACTGAATCCTGAGACAGTCATTCCTTTTATTAATCAATTACTTAGAATGACCCTTTCTGACAGGAGCCTGTCAGTGTGTTGGCTTGAAAGAGAGTGATGTGGTGTTAAAGTCTAGCCTTGACCTCTCCCACCCTCTCTCTTTGTTACCTCCATACACTTATCTGTGATAACTTATGTTTCTTAAAAAAAAAATCCCTTCAATTATTATTGGTAAACTCTGAAATAATATAAGCTTAACAGGCATGATAGCATATTTCCAAATCTGGAAGCCTTCATAATTCCCTAAATCAAATCTCATTATGATGATTACTACTTGTACAAGACTAATCTGAGAAAACCAACCCACTAGCTTGCTCCAAAATTTAAGACTTTCTTGCCCAAAGAACTGTATTTGCCATTATTATAAACTAATACATGTTTTCAAGGGTAGTTCTTATATAGAAATGCATAAATTCTAAATAGAGAAGGGTCACGGGAAAAAGGTCTTCTATTTAGCCAAAGAACAATGAAAATTCTCTTAACAGGTATGCATTATTAAAATAAATATGGTACCTGATTGAATTGTGTATACTTTAGAGTCAGTTTCTATAGCAAAGTTTCTTAATTTCACTCATTTAACAAAAATATGGTTTTCTAATTTCATTTTAATTCTATACACACACCCTTACCCCTCACCCCCATGTTTTTAGTTCATCTTGGAGAAACCAAATTAGTAAATAACCCTGAAGCAAATAGGTTTTAGGAAATTTCCTACACTAAACATTAAAGGCTGATGTTTTGCAAGAAGTATCTTTATACATATGCTTCTAAACTTCCCTGGGATACCCATGAAAAATGGCATGTTTAAGTAGGATCAGTTCCTTTCCTTTGATTCTTCTAGATGAGATATAATTTTTGGGTCATCAGCAAGTTCAGGATGTAGCTTGTGTAGCACAGGTGCCTGACATATAGCAGGCAGTCTTATGTTTGTTGAATGAATAAATGTCAGAGACAATACAATTTCTAAGATGCCTTTTTTCTTTGGAAATAAATTATTTTCTACAAGAATTCTGAAACATAGCGCTCATTTCCTCATTTAAAATGTTCTTTCCCAGCTATTATTTTGTATAATAGAATTTGCTTCACAACTTTCTTCTCACTTTAAAAGACTCCTTTTGGGCCAGGCGCAATGGCACACACCTGTAATCTCAGCACACTCGGAGGCCGAGGCAAGTGGATCACTTGACATCAGGAGTTTGAGACCAGCCTGGCCAACATGGTGAAACCTCATCTCTACTAAAAATACAAAAATTAGCTGGGTGTGGTGGTGCATGCCTGTAGTCCCAGCTACTCAGGAGGCTGAGGCAGGAGAATTGCTTGAATCTGGAAGGCGGAGGTTGCAGTGAGCCAAGATTGTACCACTGCACTCCAGCCTGGGCAATGGAGTGAGACTCAGTATCAAAAAAGAAAAAAAAAGACTCCTTTTGATTTAACACATTAATAGCTAGAATGACAATTTATTAATACTTGGAACATGTATACAATCTATTTTGAAGAAAAGAACTTTTTTGATAAAATATTAATGAAAATGTTAAATGAATTATGGGTTGAAGCTGTATAAATAATGTATAATCTAACCTTCAAATCAGATATTTCACAAAAGCTTTATAGACATCAAATTTATGTATTAAACAGATAAAGAGCTCAGAAGTGAGCTCTTTGGTCGACTGGAAGTGTTTTTCTTTATTATCCATCTCCAACAAAGGTTCCCATTCCAACAGCTTAGATTTTGTTATAGCCAATTTTTTTTAAACTGGAAAAATCACCTGTCCTTAAATACCGATATATATTATATATTTTTTCTATATTGTAAAAAACCAGAACCAAAGAAGTCCATACTCTTTAGAAAACAGTTAAATTATAAAAATATTACAGAGAGTCTGGACAATTACAGGGGTATTTCATCCACAATCGTGTCTCTTTAACAGAACCAATAAATACTTCATTTATTTTATCTGTACATTTACATGTAAGTAATAACGTACAAATATAATTTCATATCTTTAGCTGATATTTAATTTTCATTATTTTTTCAACTGCCTATTATTATAACAATCGGTATAGCATAATTTATTAAGTTGTTCTAGTATAGAATACTTATGGTACATATAATTTGGGATAAAATACTATCAAAAGATACAAATATTTAATAGTATTTGGCACATCCTGCCAAACTGTTTTTGAAAGGGCTTGTGTTCTCACATAAGAATATCAGTTTGGTGAACTCTAAGTAGAAATTGGTAGTGATACATTTTTCCCTGCTAATTGAAAAGATAAAAATGACATATTCTTCTTTTAGTATGCATTTGTTTAATGGCCAACAAAGTCTGTTTCCTATGTATATTTCTCCCTTTGGAAACTGTCCCTTTTTCCCACTTGTCTAAGTGTTCCATTTGTTGCTCTTACCAGAACTGCTTCATTGTCTAACACCTTTTGCTGTAAATCATTTCCCTTAGTTTTCCCCCTCCTTTTAATGTTAAATATATACCTTTTGAATTAGGTCTTTTAGTTTGCAGACCTTTTCACTCAAATCTTCAACATTATTAACCAATTCTTCACAAACTGAAGTAAAATTCTGGGGAGAAGCCCATTCCAGTGTTATCTGTTAATATTTTCAAAAGTTCAACATTAAATAATGGAAATAACTTTCTACAACTTTATATCCACAAAGATTATACAACATTCTTAAACATTAGATTATATAATTGAAAGGCATTTTTTTGTTTAGGATAAATACTGACACCAAAAATAAGTAATTTTATAAAAATATAATCAAATGAGCTTGCCAAATGCATTTCCTGAATATATGTATATATAACTTTCTATATGGAGATTAATATTAGTAATAACATTTATGATGAACAAATCAGTTCATGAAGGTTTTAAAAATGATGATTCTCATATTTATTGATGTTATCTAAAAATCACTGGAAAACAAGTGCATTAAAAAATTTTCACTAAGACAAACAGCTAAAACCTAATCACATGAAATAAGCTGCTTTTGCAGGCCACTTACACTTTTTCTTTCTTTTTTTTGAGAAAGTGTCTTATTCTGTTGCCCAGGCTGGAGTGCAGTGGTGCAATCATGGCTCACTGCTGCCTCAACCTCTTGGGCTCAAGTGATCCTCCTGCCTCAGCCTCCTGAATAGCTAGGACCACAGGTGCATGCCATCATGCCCAGCTAATTTTCAGCTAGGACTAGAGGCACATGCCATCATGCGCAGCTAATTTTTAAAAATTCTTTGTAGAGACAGGGTCTCACCATGCTGCTCAGGCTGGTCTCAAACTCCTGGCCTCAAGCAATTCTCCCACGTGGGCCTCCCAAAGTGTTGGGATTACGGATGTGAGCCACTATGCCCGGCCACTTACACTCTTCCTATTCTAAATTTATTTAAAAATATTTTATTGATATGGTTTTTAAATTACACACTGTTTTATTTCCATTTTCACTTGGGTCTCCTGTCACTTTATATTTTAAAAAAGAACACATGGTAAATTCAATACACAGATCAGTTTAATTTTTGGTCTGACTCATTTTCTTTTTCTTGAGGGCAAGAATACAAAGTTTTAAAATCGGTATGTAAAGGAGTAATATTAAACAAATTGACTTATTTAGATCTTATGTGATTTTGCAGAACAAACGATGTAATTTCAGCAAATCAATACTATTTATTGAATTATCATGAACTTATCTGGAATGTTCTTCAGTGTTCATACTTTTCTTCACTTAATAACTTTTGTAGAATACCTTTTGAGAATTTACAGGTAACTCAGTAATAACATTCTGTACAGCTGTTATTAAATGGCCACACTGTTTATTTAATTTGAGAAGAAAGTTGAGGAACTCATCACCACTAAAGAAAGGAAACAAACAAACAAGCAGGAATTACTAATAAGAGCAATTTATTTCATTCTACTAGGCAAGTTACTGAAAATCTAGTCATAAAATTAGATTCTTCCAAAAGAATTCATGGAATAGCTAATACAGATTAGGTACTGAAACAGGCATTGATTATAAAAGAAAAACAAACCTCCAATCCCGAGGATCTTAAAGTTCAGGATAAGATGCAGATATACAATTACAGCTTTATTATTCACAGGAACACATGAAGGAGGAAGATAAAATAACCAATATTTGAGTATCTACTATGTGAAGACACTGTACTAGTTATTTTACATTTGTTATTTCTTTTGATTTTTCCTAACAACCCCTATAGGATAGATGTTGTTAATACTATTTTATAGTGGAGACATCTAAAATTCAGGGGGAATGAATTTAATATCACATGAGAAGGAGGGAGTAGGGAATTAGAAATGCTTTACAGAGATAATACTTGAATTGAGTCTGTGGTTGAAGAAAAAGTTTGCCAAGTAGGTAAGGAAGAGATTCTGGATAAAGAGAATAGCAAGTGCAAGAGTACAGGGGTAAAGGTCACTAAGGTGTAATTAAAACACAAATTATTGAAAAGTAGTAAGAGAAAAGGCTGGATATAACCATTTATTAAAAGAACTTTTGTGTCAGCATAAGGAATTAGATTTTACCTTTCTGATGATGTAGAGTTACTAAGAGATTTTCAACAGGAAATTTGAAAATTAGACTTTTAAATGAGAATGTTTATTTGGAGAGTGGTGTGGATAAAAGGAACACAAAAATAGAAGCAGAATAATTAGGCAACTAACAGAGAAATGCATCCAAGAGATGATGAAGGAAAACTTAAACTAAGGATCTGGCAGTGGCAGTCTTACTGTGGGGAGGAGGTAGAGCAATAACTTGAGAAACCTTTAGGAGAATAAACTGAAAAACTTGGTGATGGATTGTATGTAATGGAAGAATCTACGATGATTCTCAGTTTTTTTGGTTTCCATGGAAGGCGGTGCTGCCAAGCAAGGAATTGAATTTGGTGGCGCATGGTGGGGAAAACAGTGGGATAAAAGAAAACATTATGGCATAATAATTAAGGACACAGGCTCTTGAGTCAAGAGTCAATGTTGAGTTTGGATTCAGCTTCCACACTTATTAGCTTTATGATTTTGGGCAAGAATAATCTTAAGCCAAATGTTTCCGTATCTCTAGAATGGAGACAGTAGGACTCAAGAAAACAATGTGCATAAAGTACCTAGGATTGTGCCTAGTACATAGCTGGTGTTCAAGCAAACATAATTATGATGACTGCAATGGTGAGGAGACATGCGGGTGGCAACAACCAGTAAGTGGTAGAAAATGGGGGTCTTGCAAGGGTATTTATTCTGGGCTCTAAAGACTCATGAAGATAGATACAATTCAGAGTCGGTGAACCTCAATGGGAAAAAAATACATCTTTATTTTCACTAACCTCTAACCAAGATTCAGTCTTTCCTTCAGTTGTGAAGGTAGCACAGACACAGTAGTATTAGAGATGTCTCCAACAGAAATCAAAACTATGATCATAAAGAAGACCATAGGACATATTGTGAAGAAGGGAGAGTTGATAGGGGTGGAACAGAAAAGCCACTACAGGAAATGTAGCCTGAGAAGTAGAAGAAAATCAGTAGTTAAGAGTTGTTATGAATGGCAATGAAAGGGATGGATTCAAAGGAGAAAAGATTAGGCACATTAAGTATACTGATTTTGGCAATGAGAAAACACTGGTGACTAGATTAGCTTCAGTGGCAGAAGCCAATTTACAGTAGAAACAACCAAGAAACTTAACCCAACAGAAAAGTTGGTCAAGGCTATTAACAGAGAATTCAGAGAAAAAGAAAGAAACAAAATTTGAATGGATAACAAATATGGGAATACAATAACCATAAGATGCCACATTCTAGCAGAATGACAAAAATTAAGTAGATCATTAATATCAAGAGTTGACAAGTGTATTAGATGACCTTTCTGGGGAGTCCTTTAACAGTATCTACTGAAATAAAAATACAATAAAAGTTACTATTATTGGACCAAAGGTAATTGTGTGTGTGTGTGTGTGTGTGTGTGTGTGTGACAGAGTCTTGCTCTGTTGCCCAGGCTGGAGTGCAGTGATGCGAGGCTCACTGTAACCTCTGCTCCTGGGTTCAAGTGATTCTCATGCCTCAGCCACCTGAGTAGTTGGGATTACAGGTGTGCACCACCATGCCCAGCTAATTTTTGTATTTTTAGTAGAGATGGGGTTTCACCATGTTGGCCCGGCTCGCCTTGAACTCCTGGCCTCATGTGATCAACCTGCCTCAGCCTCCCAAAGTGCTAAGATTATAGGCGTGAGCCACCATCCTAGCCCCCAAAGGATACTTCTAAGCCCATACAGAAATTCTTACTTGTAGAAGTTTTGACTACATACTATACAAAGTTTCTTACACTATTTCTAGAAGGAAAGGTTATAAAAAGCAAGCAATGTCAGCCTCCAATGAAAATAATAGCAAACTTCTAAGATACATTACTGGGATGTATATAGTATTTTCATTTAAGACAAGTCTATTCTCTTAGCTATTAGGCTGAAAAAAATGAACAATTTCACTTTAACAGTTTTATAAAATATAAACTTTATATACATAATACATATAATCAAGTCACTAAGAATAAAAAGTACCTGATGGTTGCTTTCAACAAGCAAACCTAAAATTAAAAAATATAGGAAAACTCTTGTTCTATTTAGCAGTAAGTATTCATAGAACCATTTTCAAAAAAGATGTAATTCTTCTTTATTCTATTTTCTTTCTGATCTTTACTCTAGAAAACACAGAACTTAGGGTATATGACACATTTCTGCCAAAGCAACAGCAGTGATTACTTGTATTTTGTTTCCATGTACTATTTATATAAGTACACTTATAACTTAGATTTCAGTGTTCTTTAAATATTCAAATTTTATTTATCAAGAAAAAGAATAACTACTAAATGAGTAATTCACTAATGCCATATATATTTAATTTATGACCTCAAGGAAATTAAGATCCATTGAGAATTATCATTTGAAGTATCAACTGATAGCAGGTATGTAATTTTAGACAGGTGATTCACAAATATATATGCGGAATATAAATTTATCAGCTCTTATTCTTAAGATAGTAAGACTGAGTTCAAATAAGCAAATTTTATTACTAGCAAAATTAGTCTTAATGAATGAAAGGAAAATATATACCTTTCTTGTGACATATAATTTTCAGAGCCACTGAATATGGATGGACAAATTGTACAAAACAAAACTCAACAGTGTGCCATTTACACTATGTAAATGGTGCCTCTCCATCACAGCTGTACAGTATACAACCTACACAACTTTATATGGCAGGCCTGATAACTTTGTGCTTATTTAAAAAATTCAAAATAAGCAGATATGACATAGGTATAGTAGACTGCATTATTTGATCAAATTCTCATGTCTTTTCTACAGAGCTAACTAGTACCAGTCCCCCGATCCCTGTCAGGGGACTATAATTCATGCCCCAGTGACATGAGGCCTGACCACATGACTTGCTTTAGCAAATAAAATATGATTGGAAGTTACTGTGTAACTTTTGAACAGAAGCTTCAAGAGCCACTGAATGATCCTGCCATCTCTCTATTCCCTTTCCCATGAGATCAGTATGTCCCAGGTTGAGACTGTTCCTCCAGCATACTCTCAGAATGACAAGATCACTGTTGCTGACCCATGATATAGATGATCAGGAAATAAAGTCTTGTTATAAGTGACTGACATTTAGAAATTATTTGTTACTACAGCATAACATAGTATAAGCGAACTAAAACAACAGGCCATTTAAAAAATTTGAAGTCAAGTACTAAGATAAAATTTACACTTTAAATAAAGGTATTTATAAGCAAAGGTATTATGCTCTCACTGTAGAATATCTGGAAAAGATTAAAATCATCAACAATCTTACCACTCACAGACAATTGACTGGTACTATTTTCTCTCAGAATATTTTCTTATAATACACATTTTCTTCCAGTGTTTTTCCTATGGATATATATAACTGACGTTGTGCTTCACATGACCTTTTATATTGTGCCTTTTATAATTATCATGAGTATTTTCCCATGACATTAAGTTTCAAAATAATTTTAATGATGAAAAAATAATTATATTGATGCAATGGAATTTAATCATTTTCCTGATGTTCAGTATTTAGAGTTTCCAATTTTAGAATGTTTATAAATAACAGGGGTGAACAATACACTTTTACATAACATCTTAACATCTATATAGATTTTTTGGGGTGGAGCTGTTTCCTTGATGGACATAGTTTTGAGACGCTTCTGACACCTTCAAGTGGATGTCAGTTAGCTCAGACAAAGAGTCTAAACAGGAACAGTTAAACATTTCAAATGTGAATGAAAATTTATTATTTCTGTTCAAAATATCTAAAATTAGCAACAGAATGGATATTAACATTTTAAATTGCACTCTTTATTTTTTTAAGAGAGTTTTGCTATGTTGCCAAGGCTGGCCTTGAACTCCTGGGCTCAAGTTGTCCTCCTGCCTCAGTCTCTCAAGTAGATGGGACTACAGGCACACCCCACGGCATTGGCTTTAAATTGCATACTTTAATTCTGCAAACATACTAAGGCAGAAAAAAGTAAATGCAGTGTGTGTATGCATTGTTGTAACAGATTATTTTAGAAGATTTTGACACATAGAAGAAAACTATCTTCAAATAAATCAGTAAATTGTTGAAGTCACATTACCAGGAGATTATAATCAATCAGTTCAACTTTTCCTGCTGTTAGTTTTCTTATGACTTAATGACTAATTTCTTCTTTAAAGAATGACTTTGAACAAATGGTAAGTAAAACCTTTTCCATAACAGCATGTAAACAAAGTCTGTGATTTAATAACAAGGTCAAATTCCTGGAATATATGTCTGCCAGTTTTATTTTTTTAAAAAAATTCAGTAACTTTTAATACGTGAACTATTCAGGATTCGGCACATTCTTTATATTTATTAAATCCCATAAAGTAAATTCATATAGGCAACCCTGCCATCATACAAATAAGTTATATAAAAACATTTAATTTGCAAGTCAGTCATTTAGAACTTAGAATATTCCTTCATAGAAACAATAATGAAAAAAAGCAAGAAAATGAACAATGATATTTAAGAAGGTGTGCTGATTTTTAAGTCCTCGCAAGTGAAATCCTTCACAATGCATTTAAATATTTAAGAGCTATTATGTTATTCTGAAACAATGATGAGGCATTATTTTAAATATAGATCTTGCTGTAATATGGGGATATATTAAGGAAGAAGAATGGAGAAATGGGAATAGGGAATTTTAATATGGGGAATATTTATAATTTAAGCTATGTAATAAAGATTTTAAGAAATTAGGATCGTCTATATTATTTCCTGGAATACTTCTCTGAACTCCAAAATAATGTGAAAATCTATTGTTTGTATGTTTAATTAATGTTTATCATAATAACAATATTAGTTTTAGTCTACTAGTGATAATACCATTGCATTTGCAAGTATAGGATATAATTCATTAACTCATTTATCCAAATATTCAATAAAATTTGTCTACACAGTCATGTCCCAGGCAATGGATAACATGGTTAATACATACACCAAGCTCCTTAGGTCATTCTGATAACTTAGCCAGGTAAGGGAACCACTAGCATAAATCATGGTTATGAACCATAATATGTTTCAAAAGCATACATGTAGAAACCAAGTCTCTACTAACATGTAAGGTACTTTTATGTTAGATATATAATCCTTATTTGTAAAATTATTTTAGGGAAAAAATCAAACTGGAATACGTTGAAATAAAAAACAGTATTTGTATTAGTAGAAAAATAAAATGATTGTGATCTCTTAAATCAACTAAAAAAGAAAACAGAAAATAATACTAAGCTGGTATTAAAAGTAAGATTAGAGGAAACTGAGGAAATAGAAAAATATTTGTGAAGATTTCTTACAGGGAACTTGTATATACTATTAAAAGCTCTAGAGGCAAAAAATTTGATTTGTCCTCTGTACAGGCATTATTCCTATTCTTAGTCCCTGTGATAATGGTTACTTTTGGACTCATATGAAACCAAAAGAAGAAAGGAAGAGAGTTTCCTAAGCAATAAAAGAACAGAAAAAATGAGTTAAGAGAAGCTTACATAAGCAAAAGACTGGGTAAAATGTAATTAACCGGACCAAGTGCAATGAGAGGTAGAAGGTGGGGAAAAACATTTGATGTACAAATCCTCAAAGTTGGGGAGAGAAAACCATTGTAAAAGAAAAAAGAATTTCATAGGCTGGTTATAAGGTGGTGTTGCTAAGTGACATAATTTCAAAATTATCTAGTTGGTGGAATGAAAACAATTATTATAGGTTATTTCAGATTATAAAATCTAGGTGAAAATTACTGAAAAGACAATCATATAATCTAAAAGGCAGAAGAGGCCTTACAGGGTTTGTATTCTATGCTACGGTTAAATTCTTTCCATAAGCAAAAATCTCTAGAAGTAGGTATTACGTACAATAAAACTGTTATCTTATTTATTCTGGACCTTATATTTCTATTAATGCAGCCTAACAGTGCTAGCTTTCCATAACTAGTCATGTGACACTGTTAACCTAAACTAAATTAATAATAAACTTAAAAACTCTTAATGATTCTTCATGTATATTAAGGCCCATCCTATTGTAATATAGTTAATCTTAGACTTTCCATTTATCCTTATTAAAGTTAACTCTATTAATTTTTGAGAGATTTGCTTCAACCTGCCAAAGCCTTTAAAATCTTAATGCTCTATGTCTCCATCTAGCCACCAGTCACATGTAGCTACCGAACCCTTGAAATCATACAGTGTATATTCTCTGACCACAACAGAATCAAACTGGAAATCGATAACAGAAAAATCTCCAAACATGTGGACATTAAACACCATACACCATGGGTTATTTAGATAATCCATGGGTCAAAGAGGAAGTCTCAAAGAAAATAAAAATATACATAGAAGTGAATGAAAATGATCACACAATGTATCACAATTTGTGGAATGCAACTAAAGCAGTGCTGAGAGGGAAATGTAAAAGACTAGATGTTTACATAAGAAAAAAAGTCTCAAAAATGATCTAGATTTCTGCCTCAAGAATCTAGAAAAAGAGCAAAATAAATTCAAAATAAGCAGAAGGAAGAAAATAGTAAGAATAACAGCAGAAATCAATGACACTAAAAGCAAAAACAATAGAGAAAAGTTACTGAAACAAAAGAGCAGGTTCTTTGAAAAAAAATGCATAAACCTCTAGCAAGACTAACAGAGATAAAAAGAGAAAAGACAGAAATCACCAATATAAAGAATGAAATGGGGTATTAGATCCCACAGCCATCCAAAGAGTAGCTGGAAATACTAGGGGCAACTTTTGGCTTGATAAATTAGAAAAAATGAACCAAGTCCTTGAAAAACCACACATTACCAAAACTCAGCCAAAGTAAAACAGATATAACTTGAATAATCCTATGACCATTAAATAAATCAAATTGTAATTTAAAAGCTTCCCCCACAAAATATCCAGGTCCAGATGGTTTCACTGAAGAAATCTACAGAATGTTTAAAGAAGAGTTAATGTCAATTCTGCACAATCTCTTACAGAAAATAAAAGGAGGGGGAATACATCCCAATTCATTTTGTGAGGCCAGTATTGTCCTGATACCAAAACCAGACAAAATAGAAAAAGGAAACTTACAGAGCAATATTTATCATGAACTTAGACACAAAAATTCTTAGCAAAATACTGGCAAATCAAATCCAATAATGCATAAAAAGAATAATAACCCACAACCACATGGGATTAATCCAGGTATGCAAGGTTGGCTCAATAGTTAAAAATCTAACAAAGTAACCATATCAACAGGCTAAAGAAAAAAGTCATATGGTCATATCAGTTGGGATAGAAAAAGCATTTGAAAAAATTCCACAACCATTCATGATAAAAACTTTTAGAAAAATGAATAGCGCATAACTTCCCCAATCTCATAATCTACAAAAAAACCTATAGCTAACATCACAGTTAATTAATAGTAAAAAAGTGCATGGTTTTCTCCTGAGATTGGGATGAAGGCAAGAATGTCCACTATCTACCACTCTTATCCAACATAATACTGAAAGTCTTACCCACTGCCATGAGGGAAGAAAAAAGGTATACAAATGTGAAAGGAAAAAATTAACCTCTTTTTGCAGACTACATGATTATCTACATAGAAAATCTCAAACAATCTACAAAAAGCCTCCTAGAACTAATAACTGAGTTCAGTAAGGTGGAAATGTACAGTCGAGATACAAAAATCAATTGCACATGGAAACAAATAAAAAGAGAAATACCACTGGCAATTGTGCCAAAGAAAATGAAATACTTAGGTATAAATCTAATGAAATATGCATGAGATCTGTATGATGAAAATGACAAAATGCTGATGAAAGAAAACAAAGGTCAGAAATGGTGGGTCAGGTTTGTCATCCCAGTACTTAGGGAGCCAAGGTGGGAGGATCACTTGAACCTAGGAGTTTGAGACCAACTGTGGCAACAAAGTGGAGACTCTGTCTCTACAAAAAATGTTAAAAATTAGCCAGGCATGGTGGTGCATGCCCATGGTCTCACCTACTCAGGAGGCTCAGGCGGGAGGATCACCTGAGCCCAGGAATTCGAGGTTGCAGTGAGCCCTCATTGTGCCATTGTTCTCCAACCTGGGTGACAGGGCGAGACCCGGTCTCAAAAAATATATTTTAAAAAAAGAAAACCTAAAACTTTTAGAGATATCTGTGTTTATGAATTAGTAGAATTAACATAGCTAAATGTCAATTATACCTAAATTAATCAATAGGATTCATGGAATTACTACCACAATCTCAGAAAGGTTTTTTGTAGACATAGAAAAGCTTTATCTAAAATGTATATGGAAAGAAAAAGGCTCTAGAAGAGCCAAGATGATTTTGAAAAAGAACAAAATGGGAGGAATCACTCTTCCTGATATTAAGGCTTACCATGTAGTTAGAGTAATCAAGACGTGGTACTTTCAGAGGGATAGACACATAAAGAACCCAGAATAGAGAACCCAGATTATACCCACACAAATATGTGCAATTAATTTTTGACATATAATCAAAAGCAATTCAATGGGGGAGGAACAGCCTTTTCAATAAATAGTGCTGGAGCAATTAGCCATCCCCAGGTGAAAAAAAAAAATGAACCTCAGCCTAAACCTCATAACTTTACAAAAATGAACTCAAAATGTATCATGGACTTAAATGTAAAACTAAAAACCTTCGGGAAAAAAGCACAGGAGAAAATCTTTGAGACCTAATTTCTTAAATTGTTCTTTAACTTGATACTAAAAATATGCCAAAAGTACTGTTCTGTAAAGGGAAAATTTGGTAACTTAGACCTCATCAAAATAAAAGTTTTTGCTCTGTGAAAGACCCCATTAAGAGGATAAAAAGAAAAATTACAGAGTTGGGAAAAATATTTACAAATCACATATCCAACAAAAGATTTGAATGTAGATAACTCCCAAAACTCAACATTAAAAAACAATTAATCCAACATAAAATGGGCAAAAGATACTGTTAGAATTTCACCACAAAAAGTACACATATGGCAAATAAGATATAAAAGGCTGTTTGACATCATTAGCTATTAGTAAGTGCAAATAAAAACACAACAAGCTATTACTGTATACCTATCATAAATGGCTAAAAAAAATCATGCTAACACCAAATGCTTATGAGGATGGAGAGCAAACTGGATCACTCATAAACTTGCTAGAAACATAAAACAGTACTGCCATTCTGGATAAACAGTTGGGCAGTTTTAAAATATACTAAATATGCAACCACCATACAACCTAACAATTGTCCTCTTTGGCATTTATCCCAGAGAAAGAAAATGTATTTTCTAACAGAATCTTGTAGATGAATGTTCATGGCAGTTTTATTTGGAATAGCTAAAAACTAAAATCTACTCAAATGTTCTTCAATGGATAAATGGTTAAACAAACTGTGGTATATACATACCATGGAATACTACTCAGCAATAAAAAGGAATTAACTATTGCACTGATAACATGCAACAACTTTGATGAACCTCAAGAAAATTAGGATGACTGAAAAAAGTTAATCTCAAAAGGATATATACTGTATGATTCTATTTATATAATACTCATGAAATAACATCATTAAAAAGACGGAGAACAAATTATTGGTTGCTAGGGGTTGGGATGGGGAGAAGGTTAGATGTGGCTATAAAGGGGTATTATGAGAGAGCCCTGCGTTAAGTACATGGAACACAGAAGTAGTTACATGAAGCTATAAATGTGATAAAATTATATACACACACACACACACACACACACACACACACAAATGAGTGCATAACTCACAAAATATGAGTAAGCCGTATGGGTCGTACCAATGTAAATTTTCTGGTTTTGATATTGTCTTACAGTTAGAAAAGATACCAATACTGGGCAAAACTAGGTACAGAATGCATGGGACTTCCCTGTGTATCTTTGAAATATCCCAAGAATCTATATTTCAAAAAATTTAAAAAAATCATTTATTGCTCTATAATGTATTAATAAAATCAAATATTATTTTCAAAATAGATTTGGGATTATTAATAACCATTGCTTGACAAGTTTATAATATTGGAAATGAAGTTTACATATTGGTAACATAATTTCTCATACAGTAAGGCTGAAAATCGAACTGAGCTACATGAGACATGTTTTCTTATTGCCCTAAGTGAAAATATTACTACTTTGAATTTTCAATTTAACCTCTAAAATGATTTTTAAAGGTATACTATAAAAAGCATGGGATTGTTTGTAAGGTTCAATTTAGCAAGATGCAATGAAAAAATAAAACAAAAATATTTCTATGTGAGTTAACAAGAAGACATATTGTTTGCTTCTTGGTAAATGACTTTATAAAAATTGACTTTACAAAGTACATCTAATTTCAGAACACAGTATCTTCCAAAATCTATTACCCTGGGAAAATGATGGTATCAAGTAAAATGACTCAGACATTATGAAAATTAAACTAAAAAGAATAATTGGTTCTTAACACTATTAATAATATAAACAAATAAGTTAATTTTACCTGATTTCCAACTTTGTCTCTTCAGATAGCTCTCCAAATTGTATCTCTTCTACCTGTAGTTCTTTAAGAGCAGCCAGAATTTTCTGCTGGTCTTTACTGGTAATTCCATTCTAAGCAGAAATAATTTTAATGTACAGTAAGTTAGTTATACTTGAGTAATTTAAAACTCAAAATTTCTAAAGATGTTTTCTTGATGAACTCACATCTTGAAAAAATAGGCATATATTGGAAAAATAACACACTTCTAAAAAATGTTTTTCTTATAACTTATTGATGTTAGTTACAGCATTAGAATATTGAGATATATAATAACTACAGTCAATTTTTTTTTGCAATACATAACAACTATGATGGACTCCCAAAACAAATTACTAGAACTTAATATGTAATATTTCAAAAAAACACAGTAAAACAAAATTTCCTTCAAATTTTTATTTAAAATATTATCAGTGATAAATGAGAATTAGGCCCTATCTTTCTTTGTATTCTACCTTTAGTGTTAAACTAAATTTTCTATACTGGATTTAGTTTTGTAGTATGCTTACTGATTTTTAGTGATATTAAAAATGTCAAGTTTCCAATGTGGTCATGCAGTCAGATCATTGCTTTTTACATATCCTATTTATCAAAGTGTCTCTAATACATCCCGCAGCTATATGTTATTAGATAATACTAGATGGCAAAATAAAAGGTCTCAGTTTTGAGAACCAAACAAAAGGCTTGGGAGACGTGTTAATACCCATATACATCTCTAGCTGAGATGTCATGACAATCTGAAAAAAACAAAAACAAAAACAAAACCCAAACTATAAGTCATTACATGTTCTTAAAGTAACTTAATACTAACACAAGATTTTAGATATGGTTATCCATAATCATATCTAATCAAAGACACAGTAAAAGATCAATCTTTTGTCTATAGCCCTGGCATTTTAAAAAGAGAGAAGAAAAGGATCCACAATTTTAAAAACATCAAACAATGTATCGGGAATTTTTGAAATTGATACTAACCTTTGTAAATTCATCTTCCCTCATGGTCAAAAGGTGTCTTAACGTTATATCCCTTTCCTGTATAAAAGGAAAAAAAGGCCACCTTTCCATATAATTAAAATAGTAGAAGGAGAAGTAGGCAAATGTTCATAAGTTAGTTACTTGCTTCACTCTGAAGCAAATTCCAATTTTCTAGAGGGGACAGGATATATAGATATAGAACTATGCTACTGAGTAGACAGTAATGAGTATCATAATAATTATATTCACCTAAAAAGTATAAATATAGCTAGTTTTCCAGATTCAAATGATTACCATTCATATTTGCTTACATTAAAAGAAAAGCAGTTCTATAAAATTTGGCAGAAATTATGTTTTATGAATATTTTAAATTTCTGACTGTATCACATTAAACCAACATGTAGTTTTACTCAAGATGTCTCCAAATAGGGAGACATTTCAAGATTATACAATGAAGCACAACTCTGAAATATTTTAACAGAATGTGCATACTCCCAAGAAGAGTCTATCTTAAATAGTGCTTTACTGCTTCAGTATCCCCACCTAGCTGATAACAACTGTCATGGACTCAAACCCCATAATGTATGCTTAAAACACCCAGACAGTGCTTGGCATATGATCTGATTTAACCTTCATGACAACCTAACACTAGGTATTATTATCCTTATGAAGAAAATGAGATATTTAAGTCACATATTTCAGTGATTAAACATTAGAGCAAGAATCTGATACCAGGTGTTTGGTTTAAAATCACGCTCTTCCAATATTCTACTCAAGAAGATGAGCAACTACAGAAACAAACTAAGGGCTCAGGTGTATATGAAGGTTAGACAGTGGGTAAAAACTGTTTAATCTCAGATTCTAATTTATGTAAATTTCTAGAATAATACATTTTTGAAATGTTTTTCACAAATTTAAAATCGGGATGTACTACAAATTATGGTGAAAAGTAAATTGGCAGTTATTCATAGACATGTTTATGAATTAATATCTAACATTATATTAACCAACAAATTAACATATATGCATAACTCACTGTAGGTTATATAAGATCTTACCTTTAGTAAATCTGTCATATGTTCAAGTCCAAGACCATGTAAAAATACTTCCAGATCTCCAAATGCTGTATATGAACTGTATACATTTATAGCAATGTCAATTTCAGAACAGATTATAAATGCACAAGCGATAAATATACATTTATATTGCAAGAGAATATGAATAATAATGAATTCATGTAGAATATATTTGCAATCTGCACACCAGACCTATGCTATATCAAAGGAATAAGTAAGGTTTTGTGACTGAAGATATATGAGGAGTATAACTCATCTTTCCCCAAAATGAAAATATATGCCAGTATGTACTCCTTGTGAAATTTCTGCACATAAAAATCTCCTCAGCCTGGTACAGTAGCATACACCTGTAGTCCCAGCTGCTTGGGAGGCTGTGGCGGGAGAACTGCTTGAGCACAGGTGTTTGAAGCAAAAAAACCCACAAAAAACAAAAAACGAAAAAAACCCACACCTCTTTAATTGCAATAAGTAAAATGTAAGTAACTTTAAATGGGGTAAGGAGAGAATTATTTTTGGCCATGTACTCAACAGTGGTGTTCTGGGGGGAAAAGTATATGTTTAATTTTAGCTTGTAAAATTAGAACTGTACTAAAAATAATTAGAAAACAAGGTGTTATACTGTTTGAACACTAATATAATTTCAGAACCTTTTAAAAATAGATTTTATTGTTGATATCTTACTTAAAGTTTACATTTAAAGTTATTATCATTAGTGTTAGTACATAAAAATGAATAAAAATTTTCTAAAATTCTGGAGAACACTAAAAACCCAGACATTTAAAAATGCTTGTAAACATTTAAAATATTATATATTTTAAATAAGTCACCACATTTACTACAATAAAATATACACAAATTTTACTTATAGGTATTCTGTTGAACTAAAACATGCTATATTACCTAAAAATGTGATCTTTTTCTCTATCAGAATCTGTTGTCAATATTTTACAAATAGTGTCTTCTTTAGTTAGCTGTTGAAGTCTTCCTTCCAATGGATTTAAAGTAAAAGAAAGTAAGTTGAAGATCTGAAAAAAGTTAACATCATTCAAATATAATTAACATTGCATACTGTAACTTACACTTAAAAGAAACTGAACATTCGATTATCTCATATCCAGAAAGGAAATTTTAGCAAGTAAGTGGGACAGATGTTTCACAATTTACTACCCTGATAACAACTTTTAAAAAAATGATATATCACAGTTGTATATATTTTGGGGGGTACATGCGATATTTTGATACACATATACAATGTATAATAAACAAATCAGGGTAATTGGGATATCTAAGTGCTTCCTTGACCTACAATAATCAGAAAAGAAAAAAGTACATCTAATTCAAAATAGTAAAAATTAAAGGAAGATAGTAATTAATATTTTTGGTAAGATACATAGCAAAACTAAAAATTCCATTTGGATAAATGACTCAGATTAAATATTAAGATAGTACTTTAAAAACATTGCTAAGTGGCAAGAGAGTAATGAGCATGACTAAATGTATACAAATCCTAACTGAACACCTCAAAAAGATATGGTGAAATTCCTGAGTTTTAAAATCTAACCTCTCAGGAAGTCAAGGTTATATCACGTACTCAGCCAAAATACAAGATCAAATCTCATTTCAATAAATGATTTATGACTCAAAATAACCTTTGATGTTCATAAACTTCTTACGTCAAGTTTGGTGTCATCTACTCTACATTTAACAATGTAATAAAATAATTTTAAGTTTTTGAATTTTCAAAGTTTGGAAGAAAAATGGTAAATTCCTTTTTGAAATTCTACAGGGCTGTAGTGATTACTGTTTATCCTATAATAATTCTGAAAATATTAGAATAATATTTGGAAAATGATAGCCATGTTTATCAGATTGCTTAAAAGGTTAGAGGAAGTTACTTTATATGCAGTAAAAGTGGCTTGGTTTGATGATTACATGACGGAATCTTTGGAATTTTACGTGCTTTCAAATTCGGGAACTCAGTGTTACAAACTCTTGAACTAAACAACTTAGTTTTATAATTGTACTATACTTGATCCTTGCTTAGAAGTTACAGACTTGTGGCTAAAGCTTTAATCTTCAGACCAAAAGTTTATATTGATAAAGTAATTTAATGTATGGCAAGTATTTATTATTGAGTTTAACATCTGAATGACAGATTATACATCCAGGTATATTAACACTTTATCGTAAGCCCTGTCACACATATAAGAGCAAATGTTGTTTAAGGAATTTAATTTTTAAATTAATACATTAATTAAACTTACAAAAGAATGTTTGAGTTACATGTTCAAACTGGCATTTTACTAGCTTTCACTAAATTACTTTTAAAATTCTGGACCAGTTTAAAATGTTTAAATAGTATATTACAATTTTATTCCTGGGGCCAGAATAAGATTTTATTACTCTTTTATAGAGCTTTTAAATTACTATATTATAAGTGCTTCTTGTTTCATAGAAGATGAATACCCTAGCAAAATAAAGTTCTCATTACCTGGCTAGAGGAAAGATACATATTTAAACATTTAATAATTGCCAGATACACTATAATTACACTTTTAATTCTAACAGAATAATACAAAAGTTCTACAAATGATAATGTGATATGCCACAGAAAATAAGTTTAATATGTACAGAAGGATACCTCATGATGTTTGTTTCTTTTTGCAATCTCACTTGGCATCTTTCCATCTTTGGTTTGTAGCATTTTATTAGCTCCAAGTTCAAGCAACTTCAAAACTATATTTTTATGACCCTGACGTGCTGCCCACGTTAAAGCCTGTAAGTAGGGGGAAAAGAAGATTGTTTAAAGAGAAGGAGTGTATATGAGACAGACAGGAAAAGTTTTCAACAGTATTTATGACACAATAAAAAAGAGAACATAGTTAATTAATGGAATGATGCAATCTCTTCATTTTACAATATAATGTAAACATATTTCCAAAGTTGTAATTGCAAAGCTGACTGCAAAGCTCATTGATTTTTTAAAACCAGTGTTTTATACAATTAACTGATGTTAAGGAATAAAATGATTTATTTGCCAATCACTGAAGGGTTTTCTACAAAAAATAATTCTTATGTATATTTTAGAGCCCAGATTTTGCTGTGTGTTACAATTTTTTTTTTTTAATCAAGAGTAAGGACTACGAGAGTCAGTTAATTCCTCATTTCTATCAAGAGTAAGGACTACGAGAGTCAGTTAATTCCTCATTTCTATTTCTTTTCTTTTTTTCTGAGATGGAGTTTCGCTCTTGTTGCCCAGGCTGAAGTGCAGTGGTGTGATCTTGGCTCACTACAACCTCTGCCTCTTGGGTTCAAGCGATTCTCCTGCCTCAGCCTCCTAAGTAGCTGGGATTAAAGGCACGTGCCACCATGCCTGGCTAATTTTTTGTGTTTTTAGTAGAGACGGGGTTTCACCATGTTGGCCAGGCTGGTCTCAAATTCCTAACCTCAAATGATCCACCTGCCTCGGCCTCCCAAAGTGCAGGGATTACAGGTGTGAGTCACCACACCCTTCTATTTCAACTGTTGCTTTTTTTCACCAGATAGCAATTATATTCCAGCCCTTTTGTAATTATTACTTCTTAAAATTCTTTTTTTGTAGATTACTGATAATAACAGAAACAAAAAGAAACATTGTAAAAATGTTTCTCACAGTGTAACCATTCTCATCCTGGGTATTAACTTCTGCTCCATGAGCAACAAGGAGAGCAACAACCTGGGTGTGACCATCTCGAGCAGCATACATGATTGGGGTCATAAGTCTCCTAAGAAGGAGGAAGAAAGGAAACATTTGTGTTAATGCTGCCATTAATCTCTCATTTTCATTAATTTAACCATACACAATACCACCAGTACTGCTTTGAAAACAAAAAGAAATGAAAGCTTTTGCTAAATCAGGTGATTTAAAAATCCAATCTTCCTGCAAGTAAGTACAAGTGAAAGAGATGACACTTTTAAAGTGCTGAATGCTTACACAGCACCCTCTAGTGAATAAATGTATTAAGAAATACATGAAATAAGCCACGCTTTCTACTATGAAGTTTCAGTAATATACATATTCATCTAGAAAAGTATCAGTGTACCCACACTATGCTTATGCTAGGAATATAGTAATGAATGACACAAATAAGGTCCCTGCCCTCAAAGTATTTGCTAATACTAAATGCTTATTACATTTTATTTAGAGGATTGCTGAAACAAAAATGTAAATTTAAAAACTTCATTCCTTAATGTATTCTATTATGATTCTACTTTAGTCTGAGACTGAAAGAATTTTATTCTGACTGGGAGACTTACTATATATAATTAGAAAAGAGATAAGTCCAATAGATTAACCAGCTTAATATTCTCTTAAGAGTACTTTCTGGGAGAGGATAGTGGTTTCTCTGTAGTTTATCATTTCCCAAAATTAGAGATTCAATCCTTCTACTCCTGGAAGTTAGTCAGCTTCTGGGCCTATTCCAAGGACACCAGATTTTATCAGCTCTACTTGGGCTGAACATAACATCATGGTCTGTTTTAAAGGAGGTCTGAGACTCTGAGCCCAATTTTCCTGAGTCGTCCTCAAGATCTGATTTATACACAAAGAACTTTGGAAAAGAAAAATAAATAATTTCAGAGTTCCATGTTTTGATCTTACCAAGAAAGTTTTTATTGGTTATTCACATTACATATACAACCTACAAATAGACTATTTCTCCGTAAGGTTTGTTAGCATAAGGTTATACCCTGAAATCTGAACACTTCACACCTATGTCCTTATTAGCACAATTCATATATATCTGTTTCTTATATTTCATGGTATATTATAATTTGAATGTTTTATGTGAAATTATACGCTAAAGCAGTTGTAAAAGATTGCCTCCTCTACCTTGAATATCCCTTACATAGTGGCTTCATTAGATAGACAATCTTTATGAGGTAAAGATTGAATTTCCTGGATAACTTAAGCAAACATAAAAAAATATATACAACTAGCCAGGTGTGGTGGCTCAGGCCTGTAATCTTACCACTTGGGGGGCTAAGGCAGGTGGATTGCTTGAATCCAGGAGTTTGAGACCAGCCTGGGCAACAGAGGAAAGCCCTGCCTCTACCTCTACTTAAAATACAAAAAAAAAAAAAAAAAAAAAAAAAAAAAATTAGCTGGATGTGGTCTGCACAACTGTAATCCCAGCTACTTCAGAGGTGGGAGAATCACCTGAGCCTGGGAGATCAAGGCTTCAGTGAGCCGAGATTGTGCCACTGCACTCCAGCCTAGGCAACCAGAGTGAGACCCTGTCTCAACAACAACAACAACAACAACAACAACAACAACAAAAACAACGCCACCCAAAACCCCCACATACACACATACGTGGCAACAACAAATTATTTGAATTAACTAACCATTCGAATTCAAATTCTTCATTACATCTAAATCCGAACTGTTGATGTCTCATCTCCACTGCACTTACCTGCATAATAACCCAAATCTGCTCCTCTCAGTCTTCCCTATTTCATAAAGCCACCATTAACCACATTACTCAGGCTTAAGACTAGGCATAATTCATGACTCTTCTCTGTCATTCCAAGTACAAGTCACCGGCAGCTCCTATTAGCCCTGCCTTCATAATCTGCTTCTGATCACTTTTCATCACCTCATTAGCCACTGCAGTGGTCCAAGACAACATCATCTTTCTCTGATTTATATTGCCATAGTCTCATAACTGCTCTCCTCCATGCTTCCATTCTTGGCCACTTACAGTTTATTGTCTTTGAAAATGCCAAGATCTCCCCTTTGCAGGAACTGTGCAAGTGCTCTTGCCTGTCCCCAGACCTTCATATTGCTAACTCCTTATTCTTATACAGATCCTTATTATGAGAAGATCAGTAAAATTTTCAAACCTCTAGCTAGACTGATTAAGCAAAACAGAGAGAAGAAACAAGTTACCAGTATCAGGAACAAGAGAAGTAACATCAGTACAGATTATCCAGATTTTAGAAGTATGAGGGAGTATTATGAACAAATTTATGCCAATAAATTAGACAGTTTAGATGAAATGGATAAATTTCTCAAAATACACAAGCTACCACGGCTCACTCAAAAAGAAATAACCTGAATAGCCCTAGACTTATTTTTTAAAATCTTAATTAGTAATTATAAATTAAATTAAATTTTCCACAAAGAAAACAGCAGGCCAGATGGCTCCACTGGTGAATTCTACAAAACAGTTAATGAAAACAACATCAATTCTAAACAAACTCAACCAGTAAACTGAAGAGGGGAAGATGCTTCCCAACTCATTCTATGAAGCAAAATTACTCTTATACCAAAACCAGAGGGTGCCATTATAAGGAAAGAAAACTATAAACCAATAATCTTCACTGAAAATAAAAATGTTTTAAACAAATTTTAACAGAATCCAAAAACACATAAAAAGGTTAATACATCATGACTACGGGCAATTATCCTAGGAATGCAAGGCTGGTTTGATATTTGAAACATCAATCAATATAACGTACCATATTAACAAACTAAAAATGAAAAAAAACCCTCAACAAATGCAGAACGAGTATTTTACAAAATCCAACATTTATTTCTAACAAAAACACTCAGCAACATAGGAATAGATGAGAACTTCCTCAACCTGACAAAAGCATCTATGGAAAATTCACAGCTAACATCATATTTAATGGTGAAAGAGTACTTTCCCCCAACATCAGAAACAAGACAAGGACGTATGCTCTCACATTTCTACCCAACATTGTATTGGAAGTTCTAGCCAGCGGAACAAGACAAGGAAAAAGAAAAATGGTAGGCCTCCAGATGGGAAAAAAAACAAAATTGTCTTTATTCACAGACAGCATGATGTATATAGAAAACCTGATGGACTCCACAAAAAAAGTACTAGAACTAATGAATTTGGCAAGGTTACAGCATTCAAGAGAAATATTTAAAAAATCAATTGTATTTCTTCATACTAGCAATGAACAACATGAAATGAAAATAAAACAATACAACTTATAGTAAAAATATAAAAGCCAGGAAATCTATTGCTGTTTATTAGAAATGCACCCAGTATTTGCATATATGCATACATAAATACAGGGTGATGGTGATGTATTTGAATATATCTGACTTACAGTTGTCTAAGTAACAATTTGGATCCAGAAGTCTTTTTTTTTTTTTTTTTTTAAGATTCAGGAGGTACACGTTAAGGTTGGTTAATGGGTATATTGTGTGTTGCTGAGGATGAGGTTTGGTCTTCTATTAATCCCACCACCCAAGTAATGAACATAGTACCTAATAGGTAGTTTTTCAACCCTTGACCCCTCCTTGCCTCCTCCCCTTTGGATTCCCTAGTGTCTATTTTTAACTGAGCATCCCAGCCTCAAAATGTATTTTAAAACTTTTTTTCCTTTCTTGTTTTCAGCTTTGAAACATATTTTGAAATGCTTTGTTTCTACTTTTCCCACCAGGCACTTCAATGAACAGTGCTTGCTTATCTAATTATGTGCTTGCTTAGGTAATCCAGGGGCCAATTTTGAAACAAACCAGGCAGAGAGATACAGCTCCCACTTAGGGGTAGTTATGAACAGTTAACCTACCACTACCAGGCCAAAGTCAGGATGAGGCAAACCAGACCTTCTGGACAGGCAATTTCTCAAGATAACCATTGAAACAAGTCATGTAGACCTGCACCCTTGGGCAACACTCCTGCATATTTCCCACACCTTTTCCTTCTTAAACCCCTTTATTTAGCCCAAAAAGTTGGAATGGTCTTTTGAAGGCATGAGCCTGGCCATTCTCCAATTGCTAGCATTTGATAAATAAAATTACTTTCCTTTCACCACATCTTGTTTCTCCTATTCTTGGTTTATGGGCAGCCAGCAGCTGGACTTGAGCAAGTTACCTATTGTTTTCATCTTTATATGCATGTGTACCCAATGGGTAGCTCTGACTGATAAGTGAGAACATGTGGCATTTGGTTTCCTTTTTTCTTTTTTCTATTTCTACATTAATTCATTTAGGATAATGGCCTCCAGCTGCATGCGTGCTGCTGCAAAGGACATGGTTTCTTTTTTATGGCTGTATAGTATTCCATGACCTATATGTGGCATATTTTCTTTATCCACTCTTGAGCTGATGGGCACATAGGTTGGTTCTATATCTTTGTAACAGTGGGGTTTTTTTTTTTTTTTGAGACAGGGTTGTACTGTCACACAGGCTGTAGTGCAGTGGTACAATCATGGCTCACCGCAGCCTCAACCTCCCAAGCCCAAGCAATTCTTCCACCTTAGCCTCCCAGGTAGCTGAGACCACAGGCATGTGTCACCACACCCGGCTAAATTTTTTATTTTTGTAGAGATGGAGTCTCTGCATGTTGTCCAGGCTGGTCTCAAACTCTTGGCCTCTAGCAAGCCTCCCAGCTAGGCCTCCCAAAGGGCTGGGATTATGGGTATGAGCCACCATGCCCAGCTGCTATTGTGAATGGTGCTGTGATAAACATAATGAGTGCAGTGTCTTTTTGGTAGAATGGTTTATTTTCCTTTGGGTATATACTCAGTAATGGGATGGCTGGGTCAAATGGTAATTCTAGTTTTAGTTCTTTGAGAAATCTCCAAACTGTTTTCCACAGTGGTTTAACTAATTTACATTCTGCCAGCAGTGTACATGTTTCCCTTATCTCTGCAGCTTCACCAACATGTTATTTTTTGACTTTTAATTAATTTATTTTTTTGAGAAGAAGCCTCACTCTGTCACCTAGGCTGGAGTGCAGTGGCGCAATCTTGGCTCACTGCAACCTCTGCCTCCTGGGTTCAAGCGATTCTCCTGCCTCAGCCTCCCGAATAGCTGGGATTACAGGCGCCTGCCACTGCACCTGGCTAATTTTTGTATTTTTAGTAGACACTGGGTTTCACCATCTTGGCCAGGCTGGTCTTGACCTCCTGACTTCGGAATCCACCTGCCTTGGCCTCCCAAAGTGCTGGGATTACAGGTGTGAGCCACTGTTCCCGGCCTGACTTTTTAATAATAGCCATTGTGAAGGGTGTGAGATGGTACCTCATTGTGGTTTTGATTTGCATCTCTGATGAGTAGTGATGTTGAGTACTTTTTCATGTTTCTTGACTGCTTGTATGTCTTTTTTTTTTTTGAGAAGTGACTGTTTATGTTCTTTGCCTACTTTTTAATGAGGTTATTTTTCTTATGGATTTAAGTTCCTTATAGAGCCTGGATATTTAGTCCTTCGTTGGATGCATAGTTTGCAAATATTTTCTCCCATTCTGCTGATAGTTTCTTTTGCTGTGAAGAAGCTCTTTAGTTTAATTAGGCTCCACTTGTCAAATTTTGTTTTTTGTTGCATTTGCTTTTGAGAACTTAGTCATAAATTCTTTGCATAGGCTAAGGTCCAGAAGAGCATTTCCTAGTTTTTCTTCTAGGATTTTTGTAGTTTGAAATCTTGCATTTAAGTCTTTAATCCATCTTGAATTGATTTCTGCATATGGTAAGAGGTAGGGATCCAGTTTCATTCTTCTGCATGTGGGTATCCGGTTTTCCCAGTGCCATTTACTGAATAGGGTATCCTTTCCCCATTGTTTATTTTTGTTGACTTTGTTGAAGATTAGTTGGTTGTTGGTGTGGGTTCTCTATTCTGTTCCATTGGGCTACATGTCTATGTCTGTACCTGTACAATACTGTTTTGATTACTGCAGCCTTTTAGTATAGCTTGAAGTTAAGTAATGTGATGCCTCAAGCTTTGTTCTTTTTGCTTAGAATTGCTTTGGCTATTCAGGTTCTTTTTTGGTTTCATATTTTTTTTTCTTATTTTTTGAGACAGAGTCTCACTCTGTTGCCAGGCTGGAGTGCAGTGGCATGATCTCGGGTCAATGCAACGTCTGCCTCTGGGTTGAAGTGATTCTCCTGCCTCAGCCTCCCGAGTAGCTGGGAGTACAGGCGTGCACCACCAGGCCCAGCAAATTTTTGTATTTTTAGTAGAGACAGAGTTTCACCATGTTGGTCAGGCTGGTCTTGAACTCCTGCCGTCAGGTGATCTGTCTGCCCTCTGCCTCCCAAAGTGCTGGGGTTACAGGTGTGAGCCACTGTGCCCGGCCTCATATGACTTTTAGAATAGTTTTTCCTAATTCTGTGAAAAATGACATTGGTCATTTGATAGGAATCACATTGAATCTGTAGATTGCTTTGGACAGTACAGATATTTTAATGATACTGCAGTCTTCCATCCAATCTGTGATCACGGAATTCTTTTTCATTTGTTTGTCATTTATAATTTCTTTCAGCAGTGCTTTTCAGTTCTCCTGTAGAGATCTTTTACCTTCTTGGTTAGATGTATTCTAAAAAAGGAATGGAAAATCCTTTTTTTCAGCAGTGTTTTTCAGTTCTCCTGTAGAGATCTTTTACCTTCTTGGTTAGATGTATTCCTAGGTATTTTAATTATTTTATTTTTTGCAGTTCTTGTAAATGGAACTGCATTCTTGATTTGGTTCTCAGCTTGAACATTATTGGTATATAGAAATGCTTCTGATTTTTGTGCATTGATTTAGTATCCTGAGACTTTACTAAAGTTATTTAACAGGGGTCTATGGAGTCTTCTGGGGGAAATCTTTAGTGTTTTCTAGGTATAGAATAATACAATAAGCAAAGGCATTTTTAAACATTAATAATATCATACTGTTCATACAATGTTTTAATTTGCCGATAAATGAATTTAAAATTATTTTTCCTCTGAGGAAATTTCCTCTGTGCTTTGTCTGAATCGCACAAGTGCTGATATAAAGGCCTTGTGTTGTCACTTTTACCAGTTCTATTTTAATTAATCCAGAAATTACCAGAAATTATTAAGATATATCTTTTTTTTTTTTTTTTTTTTTGAGATGGAGTCTCACTCTGTTGCCCAGGCTGGAGTGCAGTGGCACAATCTCTGCTTACTGCAACCTTTGCCTCCCACGTTCAAGCAATTCTCCTGCCTCAGCCTCCAGAGTAGCTGGAACTACAGGCACATGCCACCATGCCTGCCTAATTTTTGGTATTTTTAGTAGAGACGGATTTCACCACGTTGGCCAGGCTGGTCTCAAACTCCTGACCTCAGGTGATCCGCCCAGCTCAGTCTCCCAAAGTGCTGGGATTACAAGCATAAGCCACTGAGCCTAGCTGGGTATCATAAAAAAAAAAAAAATTCTTAAAAGACTTTCTTTGTGGTCTACAACATAACTTCTGTTGAAAATAATCCATGCATGTAAATTATGTTAAAGTCAGAATTCTAGGTAAATATCAATTAGATACTCTTGTTGATTGTGTTATTCTATATCTTTATTTTTTGTCTAATCTGTTTTTCTAAGAGATATACTAAAGTCTTCAAATATGATTATAGATTTTTCATTCCTTTTTTTTAGTTCTACTAGTTTTTGTTCTATGTATTTAAAAGCCATGTATATTAAAACTATCTTGTTAAATTGTTGCTTCTATCAATATCATTTTCTCTTTGGTCCCTTAAGTAATGTTTGCCTGGCATTTTATTTACTACCCTAGGGGTATTTTTTTATCTTGATATTTACCAGGTATAAATATTTGCTGAATAAATGGCATTTAAAAAATCTTTTTATTTATTTTCCACTCTAATGTAATGTTTTATTTTTAGGTGTGACTTCACTAGATTTTGCTTTTAGCCAATATGAGAGTTACTATTACTTTAATAAGTGAGTTTTACCGATTATATTACTTTTCTTAGTTATTAATATGGCTGGACTTATTTCTGACATTTTTGCACTTTCTGTTTATCATGCGTCCATAATAAATACATGTTTCCATGTCTCCTTGGACATGGAATCACCTTGTTAGATTGATCAAGTTCTCTTAGTTTCACTTCCACCCACTCGATCTGAAAGCTTTTAATTTCATTATTTTCTTCAGGTACAGTACTTACTTTTAAGTCCTCTCCTCTCCAACACGCTTATCCTTACTATTCAACAAAGAGAAAAGTTAATAAATAACTATACATAGTTTCATGAGAAAAGAGATGTTTACTTTTATGTTGCTTCATTCTCTCCTCAGCTACTAGAACACCAAACTTATTATATGATGGAAATTTAATACAAATTTATCATAAATACTCTCCCCCACCCTGGCCCCCCTTTTTAGGAGACAGGGTCTTGCTCTGTCACTCGGGCTAGAGTGCAATGGCATCATCATAGCTCACTGCAGACTTGACCTCCTGGGCTCAAGCCATCCTTCCACCTCAGCCTCCTGAGTAGCTAGGACTACAGGTATGCACCACCATGCCTGGCTAATTTTTAAAATTTCTGTTGCCCAGGTTGGTCTCAAACTCCTGAGCTCAAGCAGTCCTCCTACCTTGGCCTCTCAAAGTACTGGGATTACAGTGGTGAGCCAAGCCTGGCCAAGATGGTCATTTCTTGATAGGAATTTTCTGGATATGTAAATAATCTCTTCTGTAGTTAACTTTTAGGATTTTTGCCTTCATTCTTAATGTTCTGAAGTTTATTGTGATGTGTCTACATATTTTAATTAAAAATGTATATATATTTATCTATTTGTATATAAATCTTTTATTCAGTGATTCTTTCAATCCTACCAATTTGTCTTCAGTTGGGAAACATTCTTGGTCTTTATTGCTTCAAACATAGTCTATCTTCCATGTTCTCCTTTGGAATTATTATTTGACAGATGTTAGGACTTCTGGAAAGGTTCTCCATGTCTCTACCTTTCCTTTATACTTTCCATTTCTTTAGCCCTCTGTGTTGTATTCTTGGAGATTTCCTCACCTCTATCTTCTAGTCCACTACTCAGCTCTTCAGATGAGTCCCATCTACTCTTCTACCTCTTCTACACAAATACTTAGTTTTAATATTCAATAGTTCCTTTTTTCATAATTCACTGTGCTTGTTTTTTCAATTCTATTGTTATTTTGTGAAGGCAAATCCCTCTTTTATTGTTCAGGAATAAAGGCCTTTTTAGATTCCTCTATTTTTCCCACTTTCTCTAGTTTAAGTCACTCTTTTGTTGAATTTGTTGTCCCTGTTTCATGACACCTACATTCTTCAGATTTTGGTGATTTTTGGTCGTGCACCTACCTTCTGGTCTATGGCAAAGGCCCCCAAACACAGAAGACAAGATAACCTTGTCTATCAGTAATGCAGATTTTAGGTATTGCTAGAGTTTCCCATCTGTTTCTTTCTTTGGCGAGCGACTCTTTTTCCATTCCAGAGATAACTTTTTTCTTTCAAAAATAACTTTATCAAAATATTTTAATAGCTTTATATCTAAAGCTTTCTGTGGAAGGGCAAGACTTTAGCATATTCTCAGTTTAAGAGCTTGAATTCATAAGCCTATTTTTCCAAAAATTCTTTTTTTGGTCATGTTTTTCTTCCAGAATTTTTAGAATCATTTCATCAAGTCAAAACAATCTGTTTGGCACTCTGAATACGATGTTTAATTCTATATATTTAGATTTTTAAAAATGTCTTTTTAAATACTGATTCATCCTAGTCAAGATGACAACCAACAACCAGCCAACATGACGTGTCTATTCAATCTTCTTTTATTTTACTTGGTGTAGTTTTACATTTTTCTTCATTTAGACCTTTCACATTTTTAAATCAAATTGTAATCTCAAGCTTTTCGTTTCTTGTGAGTTGGAAACCAAATGAAGTTTGCACATTAGTTTTGTAAAAACTACTACACTGTATGATTGTTATTTCTGAGTTGACTATTTTTGGTTTACCAAGCATATATTAATATAATTTAAAAATTATGATTTTGTTCTGCTTTTCCTAATAAAAAAGATGTAATAGTTTAATCAGAGGCATAGTTCAATGGTTTACATCAGCAGTCAGCAAATTTTTTCTGTAAAGGGCAAGACAGTAAATATTTTGGGCTTTGTGATGCATGCAGGGATTTGTTACAACCACTCAACTCTGCTGTTGTATCATGAACACAGCCATAGACAATACATAAACAAATGAGCACAGCTGTGTTCCAGTGAAACTTAAGAGGTCTGCCAACCTCTGATTTAGAATGTTAAGCTGTGGAGTCAGAATGCCTAGGTCAAATCTAGCTTTCAACATTTACTGGCTTAGACAAGTTTCTTAAACTCTCACTGCCTCAGTTTCTACAACTTTATATGAGCATAAAATAGTTTCTATATTTGTGACACCTATTTGTGTTAGTATCACAATCTGTGATGAGATAATAATATTCAGTAACAAAGAACAGTACCATGCACAAAGTAAATTCTCAGTCATTAATAGGTATTTTTATTATTAACTACATCTTGTATTTTTCTTGCATAACTGAATTGCCTTACAGTTCCCAAAACAATGGTAAAACTAAAAGTGCTTATAACAAGCATCCTTGCCTTGTTGCTGACATTAATGGAAATGCTGCTAGCTTCTCCATTAAACGTGTAATTTGTTTTGTCTTCAGATACACGTTTTCGAAATTAAGGAGCTACTCATCTAATCATATTTTACTAAGGTTATAAAAATCAGAGATTTTAACTTTTATAAAATATCTTTCTGGCATCTATTATAATGATAACCACCTCAAAAATCCTCTGACCTATTTATGTAATTGTTTCCCTAATACTGAACCATTTTTGTATAGATGACATGAATCAATCTGATCACAGTATATTATTCATTTACTTTGCTGATAACATTAAATTTGCTAATACTTCTTTAAGTGGTTAAGATTTGTGTATCCATGTTCATAACTAAGATTGATTTGTAAGACTTCTTTAAGTGGATCTTTGTTAAATTGGATTTCAGAATCAGTGTTATGTTTGCTTTATAAACAAGAAATGAAAGGTTTTTTTTTCCCTTAGGTTTTGATAGTATTAATGTAATCTATTCCTTGGAAGTTTAAAATAAGTAACCTATTAAAATCTCTGAGCCTAACACTTTTTTTGGAAGTTATCTTTCTGACATTTTTTCTCAAAAAATGCATTCAAAATCACAACATAAAAAATTTTAAAGCATAAACAAAAACCAAACTAGAAATAGCATCTACAACATGTATTAAAATAATTAAATTAATTAAAAATAAAATTATTTAATTTAATAACAATAATTAAAATACCTAAAAGAATTAAAAAATACCTACCAGACATGGTGGCACACACCTATAGTCCAACTTCTTGGGATGCTGAGGCAGGAGGATCTCTTGAGCCCAGGAGTTCAAAACCAGCCTGGGCAACATAGTGAGACTCTGTCTCCGAACCGAACTGAACCGAACTGAACCAAACCGAACTGAACCAAACCAAACCAAACCAATCGCAATAAAAAACCAAAGTAAAAGATCCAATATACAAAAGATTCTTGTTAATCAGTAAGAAACATGTGAACCACCAAACAGCAAAACTACAAAGTACACAGGCAATTAGTAGACAAAGAAATACAAACAACTTACAAAAATGCGCAAGACTAATCAATTATTATTAAAAAGCATGCAAACTAAAATGAGGCATCATTACTTGCAATCAAACTGTAAAGCTGAGAACATAAAAAATATCTAGTGCTGTCACTATGTATGTCCTCTCAAGTACTGTTGGAGATAGTGTAAATGTTTTCAATTTTTTCAGAAGACGATTTGGTAACACCTATTGAGGCTGGAGAATAGGGTCTGAAGGCAGGGAATTTAAGGCCAATTCGTGCTAATTTCCTAAAGCTGGAGGAAAACACCTGGGTCTGAAGGCAGAGAACATAAGGCCAATTCATGCTAACTTCCTAAAGCAGGATCAAAAGAAAAATCCCCATCTCTCCACAGCCTAGTAACAAAGGATCAGAGGCTACTCCCTCTACAAGCCTCTCTGTTCCACTAAGTCTCAGGTGGAAAGGGAAAGTGCCACGGATTGGCTGTGGGCCAAGCATGGGCTATCCCTTTATCTGCATAGGGTGCCAGTCCACTCTGGCCTCTGGTTGGCCACAGGCGAACTCACCTCAGCTATTAATCTGCCACAGGCCAAATCCTTCATCCACATAGTGTGTAGCCGATAGGGACCTCAAAAAGGGTACTTAAACCCCAGAAAACCTTGTGAGCAGGGCCCCTGAACCACAAATGATGTATTTTCGTTTCTCTGTACTAAAGGTAAAATGGTTGGTCTTCATGTCATATTTTTATATACAGTTAAGTATTATCTGATCTTTTTTAATCTGCTTAAAACACTCCTATCCTATGGAGTGCTATCTCGCTTCAATATATCCCTACTTTCGCTGTTTCGTACCTTTCTTACTTTGTGCATTTTGCTCAACTCTGTTCAACACGCCAAGAACCTGGATGTCTCACGCTCAAGGCCTATCTTCCCATAACACTATCACAATTCTAAATACACATCTACCTTTGTCTCAGCAGCTCCACTTTAGAGATGTGTTCTATCAAAAAATCTATTCAAGTTGCCAAAGATGTTCACTGTAGTATTTTTTTTTTGTGAAACTAAAAAAAATGGAAACAATCCAAGTGTTCTTCAATGAAATACTGGATTAGGATATCACATCCATACAGTGGAATATTGTACAGCCACTATAAAGAGAGAAGTATCTCTATACATACTGGCAGGTATAGTGCTGATGAAACACTGTTTAGTTGCTCTTGCAATAATCTTTTAACTGGATTTCTTGATTCCAATTTATCCTCAATCTGCTGTCAGAATAACCTTTAAAAAATACTAGTATGTTCATTCTTCTTAAATTATTCAATAGCTTTCATGATAAAAATTCATATCTCTCAGTAGGATTACACAGGTTACTATCTAGCCTCTGCCAAAGTGCGTCAATTCTGACCCACTTTCTACTCTAATATCTCATGAGCTGGTTAAAATATTTCTAGATACACTGTTTACAACTGCCTAAATGAAACAGGCTCTTTCATCCTTCTCCACTTGCACGTGCACCTACCTCTAAACTGAATATTCATTTTTATGATCTTCAGTTGGCTAACTCCTACTTATCCTTCAAAACAAAGTTTGAGGCTGGGCGCAGTGGCTCATACCTGTAATATCAGCATTTTGGGAGGTCAAGGCAGGAGGATCATGTGAGCCCAGGAGTTCAAAACCAGACTGGGCAACATAGTGAGACTCTGTCTTTACAAAAAATTTAAAAAATTAGCCAGGCATGGTGGTATGCACCTGTAGTCCAAGCTACTTAGGAGGCTGAGGCAGGAGGATGGCCTGAGCCCAGGAGGTCGAGGCTGCAGTGAGCCAGGATCACACCATTGCACTCCACCCTGGGCGCAGAGCAAGACTGTGTCTCAAAACTGAACGAAGCTGAAACTAAATGCTAAAAAAATACAAAACAAAACAAAACCCCCAAAAACCAAACAATAAAAAACAACTAAGTTTGAGGAATGAACCTCTAGGAAGGTTTCACTTGTCATGTGCATCTCAGTTAAGTTTTCCCAGTTTTTGTTCCTAGAGACACTTTCTACTACCTCTAATCTTCCTATATTGTAAATGCCTATAGCCTTGGAATCTCTTCTGTACTGTCAAATTCTTGACGCAAGGACTGAGTCTTTCATCTTCTAACTCTTAGCGTTTAGCATGTATTAATTGTGTAACAGAAACCAATTTTAAAAACCAATGACATTAAGTGATTTTTTTTCTTCATCTACCAGGCTTCCTCAAAATTTTTTACAGTCAAGAGTTGGCTACATGTAAAGTGTCCAGAACAGGTGAACCTATAGAGTTATAAAGTAGATTAGTGGTTGCTAAGGGGTGGGGGCTGGGAGGTTTGGGTGGGAATCAATGACAGCCAATGCATATTAAGTTTCTTTGGGGAATGATAAAATTGTTCCAAAATTAGATAATGGTGATGGTTTCAGAATGCCGTAAATATACTTAAACCATTGAATTCTACACTTTAAGCTTTACAATATGTAATTGTATTTCAATAAAACTTAAAAAAATAAGAGTTGGTTAAAAAGAATAAAGTTTACGTACATGATGTACCCATAATTAAACTTTATTTCTGGATGATACAGAACCTTTTGTTAGTCTCAATTTCTGGTTATTTCATTTCAATAAAATTTCCACTAGAGGGCATTCAAAGAAAAGCAGAAAGCAAAACTCAATCTGACGGAAAAATAATATATTTTCACAATGATGTATTTGTCACTTCTCTGTACTAAGGGTAAAATGGTTGGTCTTCATGTCATATTTTTGCATATAGTTCGGTATTATCTAATCTTTTTAATCTGCTTAAAACACTCAGTTTATAGTTGAGAGATTAATGAAACAACTATGATAAAGGAAATTTCGACAATGATTAAATGCTAGGAATTAGATATCCATTTCCAGCTATCAGAAAAGTTTTGTTAGATCAAACCTCCCACTGAAAAAGACTGTAAAAGCTGATAAAATACAAATATGCCTGGAGACACAGTAGAAAAACCAAGGTTGCCAGAACAGGAGAAGCCAAGCTCCTGGAGAGAAAAGCAGCATTTGGTGAATTGAGTTTTATATCCTCTTCCACTTTTTGCTTTTAGACATTTGCCAATTAGTATTGTCAAGTGCTAATGGGTAGCATTAGCAGAAAGCAGTACCTTTAGGCCTTCTTATGGTGATGGGGAACTCCAACACAAAAACTGGAGTTCAGGTCTACTAAAGCACTGAGAACTTCAAGAATCAAGAATCTGGAAAAAGGGGAGTAACAGAAAGGTGACCCTGCAGAGAAGTGATCTTCTGTTGGACTTCTGCCTTCAAAGTATTTTCAGGGGCTGAAGAAGACTACAACCACCAAGCTAAAACTAGATGCTAAGAGGGCTTTGAGCATTCCCACAAATAGCAGAGGAAATAAAAATTGGCATTCATGATCCTCAAAGGGAGAGTGGCTCAGATAAACACCCCAAGTTTGAATTGAGACTGTGGAAAATACAGGAAATAAACTGATCCTGAAATCCGGCCTTGAACCATCTTAATCCCTGATTTAATTGAGGTGATCTGCCCTTATTCCAACTATCAGTCAGAAGAAAATTAAATATTTTCTGGAAGCAAACAGACCTGTACCAAAGTTTTATATAATATCCAGCATTCAACCAAAAGTTACCAGGCATCATAAATTGTAGAACTAAGAAACAAGATTAATGAAATCGAAAAGCTAATAGATGGGTTTAATAGTGGATTAGCTACAGAAGAGAATTAATGGCCTGGAAGATAGACCAAAAGAAAATACCCAGTGTGAATATGGAGAAGATAAAGGAAGAAAAGAGTGTTAAGAAACAAATGGGATATAGATGTAATGGTTTAAATCTCAATTGGAGAGGAGAGAGAATGAAGAAAAAGCAGTATCTTAAGACATACTGCCTGAAAAGTTTCCCAAACTAATGAAATACATCAAACAACAGATTTAAGAATTCCTGTGGGACAAAAACAAAACCCCACTATACATAGGGATATCATAGCAAAGCTGTTTTTTTTTTTTTTTTAAAAAAAGACCAACAGAAAATATTAAAAACAACCAGAGGATAAAATCTAACACCTTCAAAGAATCAACAATAAGAGTAACAGCTGACTTGTGCTGGACCCCCTACTGGCTCCAATAGGGATGGCACTGTGTTTAAGGGGTTGAAGGAGAGACCCAGAATCAACAATGAGACATAGAGTTTACTGAGAACTTACAGGGCAGTCCATGAGTGACAGGCTGGACAGGAAAATTGCTACCATTTGTAAAAAGCATTTATGTTACATAGCATTTTTACTTTGTAATTTCCACCTAGCAATCTTCACCTAGCAACCTCCACTTAACCCCAAACAAAGGGTCTCTAATCCCCTGTACAGCCTGCATTCCAAGAAATGGGCCAGGGGTTCAGATGTCCTTCATAGGTAAGGAGTGAATCTTCGGGTTGGCCACTCCCGGATTCCTTAGCTTGGAAGCTCGAACACAAACACACAATCTACTTAGACCATACGGCCGTTCTTAGGGTATGCTGGAGTTACTGCTGTAAAGTGCATCTGCCATTCACTCCATCTCAGCATATTCTTGAATGGCCCTCATATTTTTATCATGTTTTTTTGAGTGATTTTTGGGGGCCAGGTATGTGGAGGAGCAGTATGTGCAGCCAAATGCTGTAGCAGCAATACAAACTATTAACAAAAGAGAATAACGAACATAATAGAAATCATACTGTACTGAAGGTTTTTCTAAGCACTTGAGAGTTGATTAAACCCGGCTCAGTGACCTCAATCAAAGACTGTCCTTCAGTTGTCAAACAGGTGACAGGGCTGAGCACCAAATGGAACTCTGCACTTAAGGAACTATTGATGTGCTCCCTTTGTTTGGAGCCTAATGTTGCAAGTATGTATGCTATTTGGCCACATCTGTCTCTGGGAATTCCCAGATTTGGTTTCCAGGAGGTATCCTTTAACCAAACTGCTATGGGATACTGAGTGCATACCAGCACTGGGAGCCCCTTTGTCACGTTGGCATGTTGTAAGAGGTGATATTTAGCATTGAGTTGTTGCTCCATGATGATATATTTAGCTTCAGCCCCCTTCCATAGTTGGGACTAGAACCCTAATGGCACACCCCTCAGGGTAACTGGCTATGTCCAATTCACAAGGTTGTCCCTGTACTAGAGTTTCCAGAATTTATATTTGTTTCATTATGACTTTAGTTTGTTTAAAGGCCTCATCTTTCTCTGTGGACCAGTTCCAGTGAGCCCCCATCTTGACTAAGTGGTATAGGGGCCTGAGGAGTTGGGCCAAATGGGGAATAAAAGGACTAATACCCTATAAAGCTTAAGAAGGTCTGCAACTGCTTTGGTGTGGTAGGATGCGGGTAGTCCTACGCCTTATCTATAATGGCAGAAAGAACGACTTGACTTTAGTCTTACCCAACCAGATGACACCGAATATCTGATAAGCCTGGACCCTTAAATGTCTGTGCTGCCCATACTCCGTTTGCCAAGCGAGATGGCAAGGTGGGGACTAGCAACCTCCATTACTAACCCAAAGGTGGGGCTGCAGTTTGTAAGGTAGAAAAAGACTTAGTTAGCATGATATCATCAATTTAATGGAAAACATGTACCCTCTCCAGGGTAGTCCATCGACTGACAATTGACGTCTGTGGTCATTAGACCCTCACAGATAGTGGGCCTATGTAAATGTCCTTGGGGCAAGATAGTAAAGGTCCATTGTTCTCCTTTCTAGGTGAATGTAAATTGGTCTTGTCTTTGGGGCAATGGGGATGCTGAAGAAGGCTTGGTTAAATTAATAAGAAAACGTTACATACCAAGCACCTGTCCTATTTTCATCAGAAGGGAAGTGATATTTTAATTTCTGGTAATGTATTGTTATTTTCCAAGTCCCGTCAGGTTTTTGCACAGGCCATACAGGGTTGTTGTATGGGCTGTGCACTACTGGCCTTATAATGTCCACCTGGGCTAACTCTTTAATAGTTTCTGTGATTTTATCATGCCCCCAACCCCCACTCACGAGTGGTATTGCTTCAGCACTACTATTTGCTATGGGGCTGGGCAACTGTATTGGTGTCCATTTTGTGTTACCATGATTATGTTTTGTCATCCTAACTCTCAGTTGGAATTTTTTGGCAGTTTGGAGGGTCAAGCCTGACAAAATACTCGTTCCCAAGATGTATTTTGGGACAGGAGCTATATATACTAAATAGGGTCTTCGTGACAGTCTCCCAACTTGTAATACTAGTTCAACATTTATACCTCATTCCCCATCACCCTTTACTATCTATTGCTGTTATAGGTACTTGGAACCGATAGGTGTTACCATATATGAGTGCACTTGGCTCCAGTATCCACTATAGCATGGGTCCCCAACCCCCGGGCAGCAGACTGGCACTGGTCTGTGGCCTGTGCAGGAGGTGAGTGGCAGGTGAGCGAGCATTACCATCTGAGCTCCACCTCCCGTCAGATCAGTGGTGGCATTAGATTCTCATAGGAGTACGAACCCTATTGTGAACTGTGCATGTGAGAGATCTCTGTTGCATGCTCCTGACGAGAATCTAACGCCTGACGATCTGAGGTGAACAGTTTCATCCCGAAACATCCCCCTGCCCCTAGTCTTAGGAAAAACTGTCTTCCACAAAACTGGTCCCTGGTGCCAAAAAGGTGAGGGACCACTGCACTAGAGCAAGCACAGTCTATTTTTAGGTGACCTATATATAGTTTTTATATGAGGCCTCTGGTCCCTGGCCATCATTGTTTTTATTGGGATTCTGAGGCCTTGGCCTTTATCTTAGGCTAAAGGGGTTAGTGCCTGCCATCTCTCTGTGGGAGGGGTGGTGGGCTGGGCCTGAGGCTCCTTAGTGAAGTGCTGCTCCGGCTTGAGTTTTTATTACAGTCTAACCAAAACAGTATTAGGCTTTTTGTCTTTTTTTTTTCAGTAGGTATCCCTGCCATTAGCAGGTTGCCTACATCTGTCAGCAAATCACTCTGATAAGCCCCTTGACTGTTCCCTTTTTTTTTTTTTTTTGACTCCTTTGTCTTTCATCCAGCAGTGCATACCTCTTACTTATGCAGTTTTTCTGTTTCCCTTAAGTCGGGGGCCACTTGGGCTGCCCAGGATACTGGCTGCCATATTAGGGTGCTTAAGACAGAAACTGGCATGCTATATCACTACTTAGGTGTCAACTGCAGAATTCTCTTTTATTCTGGCAGTAACCAATTCACTGTTGGGATCGTGCTGATTTTTAGCATAAATATTAATAGCATGTTTCATCCCCAACTCCCAGAGAAGGTCCTGCAACCTTTTCATAGTCTGCCATTGCAAAGGACATGTGGAGATGTCTCCCTCATTTGGCCAGGCCCCCTTGAAGCCCACAACCACTCAGCTAAGGAGGGGGATGGTCTGATCCCCATGGTTGGTGCCATAGAAATGCTGCCTCAGGACCAGGTGCTTTGTGATGGATGCCATTTTATTCATCTCGAATCTAGAGAGTATAGTATTCTCTACCCCTACATCCCATTGACAGAGAAACTACCCTATGATTGACTCTCTCCCCTTCTGTTTGAACCTATTTCCCAGTTCCACCGTGGTACAGTCCCACATTGTGGTGTGCTGCCCTCTTTCAGGCAGGGCAAGTCTTGAGGGGCTTCCTTTTGTGGGGTCCACTTTTACCTTGGTGGTGGCCAATGTACATGCAGACAGTATGGGAACCTCTATGGACTCATCCCAGTCCTCTTCCTCCTTCCCACTAGAGCTCTCCATGGGGTCCCAGGACTTAGTGTCCCAGGATGATTTATTCATGACAGCCCTAACTTGTCGGCCTGACAGTTGATGACTCTTCAAATGAGTTACGTGGTAAGCAAGAGTGTCCATTCTGTCATTTTGTTTGCACAGGCAGGACAGTTAGGTCTCCAACATTTTAGTCTGAGCTAACTAAGCATTTCTTTCTAATCACAGCTTGTCTTGTAACTGATGCACCCTTGCCTGTGCAGTGACCTCAGCCTCCGTGGCTCCTCGACACACAGGAGCTGCCAATGAACTATGGCTATCACAGCATGGGCATGTGACTTTCACTTAGTTGGATCTACCCCCTGCACCAGCTCTTCCAGACCTTTTGATGTTATGAGGGCATGCCCATACTCATGCAGTGGGCCTCATCCATCAAGGATAGCAGTCATTGGGCCTCACATAGATGTGGATGGCCATCCCAGTGTTTCCCTTGTGGATTTCCTTTTCCCTGATCGCATCATCTTGGTGCTCACAGGATTCTTTCCAACTTCCTAGCTGGATTGCCAATTGTTGTGTGGGACCTCTACTGACTCAAATAGGGATAGCACCATGTTTGAGAGGCTGAAGAGGAAACCCCAAGCCAGTGAACGAGCCATAGGGTTTATTAAAGACATACATAAGGTGGTCCAGGAGCAATGGGCTGATTAGGAAAACTGCAACTATTTCTAAAAAGTGTACAAGTTACATAGAATTTTTACTTAGCAATCTCCACCTAGCAACCTCCATCTAACCCAAAACAAAGGGTCTGAATCCCCTGTATGGCCTGTATTCCAAGGAATGGGCCAGGGGTTCAGATGCCCTTCTTAGATAAGAAGTGAATCTCTAGGTTGGCTACTCCCAGATTCTTTAGCTCAGAACTCCAAACACATACTCTCCTTAGACCATAGGGTCATTATCAGAGTATGCTTGAGTTAATGCTGTCGGGCATAGAAGCTTTCAGTAAAAACAAGAGACAACAAAATGATAGCTTTAAAGTACCAAAAGAAAGTAATGCTAACCTAGAATTCTATACCCAGTGAAAATAACTTTCAAAAATGAAAAGCAAAATAAAAATACATTCAAAATAAAAATGCTTTGAAACAAAAACACAGTCACCAGCAGATGTATTAAAAAAAGGTTTTCAGAAGAAAAATGATCCCTGATTAAATCCCTGTTTAAAATATGAAAATAGAGGATGGAATGAAGACAGCCATAAAGATGAGTATGTGGGTAAATCCAAATAAAAGTTGGTAATAATAACATAATTGATAGCAATACTAAAATGCTAATAATAAATTGTGAGGTTTAAATAGAGATAGATTTCTATAATCCCAGCACTTTGGGAGACCAAGGCAGGCAGATCACCTAAGGTTGCGAGTTCAAGACCAGCCTGACCAACGTGGTGAAACCCTGTCCCTATTAAAAATACAAAATTAGCCAGGCGTGGTGGTCCATGCCTATAATCCCAGCAACTTGGGAGGCTGAGGTAGAAGAATCTCTTGAACCCGGGAGGCGGAGGTTGTGGTGAGCCGAGATTGCGCCACTGCACTCCAGCCTGGGCAACAAAGAGCGAAACTCCATCTCAAAAAAAAAAAAAAAATAGAGATAGATTCAAAATATATGACAACAATAGCACAAATACAGGGGTGGAATGGGCACAAGTGAGGTTAAAATATTCTAAGATTCCTGCATTGTCCAGGAATTGTTAAAAGTACTACTTTAGAGTAGACTCTAATAAGTAAATAATGTATGTTATAATCTCTAGGGTAGCCACTCAAAGAATAATAAAAGAACGAATAACTACAGAAAGACAGAAAATGGAATAAAAAATAATATTTGATTAATCAAAAAATAATCAGAACTGGGAAAAAAGAGCACTGGCTAATGAAACACCGATCAGTGTGCACATTAAAGGCAGGTAGACTAAACAATGAAAAGAAAACTACTGTCAATCAATCTGGATTAAAAAAGGAGAACTATATATTACTTACCTTAAATAAAAGCACACAGAAAGGCTGAAAGCAAAAATATGGAAAAACACTATACACATGCTCAAGAAAGCTGATATACCTATACCAATATTAGATTAAGTATATTATAATGAAGTAAGAATTACTACATACAAAGGGGTACACTTCATAAAAGTAAAAGGTCAATGCATCAGGGATATAGGAGGCTTAAAAGATGTAAGGAAAAGTTGACCAAAATGCAAATCTCAGTAACTGATAGAACACGGAAGTAAAAAAAAAAAAAAAAAATCAGGACAGTAGTCCCTGCTTTATCCATGGGGGATATGCTCCAAGACCCCCAGTGGATGCCTGAGGCCACAGATAGTAGTGAACCCTTTAAATACTATGTTTTTTTCCTATACATATGTGCCTATGAAAAAATTTAATTTGCAAATCAGGAGCAGTAAGAGATAACAGGAACTAAGAATAAAACAATTGCAATAATATACTCAATAAAAGTTATGTAAATGTGATCTTTCTCTCAAAATATCTTATTGTACTATATTCACCCCTTTTCTTCTTGTGATGATATGTAATGACAAAATGCCTATGTGAAGAGATGAAGCAGGGTGAATGACAGGCATCGTGACATAGTGTTAAGCTACTTTGACCTTCTGTAATGTATACACAATACATTAGAAGGAGGATCATCTGCTTCTGGTGATCCTGCATTATCAAGCCACGACAACGTCAATGGTTGGATGTCAGAAGATAATGTAGATGACGAACGGGCAGTTAGTGTGTATAGAGTCTTCGTCCAGATACGCTGAACAAAGAGATAATTTACCTCCCAGGTGGGAAGGAGAGGGATGGTGTGAGATTTCACCATGCTACTCTGCCAGTACTTTCTCATATTCACCAACTCAAAAGCTCTCTACAAATCCTACAGTTTAGGGTTTTTTATGAAGGGATGGTTAAATCATTGGCCATTGGTAATTAGCTCAATCTCCAGTCTCTCTCCTCTGTCTGTGGAGGTCAGGGGGTAGTGTTAAAAATTTCTACCCTTTAATCATGTCTTGGTCTTTCTGCCTCCGTCCCCCACAATCAGTCATCTCATTAGTATGAGATGTCTAAAGACTCTTATCATTTGGGAGATTCCAAGGGTTTCAGAAGTTCTAGTGTCAGGAACCAGTGGTTAAGACCAAATATTTTAACCAAACATGCTTTATATCATTCAGAAGATCACCCCTATCATTCAATAAATTACAAGGCATGAAGGAGCTGTGCCAGGAACCAGGGGACAAAGACCAAATATATATTTATTATATCACAGTATCACAGTAGACCATTACACCCAACCATTGCCAAATCACATTATTTTATAGTGCAAAAATTGACCATACGTTGGGTTATAAAGAACATCTCAACAAATTTCAAAGATCTGAAATAATATAGAATATGTTCCTTCACCATAGTGGAATTCAGCTAGATATTAATAATGAAAAGCAAAGTAGGAGAATAAACAAACTTTAATATATCCAAACATTAGAACATTTCTCAGCAATAAAAAGAAATGAACTACTGATACACAAAACATAGGTTCTCAAAAACATGCTGAGCAAAAGAATTCAGACATTAAGAAGTACAATACTGCATAATGTAGTAAACAGCACTAATGCAGGGTAGGAAAAAAAAATGAGTGGTTGCCTTCTGGGTTCAGGGGATTATCTTGGAAGGGGCCTAAGGGAGATTCCTAGGGTGAGGAAGAATGTTCTATATTTTGAAAGAGATGTGGGTTACATGGGTATATGTGTCACAATAAAAACTCTACACTGAAGATCTGTGCATTTCATTTTGTAAATTAGATCTCAATAAGTGGAATAAAAAGTATGTCAAGTGGCATTATATAATGTTTATGGATGATTATATACACATGCACAGATGGATGATCATATGTGTAATTTAACTTGGGCAGAAAAAATACACACAAATTACAAGACTGTAGTTGCTTCTATAAGAAAGAAAGAAGGAAAGGGAATATGATTGGGGAGGATACAAAGGGTCCTTTAACCACATTATATTATTTTATTTAAAACATATTTAAAGCAAAATTACAATAATTAGGCAAAACATGGCTTTTCAAAGACTGTATGAACCACAGTTTTGATATGCTAACAGCTCTAATAAGAACAGGTAAAACAAGGAAAGAATTTATTTTAAAAAATTATTCAGAATTCTAATAGTTAAAAGTTAAACATATCAGCAAAAAAGAAATCTGCTTTAAGTCAGTGTTCCTTTACAGTTTGTCACTGAAAATATAAATAAGGTGTCAGAAAAGTCCCTTGCTTTATTTTAAATAAAATATTTTAGCCAGCCAAAAAGGGATAAAGAAAAATGAATTCTACTATATGTTCAGGAAGAACACATTCAAATAGGGAATGTTAATTACAAGATACTCCAAGATTTAATGACACTGTTATCTGTTTAATAAAAATGAATAAAATACAAATTAAGGGGGACCTTGTCAGTTATTTGAAAAACTACCAGGATGCATAAAATTTAGCAAAATTTGAAAACAAATATGTATACGAGCTAAAACACTCATATGAAAACATATTTTTATTATGTGAAAGAAGAAACTTCACTACCTCCTCTCCATAAAAGATTAAAAAGAAGAGTTAAACAAATCCAAGTGAGGCTTCCAAGAAAGAAAAATATTGTTCTCTCTCACCTAGAAAATGCATGTTTAACTAGATTAGAATTAAGGAATGGATGAGGACCATATTTATGACTTTGCTTGTTAATCATCCTACTGCTTGTTTTAGGAACATGCAAAATTTTCATTAATTCTTTTGGGATTACACATTTATTATAAATACTTCTATAATTTTGTGTAACATATCTCTTATGCGTAAACTTTCTATGTAGATAATCTATTTTTACTATTTCCTTGAAAACATACTATCCCTAATTATTAATAGGTACTCCTGGTATCTGCTTAGTAGTACAGTCATAACTAAAGTGTGATTCTTTAATGGCATCAGCCATTTTTTTAGAAACTTGTTATATTTATATGCAACACTTTTTACAGAACAATTTTACATGATATTGCATCTGACTGTCACAAGAATTCAGCAAAATCAGTGAAACAAATTTTCTTATACCATAAATGAGAAATAAAAATTCAGTTTCAGAAGTTAGCAAGGTCATGAAGCTTATAGTAACAGGACTTGGGACATAAATTCTGAGTCCAAGATCATTCACGAACAAGTAATCTTCAATTTTTCTTAATAGCGTAACTCAAAATACATTTTTGCTTAATTTTAACAATGAAAATTATGACTATTTGCCATTATAATACAATTTTACAATTAAATGGCAGATGAAAACACAAAATGTGCAATTTTGTAAAAAATTACAAAGAAAGTACAGCAGGGTTTTATTCAAGCATAGCAGAGTTTTTTTGGAGGGATTCTTGTTGAGAATTTCTGGTTATCATTATACTGTTGAAAACCAATACACTAAAGTTAGACAATTTATAAACAATAAATTATAAACTCATACACTCAGCTATTAGTACTTCAGGACAGGGTATGGAAAGCTTTTTTCCTAAAAGATGTAAGAGGAAAAAAAAATCACATTTTTAAATGAAAGCAATTAAGCTGTCATTTCAAATTTAGAATTTAAAGCATAGCCAAAGACAAAAAAGCTAAATTCTCAAACAAACTAATTTTATAAGGAGGTAGTGGTATAATTTTATTACATCTACTTTATTTTTGTAGTGTATAATTTATTATACACTACTAATCAGTGTGTGTTAACATTATTATAATCAATAAGACTTATCAAAGGGTAGTCTATTTGATGGAGAATTGAGTTCAATGTAGAAATAGTAATTTCCTACCATGTACCAGACACTAATAAGATAAAAGTCAAGTCAGAATTTGAAAGGTGTTTGTGTGTGATCTTGGTTTTTGTGCATGTGTTTTGAAAAATTAGTGCCAAGAGCTTTTCATCAACTAGCTTTCTTCACCTCTATCCTATTTTATGCTTTCAAAAGGTCCACGTAGATTTCCAGGTATCTGAGTAGCAGTATTAACATATGTCTTAAATATGCGAGATAACCCTAAGATATCTATCATTGTTTGCATACAGGTAAAACTGCTAACAAAGGTAAAATCAGCTCCTATATGTAGATAAGAGATAAATTTTAAAATGATAATGGGGCAATTTATTACAAATATATAAAAGGCTAAAAACATAAGGAATGATGTTCAAACTAATTAAAAATCAGAAAAATAACAAAACTATAACATGCTCACTTTTATCCATGATATTGTTCAAACCACAAAGCCTAACAATATGTTAGCAAGAATGCCAAAAACAAAATGGATACTTTCACATGGTCTACAAATGTAAAGTGGAAAAAACTTTTTGGAGGACAGTTTGGATATAACTTGCAAGATTTTAAATGTGCAAACCTTTTGAGCAATTCTACTTCTGGAAGTCTTCTACAGAATTAACGCGTACCAAGGATATTATCATCGTTATGGCAAACAAACATCTGATGCTTACTCTGTGGCTAGGCACTGTTCTAAACACAAAGCAACTTTATGATGTGAGTGGTATTTTTATCCCCTACTATAAGAATGAAACTGAAAAGATGAATAACTTGCCCAATTACAGAGCTAGTAAATGACAAAGTTGGGATTCAAACCTTGGCAGTCTGGTTCATAAGACAGTACTCTTAACCACCATATAACATAAGAATAAAAATTATAAACAACTTAAATGCTGTCAACATGATAATGGTTCAATAAATTACAGTACATTAATAATAAGGAACATTAAGCAGCTAAAAAAATGGGAGGTAAACTTATTATGTACTGACAAGGAAAGATCCCAAACAAGTGAAAAGTGTGTGTGTGTGTGTGTGTGTGTGTGTGTGTGTGTGTGTGTCTGTGCATTTGTATGAAAATGTGTATTTTTAAAAAGGATTAGGGACATTTACCAAACTACTTAAAATAGCTATCCTGGGGCAGAGAATTTAAGGAATTTCTTTAATCAACAAAGACTCATGATTTACTACTTGGACTTCCATATTATTTTAATATCTTATGACAAAATGTCTTGATTATTTACAGGGTTAAAAAGGCTAAAAAGAAAAACTACAACATAAATGACAATTTCTAGTAATGTTTTCTAAGTAAGATATTTCTAAAAATTCTTTATGAAATAATATTTTTGTAATTCCAGTCTATGCTTTCAGAGCAAAGATATGTCACACATTTACTTACAACTAGAAAACAAGTTACTATTGTTAAGCCAAAATTACATTTTTATCTACCAAACTGCTCCTGTGACATTTACAACTAAATTTATGTTCTGAGAAAGTAGGCAACATTTTTTCCAAAGGTATCTTCTGTTTATTAAAACATGCAATAACATTCAACAAGTTAACAATTACACAATGACTACGTCAAAACCTAGGGCATTAATTAATGTGTTCTGCCTTATCAATGGTAATAAAAGCATCTATTTAAATTAAAATGCCACATCACTTTACAAAACCCTTATCTTATGACTGAGCAATCTTAATGTAACAAATACATATGCTAGAAAAATTGCCTTCTAAATGTAAAAAAAAATCTTTTTTTTTAAATATAAGAAAGGGTTTCAGCAAACTAGGGAGAAAACACACAATTTCAAAAAACAAAAATGTCAATTGCATATATTTTTTAAAGGCTTATTCTAACAATAAAAATGTCAACTCCAAACTTAAGGTTAAATTGAAGATTTACTATGTCAAGTTTCAATTCATTTGACTGAAGGCCACCTTGTTTTTCAGACCTACAGGTGATTAAGCTAAATTAAAGTGGTAACATTGTTCTGTTCCCATACTTTCATAGTTTGTAGAATTTTTAAGTGAAAATATTCAACTATAATTTAGGGAACAAGACAGAAAAAAAAAACCCAAATCCAAAGATACAGGAAGTTTAACACAAACATATGTTTTGCAACAATATAAAAAGTCACGCTGTTTAAACTGTTGTGAAAACATCCTAAATATAGACAAGATGAAGAATATAAATACATTCTACTGGTGGATCCTGTTCAGATTAAACTGTTGTAAATACCCTTATCAAACCTCTGTTACATTCAAAGGCACTTAAATACTTGAGCACCAATTTTCTGTTCTGTGAAAAATAACATACCATTTATCAGTGAGTTGTAAAGATTATTTAGACAATGTATTAACACAGACAAGCAATTAACACAGTGCCTATTACACAGCAAATATTCAATAAATGTTTCATTTACAAATTCTAAAGCCCCCAAACAAATTCTAAAGCCAAAATAAACCAGTATTAAATTTCCATATTTGCCAGATACCGTACACTGTGTTAAATATTGTCAGTATCAAGATCCAAGAGATGCATAAGATGTAATTTGTGTCCTAGAGGCTTAATTTTAAAAACGGCTTTCAAGTTGTCAGTTTTTACCATAAGTCCCACAGATGGAAAATGAAAAAATAAAAGAAAATAAAGAAAAATAATAAAAGAACAAAGTGGATCTACATATCATATGGAAAGCTGTCCATGAATTAAATCAATGCTATTTCCAAAGCTATTTTAAATAAGATTTTAAAAAAGAAGTTTGCATGGGAAGGAAAGAATTACAGAGCTGACACAAAAATAGTTATAAATAAACTTTAAAAATCTAGAAGATGCTGATTTCTATTTCTAGTAATTGCAAGTTAGATAATTTGGACCAAAATTGTGAGGGAATCTAGAAGTTTTTAAAAATTTCTTAAAAACTGAGGAACTAAATCCATTATTTTAACAACAGATTAGAAGGTGAAGTGAGATTTAGTGACCTAGAGGGAGGATCAGAAGCTATAATCCAGAATATGGCACAATGAGACTGAAAAATGGAAAATGAAAGATATTGAGGATACAGTGAGATCTAATGGATATACAATCAGAGGCTCAGAAGGAGGATGTAATATTTGAAGAAACGATAGATGAGAGATTTTCTAGAACTGCAAAATTTAGAAGATGCTTGTCATGGTATCATGATGGAGATACCTTAATAATATCACATTAAAGGGATGTTTTTTCCTTTTCAAGAAGCCACTTTCAAGATGAAAGAGAAGAAATGTTGGAATAAGCTACAAAATTTTTGCAAAAAACATTGACACCCAGGAATCCAAATAGTATTAGCAAATTTAAATGTTTACTTAAAACAAAATTTGGGTGCAATATAAACTTTAAAGCAGATGAGAATTACTCCTTTAATGTGTCTATTTAGTTAATAAGTTTGGAAATGTTCACCATCAAATGATAAAAATTTAATTATTTATTTTTATTATACTTTAAATTCTGGGGTACATTTGTAGAGTGTGCAGGTTTGTTCCATTGGCATACACGTGCCATGGTGGTTTGTGCACCCATAAACCCGTCACCTACATTAAGTATTTCTCCTAATGCTATCCCTCTCCCAGCCTCCCATCTCCTGATAGGCCCTGGTATGTGATGTTCCCCTCCCTGTGTCCACGTGTTCTCACTGTTCAACTCCCACTCATGAGTGAGAACATGCAGTGTTTGGTTTTCTGTTCTTGTGTTAGTTTGCTTTGCTGAGAATGATGGTTTCCAGTTCCATCCATGTCCCTGCAAGGACATGAACTCATCCTTTTTTATGGCTGCATAGTATTCCATGGTGTATATGTGCCACATTTTCTTTATCTAGTCTGTCATTGATGGGCATTTGAGTTGGTTCCAAGTCTTTGCTATTGTGAACAGCGCGCAATAAACATATGTGTGCATGTCTTTATAGCAGAATAATTTATAATCCTTTGAGTATATACCTAGTAATGTGATTGCTGCGTCAAATGGTATTTCTAGTTGTAGAGTTCTAGATCCTTGAGGAATCGCCACACTGTCCTCCACAATGATTGAACTAATTTACACCCCCACCAACAGTATAAAAGCATTCCTATTTCTCCACATCCTCTCCAGCATCTGTTGTTTCCTGACTTTTTAATGATCGCCATTCTATCTGGCATGATATCTCTTTATCTGTGGTTTTGCTGTCTGCAGTAACCTGAGGACCAAAAATATTAAATAAAAAATTCATAACTTTTGAATTGCACACTGTCCTGAATAGTGTGATGAGATTTTGTACTGTCTCACTTGAGATATGAATCATCTTTTGTCTGGCACATCCACGCTATATATACTACACACCCAATTATCACTGACGGATCTGTCTCAATTATCAGATTGACAGATCTTTTCAGATCATTTCAGGTCACCAAGAAAGGTGAGTACAGTACAATAAGATATTTTGAGAGAAACCATATTCACATAATTTTTATTACAGTATATTGTTATAATTGTTCTATTTTATTATTAGTTAATGTTAGTCTCTTACTATGCCTAACTTATAAATTATCACATATATGTAGGCATAGGAAAAAACACAGTATTTATAGGGTTTGGTAGTATCAATGTTTTCAGGCGTCTACTAGGGGGTCTTGGAATGTATCCCCGGCACATAAAGGGGAACTCTGAAAGAAAACTGAAAAAAATGAAATTAAAGAATGAAAACTGAAAAAAATGAAATATAAAACAACAAAAAAAGGTATTTAGTGATATTAACGTTTAGCACACATACACAAATGGCTTGCTGAAGCAAAACAAATGGAAACAACCACAGCATACACCAAACATGATTCTCAATAAAGAATTCAGTAGGTAAAATAAAGGAGTGGGCCAGGCGCAGTGACTCATGCCTGTAATCCCAACACTTTGGGAGGCCAAGGCAGGTGGATCACTTAAGGTTAGAAGTTCGAGACCAGCCTGGCCAACATGGTGAAACCCCATCTCTACTAAAAATACCAAAATTAGCTAGGAGTGGTGGCATACCTGTAGGCCTAGGTACTTGGGAGGCTGAGGCAAGAATCACTTGAACCCGGCAGCTGGAGACTGCAGGGAGCGGAGATCCGCCACTGCACTCCAGCCTGAGTGACAGAGTGAGACTCCATCTCAAAATAAATAAATAAATAAATAATAAAATAAAAAATAAAGGAGTGGATAGTCAGTGCTTGCTACTTGAAGCACTGATGCAAGGCGCTTGTCTGTTTAGGGACTTAGAAAAACGTACTATATTGTCAGCACTCATGCTGCCTTAGCACAGAGCCTAAATACTTTAAAATTCTGCCTACTGAAATCTTGTTAACAACTTTATGGATTTTTTGTCTTTTCTTTTAATTTCTAAGCCAATTGATTTTCTGCCTTACCGGAACACCTGTTTTTCTCAGGCCATAAAGAAAATAGCAAACTACTAATACACAGAGCATGGATGAGTCTTAAAATTTATTATATTCAGTTAAAGAAATCACAAAAATACTCTATAATTCTAGAACAGAAAAAATTTATAGTGGTAGAAACAAGATCCGGATCACATGGTTGCTTCTGGTGGAGAGGGAACTGGACTGGCAAGAGACACAATGGAACTTTCTGGAGTGATAGAAATATCTCATCTTGTGGTGTAAGTTACACAAATGTATGCATTTATCAAAACTGATCCAACTGTACACTGAAAATCTGAGTATTTTAATTATGTGCATGTAAATTATACATAAGTTAAAAAATTTAAACTATTACAGAATTCCCTCTGTACCATTCAGCGAGATTTCTAATTAGTTAAGTAGAGGAAATTCAACAGTTTCTTCTTAATCTTTATTCTTCTATCTACTCACTTGTAGTGTAGTGCAAACAGAACCAAGTAATTCAAGTGACTTACTTTCATTTTAAGATCTACAAACCCCTAGAAATTATCTTCCTGCTCCTAATACGAATCAGTAACTCATTTTTCCCCATTTTATCTAAAAACTAAGATCCTGTCTTATGAGGTATTTCCACAGAATGGAGAAGAGTTCATGCTACTTTACACATGGAAACTGAGACTTCAATCTCAGGCTTAGAGGCTGATCTCCAAGACTTTGCTATTAATTTCACTTCATGAGACAAGACTACTGATCCCATATTAGTTAAAAAAGTTAGAAGCCAACTTTCTTTGCATCTATCAAGTACGTGACCATCTATCTAGCTTTCGCAAAATCTAGCCATTTATGTTTTATGGCTGACTCTTTCCTCGTGCTCTTTTTCTTGAGAGGTAATTTTTCTCAGCAATGGCATTGCTCAACAAAAAAGGCTACATCAACAGCTTGAAAGTACCTTCATCTGAAGATCTGTTTTTCTCCTTGATATCTGAAGAGTGGTTCCCAGATGTATTGCTGGTATCTTTTGGCACTTTTTACAGGAATCTAAAGCTCCCAATCTTCTAATAGGTTTTGATTTTTGTCACTGCTAATGAGTTAGCTATAAAATTCTCTTCAAATTTCATTGTACTCCCCATATGTCCTGATATGTTTTGTCTTTCACATTGACAGCACGCTATCCCACCATGTCCCCTAATGCTATCCTTCTTATAAAATTTGCAGCCTAAAAGCACTTTTTGCCATAACTTATCCTCTTTTCAGCTCTATCAAGAAAACACAATTCAATTTTATTGCTTTATGCTTTGAGCATTAAAAAAGAAGCAGCTGAATAGTTTTTCAGGTTATTTCTCACATCTATTAATTAAATGCATATTGCTTTATTTTCTTCAACCACTCTATAAATTCTCTAATTATTTTAGAGAGTTGATCATATACCAAGCTAAATCTTGTGCTCTTTCAAATTCATCTGCTCATTTAGGATTTTCAGTTTTGAAACTGCCTTATAGTGTCATTGCCTTATAGTTTCTAGCATAAGATGCTAACCTTGTGTCATTTTAATTCAAATTGAATCTGTTTTTCCCAATACATCTTATGTACCTAAAGGATATCTTCTAGTTCTTGAGGAGAAAGAATAGTCTAGAACCTATGACACTGGCTTGACTGACTTCTGTGTGTTTACAACATTTTAGGTGATTAGGAGGGTAAAGACTTCACTACCTACAAAATCTCATAGTGGCAGTCAGAAAAAAAGAAAGTGAAGAGCACCAAGCAAAAGTTTTATCTCATGCCACTTCTAAAGGTATACATCAAAATTACAACTCATGGAAGTTTACTTCAGCGAGGAGTACTAAAGCACATGTCCTAATTCCAAGGTATAACCAGATCCAAAAGTTACATTTTACTAAGGATTATACCATATATGACAGGATAAAAGTTTCATTAAAAGTTTGAGGCTGGGTGCGGTGGCTCATGCCTGTAATCCTAGCACTTTGGGAGGCCAAGGTGGGCGGATCATGAGGTCAGGAGTTTGAGACCAGTCTGGCCAACATGGTGAAACCTCATCTCTACTAAAAATACAAAAATCAGTCAGGCATGGTGGCGTGCGTCTCTAATCCTAGCTACTCAGGAGGCTAAGGCAAGAGAATCATTTGAACCCAGGAGGCAGAGGTTGCAGCGAGCCAAGATCGTGCCACTGCACTCCAGCCTGGGCGAAAGAGCAAGACTCTATCTCAAAAAAAAAAAAAAAATGTTTGCAGGTAGGCCAGTTATGGTGGCTTACACTTTTAATCCCAGCACTTTGGGAGGTGGAGGCAGGCAGATTGCTTGAGCCCTGGAGTTCAAGACCAGCCTGGGCAACATAGTGAAACCCCGTCTCTACAAAAATACAAAAATTAGCCAACTGTGGTAGTGTGTGCCTGTAGTCCCAGCTACTCTGGAGGCTGAGGTGGGAGGATCACCTGAGACTGGGAGGCAGAAGTTACAGCGAGCCATGATGGTGCCACTGCACTCCAGCATGGGTGACAGAGCGAGACCCTGTCTTAAAAAAAAAATACAGGTTTGCAGGTAGTTTCTCTGCCAGTTCTTTTTTATCTTTGTTTAAATATTAATTATCCACTCAATACATCTTGGCCCTTCTCACACTAGATCAGGGTTTCTCAACCATGGCACTACTGACATTTGGGGATTTGTAATTCTTTGTTTTGAGGGATTGTTCTATGCATTTTGGGATGTTCAGCAGCATCCCTGGCTTCTATCCACTAGGTACCAGTAGTATTTCTCAGGTATAACAATCAAAAATGTCTCTAGACATTGCGAAATATCCCCTGAAAGGCCAAACAGACCTTGCTTGAGAACCACTACAACTAGACCAAAATATTATTTTTTTAAATCTCAACAAAGATTTGGGAACTATCTAAAGCTGTAAAGTACCTTCCAAGGTTGCTGTCCAGGTATCATAGAAACTGAACCAATTTAGAAAAAAACTTCCAGAGTGAAGCATAATTATTTCTGTATATCAGGTACTAGATCATCATTATCTGAACTAATGAATTATGAATAATAATTCTATTTGTGCTAGACATTTTTGTTAGATGGGCTACTTCCTATTCATTTTAAAGATTAAATGAAACACAAAGAGAGATTTAATAGGAAGATGAAATAGAAGATAGAGTCAGAAAGGAAGCCAATGTGATAGAAATTTTAAGCAATCTGATTCATTTTTATTACTGACATTTCAAAAGATGCAAGATACATTTACTGCTTGTCTTCTATGCATCTAGGCACTATTACATACATGTTATTACCTAGTTAATAACATGTGAAGTCTTAAGTGAAGTCTTAAGTGAAGTCTTAAGAAAATGGAAACAATTAGGAAAATAGAAAATGGATATATTTTCTTAGTATTTTTGTAAAATTGTTTAGTTGTTAAATGTTATACAGAGAGAACATTAAAAGGCTTTACTCTTACAGGTCAATCGTCATATTGTTTAGAGTAGTATGATTCACAAGAAAAGATACTATAGTTTATTGTCCTCCTTTCCCTCTCATTCTAAATTCTTATGACATTTCTCTCAAAATGTAGAGTTGAAAGACTACTTTCATGATATCCCCTTCCTCTGATATCTTATAGAATTGGAACCATGACCTTATGAACTATTTTCATTCATCAACTATTTGGCCAAGTAAACATTGTTCATGATTTTTAAAAGGCTGATACCAAAGAAAAATTCTAATTTGACTTGAATTTTGAACAGATATAAAGGCTCTTACCTACAAGCAACATTTGGATCAGCATTTCTTGAAAGTAGTAGTTCTACACACTTCAAGATCTGTTCCTCTGAGCCATGAGCAGAACATGCAGTTATCAAAATACTTTGCTTATCTATAGTGAATAGAAAAGTGAGGAAAAATCCCCATACATCAAGAGCATCTATTCGATGTCTTTACCACTCAAAACATTCTATTATTGCACTCTAAAACTCTATAACCTCTTCCCAAATCTCTCACTCTTAAATAGGTAACTTTGTCTTCCTTCATCGAAAGATGAGATTAGACATGAATCCCTTCAGTCTCCAAAGTTTATTTATAATTCATTTAACTTCCTTCCCCTCTTACTCCCGTTACTTCAAGAGAACAGAAAGTGGTTAAGGACATGGACACAGCCACATTGTCTGGATTTGAACAGTTTTTGGTTGATTAAAATTTGCCTTGCTAAACTCATGTTTGGGAAACAATGATCTATATTCTCTGATTTCACTTCTTATCCATTTGAAAACTCCTGAAATCTGGCTTATAAACTACCCTACTGAAATTGCAATAACTGCCACATCCATTGGTTTGGTTTCTTTTCAGTCCTTTTGTACTTCATCTTTCTGAACTCACTGTTTCCTAAAACTCTTCTTCCCTTGGCTCTCATGGTGCCAGCAAAGATCAGAGTAAATTAAACACAAAAAACACCTATTTTGAATTAAGACTTCAAAATAGGTTACAACAGCTATGATTCACATTAGTGGCTCAATACTGACAGAGCATATTCTAGTCCCAGTCCTGCCACTAAGAAACTGTAACTCTTGTGATATCTTAATAGCTCATTAGATCTAACATACAGATAAGAACCTAGTATCTGCCCTTTGTATGTGACAGGGCTATTGTGGGACACATAAAAGAACTTATGTGTACATTCTGTGAAAAATATATTTTATAGCTCTAACTATCCCTCTGATTACAAGGAGGGGGAAGTATAAAAAGAATAATTATTAATTAATTTTTTGAGAATATTTTATACACTTTTGAAAACCTCATTCCTAAGCATAGCTTTCATTGAGTAATTTTTTTTTGAGACAGTGTCTCACTCTGTTGTCCAGGCTGGAGTGCAGTAGCATGATCATAACTCACTGCAACCTCGAACTCCTGGGTTCAAGCAGTCCTCCTGCCTCAGCCTTCTGAGTAGTTGAGACTATAAGTGTGTGCCACCACCCCTGGCTAATATTTTTTTATTGTTAGTAGAGACAAAGTCTCACTATGTTGTCCAGGCTGATCTTGAACTCCTGGGCTCAAGTGATCCTCCTGCCTTAGACTCCCAAAGTGCTATTGCTAGGATTATAAGCATGAGCCACCATGCCTGGCCAAGTGATATTTTTAAATGATATAATAAAAAGAAAAACCTAATAGAAAAGATTAAACATGAAACTGTTGCTAAGACAGAAATTTATGTAAAATATATAAATGAGAAAAAAGAATAAAATTGTAGATATAAAATGTAAAAATCAATTCTAAAATGAAACCTATACCTGAAATTATGAAGAAAATTTAATTGTCTATTGAAAATATGTTAAAAATAAGTAATCAGGAATTCAATGTAATAATTAAACTGGATTTGCTCATATACTCTTGTTCTTCTTACACTCAAAGCACTTCTGAATGGAAATTATTTAGTAACAAGGACAAAGATGGATTTCATGAACTATCTTTGAAACAACTTTAAGTGATGTAATTTGGAGTTTAGTTTAAAATTCCACGGACTGATTCTCCAGTAATTTGCCACTAAATTATAAACTTTTTAATGTTTCTTTCAAGAATTTTTCCTTTAAAAACAACCAAAACCTTAAATTTAAAGGTATATAATAACAACCAGTTATAAAGATACTATAACTGGAATTTATGTTTTTGGAAAGAGAGTTTTTCAGAATATGTATGGTTTCTAATTTGATTTTGTATATTATTTACATAGTATAATGAAAAGAAAGGTTACTTCAAATGGCTTTAGTTTTTTGCACTTTATATAATAGCTACTTGGAAACCAAGGAATCACAGTAAGCATAATCATTTAAGTTATCTGAAACATCTTACCCTTCTCAAAGCTTGCATTAGCACCTCTGTCCAAAAGGACCCGAACCAGCTCTGCATTGGCAACACTAGCAGCATACATAAGGGGAGTCCATCCATACTGAAAGGTGGAATCTACACTAATGCCTGTCAATACAAAAACAAGCTTTTAAAAGCACACTACCACCAAAGAAAAAAATCAGTCACCTTATATGCTTAAAGTACTGTGTAAAGTGATGTACATCATGTACTTTATTCCACCATGGGAAGTTTTTAATGGCTTCCAAAAAATATAAAATAGTTATATCGGGACATTAACACAATTTGCTAACTTCAGTTTCACTACAGGCACTATGTTCCGAGACTGATCTGACTGATGTTTTATCATATATGTAACTGAGTATGTATATTATAACAGGTTTTTACATGCTACCTTTTTTTTCTCTAGGGGAGCTGGAAAGGTTTCACAGAGGTAAAATGTCTTTTAAATTAGAATATTATCCCTGGGCAATATCAGTTATCTCTATGGTTGAAAATACCACATATATCCCTCAAAAACCTTTAACTTTATTCCTAACACTAAACTTACCCATGGGTGACTGATAAAACATGAAGCTAAAAAGACAGGTTAAGGTTAGATTATGAAAACTCCCTTAAGAAACGCAGACTCTGTTTTGTGATCCAGGAACTGACATCATTACATATGTATTATAAAGACAACATAGACACCACTATTGAGAATGGGACAGGAGGCAAGGAAACTAGTTATAACGCAGGAAGTTTATACGACAATCAGAGCAAGGGCAGTGGAGAGAGAAAGGAAGGAAAACAAAAGGACATTTCAAAGGCAGGGTCATCAGAATTTAAAATTACTTTGAGGAGGAGGTATGATGGACAACAACAAATTAAAAATGACCATCAAATTCTGTCTTGGACAATCGAATGACAAGCAGTGAGCTAAAATAAAGGGAGATATCAGGTATTGAAGTTTTGTTTGTTTGTTTGTTTTTTGTTGTTTTTTTTTAGACAGGATCTCACTCTGTCACTTTTTTGGCTGTATAAACACTGGGTCACCGACAGACTACATATGTCTAATTTCTAACTGTCTAATTTTAATTGATATAAGGTACATAATAATCACTGGGAGAAAACATTAAACCATCTTAGTATAGACATCTACTGCTAGCCCTACTTGTCTTCTCTAACAAATCTTCCTCTTTGAACTGCTTTGATTGAAAGCATATCAATAAGATCAGAGAAAAGATCATTGTTTTCTCAATTTATTGAGAATACTGCTCAAACTGTGATAGCAAAGATAGAAAGGAAAAGATGCAAAGAAAAAGAAGCAAAGGCCAGGCACGGTGGCTCATGCCTGTAATCCCAGCACTTTGGGATGCCGAAGTGGGTGGATCATGAGGTCAGGTGATTGAGACCACCTTGGCTAGCACAGTGAAACCCTGTCTCTACTAAAAATACAAAAAAAAAAAAAAAAAAAATTAGCCAGGTGTGGTGGTGGGTGCCTGTAGTCTCAGCTACTTGGGAGGCCAAGGCAGGAGAATTGCGTGAACACGTGAGGCGGAGCTTGCAGTGAGCCAAGATCATGCCACTGCACTCCAGCCTGGGCGACAGAGTGAGACTCCATCTCAAAAAAAAAAAAAGAAGCAAATGTGGCATTTTAGTATAAAAATTCTTACTAAAATTCTAACTTAATATTTAACCTCTAATATTTAACATAAATTACTAAGCACATATTATGTTCCAGGCATAGTGCAAAAAAAGGTAAGTTTCAAAAGGATGAACACAGTATATTTATAGAGCTCAAAAACATTCAAAATAATACTATATTGTTTAGGGATATAGTAAAAGTATAAAGATACTCATAAGAATGATAAACATCAACTATAGAAAAGTAGTTATCTCCAGAGGGGGTACCTTACTTTTCTGAATGTCTAAAATATGTCATACTTTAAAGAAAATTGAAAATGATAGTACACAGAATAACAAAAACTGGAGACATCTTCAAATGGTTAAAAGTGGCTGACTCAAAATGTGCTTTGATTTTTAGAGTTTCCAATTGGTGCAGAAGCATGTTTCAAGAACAATAATGACTTTGAAAGGCAAAAAATTAACAATATTTTTTAAAAGAGTTACATAATGACATCTGGAAGGAAATACCCTAAAACAGGAGTTAACCTGTGAAAGTGAGGCATCAGCAGTAAGGGGAATGACAGTGAGGACAATGGTAAAGAAATCTTTCTACTTCTACCTATATCTCTATTACTGCCTTTTAAAAATGAACTTTAAAAATTTTTGTAACTGAAAACAAATTTCAAATGGTTGACTAAATACTTAGCAGCAGGCTCTGTTCAAGAGACTGCAAAGCTCACATCTGCCCATCAATCATATTAAGTCTTAATCCTTCAAAAGCCTCTATCACATTCACTGTACCTAGTCCCACTACTCCTAAGGCAAATTTTCTTTTCTAAAACAAATCTCTGCCTATTCCACCCCATGCTATGTACACTATACATATATTAATATTAGGTATTCGGGCCTCTTTCTACTTATTCAGAGTTTATTCAATTTCGTTTTTCAATTCCAAACTCAAGTTCCATTGTCCAAAAAGTCATACAGATCCTTCTCATTTCTTATAAGAATAACAGGTAATGTTTATATAATTCCTATGTGTTCTAAGTCCTTTAAAAGCATATTTTAATTCTCCCCCTTGCCAACAACCTTTGATATAATAATCCTCATTTTAAAACGGGCAGAAATTGAAGCTTAGGAAGATTTGGTAACTTAGTCAAGGTTACAAAGCCATCAAGTGGCATGGTTAGTAATCAAACCCAGATCTGTCTTGTTTTCAAAATTATTTACTTTTCAGTAAACTATGCATTGATTCTAGCATAGAAGAAAAACATTATGCTATATATAATCACATCTAACTACCTTGTGTGTGAATGTTTTGTATCTACAATGGCAAAAACCACAATTATTTTTGCATCAAACTAAAGTAAATGCTTGTTATTCCTTTGAGTAATTTCAATCATTATAATCAATAATTTACATTTCTATGTGAAGGTAATTTAAAGTTTTTTTTCATTTAATACACAAAAAATTCATGAAGCCCAGGACAGAATTATGATGCTTTACATAAAGAAACTGATGCTCTCTGGCTGGGGGCGGTGGCTCTTGCTTGTAATCTCAGCACTTTGGGAGGCCGAGGTGGGTGATTACTTGAGGTCAGTAGTTCGAGACCAGCCTGGCCGACATGGTGAAACCCCCGTGTCTACTAAAATTACCAAAATTAGCTGGCTTGGTGACCGGTGCTTTTAGTCTCGGCTACTCCGGAGGCTGAGGTGGGAGAATCACTTGATCCCGGCCCCCAGATGGAGGTTGCAGTGAGCCAAGATGGTGCCACTGCACTCCAGCAGGGCTAGAGAGAGACACTCCATCCCCTTCCTTCAACCCCCCAAAAATGAAATCTGATGCTCTCAAAGTTTTAATGCCTCTTCCAAGAAACCAGAGTGGGCAATAAACTGGAAGAAATTATCCATATATTTATTCTGATTCCTAGGTCAGGCCTCATTCCACCAGTACAAAACAAAAAACTGTAACGAGAAAGAACTAAAATGTAGAACCATTTCTTAAGAAACATACAACAGGCAGGGCACGGTGGCTCATGCCTGTAATCCCAGCACTTTGGGAGGCCGAGGCAGGCGGATCACGAGGTCAGAGGATCGAGACCATCCTGGCTAACACGGTGAAACCCTCTATTAAAAATACAAAAATAAATAAATAAATAAATAAATTAGCCGGGCGTGGTGGCACGCGCTTGTAGTCCCAGCTACTCAGGAGGGTGAGGCAGGAGAATCGCTTGAACCCGAAGGTGGAGATTGCAGTGAGCCAAGATCGCACCACTGCACTCCAGCCTGGGCCACAGAGCAAGACAACATCTCAAAAAAAAAAGAAAAAAGAAAAAAGAAAAGAAAAAAGAAACATACAACATTACAGCAGAGTAAATGAAGAGAAAATTAAGAATGATCAGAGTGGGATAGGATTAGAGTAGGCCTCTTGCTTGAAGGAGGGGGAAGAACTGATGGAAGATAAACAGGGTGGCATTCCAAATGCAAGGAGAGAGGAAGAAAATAAGGCAGACTGGACTCAGTCAACGAAGATTATGCAGGATGATACATTAACATTTGTTGCGTTCCCATTAGAAAAGCAACATAAACCTTTTAAAAATAAAGAATCCTTGCGAACTTAAGACAGTTGTGTTCAGATGAAACTGTTCCTTATCTCTCACCAGAATCTAGGAGCTCCTGGACCAATGAAACATCTCCGATGGTCATTGCTTTCTTAAATTTTTCTTTCTTTTCTTCAATGGGTAACAGCCCTTTCAACTTCTAGAAAAGTAAACATTTTAAAAAATTCTTGTTATATATATTTTTGTTTCCACCTCATCAGGAAACAATAATGTTTGGTTAAGTACACAGGTTTTTTTTCTTGGCTTTATTTTGACTGAGATACAAAGTTTGAAAAGAATTCGTGTCGAAAATTATCTTTCAAGGGAATAGGGAATGATGGATCCAAACCCAACTGAGGAGCTATGATGACCTAAAGAAGCGTATTTGGTGGTAACCACAGTTGGGGAACACGAGGAAATTTGTGCGGGTTTGCTTAAGTACAAACTCCCGTATTTCCACTGGGTAAAAGGGAAATACATGTGAGGAAGTGGGAGGTTTCACCAGGCTGGGCCTCGCCTTCGAGGGCCAGGGGAGGCCGAAACCAGGTGTGGTCAAGACAAGGCCTCCTCCGCTACCTGAGACGTCCGGTCGAGATACCCAATCTCCCAGCCGTCATCCTCGCTCTCGCTACTCTCGCCTCCGCCAGCCACTGGCGGGCCTCGCAGCGCGCTCGCCGCCATGCCAGCCAAGGAAGCTCCCTGTCGGCACCGCGCGCCCTTCAGCTCTCCGGGCGCATGCGCACCGGGGTGGGGCGTACGTAGAGATGCGCGGGAAGGAGCGCCGTGGAAGCGCTCCGGTCTGGAGCCCTCCAGCGCAGGTGCAGAGCGGCGCGCTGCTCTCCTCCCTGCCCCGTCCCTAACCTAGAGGCTTCTTGAGGTGAAAACCTGGCGTGTCTGACACTGGTGACGAAGTTCGTGCGCCAGGCTTCTGCTGGCACTTCCAGTTCCTCTCAGGGACTTACCTTTCGACCTCTTTAAAGTATTTGCTTGATGAAATGATGAAATTCTTGCTCTGCAAGGAATGCCTTACTTGTGGCAGGAGCACACTAGGATTTAACGGCAAGTAAGACTAGACTTTCCCCCCCATCCTTTTCATCTGCCCCCTGCCAAACGTCTGTTAAATCTGTATCCCCTGGGAGACGGACTCTTCGTCGTAACACCTCTCTCAGGAGCACCACTCAGACATTCAAGAAGCCCTTACACAAGTAGGAGCCGACGAAGGAGCCAGGAGAAAATACTGCCCCAAAGAATTCTTCCTTTACATTTCATGTGATCTTAGATCTCACCTTAGATTTAGAAGCTTCAGACCGTCAAAACACTTCCCCGCTATGAACTGTAGATGTCCTAGAGGAAAATATGAAAGGAGGGGGTTTCCGGGTACAGTGGATCCAAAGAGCCAGAAAGAAAGAAATGACTTAAACGTCCAGAGAGCAAATAATACAAACAACTCCAGGTGGAAGTGGCCCAAGCTCGAACTCACCTTTCTACATGGTTCTAGATGGTAGAACTTCTAGATGTTGGTAACACAGTGGTTTTCTTTGCCACCACAGAAAAGTAGATCCACCAAGAAACAGGGCATATTATATGTATCTCAAGATAATAGCCATGCACTGTTATTTGAAAGCTTTTGCGTTTTTTTCTTGCAGATTCTTTGATAAAAGATTTTGAAATTATTTACTTCAGAGGCTCAGAGGTAAGTATTTTTAAGTAGTTTAGCTATTTGGGTGCCACATCTGTCTTTCTAAATGCATTCATTCAATAAATGCTAGGGATTACTTAGTACAGCCAAGTGCTACTAGGTTTGGGGAGACAATGTCAAAGATAAACCATGGAGCCTCATGGAGCTCACTTTAATAAGTAGAGATAGACAATATGCAAGGAAACAAAAACACTATTGCAGATTGTAAATGCTTCAAAAGAAACAAGTGTACTCAGTTTCTGGAATCAAACCACTTTTGTGTTTCCTGGGGGAATCACTAGCTGTAGCTGTGTGCCCTTGGGCAATTTACTTAGCATCTATCTGGGTACCAGCTAACTTATCTGTAGAATGGAGGTGATGATAGTACCCACCAAATAGAATTGTTATGAGGACTAAATGAAGTAATAGGCTTAGAATAAGGTCTTTCTCAATGTAAGAGGTAGATTTTAGATAGGATAGTCAGAACTGTGCAGAGTCGTAAATAACAAGCCATGTAAGAGTGGGAGAATAGAGCTTTCCTGGCAGTGGACAGGAATAGTGCCAAGGTCCTAAGGCAAGAAAAAAGCGACTGAGGACCAGGATGGGGCAAATGAGGCTGGGGCAAGTGAGGCCCCTAAGAAGCAAAGTTTAAGGAAGTACTGTCAGGGTCCTGCAAATTCAGTGAGTGCCTTTTTAAATTTTGCTCCTGGGTCACTTCACTTACCTTAGTTCTTGTCCTGCTTGGACCAGAAAGAAGGCCTGAGGCTACAGCTTCGTAAGGATAGGGGTGTGTGATGAGAGGTCCTTGTGGGCCTTAAGTAGGAATCTGGATTTTACTGAAAGCAATTGAACAGTGAAATGTTTTTAAGCTAATGAAAGACATGTTCTGATGTGTGTATGTATTTAAAGACACTCTAGGTCTATTGTAGAGAAGGTTTTTGGTTTGAGCAACTGGCTAAGTAGTCATTGCATTTACTGAGATGGGGGAAGACCAGTGGATAAATGTGAAGATTTAATAGGCATCCCAAAATTAACATATTCAAAACCAAGCAGCCAAGTGTAGCTGTTAAGTGGTTAGTTGGATATTCATGTGTGGACCTTGAGGAAGCCTGGTCTTGGAAATATAAATGTGGGAGTTATCCACATACAATTGGTTTTTAAAAACCTTAGGATTTACCAAGCAATTTTTTTTATAAATATGGATAAGATTATTCCAAATTGTATGTGGAAAGGCAAAGGAAGTAAAATAGTTAAAACAATTCTGAAAAAGAAGAATAAAGAAGGAAGAATTGCTCTCCTTGATTTCAAGATTCATGTGTAGCCTTGATTTCAGGATTTTGTGATATAGACCAATAGAACAGAATAGAAAACCTAGACATAGCACCACACAAGTACATATAGTATGACAAACTAATTTTTGATAAAGGTGCAAGAGCAATTCAATGGAGGAAGGATAGTCTTTTCAACAAATAGTTGTGAAGCAGGTGAATATCTTTAGGTAAAAAATGAACTTCAACCTAAGTCTCATGCCTTTTACAAAATTAATTCCAAATACATAATAAATGTACTTGTACATGAATGTCCATAGTAGCATTATTCATATTAGCCAAAAGTAGAAACAACCCAAATATCCATCAACTGATGATTGGATAAACAAAATTGGTAAGTCTGTACTACCTGAATTAGTTTCCTAGGACTACCAAAACAAATTACCACAAACTGGGAGGCTTATCGCAACAAATTTTTTTCTCTCACAGTTCTGGAGGCTAGAAGTCTAACATCGAGTTGTCAGCAGGACCATGCTTCCTCTGAAGGCTCTAGGGGAAGATCTTTCCTTGCCTCTTCCCAGCTTCTGGTAGTTGCTGGTGGTAGAATGTACCAGTCATATTGGATTTAGGGTCCGTGGTAATCCAGTATGACTTCTTCTTAATGTGATTACATATGCCATGACCTTATTTCTAAATAAGGTCACATTTACAGGTTCAGGTGGACATGAAATTTTGGGGGACACCATTCAACTCAGTACACTGTATATGTATCACTTAGCATGATGTTTTCAACACCCAATTGTAGCATGTATTTGTACTTCATTCCTTTTTGTGCTAAGTAACGTGTGATATTGATACCAGAGGGTGATTTCAGGAGGTAGCATGACCCATTAGGAGGTTACTGTAATTTTGAACTAGAGCAGTGGCAGGGAAAATGGACAGGAGGAGATATTTTCAAAATTTATTGTGAATTATAATCAATAAATTTCTCTCTTAACACTGCTTTAGGTGCATCCCAGAGATTCTGGTACATTGTCTCTTTGTTCTCATTAGTTTCAAAGAACTTCTTGATTTCTGTCTTAATTTCATTTTTTATCCAAAGTCATTCAGGAGCAGGTTGTTCAATTTCTATGTAGTTGTGTTGTTTTGAGTGAATCTTTTAATCTTGAGTTCTAATTTGATTGTGCTGTGGTCTGAGAGACTGTTATGATTTCAGTTCTTTCACATTTTCTGAGGAGTGTTTTACTTCTGATTATGTGATCAATTTTAGAGTAAGTGCCATGTGGTGATGAGAAGAATGTATCTTCTGTTGTATTTGGGTGGAGAGTTCTGTAGATATTTATCAGATTCACTTGATCCAGAGCTGAGTTCAGGTCCTGAATATCTTTGTTAATTTTCTTTCTTGATTTAATATTGTCAGTGGGGTGTTAAAATCTCCCACTATTATTGTGTGTGAGTTTAAGTCTTTTTGAAGGCCTCTAAGAATTTACTTTATGAATCTAATTGTTCCTGTATTGGGTACATATGTATTTAGGATAGTTAACCTTCTTGTTGAATTGAACACTAAGATTATGTGATGCCCTTTTTTTGTTTTTTTGATCTTTGTTGGTTTAAAGTCTATTTTGTCAGAAACCAGAATTGCAAACCCTGCTTTTTTCTGTTTTCCATTTGCTTGGTAAATTTTCCTCCATCACTTTATTTTGAGCCTGTGTGTGTCTTTGCATGTGAGATGCCTCTCTTGAAGACAGTATACTGATGGGTCTTGGTTCTTTATCCAACTGGCCATTCTGTGTCTTTTAATTGGGGTATTTAGCCCATTTACATTTAAAGTTAGTATTGTTATGTGTAGATTTGATCGTGTCATCGTGATCCCAGCTGGTTATTTTGCAGACTTGCTTTTGTGGTTGCTTCATAGTATCACTGGTCTGTGCACTTCAGTGTGTTTTTGTAGTGATTGGTAATGGTTTTGCCTTTCCTTATTTAGTGCTTTCTTCAGGAGCTCTTGCGAGGCAAGTGTGGTGGTAACAAATACCCTCAGCAATTGCTTCTCTGAAAAGGATCTTATTGCTTCTTCACTTATGAAGTTTAGTTTGGCCAGTTATGAAATTCTGGCTTGGAAATTCTTTTCTGTAAGAATGTTGAATATTGGCCCCCAATCTCTTCTGGCTTGCAGGGTTTTTTTCTGAGAGGTCTGCTAATAGTCTGATGGGCTTCCCTTTGTTGGTGACCTGGCCTTTCTCTCTAGCTGCCCTTAATATTTTTTTCTTTCATTTTGACCTTGGATAATCTGATGATTATGTGTCTTGGGGATGATCTGCTCGTGGAGTATCTTACTGGGGTTCTCTGCATTTACTGAATTTGAATGTTGGCCTGTCTTGCTAGGTTGGGGAGGTTCTCCCGCATGACATTCTGAAGTATGATTTCCAACTTGGTTCCATTCTCACCATGTCTTTGAGGTACCCCAATCAGTCATAGATTCTGTTGCTTTACATAATCCCATATTTCGCAGAGGTTTTGTTCATTCCTTTTCATTCTTTTTTCTCTATTCCTGTCTGCCTGTCTTATTTCAGAATGATAGTCTTCAAGCTCTGAGATTCTTTCCTCTACTCGGTCTAGTCTGCTGTTAATACTTATGATTCCATTGTGAAGTTCTTGTAGTATGTTTTTCAGCTCTAAAAGATTGATTATGTTCCTGTGTAAACTGGCTATTTTGGCTGTCAGCTCCTGTTTTGTTTTATCATGATTCATAGCTTCTTTGCATTAGGTTAAACATGTTCCTTTAGCTCAGCAAAGTTCATTATTACCTACCTTCTGAAGTTTACTTCTGCCATTTCAGCCATCTCAGCCTCAGCCTAGTTCTGAGCCCTTGCTGGAGAGCACACCCACAACCATCTAATCTTTGACAATCCTGAGAAAAACAAGCAATGGGGAAAGGATTCCCTATTTAGTAAATGGTGCTGGGAGAACTGGCTAGCCATATGCAGAAAATCGAAACTGGACCCTTTGCTTACACCACATACAAAAATCAACTGAAGATGGATTAATGACTTAAATGTAAAACCTAAAATTATAAAAACCCTAGAAGAAAATCTAGGCAATACCATTCAGGACATAGGCATGGGCAAATATTTCATGATGAAGACACCAAAAGCAATTGCAACAATCAAAAACTTACAAATGGGATCTGATTAAACTAAAGAGCTTCTGCACAGCAAGAGAAACTCTTCAGAGTGAACAGACAGCCTACAAAACGGGAGACAATTTTTGCAATCTATCCATCTGACCAAAGTCTAATATTCAGCATCTACAAGGAATTTAAATTTACAAGAAAAAAATCCCATTAAAAAGTGGGCCAAAGGACATAAACAGACACTTCTGAAAAGAAGACATACATGTGACCAACAAACAAATGGAAAAAAGTTCATCACTGACCATTAGAGAAATGCAAATCAAAACTACAATGAGATATCATCTCAGCCAGTCAGAATGGCAGTTATTAAAAAGTCAAAAACAACAGATGCTGGTGAGGTTGTGGGGAAAAATAAATGCTTTTACACTATTGGTGGGAGTGTAAATTAGTTTGACCATTGTGGAAGACACTGTGGTGATTCCTCAAGTATCTAGAGGCAGAAATACGATTTGACCCAGCAATCCCATTACTGGGTATACACCCAAAGGAGCATAAATCATTCTTTATAAAGATGTGGGCACGTGTATGTTCATTGCAGCAGTGTTCACAATAGCAAAGACATGGAATCAACCTAAATGCCCATCAATGATAGACTGGATAAAGAAAATGTGGTACATATATACCATGGAATGTTATGCAGCCATAAAAAGGAATGAGATCATGTCCTTTTCAGGGACATGGATGGAGCTGGAAGCCATTATCCTCAGCAAACTAATGCAAAATCAGGAAACCAAATACTGCATGTTCTTACTTATAAGTGGGAGCTGAATGATGAGAACGCATGGACACAAGGTGGGGAACAACATACACTGGGGCCTGTCAGAGGGTGGGGGTTGGAAGGAGGGAAAGCATCAGGAAGACTAGCTGATGGATGCTGAGCTTGATACCTAGGTGATGAGATAATCTGTGTAGCAAACCACTATGGCACATGTTTACCTCTGTAACCTGCACATCTTGCACATGTAGCCCTGAACTTAAAATAAAAGTTGGAAATGAAAAAAAACACTTCTAGGCACCAAGCGAAGGATTCAACATTCAGCAAGCCTCGAGGAACAAGCCTGGATTGGCATGCGTTATTGAACTCAAAAATATATTTTGTCTCTCTTTGGCTTTTTACATGCCTTGCCCTCTTGCTGAATACTTATTTTCTCTGTTTCCAAATCCAAATAGTGGATAATACTAAGCAATTAACTACTCTCAAGTTTATATATTGTGTGTTCAAAAGACCAGCCAACATTTCTCATTTCCATGTTACAGTGACGTAATCCAACCCCGAGGGTACACTTACTCTTGAATGAACTGAATAAATTAAAATTTTAAGCTGAAAAAAATAGGATTTGGTGATTAGATATAAAGGATGAGCGGGAGAGAGGAATCAAAGCTGGTAAGACAAGAACAAGAAGGAGGAAAAGTTTTTGAGGAAACAGGTAAGTTTTGTTCTGCAGAGACACATCTAAAAAGCTAAGGAACATCCATGTCCAGTTAAGGTCCAAAGTTCCCCAGAGAGGCCTGGGCTATCCAGCTTTAGAAGTCATCTTCCTAAGAAGTAATAATGGACATATTAAAGTAATAATGTTATCAAAGGAGAAGGGATAGGATGAGATGAGAGGGCCAAGAATATATTCTTAGGGATTGACTATTTCTTTAGGAAGCCACCAAAGGAAAGGGATCACTTCAGGGGCCTAAGAAATAGTAACCAAAGAAGCAGGAGACATGGAAGAGATCAATGCTTCAAAAATCTTTCACTGAATTATAATCTAAGATCATAACAATCACAGCAATAATGATAATAAATTCATTGTATGGGCTTTTCTTATATTAAGTCACTTAATACACAATCCTATTGAGGTATATGCTATCTCAATTTTACAGAAGGAATTAGAGGCACAGAAAGGTAATGTTATCTGCCCAATGTTATCTATCCAGGAGGGCAGGAAACAGCTGGCTCTGCAGTCCATGCTTTTAGTAATTTTTGTTTGTTTTTTGACAGGGTCTCACTCTGCTGCCCAGGCTGGAATGCAGTGGCATGAACAGTGTTCACTGCAGCCTCGACCTCCTGAGCTCAAGCAATCCTCCCACCTCAGCCTCCTGAGTAGCTGGGACTACAGGTGCATGCCACTATGCAGGCTAATTTTAAAATTTGTTGAGATGGATTCTCGTTGCATTGCCCAGGCTGATCTCAAACTTCTGGTCTAAAATGAACCTCCTGCCTCAGCCTCCCGAAGTGGTGAGATTATAGGCATAAGCCACTGCGCCAGGCTAGTGATTACTAACACTTAAATAGCACTTCCAAGTGCCTTGATACTTTTCTAAACACTTTGTATTCACTAATTCGTGTAATTCTCACTATAGCTTTTTAAGGTAAATACTATCGTTATCTCCATTTTATAGATGAGGAAACTGAGGAACAGGAAGATCATATAAACTGCCCAAGGTCATAGATGTGGAACATTCTAAACTAACACCAGACTATTGGGCCCTATGGTGGTGCTCAGATGTTACTTGGAAAGTATAATGCTCACAGAAGCACTCTCTCTCTTTAGGGGAATACTTGTTTCCACCATTTGTTTTACTCTCTGTAGAGGGAAACATTCCTTTCCAAAGGAGATTTCATCTTCTGACTAGTAAATCAGACTCAGAATGAGCTATGATTCATTTACAGGTAAGTCACAAGCTTTATTCCTGGCCAGATAAGAAATCAGTAATTTGGTTTTGTCTGAAGAGATTTGGGAATTCCCCCAAGATGATTTCCTGGAGTGGGTCAGAATGCCACCTACACACTGGGTTAATGACTTCAGTGTTCTGCTTGGTTCACTGATGACAGGAAACTGGTAAAACAAAGAGGGTGAGAAACCAGCTGTATCACAGTAATAAATATTACTCAGATTTAGGCTCTTCTTCCTAGTTCCTGAGTTTTTTTAACTTTCAAGCTTTCACTCAGACAATATGCAATGATTAGCTAATACAGTTTGTTTTAGTATTACAAATGATGATGGCAGATTTTGCGGGGAATTTGTTTTAAAGTTAATGTTATCATATTTTTACAATTCTTGTTTTCAATAGTTTGAAAAAGTTCTGTTGGGATCCTGAATTCTTAATTTTGACTGAGATCTAGTGAGATTAGTTGTCTCTTTTGGAGGTAATTTTAGAGGCATAAAAATGGTAAATCAATTTTTTTTCAATTGTTAGAAATCATGTGCACAAAATAGTCAAGGGGAAAGATTAGCAACTGCTTTTTTAATATAGCATTAATTGATTTCACAAATAGTTACTATGCTGCTACTGTATTTTTTAGGCATCAGGGATAGAGTTGTGAGGAAGACAAGGCAAGATCCTTGACCTCCAAATGTTTATAGTCTAGCAAGATAAATTAATAAATATATAATTAAATAATAGGTAATGATAAATTCTATAAAGAAAAATTAACCAGGTGAAGGAGATAGAGAATAATGGAAGCAAATCAGAATTAAAATAGGAATTTCAGAGAAGGCCTCTTTGAGGTTTTGTTGTTATTGTGATAGAAAGTTTCATGGCTCTGATTTTACCATTTTAAAACGTAACTCTAGCTACAAGGAGAAAAGACTGTATTTATGGGAGCAAGTGTAGAATCAGGAACACCAGTTAAGAGTCTATTATAATAGTCTAGGTTCTCAACCTTGTCTGCTGCTTAGAATTCCCTGGAGATAATTTTAGCCAGCCCCAGTTGAAACCAGTTACTATATGTCAAAATCTTTGAGAGTAGAGTCCAGGAGTTGACATTTCTCAAGGTTCCTCTGGTGATTTTAATATATAGCCAAGGTTGGAAAAGGTTGTGGAAGAAAGATATCAGACAACAAGTCTAGGGCAGTTTTCTAAATCTAGTAGGAACACGGAAGCTGTTAAAACAGGACTGGCTTCTGGATTTATTTTCTTCTTTAAGGAATATGGTTAGGTCAGAGAACAAAGCAAATTCTTAAAGAGTAAAAAATTTATCAGGAAATGATGAAGATGGATTTTGGCTAAGAAGCATTAACTAATATACTACTAGGAAGCAGTGGTAAATGAAAATGTTTGTCATGTTTGTTTCTTCAAATATTTTAGTATGGAGTCCATGGATGAAAATGTTTGTGAAAGGATGATGTAGGAGACTGGGTCTCTAGCAGTTATCTATGGAGGTGGCTAGATGTCAGATTCAGGATTTATACATTTTGTAGAGATAGCAATTAAGATTCACTGATAGATTGGAAGTGGGATGATAGGGAAAGGGGGGTCAGGGATGACATCCAAATTTTAGGCCTGAGCAGTTGGGTGAATTGTTGCATTTACTTCGTTGGGGGAAAGTGGGTGGAAAAGTAGGGAATATCTGTGTGGGGGAGGAGGTCGAATATTGAAATTAAGAATATCAGTTTGGACTTCATAATGTAAAGAGTGCTAATTAAACTCTAAAATGAATGTAAGTAGAGAGTGAGATATAGATTCACAATTTGAATGATTTGTTTCCTGGAATAATTTTCTTTGATTTTATGTCTGTTTATTGTTTGAATAACTAGGGAACTTATTTACTTTTATCTCATTTATTTTTTTTCTTCCTAGATTTTTAATGTATACCCTACTACATTGCATGTAGGCATGGTAGAAGAGTATGCTAACCTTTACTCCAATAAAACATTATAATTTTGTAAACTGTAGTCCTAATAGACTGCTGGGGGAGAGCAATAACACATAAATGCATGAACATTTTAGTGTTAAAAACATTGCAAAATTATAAGTTTTAAAAAAATGGATTAAAAGATAACTAATGAAATTTTAGAACATCATTTCCAAAACTTTCTTCACTATAGAACAGTTTAAAATTCTAATATATTGATGAAAACCAAAAAGAACTCAACAGATTTAATGGGCTCTTGAATTAAAGTAGATAGCAAAAAATGGGCTTTTAGACAGATTAGTCACTACAAGAGAGAATCATTTATCATGTGTATAAAATACAATGAATTTTAAATAACATAGCTCTATGTTGAAATTATAAGAAAATACAAAAATTAGACAAATATATATCACTTATTCAAATTCAATTGTAACCTCAAGTATAATATCAATTATAATATCAAAATGTCATTAACTGGAAAATAATACTAATAGCTAAAGTGTATTGAGCATTTACAATGACTAAGAACAATTCCAAGCATTTTACAAAATATGTTAACTCAGTTAAGGAATACTCTTAGCTACAAGTGACAGTATTTAATACTGGTCACTTAAAAACCTATGGTTCATTGCTTTTCATGTTAAAAGGAGTCTGGAAACTGGCATTTGTTCAGTGGCACAATGGTTTCTCATAGCATCTACATTGCTCTCTTGGCCTCATCCTCTTGGTTGCAAGATGTCACTCCCAGGTCCAGGAAGCATGTTTGTGTTAAAGACAAGAAAAAGGAAGGCAAAGATGGACCTGGGTACATCTGTCTCTTTTTATCAGGAAAGCCAAAGCTTTCCTAGAAGCTCCAACAGATTTCTGCTTAGGTCTCATCTGCTGGCACTATTACTTAGCACCCTTAGTTGCAAGGGAGGCTGGGAAATCAGGTATGACATTTTTTTTCTGCCTTTATAGAGGAACAGGAGAAAGGAAAAGAAGGTTGAGAATGGGTTTTGAATTAAGCAGCCAACAGTGACTGCCACAAATTCATGTCTTTCTTATGAAAACCCTATCAAAGTGGTACTTTTGTTTATTACCATTTTGCAAATGAGAAACTAGGAGTGAGAAGTTAAGAAATTTGACCATGGTCACACAACTAAATAATGTAGAACCAGAAATCAAGTCAGGTGGTCTGTCTGTCTCCAGAATCTGCTCTCTTCTCAGCCACTCTACTCTAGTATAGAAATAAAGCCACAGACAGATTTAACACTGAGCCGTCTCATGTGAGTGATCTTCCATATAACTTCCTTACATTCTCATGAATGATACATTTATTATAATAGGCAATACATTACCTAATGATAAAACTAAATAAATGCGTGCCATTGCTCTTATTCTTTCTAATTATACCAATAATAATAAACCACATGGTTAATTCGAATTTGTAAAGTCACCCTTTCAAACAATTGTAAGTATTTTCATACATATTATATACTTCTGATTTCCTCGTAAATCCTTTGAGAAATAGAGAGAGGTAAATGTGATTATTTGCATTTGATAGTTGGGAATACGAGATCAAGCTTATGTCAAAAAGCTCTGGGACTTAAACCTAGATTTACATAGAGCCAGGCCATTTGTACTTCATTAGATACCTGCCAGTATAGATGTCTTTACTTCAGGATAAATGTTAATTAAATTGCAGAAGAATTGAAACAAATGTTAACATTACAAATTTTCTCATCAAGGCAAAGATTTACAACTTTAAAACTCAACATTTAATGTTTCTTAATGTCTTAATGATGGTTTCTGAGATACCATATTTTATGAAAGCTAGTTCCCTTGGTTACTAGAAATTCTGACACATTTTTATAGCTCTATTTTATAAAATGCATTACCCTGAGTAATTATAAATTATATGCAGGAAGTAATGTACATTTTGTTATTATTTTTTGAAATTAAAACTCACAGATATGATTCATGTCAAGTATTTTTCTGTTGAAATTAATCTATTATTTTGTTTCTTATAATAAAATTAAGTCATTTTTTATTGTTTTTTCATATTATGATAGGCAACATTGATTTTTTAAAATTTATTTTTGCTATACTTTATTTTTCTTGAATATTTATATTTATGCTTTTTGTTTCTATCCACGCTGTTTTTTTTTTTTTCCTTTAATTTTTCAGCTTTTATTTTAGCTCAGGGGTACGTGTGCAGGTTTGTTATATGGGTAAATTGCATGTCACTGGGGTTTGATATACAGATAATTTTGTCACCTAGGAATTGAGTGTAGTCATACCTGATAGGTAGTTTTCAACCCTCACCCTCCTCTCACCCTCCACCCTCAAGTAGGCTTGACTTTGCATAATGGGAATATTTTACATCTCACACAAAGGAGGCACTGGTACTCAAAAATTTATGAAAATTACTAGAACTGTTAAGATTGAGGTGGAAAATTTGTACAGCTTTCCACAGTTTTAAAGAGATAGTAATAGATACTTGTCCTCTTGGTGATATCAAATATTGTTTCTTCCAAGTTGTTTTTCAGACCTGGTTTGATGTAAGGGTTCATCAGGAGGAGTTCTAGGGTATCTTTGCTATCTTTGTTCCCAGAAGCAAGATGCAACGGAGTTCAGAGGCCTTTTGTTTGGGCATGCATAGCTGTATCATGTGGAAGGAAGAAAGAAGCCACTCTGGTGTTATTACACTTACAGGTGTTGTACAGGGGTATCCAGCTATCCACAGTCACTGCATGAACATCTGCCCCTTGTGCGGTTACCTCATGGATGATATCTAAGTGTCCATTGTAGACTGCTCGATGAAGAAGGGTATATTCATCTTTGTCCCTAGTGTTCACATGATTGGCTTTCTCAGAAAGTAGTCTTCGCACTATAGTAAGGCCAGAAAGATGCCTTCAGTTCATGATTTTCAGTTTTTTCTACAGACGTCTGGTGGGTTATGGTGTGCTCCTATTAAAAAGTGGATTTATTTCAGTAGCCCAAATAAGCAATTTACTTAGATCTTTTCACACATTTTTTTCTTGCAATTCATAGCACTCTTTGTTTTTTTATCTTGCTCCTCATCTTCATCAGAGTTGCCTATTCAGAGACTTTGAGTACCAGTGGGAATAAGGTATTCTTGTATTTCTAACAATTCAATTTGATTAAGGTATTCAAAAAAGTCCAAGGAATTCTCTTGGTCTGGTTTTCCATCATCATTCACTTTCTTTATCCATTTTTACTACTGTTCTAAATAAAAAGTACTTCAAATACCAGGGTATAAATAGGATAAGTAATCTTTCTAGAGATGTGTTATATCTACTTTATTTTATTCATCAAGATTTGATGATATTCCTGATATTCTATCAGTAATAGGATGCCTTTCCCAACTTAAAGGGCATATTCCATTTTGGGAGAGATGTGAACTGTGTCAATTTATCACAAACAACTCAGTGACAGGTGGGGCTATAAACTCCATTTTACAGATGTATTAGTTCATTTTCATGCAGCTGATAAAGACATACCTGAGACAGGGCAGAAAAAGAGGTTTAATGGACTTACAGTTCCACATGGCTGGGGAGGCCTCACATTCATGGTGGAAGGCAAGGAGGAGCAAGTCACATCTTACGTGGATGGCAGCAGGCAAAGAGCTTATGCAGGGAAATTCCCTTTTTTAAAACCATCAGATCTTGTGAGACTTATTACTATCAGGAAAACAGCATGGGAAAAACCCACCCCCATGATTCAGTTATCTCCCACAGGGTCCCTTCCACAATGTGTGGCAATTATGGGAGCTACAAGATGATATGTGGGTGGGGACACAGAGCTTAAACCATATCAACAGGTGAAGGCACAGAAGTTTGGATAGATTAAAACAACTTGCCCTAAATCAAGGACCCTTCAATGGAACTGAAAGGCCTGATATTCTAATTCAAAGGTTCCACATTATTTTTCACTGCACTATATTTTACTGCTGTAAGCACAAAGCAGTAGAGATGTTCTGAACCCAAGGATCCAGGGGCAACAGTAAGGGGAAGTGGGTAATAAAAACCTGTAAACTACAGGGTCTGGTGAGCAGGAGCAAGGGAAAAGGGCATCCAGTTCCAGCCTTGTGCCACTAGCTGGTCATTCATAGGCCTAGAAGTTCTGCCTGCAGGCTTCCTAACAGCCAAGATTGGAGAAGCCACTTCCACCCATTCTGGGACCCATGATGGAGTCTGACCTGCAGAGCTTGGCCTGAGGTCACTTGCCTCTACAGACCCAGGAGTTGTTAGATGGCGAGGGTCTACCAGGAAGTGAGGCACCAATTTTAACATTTCTACAATGTTTTATAAATAAACAAAATGTGATGATTATTTGTCTTTAGTAGACTTGATTGTTTACTACCATGTCAAAATAGCTTTCATTTTTCAGTGTTTCAAGGTTGTAGAAAATGTCAGCTTAACTCTAGAAAATAGATTTATGCAGTTATTGCTGCCATAGAATGCTCTTAAAACAGTTTTTATGAACCTGAAGAAAATGAAACCTCTGGCACATATCATTTTTATTTAGAATAGTTTATGTTTATTTATATGTACACAGTAATTTAAGCTAATTATAACCTGCATGTATTTGGTTTAAAACCATGTTTGGAATTGTCACGTGAAAATAAAACAGTAATATAGATAGGGTGTTTTTGACATCCAAGAAAAATTTTAGAAACATGTCTCTCATAATTTGTTATATGGATAACAAACATCTTCAAAAAGGGGATAATTGAATGGTATTTACTATATTTTGGGAAAGAGGAGCAGCTATCTCCTTGCTCTGACTTGACTTTATGGCCAACCCTTTTCTTATGTTCTTGTAGCCAAGTTGAACAGACTTATGTGATTTATTAAACTGTAATGAGCTAAAGAATAGATTTTCTGAAGCTTCATAGGTTCTCGCTGAGTATTGTGAGCAAGGTAAACTGAAAGCAGCAACACGAAGAGGAAAGCATATTTAAGATGGAAATGGAATGATCATTAAGCACCTATAAAATGTGGGGCCTTTTCATGCTATTTTATTTAAGTCTGAAAATCACCCTGAGAATTACGTGTTAGGCTGATGTTGCAGCCTAACAGGTTCAGGAAGTTTGATTACCTTGCCAAGAATCACTATGTTTGGCTTGGATTTGCAACCAGGTCTCTTTTGTTCCACAATTGTTCAACAAATATTTCTTGACACCAAACTAGGCTTTGAGAAAGACAAAGAAGGAATATTGTGTTGTAAATGTCTTTACTATGCTTTAAACATTGTCTTTCAGAATATAGTCATTCCATAAAATTCTCTATTTTTTTAGATAACAAAGCTGAGTTGTTAGGTGCTGGTCGAAGATACCTATAAGAAACATACAAGCCTTGTTAAGCTTAATTACATTTTAATGGGAATGGCCTTAAGAGTCGGATGGCAGGATCCACTCAGTAGCATGGGAATGCATACAACAGAAGAAGACTCTTGGGGCTGGATGCGGTGGTTCACGTCTGTAATCTCAGCCCACTGGGAGGCTGAGGCAGAAGGATCACTTTAGCTCTGGAGTTTGAGGTTACAGTAAGCTATGATTGTGCCACTGCACTCCATCCTGAGTGACAGAGCTAGATCCTGTCTCTTAAAAAAAAAAAGGCTCTTGGATCAGGGGAGGGTGCGAGGGTGGTGGTGGTCATGGTGGTGAAGGTGAGGTAGAAAGGGGTGAGGTGAAAAGGTGAAGAAGAAAAATATCCTAGTTGTAGGAAAATCCTAAGAATATCCCAAAGTTAAGCAGGAGTTAGCTGTAGGAGATGGGGGAGAGAGTGCTAAGTTTGTTCCAGTAAAGGCACAACAAAAGGTAATTGCAGGCAATAGATGACACTCAAGAAGTGAACAGTGGTGGCTTCTTCCAATCTGGCAGGTATGGAGAGCAGGAGCCAGGCTGCAAAAGGAGGGTCAGCAACAACCATGCAAAGCATTCCTCTACTTTTGATCCCCCTATTTCACTCATTCCTCTTCTTCTTGTTACCCTTGTTACCTCATTTCATACCACTCTCCACCTTGCTCACTCCTCTTTCTCTTTTCCTTAAACATGCTAGATTCTCTCCTATTTTAAGTCCTTTGGTGTAGCTGTTCCTTCTGTCTGAAATGCTCTCCCGGTGATCTTCACTAGACTAATTGGTTTACCTTCTCCATGTGTCTGCTTAACTCTTACCTTCTCAGTAAGGCCTATCATGCCTATCCTATTTAATACAGCAAAGTGCTCCTTTACCCTCTGGCATGCCTTACCCTACTCTATATACTTTCAAAATTCATAGTGGTTACCACATTCACTCTCCAGCACACCTTACCCTACTCTACATACTTTCAAAATTCATAGTGGTTACGACCTTCTAACATATTACAGTGTATTATTTGCTTATATATTATGTTTATTTTCTGCTAAGTATAAGCTCATGTAGCAGGCATTTGTGTTTTATTCCCTGTTATATTTTAATACCCTAGAATAGTGCTCTAGGCAAGCTGGCCCAAGTTAATGCCAATCACAGATGTCACCCCTGGACCTGTACTTGTATCTTTAACCTAGTCTAATATACATCACATGAATAAAAATGACAAAGCCGTGGTCCTTAGGTATCTATTGCTATTCTCCTTTAGCTCACCATCAACCCTCTTTACTGTTATAGGATCTGAGTCTTGTGTATTAACCCTCTACTGCCTGCCCAACCACCACCACCAAGTGTCTCATATCCTCACAAACAAGTTTGGTCAGCTACTGCAGGGGTTCAACCATTTTTCTCTTTCTTTCCATTCTAGTTCCCTTATGCTAAGTGATATGACTTCTGCAAGTTCTTCCATATCTTCTTGGCATGGCTGCTGCTCTCATGAGAATCACATATTCACCCCACCACTTGGGCTTTTTCACTAAGTACCACCACTGAGTTGCTGGAGACTAGGCAATTGCACAGACATCTGTAAAAATAGGCAACAATGTCTTTATTGTGTCATGCTCTGCTGGAAGGGGACCCAAAAATATTTCCTTACTTGTGGAGTTTTGCCAAGGACAATGTCTTATTGAAAGAAACCATATCATTCATTAAATCATTCTTGCCTTCTAGCCATTTAGCATTTTTTAAAGCATCTATTTACTGAGCACATTTATCAGCACCAGCCTTAGTGCTGTATATGCATTATTTTCTTTTTATCCTTGAAATAACCTTGAGAAACAAGGGTTATTCTCCTCAATTTTATAGATAAGGAACCCAAGAGCAGAGAACTTAAATACTTGCCAGGTGTCACATAGGTAATAACTATGTGGTGATTAAAAGCCAGAACAATGAAACTCTGTAGAAGATGATGTGTGGCTATATCTACCTTACCCTGCTGTCCATTTCATCCTCCAGCTCATATGACTGTGGGCTGATAATTCAGAGAGTTACTCTCTTCTGAGAGACTATGTTTCTTCAAATTCCTACCAGCAGATCCTGACCAATGACTCAATGATAGAGAGTTACAAAGGGCTAGCCACTTGCTTCAAGGTAGGGCTAATTCTGTGGCGCAATTTGTGCTCCAGAGCATTCCTGTGGGATCAAACTGAAACTAGTCTCTAACTGAGCCACATTCTTGCCTCTCCTGACCTATCCTACTTCCTTCACTTTTCTTCTTCTGAGAGTACAGCCCAGTAAATCACTTGGACAAGAAAACTCATCTCATGCTTTCCCAGGAAAACTGACTTAAACCAGACCCATGATCCAATTTTTTAACTACCACAGTACACTGTCCTCTTTTTTTTTTTATAACACCAAGAGGATTTACTCAGTTATTTCTTTCCTTACTATGAAGTGCCTCAATTGCTCACGTAAATGGATAGTACAGTACAGTAAATCTGTTTGATGAATGCATCTTGTGATCGGGTTCATTTGTTCTTGCACTCTATTCTTTTCATGGACAGTATTCTAAAGTTGAACATAGATAAATATTTGTAATCAGTCTTGTGAACTTCTGGCCCAAGGATTTCTAGTGGAAATTTTAGATTGTATGCCTTTGAATAGAAATAAGTTTAATGCTTCACATTTTTTTCTGATAGTAAAAATTGCAAAATTAGAAAATTTGAATACTTTTTGATAACAGAATACTAGGTTCCACGAAAGAGCATGTATTTTCTTTATTCCAGAGTATTACGGGTTTTACCTCTAGCTTTTCAGGAGCTCTTTAAGTACTGAAAGTAATATGTAGTTTTTGTGAAACAAATTACATGTACATCCAGGATTAAAAATATATACTCTACAATAATAAGAATTTACTATAAAATGTCTGGGTAGAAATTGGAAACACAAAAGAAGATTAAGAAATAAAATTATTTAGCAAGATGATATTCACAAATAACTTTATTTTTCCAAGCACACATTAATATTCTACCATTGGCTGACTGAAATGTACATCTTATCATTACAAATAACTTCTGTGTAATCAATCCACACAAGGCATTCCAGTGGAGGTCCTTGTTGGTTACAGATTGCCCATTTTTACTTCAAGGTCAGGGAAGTGGGTAGAATTTGTAATGAATGGTATAATTGTTGAACATTTAAACAAACACAGTCTATTTGGAGGTGAACAGTATGATTTACGTAATGGGAAATCATGCCAACCGATCAGGTTTGGTTTAATAAAATGATAAATAGCTATTTGGAAAAAAAAAGAGGAACAATTAGATGTAACTTATTAACATTAGAAAGAATACCTTTGACAAAGTCTCCCTTTTTCCCTGATGTACCCTATCATCCCCACACACATCCCAGCACACACACATCCCCTGCGAACTGTGTCTTAAAAAGATACACTATAAGATTGGAGGAAATGCTTTATTTTATCTAGAAATTGACTAAGAAACCAGGAATGAAGAGTTGGAACAGTTGGTTTTTAAAAAAGAAAACCGGTAGTTGGCTTCCTCAGTAAGAGGTACTGACATTAATCTAAAATGTTTACAGATGGAGCACTTATATTAAATCTCTGAGTTCACAATTGTATTAAACAAGTGATTTTTACATGTAAAAAAAATTAACAAAGAGATTTTAAAAGTCTGAGATGCCAGGAGAGAGAACAGAAAGAAGAGAGTTGAACTTTGGTATGGCTAAGTATAAGATAAGGTGTATGACTAGAAATAATTCAAATTATAATTGTGGGGACATGATCTTATGAGAGTGTAGACTTTCCCTACAGATTTTTGGAAGTTAAATGGTTCACGTTTAAAACATTTTTAATTTTATCTTTATTGCGGTGAAATATACATAACATAAAATTTACCATTATAACAATTCTAGTGGCATTAAATATATTTCAGTGGTATTAAGTATATTCACAATATTGTACAGCCATCAGTATCATCCATTTCCAGAACTTTTTCATCATGTCAAACAGAAACTTTGTATCTATTGAACAGAAACTCCCCATTCCCCTTTACCCCTTATCCCTTGGTAACCTCTATTCTCTCTGTCTCTATGAATTTGCCTGTTGTAGGTACTCCTATAGGTGGAATCATATAATGTTCGTCCTTTCATGTCTGATCTGTCTCACTTAGCATAATGTTTTCAAGGTTCATCCATATTGTAGCATGTATCAGAACCTGATTCCTTTTTATGGCTGAATAATATTCCATTGTATGTATGTTTTCTTTTATTTTTCCTTTTGTAGACAGGATCTTGCTCTGTTGGCCAAGCTATAATAGTGCAGTGGCACTCTTGTAGCTCACTGTAACCTTAAACTCCTAGGCTTAGGAGATCCTTCTGCCTCAGCTTTTCACAGCACAGGAATTACAGATGTGAGCCACCGTGCCTGGCTTATATGTTTTCTTTAAAAAGGAAGTATATACTATCAGCCATGCACTATGTTAAATATTTTATGGCCAATATCTCATTTAATCCTCACAACAGCGAATAGAGTAGATAATATTATCTCCAATTTATAGATGAGAACACTTTGCCCTAGAAAGTTTAAATAACATATTTTAGTAAGTGGTAGAGATGGGATTTAAACTAGGTCTGTTTATCTCTACTGTTCAGTTGCCAATCCTGAACTTCAAAAACTATATGAGGGCAGAGGAACGTGGTAGAATAGAAGCCTATGCCGTTCGTCCCCCTCACTGGAATACCGAATTTTAACAACTTTCTTCACACAGAAAAGCACCATCACAAGAACTGAAAATCAGGTGAGCAATCACAGTACCTGATTTTAACTTCGTATTGTGGAAAGAGACATTGAGGAAGGCAGTCTTGAATTGCCGATGCCACCCCTCCCTCATCCCCCAGCAGCAGCCAGTGTGGTGCAGGGAGAGAATTTGTGTGCTTTGGGGAGGGAAGAGCACAGCAAATGGGGAACTTTACATTGAACTCAGTGCTGCCTTGTCACAGCAGAGAATAAAGCCATGCTGGGCTCAGCCAGTGTCCGCACAGGGAGGGAGCATTTGGACCAGCCCTAGCCAGAGGCGAATCACCATCCCAGCTTTTGGAATGTGAGTTTCTCGGCAAGCCTTGCCACTGTGGGCTTAAGTGCCCTGGGATCTAGGTATACTAGAAAGGCTGTCTAGGGCACAGGACTGCAATTCCTAGGCAACTCCTAGTGCTAGGCTGGGCTTAGAGCCAGTGAACTATGGTGGCACCTGACCTAGGAAGACACCAGCTGGTGCAGTTAAGGGAGTGCTTGAGCCATCCCTTCCCCAATCCCAGGCTGCACAGCTCACAGCAACAAAAGTGAGTCCTTCCTTCTGCTTAGAGGAGAGGAGAGCAAAGAGTAAAAGGGACTTTGTTTTGCATCTTGGATACCAGCTCCACCACAGTAGGATAGGGCACCAGGGAGAGTTGTGAGGCACCCCATTCCGGGCCCTAACTCCTGGATGATATTTCTTGATATTTCAAGGGAATTGCTGCCTTGAAGGGAAGGACCAGTTCTGGTAGGATTCATCACCTGCTGACTAAAGAGCCCTTGGGTCCTGAATAACCACCAGTGATAACCTTGGAGAATGCCATGGGCCTTGGGCTGTGAGATGTGCTGGCTTCAGGGGTGACTCAACACGTTCTTGACTGTGGTGGGAATGGTGAAAGACTCTTTCTGTTTGAGAAAAGCAGATGGGGAAGGTAAGGGGGACTTTGTTTTGCACCCTAGGCAACAGCTCAATCACAGCGGGGGCAGAGCAATTAAGCAGGGATCCCTGAGTCCAGGCCTAGGCTCTTGGGCAGCATTTATAGACCTGCCCTGGGTCAGAAGAGGAGCTTGCTGACCTGAAGGAGAAGTCCCAGACCTGGCAACATTCACCGCAAGCTGGGTGGAAGAGTCCTTGGGCTTTAAACATCACGGTGGCCTGGCAGAACTCCCTGGGGACCGATGGTGCTAGTGGCCACAGGGAGAGTCTCCTCTGTCTATAGAGAGAGGAGAGAAAGGTGGAAAGAACTTTGTATTATGGTTTGAGTGCCAGCTTAGCCACAGTACAATAGAACATCAGGTAAATTGCCAAGGTTTTTTAACTCCGATCCCTAGGTCCCAGACCGCATCTCTGGACTTGCCCACAGCCTGGGAGAACTCACCACTCTGAAGGGAAAGGCCTTAGGCAAGGATGAACGGCTGTGCTGGCTTCATCTGACCCCACACAGTCCCAGTGGTGGTGGCCACAGGGATGCTTGTATCACCACATTACCAGTTCCAGGTGGCTCAGCACAGAGAGAGATATTCCATTTGTTTGGGAGAAAGGGAAAAGACTAACAGTCTCTGCCTGGTAATCCAGACACTTCTTCCAGATCTTATCTAAGACCACCAAGGTGGTACCTCTATGAGTCTGCAAAAACCACAGCATTATTGGGCTTTGGGCCCAATTCCCTCAAAATACCTGGAAAGCCTTCACAAGAAGGGCAGGCATAAACAAGCCCAGACAATGAGGACTGCAATAAATATACCTAACTCTTCAATACCCAAATGCTGACAAACATCTATAAGCATCAACAACATCCAGGAAAACATGACCTCACCAAATGAACTAAATAAGACACTAGAGACCAATCCTAGTGCCTTATTTATGCATCTATAAGCATCAACAACATCCAGGAAACATCTATAAACAACATCCAGGAAACATATATAAACATCTGTAAGCATCAACAACATCCTAGAAAACATGACCTCACCAAATGAGCTAAATAAGGCACTAGGGACCAATCCTAGTGCCTAGAAGCAGACATGTAACCTTTGAGACAATTCAAAAGGGCTGTTTAGAGGAAACTCAAAGAAATTCAAGATAGCACAGAGAAGGAATTCAGAATTGTATCAGATAAATTTAACAAAGAGATCGAAATAATTAAAAAGAATCAAGAAAATTTAGAGTTGAAAAATACAATTGACATGCTGAAGAATGCATCAGAGTCTCTTAATAGCAAAAAGTATCAAGCAGAAGAAAGAATGAGTGAGCCTGAAGACAGGTTATTTGAAAATACACAGTCAGAGGAGACAAAAGAAAAATAAAATATAAAAAAACGAAGCATGCCTATAGGATCTAGAAAATAGCCTCAAAAGGGCAAATCTAAGAGTTAATGGCCTTAAAGATGAGGTAGAGAAAGAGATACAAGTAGAAAGTTTATTCAATTAGATAATATCAGAGATTTTCTGAAACCTAGAGAAACATATCAACATTCAAGTACAATAAAGTTATAGAACACCAAGCAGATTTAAGCCAAAGAAGACTAGCTCAAGGCATTTAATAATCAGACTCCCAAAGGTCAAGGATAAAAAAGGATCCTAAAAGCAGCAAGAGAAAAGAAGTGAATTATGTATAATGGAGCTCCAATATGTTTGGCAGCAGACTTTTCAGTGGAAATTTTATAGGCCAGGAGAGCATGGCAGAACATATTTAAAGTGCTGAAGGAACAAAACTTTTATTCTAAATAGTATATCTAGCGAAAATATCCTTTAAGCATGAAGGAGAAATAAAGAGCTTCCCAGACGAACACAAGCTGAGAGATATCACCAACACCAGACCTGTCCTACAAGAAATGCTAAAGGGTGTTCTTCACTCTGTAAAAAAAAGGATGTTAATGAGCAAGAAGAAATCACCTAAAGGTACAAAACTTACTGGTAATAGCAAGCACACAGAAACACAAAGAATAGTATGACATATAATTGTGGTATGTAAACTTCTCTTGACTTCGAAAGACTAAATGATGAACAAATGGAAACTAATAATGACAACTACTTTTCAAGGCCTAGACAGTAAAATAAGACATAAAGAAACAACTAAAAGTTAAAAGGCAGTGTTTTTTTTTTTAATGCAATCAGTGTTAAGTTGTCATCAATTTAAAATAATGGACAATGGGCTATAAGATAGTATTGGCAAGCCTTATGGTAACTTCAAATAGAAAAACATACAACAATACACGAAAAATAAAAAGCAAGAAATTAAAGCATACCACTAGAGAAAATCACCTTCACTGAAAGGAAGACAGGAAGGAAAGAAGGAAGAGAAGACTGTAAAACAACCAGAAAACAAATAATGAAATTGCAAGGGTAAGTCCCTACATATCAATAATAACATTGAATGTAAATGGACTAAATTCTCCAATCAATAGATATAGAGTGGCTGAAAAAAACAAGACCCAGTGATCTGTTGTCTACAAGAAACACACTTCACCTATAAAGATACACATAGACTGAAAATAAAAGAATGGAAAAAGATATTCCATACCAATGGAAACCAAAATAGAGCAGGAGTAGCCATACTTATATCAGACAAAAATAGATTTCAAGACAAAAACTGTAAGAGGAGACAAGATCACTATATGATGATAAAGGGATTAATTCAGCAAGAGGACATAATGATTGTAAATATATATGCACCTAACACGTGCATATATATTTACAATATATATTAATAGCATCGCTGCTGAAATCTACCAAATTACCCAGATATATAAAGCAAATATTATTAGAGCTAAAGAGAGAGATAGATATACCCCAATATAATAATAAATAGAAACCCCAATATAATAATAAATAGAGACTTCAACACCCCACTTTCAGCATTGGACAGATCTCCCACACAGAAAATCAACAAAGAAACATTGGACTTAATTTGCACTGTAGAACAAATGGACCTAATAGATATTTACAGAACATTTCATCCAATGTCTGCAGAATATACATTTTTCTCCTCAGTACATGGATCATTCTTAATAATAGACCATATGTTAGGTCACAAAGCAAGCCTCAAAGCATTGAAAAAAATGGAAGTAATATCAAGCATCTTCTCTGACCACAATGGAATAAAACTAGAAATCAATAATAAAAGGAATTTGGACTATATAGACACTTGGAAATTAAACAATATGCTCCTGAATGCCCAGTGGGTCAGTGAAGAAATTAAGAAGGAAGTTGAAAAATTTATTGAAACAAATAATAATGGAAACACAACATACCAAAACCTATGGAATACAGCAAAAGCAGTACTAAAAGGGAAATTTATAGCTACAAGTGCCTACATCAAAAGTGAATAAAAATTCAAATAACCCAATGATGCATCTTAGAGAACTAGGAAAGCTAAAGCAAACCAAACTCAAAATTAGAAGAAGAAAAGAAATAATAAGAAACAGAGCAGAAATAAATGGATTTGAAATAAAACAATACAAAAGATCAATGAAACAAAAGTTGGTTTATTGAAAAGATAAACAAAATTGACAAAACTTTAGCCAGACTGAGAAAAATAGAGGACCCAAATAAATAAAATAGATGAATAAACAAAATAAGAGACATTACAGCTGATACCATAGAAATTCAATGATCATTGGTGGCTACTATGAGCAACTATGTTCCAATAAATTGGAAAATCTGGAAGAAATGAATAAATTCCTAGACACATAGAGCCTACCAAGATTGAGCCATGAAGAAATCCAAAACCTGAACAGACCAATAACAAGTAAAGAGATGGAAGCCGTAATGAGAAGTCTCCCAGTAAGGAAAATCCTGGGACCCAATAGCATCACTGCTGAAATCTACCAAACATTTAAAGAAGAACTAATACCAATCCTACTCAAACTGCTCCAAAAAATGGACAAAGAGAGAATACTTCTAAACTAATTCTGTGAGGCCAGTATTACCCTGATACCAAAACCAGACAGAGACACATCAAAAAAGAAAACTACAGGCTAATATCTCTTGCAAATATTGCTGCAAATATCCTCAATAAACCGCAACCAAATTCAATGATACATTAAAAGCTCACTCATCATGACCAAGTGGAATTTATCCCAGGGATGCAAAGATGGTTCAACATAGGCAAATCAATCAATGTGATACATCATATCAACAGAACGAAGGACAAAAAGCATATGATCATTTCAATTGATGCTGAAAGAGCATTTGATAAAATTCAACATCCCTTTATTACAAAAAACTCTAAAAATCTTGGTATAGAAAGAATATACCTCAACATAATAAAATCCACATACAGCAGACCGACAGATAGTGTCAAACTGAATGGAGAAAAACTGAAAGGCTTTTCTCTTAGATCTGGAACATGACAAAGATGCCCACTTTCACCACTGTTATTCAAAATAGTACTGGAAGTCTTAGAGCAATCAGGCAAGAGAAGGAAAGTAAGGACATCCACATAGGAAAGGAAGAAGTCAAATAATCCTTGTTTGTAGAGGATATGATCTTATATTTGGAAAAACCTAAAGACTCCACCAAAAAACTATTAGAACTGATAAATTCAGTAAAACTGTAGCATACAAAAATCAATAGCATTTCTATATGTCATCAGTGAACAATCTGAAAAAGAATTCAAAAAAGTAATCCCATTTAAAATAGCCACAAAAAAGTACCTAGGAACTAACCAGAGAAGTTAAAGATCTCTACAATGAAAACTACAAAACACTGATGAAATTGAACAAGGCACCAAAAAATGGAAAGATATTCCATGTTTACGGATTGGAAGAATCCTAAAATTTATGTGGAATCACAAAAGACCCAAAATAGCCAAGGCTATCCTGAGCAAACAACAAAACTGGAGGAATCACATTACCTGACTTCAAATTATACTACAGAGCTATAGTAACCAAAACAGCATGATACTGGCATAAAAACAGACACATAGACCAACGGAACAGAAAACCCAGAAAAGAGAACTCACAGACAAATCCACACATCTACAGTGAACTCGTTTTTGACAAGGTTCCAGGAACGTACACTGAGGAAAAGACTATTCAATAATTGGTACTGGGAAAACTGTATAAGCATATGCAAAAGAATGAAACTAGACCCCTATCTCTTGCCATATACAAGAATCAAATAAAAATGGATAAAATAATTAAATCTAAGACCTCAAACTATGAAACTACTCCAAGAAAACATTGGGGAAAATCTCCAGGAGTTTGGTCTGGTCAGAAATTTCTTGAGCAATACCCCATAAGCATAGGCAACCAAAGCAAAAATGGACAAATGGGATCACATCAAGTTACAAGGCTTCTGCAGAGCAAAGGAAGCAACAAAGTGAAGAGATGAGATAACCCACAGAATGGGAGAAAATATTTACAAACTATTAATCTGACAAAAAATTAATAACCATAATATGTATGGAGCTTAACTCTATAGGAAAAAATCTAATCTGATTTAAAAATGGGCAAAGATTTGAATAGACATTTCTCAAAAGAAGACATACAAATGGCAAACAGGCATATGAAAAAGTGCTCAGCATCACTGATCACCAGTGAAATGCAAATAAAAATTACAATGAGATATCATCTCACCCCAGTTAAAATGGCTTTTATCCAAAAGACAGGCAGTAACAAATGCTGGCAAGGATGTGGAGAAAAGGGAACTCTTGTATTCTATCAGTTCGAATGAAAATTAGTAAAACCACTATGGAGAATGGTTTGGACGTTCCTCAAAAAACTTAAAACTAACATATGATCCAGCAATCCCACTGGTAGGTATATACCCAAAAGAAAGGAAATTAATGTATCAAAGAGATAGCTGCACTCCTATATTTGTTGCATCATTGTTCACAATAGCTAAGATTTGGAAGCAACCTAAGTGTCCATCAACAGATGAATGGATAAAGAAATTGTGTTACTTATTCACAATGGAGCACTATTCAGCCATAAAAAACGAGATTCAGTCATTTGTGACAACATTGTTGGAACTAAAGGTCATTACGTTAAGTGAAATAAGTCAGGCACAGAAAGACAAACATCACATTCTCATTTATTTGTGGGATCTAAAAATCAAAACGATTGAACTCAGGGAGACGGAGAATAGAATGGCGGTTACCAGAGGCTGGGAAGTGGGAAGATGGCAATGGTTAATGGGTGCAAAAAAAAAAAAAATTAGAAAGAATGAATAAGACCTAGCATTTGATAGCACAATAGGGAGACTATAGTCAATAATAATTTAATTGTACATTTTAAAATAACTAAGGGCATAATTGGATTGTTTGTAACACAAAGGATAAATGCTTGAGAGGATTGATACCCTATTTTCCATAATATGATTATTATACATTCCATGCCTGTACCAAAATATCTAATGTACTCTATAAGTATATACACTTACTATGTACCCACAAAAAATTTTAAAAAGAAATATATACAGCTATAGGAAAACATATAGGGAATGAAATTTTAGAGTAAACAGAATTGAAGGATTTTGCTGTTGCAGGAACTAACAGATACATAATTTTTCTTGTGAATAGATGAAGGTAGAAAGGCAAAATGGTTGGAGTTAAATCTTGAAAGATATGTTTAGGATAAATATAATCTTTTTTGATAAATCCTGGAATATTAGAAATAGAGATCTTCCCTTAAAAATTTTCAAAAGAAAAATTTTAAGTAAAGAGAATTACTGTATTATTTAAGAAGTAGAAGTCATGGAGATTGAAAATATAGATAGTTGTAAATAAGGGTTTATATAGGTTCACGTACTCTATTAAGAAAAAATAAGGATATTATGAGACTTCAACCCTAACTCGTTTTTAATTAATTCATTAATTTGTTTGTTTGTTTGTAAAGCCAGGGTCTTCCCATCTTGCCCAGGCTGGTCTTGAATTCCTGGCCTCAAGCAATCCTTAAGCAGATAGCATGTAAGGCAACTATACTGTCCCACATCACATGCTGTAGTCACATCTTTAAAGCCAGATGAATTAGCTTAAAGGTTATCTGTTAAACTTTCAATCTCCAACAAACTGTTCATTCATCTGTACTTTAACACTTCCAATATTAGGAAGAACTCAATTTCATTTCATCATTGGACTATTCAGACATTCTGCTTTTGTTTGCTTGTTTGTTTGTTTTCTTTAGACAGAGTCTCACCCTGTTGCCAGGCTGGAGTGCAGTGGCACCATCTTGGTTCACTGCAACCTCCGACTCCCTGGTTCAAGTGATTCTTCTGCCTCAGCCTCCCTAATAGCTGGGATTACAGGCATGCACCACCATGCCCAGCTAATTTTTTTTTTTTTTTTTTTTTTTTTTTTTTTTAGTAGAGACAGGGTTTCACCATGTTGGCTAGGATGGTCTTCATCTCCTGACCTCGTGGTCTGCCTGCCTCAGCCTCCCAAAGTACTGGGATTACAGGCGTAAGCCACTGCGGACGGCCAGACATACTGTTTTATGTTGAGAGTATATCTTCATCCTTTTACTTTCCAGCCTAGGGTCTTATTCCTTTCATGAGACTATGCAGAGAAAGTCTAATGTTTTCACCCCATGAGCATTTCAAATATTCGAAGACATTGTCAAATATTTCCTGCTTTCTTCCTCTTAATCTTAATCGTGGCTCAAGATTAGTAGCCACGACTAGAGAGGCCAAGATACTAGAGAATAAAGTTCAGATTTTGCTCTTAAGATGCTTATAGATTTCTAACAGGCTACATAAGCACTTAACTATAAAGGAAAATATGAATAAATCAGACTTCATTAAAATTAAGAACTTCTTTTCATCAAATGATACTATTAATATAAGTGAAAAGTCAATTTACAGAGAGAAAAAAGATATTTGCAATATACTATGTCTGATGAAGAACTTATATCCAGAATATATGAAGAACTCCTAAAAATCAATAAGAGGTAACATACGAGATAACAGAAAAATGAGCAGATAAATTGAACTGGTACTTCACAAATGAATACATTCAGTTGGCCAATAAACATATGAAAATGTACTCAAAATTATTAATTATCAGAAAATATAATTTTAAACTACAAAATACTTCTACTTACCACAATGACTGACATTAAAACAAAATCCCTGATAATACATAGTATTGTCTTAGAGGTGGAACAACTAGAACTCCCATATGCTCTTGGTAGATTGTAAATTATGAATTGGTACTAACATTTTGGAAAATGATGGAAATATTTACTAAAATTGAACATATGCAAATCCTATGACACAGATTTTTTCCTCCTTGCATATTCCTTAAGATGCAAAAACAAAACAATCCAAATGTTCATTGACAGTAGGATGATATATTTATCAAGAGTACACATACAATGGAACACTGTAGTAAGGAAATAACTACCTTTATATACAATAACATGAATGAATCCCACAAACACAAATTTAGTGACAGAAGCCAGACACTAGATAGTACATACTGCAATTTCACTTACCTGAAATTCAAAAACATGCAAAACAAATTGATAGTGGTAGAAGTCAGAATAGTTTATTCTGGGAGGAGATAATTATTGAAAGATGATGGGAGGGAGGCTTCTGTTTTGCTGATTTTATACTCTATTTCTTGATCTAGTGGTAGCTACTTGGATGTATTCACTTTGTAAAAGTTTGTTGAGATGTATATCTATGTATCTGTCTCTATATATATGTATATATGACTCATATATACATATATAGCTCACATATATATATGAATTGTATACTTTTCTGTATGTATATTAAATTTCAAAAAAATTAACTTTAGAAGGAAAAATTGGCCCTAGGTGGGTCTAAAAATTCCAGTTACCTAAAATGTAGGGCTGCCATATTGTGTAATTGGTGAGTCTGTACTTTCATAATAAGCACAATATAAAAATACTGAAACTTATGCTGCACGTAACAAATTAAGTTTTGTATTGGGACAATCTGAAAAATACACAGTCATTTCCTAATCCTTCTCCCCCAGTAAAAGAATTCTAGCTCATCCCTTTTTTAGCATGACAGCTGGGCAGTAAATGAGTCAATCACTGATCCAAATTTGTTTTAGACTGGGGTTTTAGAACATATATGAACTGCTCAACGTAGGTTTGGCACATATCAAGCACCTAAGATATAAATTATTATCAATTTTTTGATATTTGCATCCCACTTTACTCTTGAGTTTGCTGCTAACTGAAATATCAGAGTCTCTTTCACAAATGGTACCACTACAAACCTCATGCTTGTGCAAATTTTGAATGTATGTAGTAATTCCTGTTTTATTTTGGTACAATTTGTTCAATTTCCAGTCTGTTGAAATCTTTATGGATTGGGATTTACTTAATTTTATATTCAACATTGGTGAAAATGTTGGTCAGGGAGGACTAAAGATGAAGCCCTGTAGACCATCCTTATTAACTTCTATCTTGGCTCACGGTGATCCATTAGACCCTTTTGGACATGGTCATTCAGTCAGTTATGACTAGTGCTAATGGAACTCACATCTAGTCCATGCTTATTTGGTCAATAAGAATGTAAAGATAGAAATGACATAAAATGGCTGGGCACAGTGCCTCACGCCTGTAATCCCAGCACTTTGGGAGGCCAAGGTGGGTGGATCACCTGAGGTCAGGAGTTTGAGACCAGCCTGGCCAACGTGGTGAAACCCCATCTCTACTAAAAATACAAAAATTAGCCAGCCATCGTGGTGGGCACCCGTAATCCCAGCTCCTCGGGAGGCTGAGACAGGAGAATCGCTTGAACGCAGGAGGCGGAGGTTGCACTGAGCCGAGATCGCGCCACTGCACTTCAGCCTGGGCAACAAAGAGTGAGACTCAGTTTCAAAAAAGAAAAAAAAGAAAGAAATGACATAAAATATCTTTCATAATATTTTTAGATGTCTGTTAGATGTTTGTACTCTTAGTTTAGCATGGTCATTTACCTAAACTTTGTTAAAATAGTGAAATATTTCCAAAGCCTCCTAATTTTTTTACTCCAATCCTAACTCACAGGCAACATTTAATGTATGAATATTGCTTCCAAGAAGAGTGGTGGGATAATATGATGGCAAATTAATGTGGTATAATGAAAAATGTTATAACACTAAATTTTTTTTGAATAAAAGTGTGCTTTTCCGGGATGTTGTTTGAAGCTTCTTTACTTTTTTCTCTTTTCACCAGCAGAGGGCAGGTAAGGAAGAGAGAAGAAAATACCATAAAAGTATCTCGTCCTCTATTCAACTATTTAAAACACTTGTCTGATACATTTACAAAGTGAGCTATTTTGTTTTCTCTTTAGTTATGCTATTTTGAAAATAATTGATCTAAGTATAAATTTTAATTTCTTACATATATTTGGTTTAATGAATCTCCAATGAAATTAGTACTTTGAATTTTTAATTGTTTATAAACCAATTATAAATTCAGACTTGAAAAGTCTGAATATTCTTTATATTTTGAAGTGATAAAAATGTCCCCTTTTATTTTGGGTAATTCAATTAATTAGACTTTTTCCTTTTATGGTTTTCTAATTCAATTATGGGTAAGTTTATGTGAATATTTTCCATAGACATCTTAATATAGCCATTTGGTCATTTCCTTCAACAAGCAGAGTTGTTAACCATGGTTTTCAGTTTTATTAATCAAGTAATGTATCTTATAAACATAATTGAAGGAAACTCAAATGGGATGTGATGGAGTTTTTTTTGTTTTTGTTTTTCAATAATATACCTTACAGGAATGTTTAAATATAGTTTTAGTAAGTATATTAGGATATTTTCTCTTGAAACTTTAAATGTAATTAATAATAAAACATCTTTTTCAAAACATTAGATGATGTGATAAACTATGTAATTCAACAGTTCAGAACAGCTTGCATGTAACCTTTGTTAAATCAAAAGTCAGGTGGCAACCTGGATTTTTGCCTTTTCAGCTTGAATAATGGCATTGTTCTGGAAGTACAGTAGTGGAGAGAGATTGAGTAATTCCTGGGAAGATAAATCCCCATATTGCTTATTCCAAGTACTAGAAATTACTTCTTTCCTTTGCTTATTGATTACCTCATCTTTAAGAATCTTTTTTTAACTGTCAAGCAAGGTTATGTATTAGGACTCCCCTTGGTCATACTAAGGAATATTTCCAAATACTGGACAAAAATGAACTTCCTCAGGTCACCTAATGAATACAAGCTTATAGTTATTATAGCTTAGAACATAGGTGTAGGGAAGAAAACAAAGAAAGGATCCCCGGGACTAAGCAAAAAGGAAATTCTTCCAATTAGGCAGAGTGATGAAGCTTCAGGCCTAGGGTTGCTGTGACAGCCTCTTTACTGATTGCCCATACAATGTCTTCCTTTTCCACTAGGCCACCATGTGTATTTATTCTACTTTTTTCTTTCTAAAATGCAACACGTTGATGTTATTTCCTTACTCAAAACCCCATACTAACTCCCTTTTGCCAATGATAGTAGGTGTGGGACTTCTTTTCTGCCATTTCAGACTCTGAACAAGGTCTCAATCTGATTTTCCACATTTACTCCTTCCTCTGCTTTTCACAAACCATGCAAACAGTGCGATTTCAAAAGTGTGTCCCTTTCTACTCATACCTTTCTCAGTCATTTCTGCCTGTCAGAGGCCCCTTGTCTTTCTTTTTATTTAGTTTAATTTAATTAATTTATTATTATTATTATTATTATACTTTAAGTTCTAGGGTACATGTGCACAATGTGCAGGTTTGTTACATATGTATACATGTGCCATGTTGGTGTGCCCATTAACTCGTCATTTACATTAGGTATATCTCCTAATGCTATCCCTCCCCACTCCCCCAACCCCACGACAGGCCATGGTGTGTGATGTTCCCCATCCTGTGTCCAAGTGTTCTCATTGTTCAATTCCCACCTATGAATGAGAACATGCGGTGTTTGGTTTTCTGTCCTTGCGACAGTTTGCTCAGAATGATGGTTTCCAGCTTCATCCATGTCCCTACAAAGGACATGAACTCATCCTTTTTTATGGCTGCATAGTATTCCATGGTGTATATGTGCAGTGGCCCCTTGTCTTTCAAGATCCATTGTCAATGACATTTTCTCCTGAAGACATATCTTATTCTTAACTGGATGATCTTTGGTGCCCTTAAGTCTCATGGCTATTTGCATCTCTAGAGTGGCCCTCATCATATTCTATTATCTATTATTGGTATTTGTATATTTGTTTCTCTTTATATGCCAACTATAAACTCCTTGATAGTAGGGACTGTGTCTTGGTGTCCCCAGAGATTAGCATGATGTCCTGCAACTGGCAGAGTCATTCAGAGACACCAGGGCTCTTTGTATTTTTTCAGGCCCTCAGTATATTAAAAACTGAAAAATGCCAGGGTTACAAAATTGTGGCATATTTTAAATGTTACGTCAAAAAATGGATGTGATGAAAACACATACATGCCCACAATAATCCCCAATGTAATTGTGTGCTGCTTAAGATAATTATAGGATTTCTAAAATATTTAACTCATGCTATTTTTAAGTTGGCATAGTCTGATAACTGTACACAAGTATAGTGTTGTGTGTTTTGCGTGTTTTCTTTCTGTCTTGTCTGTTTACCTCTAGGACTGTTAATCTGAGGCCTTGGCCAATGGACCCTCTGGGCTCTCTATGAGGGGCCCTCACATGTAGATCTCTGATAAATGTTCACTGAAATGAGTTCAGCTTAATTACACACCAAAACGATGCTATATATAAATATTATACAATGAATTTCTATTTTTATGTAATCATATTATTCAGAAATAAGGTTGAAAGTTATTAAAGTCTAATTTAATATCTAAATTTAACTTTCAGTTGTTTTACACTTTGAAGGTCAGAGAACTAGATATTGGGGAAGAGTTCTGGGATACATGTGCAGAAGCTGCAAGTTTGTTACACAGGTATACATGTGCCTTGGTGGTTTGCTGTAACCATCAACCCATCATCTACATTAGGTATTAGGTATTTCTACTAATGCTATCCCTCTCCTTGCTCCCCACCCCCCGACAGGCCCTGGTGTGTGATGTTCCCCTCCCTGTGCCCATAAGTTCTCATTGTTCAGCTCCCACTATGAGTGAGAACATGCAGTGTTTGGTTTTCTGTTCCTGTGTTAGTTTGCCGAGAATGATGGTTTCCAGCTTTATCCATTCCCTGCAAAGGACATGAGCTCATTCTTTTTCTTATGGCTGCATAGTATTCCATGGTGTATATGTGTCACATTTTCTTTATCCAGTCTATCATTGATGGGCATTTGGGTTGGTTCCAAGTCTTTGTTATCGTGAATAGTGCTGCAATAAATGTATGTCTGCATGTGTCTTTATAGTAGAATGATTTATAATCCTTTGGATATATATCCAGTAATGGGATTGCTGGGTCAAATGGTATTTCTAGTTTTAGATCCTTGAGGAATTGCCACACTGTCTTTCATAGTGGTTGAACTAATTTACACTCCCACCAACAGTGTAAAAGTGTTCCTATTTCTCCACATACTCTCTAGCATCTGTTGTTTCCTGACAACAGAGTAGAATCGCCATTCTAACTGGCATGAGATGGTATCTCATTGTGGTTTTGATTTGCATTTCTCTAATGACCAATGATGATGAGGTTTTTTTCCATGTTTGTTCTCTGCATAATAATGAGTATCCAAATAGGAAGAGAGGAAGTCAAATTGTCTCTGTTTGCAGATGACATGATTGTATATTTAGAAAACCCCATCGTCTCAGCCACAAAACTCCTTAAGCTGATAAGCAACTTCAGCAAAGTCTCAGAATGCAAAATCAATGTGCAAAAATCACAAGCATTCCTATACACCAATAATAGACAAACAGCCAAATCATGAGTGAATTCCCATTCACGATTGCTCCAAAGAGAATAAAATACCTAGGGATACAACTTAACAAGGGATGTGAAGGACCTCTTCAAGGAGAACTACAAACCACTGCTCAAGGAAATAAGAGAGGACACAAACAAATGGAAAAATATTATGCTCATGGATAGGAAGAATCAATATCTTGAAAATGGCCATACTGCCAAAGTAATTTGTAGATTCAATGATATTCCCATCAAGTTACCGTCGACTTTCTTTACAGAATTAGGAAAAACTAGTTTAAATTTCATATGGAACCAAAAGAGAGCCCATCTAGCCAAGACAATCCTTAGCAAAAAGAACAAAGCTGGAGGCATCATGCTATCTGACTTCAAACTATACTACAAGGCTACAGTAACCAAAACAGCATGGTACTGGTACCAAAATGGATATATAGACCCATGGAACAGGACAGAGGTTTCAGAAATAACACCACATATCCACAACCATCTGATCTTTGACAAACCTGACAAAAGCAATGGGGAAAGGATTCCCTCTTTAATAAATGGTGTTGGGAAAACTGGCTAGCCATATGCAGAAAACTGAAACTGGACCCCTTCCTTACACCTTATAAAAAATTAAGTCAAGATGGATTAAATACTTAAATGTAAGACCTAAAACCATAAAAACCCTAGAAGATAACCTAGGCAATACCATTCAAGACATAGGCATGGGCAAAGACTTCATGACTAAAACACCAAAAGCAATGGCAACAAAAGCCAAAATTGACAAATGGGATCAAATTAAGAACTTCTTTACAGCAAAAGAAACTATCATCAGAGTGAACAGGCAACCTACAGAATGGGAGAAAATTTTTGCAATCTATCCGTCTGACAAAGGGCTAATATCCAGAATCTACAAGGAACTTAAACAAATTTACAAGAAAAAAAACAAACAGCCCCATCAAAAAGTGGGTGAAGGATATGAACAGACACTTTTCAAAAAAAAGTACTCATTTTTACTACCTGATTAACTAGTTACGTATTTCCCTGCACTATGAGGCACATGAAAAGTCAAATTGTATTCTCCATGACTCTCCTGAGTTAGTAACAAAGATGAATGCTTCATAAGAATTAGTATAATTTATTTTTCAAAACTAGCCTACAGGTGGAAAATGGAGAATTCTGTCACTTCAATGTATTTAGAAATCATTACCATAAGAGTGCAAACTGATATGAATACTCAATCATTCTTTGTTATTGGACAATATAGCTTAATTTTGCATAGTTAGAGGTATGGGATACCTGAGGAGCATAAATACATGAATTATGTATCTTTGTAATTCTCTTTCTAGTATAGAGCATATAAATTAGCACACCTGGGAGTAAGAACTCATCATAAGAATTACCATTGTTTACTTTTTTGACATGTATGTATTTAGATTTTTTTATGATATAATCTCATTCCCTTAGACTAGTTAGTAGAATGATATGTTTCAAGCCCTACTTTGCTAAATTAACATGAACCCAACCTTTCCTATAAAATTATTTTATAGTGAAAAGGAGAACAAGAAATGAGTTGTTATAATTCAGCAGTAAGAAAGGAAATTTGGTTGTTTAAACATTAGGCATCAAGTTTTTCTCCTACCTCCATGCAACTGAGAGATTTGATGCTTTTTCAAGGAGCAGGGTTGATTCAAGGAGCAAGGATAGAGATGGATTGGACATAAGGGGTGATGAAGTTTGAATTAATTAACTTATACTAAATGCATGTGCTTCTGAAATGTCCTCTGCAAGAATCACTTGTAAGAGATACATAATTTAATACAGAAAAACTTGAAAGATGAAGTTATTTGTGAAATTTATTATTTTAAATGTTAATTTATTTACACTTATTTAAAATGTATCACATGTTAAAAACATTTAAAAATCCATAATAGCACTAAAGGTTTTTCTATGACTGGAAGTAAGTTGTAATTTGAATAACCCGTCCTCACACCTCTTTCGTATTCTCATTTTTATCCACAAATTTTTACATTCACCAAAAGTAAAAAGTATTTTGTTAACCTACAATTTGTTTTTAACTAAAGCGCACGAAAGCATTTTAAATAAATCACAATAGAACTTAACCTTGGGAAAACTGAATATCAATATGCAGATGTGATAAAAATAGGATTTTATGGAAAAAGGTGAGGACACTTTCATAAAACCTAAGGAAAAATTTCAAGAAGACAGTTTGTACATACAAAAATATGCCTGAGGCTGGGCACGGTGGCCCATTCTTGTACTCCCAGCACTTTGGGAGGCCGAGGCGGGAGGATCGCTTGAGCCCAGGAGTTTGAGACCAGCCTGAGCAACATTGAGAGACCTCATCTCTGCAAAAAATGAACAAAATTAGCTGGGTGTGGTGGCACGTGCCTGTAGTCCCAGCTACCCAGGAGACTTAGGTGGGAGGATTGCTTGAGCCAGGGAAGTCGAGGTTGCAGTGGCCTGAGATCACACCACTACACTCCAGCCTGCACAATAGAGTGAGACCCTGTATCAAAAAACAAACAAACAAAAAATATGCCTGAAAGGATAGTTTTAATACTGCCCAGTACTTTTCAGTTGAGTAGGCATGTATATGTCCAACAGGCATCTGAAAATACACACTTATTTGTGGACAAAATCCTGTTAATTTTGTAATTGTGAAACATGCAACATAGTCCCAACCATGTCAAAGTCTCCAATGAAAATTTAAAATTTATCTTATTTGGAAGGACTATAAATTTTAATATTTCTGTGCAATATTATAAAACAAAACCCACTATGTGGCTTGATTTATATATATAACCGCATGGAATTTCATACTGAAGCCCAGCAAAACTTCCATTACCCTCCACATCCATAATTTATCCTTCACTCTTTCTGCCAACCACAGGTGTTGGACAATGATTTGAGGTCTTAGCCTGAACTTTTGAATGAGAGGTGCCCCATCAACTGGACTTCTCCTGAGTGTTGAAAAGGTAAGAGGGTTTTGCTTCTTTATTCACTCCTTTCTTATTATTTGCATTATAATATAACTCTCTTGGGACTCAAGGGAACAAACCATACAGTGTCTTTTGCTAAATGCCAGAAATCAAGAAGCCAGTTGAAGTTTTCAGTTCAAATTATTTCACAAGTGTTACACGGTAGAAAACCTTTCTGGTGGCTCACGCCTGTAATCCCAACACTTTGGGAGGCCGAGGTGGGTGGATCACGAGGTCAGGAGTTTAAGACCAGCCTGGCCAAGATGGTGAAACCCCGTCTCTACAAAAAATAGAAAAATTAGCCAGGCGTGGTGGCGGGCACCTGTAATCCCAACTACTGGGGAGGCTGAAGTAGGGAATTGCTTGAACCTAGGAGGCAGAGATTGCAGCGACCTGAGGTCGCGCCACTGCACTCTAGCCTAGGTGACAGACCGAGACTACATCTCCAAAAAAAAAAAAAAAAGAAAAGAAAAAGAAAAACAACAACAAAAAAACCAAAACAAAAAACCTTTTTTTGTTTTTTGTCTGTTTGAGGTCTCTTGTTACAAATTTAAAGAAAATTAATTTTACAATTTCCTATTCTCAATGATTTTGATTTACTGATATTTTACCCTACAACAATATAGTGAAAAAGTGAGGTCATGGGATTGGTTAGACCTAATTCAGGACTACCAATACTAGATGTGAGGCTATAGGCAGGTGTGTTAAAGATTCTTTGGAATCTTATTTTACTCAAGAGTAAAATAGTGTGTGTAGTAATAATTATTTCATAAGTATATTGAGAGCATTAAATGGGGAATAACAACCACATAAAAGGCTTAGCATATTAGAGACTTAATACAAATCAATTTCTTGCATTTTGCTTATCCTGGATATATTGTGGGTTTACTTCAGATTGGAAAACAAGACAGCAACAAAGATCCATGTTTCATGCTTCAGTGACTTAAAATATTAGTTGTTCTGGCCAGGTGCAGTGGCTCACACCTGTAATCCCAGCACTTCAGGATGCTGAGGTAGGATGATTGCTGGAGCCCAGGAGTTTGGGACCAGACTGGGCAACAAAGTGAGGCCCTGTATCTACAAAAAATAAAAATCGTAGCCAGGCATGGTGGTGTGCACCTGTGATCCCAGATACACGAGAGGCTGAAGCAGGAAGATTGCTTGACCTTAGAAGGTTGAAGCTATAGTGAGCCTTGTTTATGCCACTGCATTCCATGTATTAGTTGTTCTACAAATAAAAATATTTTACTTTCAAAACATGTTTTACTAAAAGTTTTTCAGTAAGGATGTAAAAACTATTAATGGTCAACTTTGACTACTTCCAAAATGCTTTTTTTGAGTGAAATGTTACACCTCTTTGTTAGTTCATTGCAATAATACTTAAATATTTAAAATTGAAAGTCAGTAATGGTAAATATAGAAGAATTAGAGGATAAAATGAGTGGAGATATGGAAAGGTACAGATTGAATATAATTATTTAAGTAAAATCCTTTCCTAGAGAAAACAGAAAATAGAACTTTGAGGTTGAATCTCTTTTAATGTAATGTTTTTCTCGAATCCAAGTGTTTTTACACTATACAATAGGAGTAGAAATTTGTCACCACTCTGTGGTCAAACTCACTTTTTCTTTCTTTTTTTATTTTTACATTAAAAAAAAATTTTACTTTAAGTTCCAGGATACATGTGCAGGATGTGCAGGTTTGTTACATAGGTAAATGTTTTATTTTAAATTTAATTTAACACTTTTTATTTTTAAGTCATACAACTCTCATAGCCAGTAGTAAATATTACCTTGAAAGTTTGGTATGGTTGATGAATTGCATCCTGTTAATAATTGCTACAGATTTTTGAATAATTGCAGACCAGTTTGATGGTCCTGGGTTGGCATAAGAACATGAAGATTTACTTTTTCCTGTGAGCTTTCTTGGGATGAAGAAATTTAGTGTTTTTTTTTAATTTTTAAGAAATATTTATTATTTTTTACATGATTTATTTCCCACTGAAAAATAAATCCCACTGGGCATAAAATGTATTTTTTTAAGTCACAGAGTAACCCAACTTGAAGCTAGTTTTTCAGACTTAGGCAGTTCATGCTGTAAGCCCTAGATCTCATGGTCACCCTTGCAAGAGAAATATCTAATTGAAAAAAAAATATGAAGAGTATTAATTTTGATAGTGCTAAAATGACATAAAGGGATCTCACTGGGCCTGAGATATTAAGTATTAAAATTGTTAAAGGTTTAAATTGTTAGTAACTTGTTATTGCGTAGAAAATGTGCAAAATGTCAGTAAATAAAAAAACTTTTTTTAAAATAAAAATTTACAGAAAAATTATGACGATACTACAAAGAGGTTCTGTACAACCCCCACCCAGTTTCTCTTACTATTAACATCTTAAATTAGTATGTTACATTTGTCACAATTAGTGAACCAATATTGATACATTAGTATTAACTAAAGTCAGTGTTCCTTTTACTGGAGAATGGTGTTAGAAACTAAGGTCTGGGCACTGTGGTATGGTGGTTGCTATTGAGATGTCATTATTTTTAGGTTCTCTCTCAGCTGACAGAGCAAAGAAATATATGTGTGTATATTAACCTATGTGTACACATACATCTATGATTATTTCGATATGTAACATCTGTATCTTTATTAAGCTAAATATGAGTTCATATGGTGTCTTCAATTCTAATCAATTACTGTATAGATTATTCTAGCCTCTTCCTCTTATCTGTAACTTCCTATTTCAAACAGTGAAAAATCTGTCTTCCACCACCTACTATCTGCTTACCTAATTTCTCATTTCCAGTTTATGTGTACAGTGGTTTCAGAATTATTACATATAGCCCTGTGGGATACAACTTTGTCAACTAGAGTGGTGCTTATGTAAGTTCTTCTATCTTTAGTTTTACTGACTCTACTCATTTCCAAAGTTGCTTAGTCCAGAACATTTCACTCATACTCCTCCTAGTGAAGTTGTTTCATATGTTAGTAACACAGATTCTTTTTTTGCAGTCTGCATTCCATTTTAGTGTTCCCTCCTCTCCAATCTCCTAAATTATTATTTTTTAAATTCATATACATCAAGGTTTATTTTTTGTGCTGTAAAGTTCTATAGGTTTTGACAAATACAAAGTGTCATGTACCCATCATTACAATGTCATACAGAATCGTTTCACTGCCCTAAAAATATCCCTTGTCCTTTGCCTATTCAACCCTTCCCCTCCTTTCCCAAACTCCTGGCAACCACTGATCTGTTTATCGTGGAGCTGTGTCTCTTCCAGAATGCATATAATTGAAATCATACAATATGTAGACTTTTCACCCTGGCTTATTTTGTTAGCGATATGCATTTAACATTCATCCATGTCCTTATGTGGCTTGTAGTTCACTACTTTTTACTGCTGGGTAGTATTCTATCATAGAAATGTACCACAGTTTGTTTATCCATTCGCTGATTGAAGTATATCAATATACCTTGGAACATGACTGCTAGATAGTATAGTAAGACTATATTTAGCTTTGCAAGAAACTGCCAAACTGTATTTTAAAGTGGCTGTACCATTGTGCCACCAGCAACTCCTGCCAGTGATCCAGTATTGTCAGTTTTTTGGATTTTAGCCATTCTAAAAGGTGAGTGATGGTATCTCATTGTCGTTTTAATTTGTAATACTCTAATGACAAATGATGGTGGATTTCTTTTCATATGTCTGTTTTCCATTTGTATATCTTCTTTAGTATGTGTCTGTTCGGATGTTTTGCTTACTTTTTTTAAACTGGGTTGATTGTTTTCTTTTTCTTTTTTTCTTTTGAGACGGAGTCTCGCTCTTTAGCCAGGCTGGAGTGCAGTGGCGCCATCTCGGCTCACTGCAAGCTCTGCCTTCCAGGTTCAAGTGATTTTCGTACCTCAGCCTCCCGAGTAGCTGGGACTACAGGTGCCCGCCACCATGCCTGGCTAATTTTTTTGTATTTTTGGTGGAGACGAGGTTTCACCATGTTGGTCAGGCTGGTCTTAAACTCCTGACCATAGATGATCTGCCCGTCTCGGCCTCCCAAAGCTAGGATTACAGGCTAGGATTGCAAGTAGGATAGGCGTGAGCCACTATGCCCGGCTGATTGTTTTCTTATTGTTGAGTTTTATATTCCTTTATTTTGGAATGGAGTAAATAAGCACAATAAAACTGGTTGAGAAGATAATCATTTTAAAAAGTCATAAGATACACATTCTATTATTTCATGAGAAAAATCATGGAAGAGTCAGTTCAATATTCAGTGAATCATTAATGTGAGGATGTAAAATTTGATACACACACAATTTATTGAGCACTTATCCTATGTCAATCAGTGCGCTAAATTTTTTTCTTTTATATTAACTTATTTAATTCCCACTACAGCCCTGTGTAATGGAAACTGTTCTTCCCACCATTTTATAAATGATGAAACCTTAGATCACACTCAGTGGAAGAGTTCTAAAGCCCTATGTGGTGCTGTCTGATAGAAAATATATTTTAAAATGAGATGATCTAAGGTATGTTTACCTACAGAGCTAAAGGAAAGTATGTCTTAAATTTAATAATGAGTGATTATAGAAACAGATTACAGGAAATAGTCCATCTTTCTTGAATTATCCAAAGTGTTACAAGCCTCAAATTCATTGTTGTTTGTATGAGAACACATTTAGGTGATCGGATACAAGTATATAGTTTTTCCCAGATGTTTATTTCACATCAACTTTTTTTTCATCTTTACTTTCTTCAAGGCAAGTAGGATAGAATGTAATAATCAAATAGGTTTTTCCCCCACCCCATTTTAGAGCAGTAAATAATTCCAAGAGGCATTTGCTTTGTTATTGGATAAGTAATTAACAAAAAGAATTCCTAAAGACAATTAGAATCATGACCAAACTGGGTCTTGAAAACATAGCAGTGCAATCACAGCCGATGGCTGGCTTGGTGGCTGGCGATGAGCCTGCAGCATGGGACTGGGTGTTCCACCACGGCTTGGCTGTTGTCCAGGGAGCTTTCAGTCGCTGGGGTTCCCACAGTGCCAAGCATGAGGCAGGTGCAGAAAGGATGAAGGTTTCTGTTCCCCATTAGTGTTGAGGGCATGCAGGTCGTCTGACATGATGGGCATGAGAAGTGAAGTTCCTGCTTTGCTTTGGGTAAGGAATCTGCATTGACAGGGGCTTAAGAACCTGCTCTTATACCTCACATGTCTTAGCCTGGCCTTTGAGATGAGTAGGGAGTTTGAGTGGGAGTTTGAGTTTCCTCGTAGAGAAACAGAACTGAGTGAGGCACTTTCATTTTTTAGTTTCCTAGTACCTTTTGTTAAGAAAAAAAAAGCCAAAATGAGTGTTAAAAATTTAAAATTTTTAGATTTTAAATTTGCATTTAAAACATTAATGCTTTTTTCTAAGATGGAGTTTTGCTCCTGTTGCCCAGGCTGGAGTGCAATGGTGTGATCTTGGCTCACTGCAACCTCTGCCTCCCAGGTTCAAGCGATTCTCCTGCCTCAGCCTCCTGAGTAGCTGGGATTACAGGCGCCCACCACCACACCCAGCTAATTTTTGTATTTTTAGTAGAGACGATGTTTCACCATATTGGCCAGGCTGGTTTCGAACTCCTGACCTCAGGTGATCCACCTGCCTCGGCCTCCCAAAGTGCTGGGATTACAGGCATGAGCCACTGCGCCCAGCCAAAATTAATGCTCTTAACATGTAAAAAGTAAAGTGCAGTGGAACTTTGGCACTTATGCAAGATAATACAACTTAAAAGATTTATAAGAATATTAACTGCTAATGAACAGTAGAGGGATCTAATTAACATTGAAAGTTACATGAAGAAAGTGTTTGTCTTCTATTCCCAACAGGGCATCTTTGTAACTATAATGACTCTTGAGAAGATTTTGTTTTCAGTCTTAAAACAGGAATGGGGGAAAAATGTAGGCCTGGGTAAGTACAAAAAAGGGAAATCGAAGGAGACTAGGGAGTTACTGTAGATTTTGCAGGGCTGAGGAAAGTCAGAATAAATACAAGAGACAATGATGCTGGTAATTTTCTTTGGGCTCAGAGAAGTAATGCTTTGCTTTGTTAGAGTTGTAGTAAAATTTAGATCTAAGAAGCTCGTTGGAAGTTGTAGCAGAATCCTGTCTTGTTTACTATGTCCACTGCCTGGCACAGAGATGGAACACTATAAGCTTTCCAAAAACATTTGTCGAATGGAATCAGAAAGTCACTTTACTTTCCAAGATGCAATTCTTTATTTTGAAAGATAAATATTTAAAAAGTTTATAAATTTTTGACATAATTATGACATACATCCTTCCAGGCTTTTTTCAATGCTTATGCAAACATGTATATGTGACCTGTAGGTCTCCTTTTACCCAGTTTTTGGAGTACAAATAAGGTCACATCTCTTCTTAACTTTAAATGTTTAAAACATTGAAGTTAGCAAGAAGCCCAGAAACTTTTTCTAAAGAACTTTTTCTACCCCTAATTGTCCAAGAACTCCAAGTTTTCTTGGTTCAAAGAGGTAATTTCTGTTTCTAAACACTAGAAAAAGGAGAATATGAAGGATCTGACTAGTCCATTGTCACATGCCCCACCCCATTTTCTGCTGCAAGGGCCTCTGTCACCACAGCATTGTGTCACTGATGAAAATAGGTCCTCCCACAGAGTCAGATGCATCCCAGTCTATTGCTACTATTATCACCCTGTTGGAACAGATCCCTGCACAGGTCACAGCAGTTCCTGGAAGATGAAACTCATTCTCCCAGCCTTAATATCAGCCAGGAATACTTTATTCTTGGACTTCCGAAGTTGCTATAGTAGTTTCCAAAGCCCACTTAGCACCTAAGGATGGGTGAGTAAAGACAAGCTTCCAGTTTCAGCTGCAGAAACAAGAACCCATCTCCCACCACATAGTAGGTGTTGGCATTAAACTTCTCTCTTATGATGTAATGTGTTCTCCTTGGGATCTTTGGTATTTCTGTTTGCATACTTCAGTTGGGGTCATCTCAACGCACCAAACAGATTCTAACTACACTGAATCTCAAAAGAAATAGAAGTAGTCTTTGTCAAGCCACAGAAAAGAGCTTGTTCTTCTTTCTTCTCCTCCTAGACACCTGCATACTTTTCATTCCTCTAATGAAGAGGGTCCATTCAATAAATTCAGAAGAAATGAAGAAAAAATACAAGTCTAGTTTGTGATAAGTCCTTGTTTTCACCTAAACAGAGAAGCAAGAACATAAATTATATAAGGCACCTTCTCTTAATTAAATAAACAAAAGAGTTCTATGTGGTCTAGTTACACAGAGATCACAGTGATTAACTACTCAGCTCTGGGGCCAGACAACTGGGTTTGTTCAGATTCTGGCACTCTTTCTTGAATTTGGGCATGGCATTTGACCTTCTGTACCTCAGTTTCTTCATTTTTAAATTGGGATGTTAATAATAAAATGTACTAACTTTGTAGGGTCTTTCCTTAGGCACATAAGGTAATTTAAACAACAAACAAGTATACATAACAGACATTTTTTTCTTACAAAGACGGTACCATACTAAACTTAATTTGCTTTTTTTGAAAAATTATATTTTTAGGTAAAACTTTGTAAGTTAATTTTTTTGGGTGAAAAACATGATACAAATTTATCAATTTGATTTTGCTTCATTAGCATGATATACTTTGTTCTAGAAAGGACTTAGGCAATTTTCATACATGTCTTTAAATATAATTTTTGCACATGTAAATAAGAGTTCCAAAGTATTTTGCCATCACTTCATCAGTGTTGCCTCTCAACAGCCTTTGAAGCGAGGAGATGCCAGTCACTGTCTCAGACACAAGGATGCAGGCTGTGGAGGCCAGTGAGCCATAGTCACCGAACTGGGAATTGGCTGTCCTTTTGACCATACAGATTAATCACTGTAGTTTCACCAATCACATTGAACTTGAAGATCAATAAATGACCCTAAAACAATGAGATTTCATAGACTCTTTCTATATAGTGGAAGTTAAAGCAAATCAGAAAGGAGTCCCTAAACCTGTGAATTCTTGAATTTTAGTTTTCCAGGTCAACAAGCCTTCTTTAAGTGACTTCATGCCCTGTCCTTGGTTTTTGATCATAGACTGGTATAAGAAATGACCATAAAATAAATGTTTCTGAGAAAATTATAGCTGAAAATACTGTCCATGATACCACTCAGTGATATAAGTCTCTAAACAGCAAACTCTTCCATGAATGGGGTGGAGGGAAGATGGTTTTTCTTTCCAGATGAACTTACATATTGCCTTTTCTCAGATATCAGATTATGAGACTAATACAATGGACTGGGCTTTGACAGCCAAGACTTTCAGAATTGCTGTTAGTGCCCATGTGCAATAAAATTTTTCTATCATGTCTCTCTTATTGTTTCAAATGCCCTGTTTTACTGTTTTGATTACTAATTATCTATTTTGAGGGAAACAGTTATAAATAAATAATTCACTGTTCTATTTACTGTGCACCCCTGCCTTTCTAAATATAACTCCTCTATGTAGCATGTAAATTATCACAGAACTCATCTCAGAAAAGATATCACTACTTTTCTTTTTAGAATTCAAATTTATAATATCTAATTCTATAGATGGCATCTGGCCTTTAGCATGATATCACCAATGAAAATTTAATCTGTGTTATGAATTCCCTTGTTTCTAGAAAAGCTTCAGCAGGAAAATGAGAAGAGAACCCATAAAAACCATATAACATTTCATGAATGGTAGCTTTAGAAAATCTTACAGGATTTGGTAGCTTTTACATTTATGACAAAGTGGTATTTTTGATATTGTTCATAATTATTTCAGTTCATTAGCAGCATTAATAAGCTCCCGTTTTGTACAGCTTGAAGATCTTTAAGACTTCCTTAATGAGAAACTACCTTTAAGCTACAGAAGACCCATCAGGGTGCCAAATTCCATCTGGACACAGTTACAAATACACCACTGTTGATGAGCTGAAAATTAGAGCAACCAAACAACAGAGCTTTAAAATGTTATTTCAATGCAAAGGGACATTTTCACCATATAAAAATAGAAGTTTGCCTCTAAATAAAAATGATTTTACAATTGCAAGAGTACTTGATTTACCCCTTTACATTTAGTTCAAATACCAACAATTTCTTAAGGAATGAGAAATTCCAATGTTCCTGAGAATTCTGGTAGCTTTTAGAGAGTTCAGTTTTCTGTAGCATTCCATTTTGCAATCCTATACAAATTTCTAATTTATAACCAGTGGTATGTAATGATAATTTCTAATATTTATTAAGTGTTTATTGGGTTCTAAGTGCTTTATGTCTGATATATGTATCACATTTAATTTATTTCATCCAGTGGTTCTCAACTGGGGACAACTTTGTACCTCTCTCCCCAACATATTTGGCAATCTCTGGAGATAGTCCTGGATCTCCAGATCTATCTTTCGCAACCTAGGATGTATGTGGTCCTATGAGCATCCAGTGAATAGAAGCTAGAGATACTGCTGAACATTCCACAGTACAAGGGCAACCCCCACATCAAAGAATTATCCACACCCAAATGTCAGTAGCACTGAGGTAGAGAGACCCTAACTTAATCTGTTCAACAATCCTATGAGGTGATTTTTTTTTTTTTGAGATAAGGTCTTACTCTGTCACCTAAGCTGGAGTGCAGTGGCATGATCACAGCTCACTGCAGCCTCGATCTCCCAGGCTCAAGCCATCCACCTGCCTCTCAGCCTCCCAAGTAGCTGAGATCAGAAGCATGCACCACCACACCTGGCTATTTATTTTTTGTAGAGACAAGATCTTACTGTGTTGCCCAGGCTGATCTCAAACTCCTGAGCTCAAGCAATCCTCCTGCCTCAGCTTCTCAAAGTGCTGGGATTACAGGCATGAGCCATGGCACCTGACCAAGGTGGGTGTATTTAACCTCATTTTCAGGCAAGGAAACAAAAGACAGAAAGGCTAAGTAGCTTACTTAAGGTCACAGAGCTAAGTGTGGTGCCAGGATTGAAAACCTAGTTCTTTATTGCTTTAGCACAAGCTATTTCCACTATACTCTGTCATGTTCAGAGAATGTTGATGTCCATCAGTGGATTCTAAATTTTGAAGGATGGATATACTGCCTTATTCTGTACATCTGCTTTAGCACCCAAGCTCTTGCTTGGTGAAAAATTAATAGTAAACATTCATCTTCTGAGCATCTTCAAATATCCCCTTTAGAATGACATTCAACTATTAGGTCAGTAACCCCAAGAGAAAACGGTTGTTTGAGTGTATATACTGTATTACAAAATAAGGGGTGAATTCAAAGGAAAACATAAGATGCAATTCGTGCCTCCAAGGAGGTTGTAGGGAAGAGGGGTTATGAATGTATGTAAATAGAAGTTGGTGTGCGTGTGTGTTTATAAACAGAATTGTCAGACCAAACATTATTTTGGAAGCAGTAAAAGTAAACTAGAATCTGGCCTAGTCATGTCCCAGGACACCTCTTTCAAGTCCTGAAACATCTTTGTAAGACTGTAATGTGTGTTTACATCCTAGGTAATCACTGTGGCCCACTGTTGAAGAGCTGTGGCTGTTCTTACCCTTCTAGCTTAGATAAACTTATAAGCACAACCAGACTACATATATGAAGCTGAAGAGACCTTGTCTTTTTTTAACGAGCTTTTCTTCCCGATAGGAGTGACTATTTCTTTTCTTCTTCCACATTTTCAGGTTTTAGTGTACTTGTGATTGCTACCCACTTATCACTCTCAGGAGAGAATCTGAGAAACACTCTCAAATTAAGTTGAACATGATGGATAAGTAAAGTATTGTGAAAGTTCACTCTCATGATTTCTAATGGTGAAACCTGGCAGGGTGACTAATCTTTGACGAGAAGGTTACCACTTATAATCTTTCATATATTGAGATCATTTGTAAGAAGCACCCAGCACATTGCTGAACACAAAGTAGGTATTAAATAAATGTTGGCTTCCTTTTCTCCTACTCCTCCTCGCTCTTCTTTTTAATATACCTTTAAAATGATGCCACAGAAAGGGCCACCCAGTCTTCTATATTTAAGGTCAGTTCTTGCATTAGGAAATTCTATAGGGGAAGTATGTGTAGTCAGTCATTAAATGCTTGGGCTCTGGCCACAGATTGTTTAGGTTTAAATCCCAGTTTCCTCTTTTATTATTAATTGTGCAACTTGCTTGGGAAAACATGAAACTTGTTTTTCCTCAGGTTCATTATCTGTAATATATAGTGAATGAAGAAGTTTCCTGTCCCATGAAGGTGTTGTAAAGATTAAAAAAGGCAAATTAGGCTGTGTATTTGTCATAATAATTGGCATATATGGTAAGTGACCAACAACCATAAGGTATTATAAAATTGTTATAAAATGATATGAGCTATCATTGAGCAGCATGAAAGAAGAGCTTCACTGTTTCACCTACTATCACCCTGGCCCATTAATCTCTTTCCTGTTCCTGACATTTCAAAGATACGTTTAGGATTTCAATCATGACCTTAAGCCACATTTGAACAATTTTCTGGTGGATAAGTCCTCATTCCCACATTATGTATGTACCTAGATGCAAATCCTGAATATCATGTCGCAATTAGTGCATTTGGACATGCTTGCTAACTGTGTTAAAGCTCTGAATAATGGTAAAGTTTTATTTCTACCAAAACAAATTTGGGATGTAATGTTTTATGATAAAAATCTGTGGTCTTCCTATGTACATGTGTGTGTACATGCTTAAAATGCAATGTTATAGTTAAATGTAATTCATTAAAAGTATGTAACTCCAGTGGCTACTTAGTTTGGCTACTTGGTTTGTAGATTTCTGCTTTCCTGTTTCATTGTTAAACAGGTCTAGAAGTTATTATTTCGTGAAACTAATGTGAGGAAAAAGACTATGTTGATATATAAGTGACATTATATAAATACATGAGGGATGATTTGATTAGAAGCAGTATTACACAGTGATAGGAGTAATGGTTTAGAACTAGACTCAGGTTTGAATCTTAGCTCTATCATTATAGGCATTTACTTAACTTTTCTTGTTTGCTTACTCAACTGAAAACTGAAGATAATAACACCTATTTACATGGTTGTTGTAAGGGTTATATGAATAATGTCTGGCAAATAGTAAGAACTCAAGTAACTGTTTCACTCTTTCCAGAAGGAGATTGATTGAAAAATATTTGGAGTCTCCTCCAGCCATATTCCTTGGTCAGCTTCTATGATCCTCTTTGGAGCTTAATTCTTAATCCCTTTATTTTCACTTGCTTGTTGATAACAAAGAAGAACTAATTATTAATTTATTTCAAAATGCATGTATTATATTTGATGGACCACACTAACAGTTATAAACCAAACAACAGATTGGGAATGGGGAAGTGGATGTGGTGAGTTCAATCACATGTCTGGGAAAAGTCAATAGTGAAGACAGAGTCTCACAATTTTTTGTCATAATGGAGAGATGAAAACACAGGTAGAGGATTTCAAACAACAGAGTGGATGGTGAGTTAAAAATGCTGAAGTTCTTTCCTGGTGTCTAACTTAATGCAATGTGGTTTATCTCTTTGCTCTTTTCTCTACTATTCAAATTTAGGATAATAAAGATTAAATGTTTCTAAATCTTACTTTACAATATCAAGAAAAAAAGGTATGCTTTTGCCCACTGAAGGGTAAAGCAGAGCTATGAAAACCTGCTGAACACATTCTTTATTTTCAGCACAGGTTCTTGTCTTTCCATCATGAAATGCACATTTTATTTGTACTGTATTTGGGTGACCACAAGTCAACAACAAGATAATTCACAAGACCCTTGCCTTAGATGTGTCGGCAATAAAGTAATCAGGCCAAAATTTTTACTTTCCTTTGAATTTTTCAATTCAAACACAATGTGTGCTTGCTTTTACACAGTAGGGTTCAGGGGTTAGAGGGTTGGCTCTTTAAAAACCGTCAGAGACACAGGTAATCCTACACAAAATTCTCAGAAGGAAGGCGCCTACGCCTGGGAATGCCCAGATGCCCCTCAGAGAGTTGAAGATGGCGTTTCTCTGAGTCAGGTCAAAGTTAACACATTACCTTCGCTTCAAAGACTGCTTGGATTCCTTTCGGTGGATTAGTCAAGATGTTTTGCCGACTGAGACTAGGAAATCTATAGGAGGGCGGGTTAGTTTACATTGTTCCTTGTCATTATCGCTAAAATACTCCAAAGCCTTCCTTAAAAATGCGCACTGGGCTAAAAAGGATAGACAAGGAACACATCCTGGGCCGGTAATTACGCAAAGCATTATCTCCCCTTACCTCCTTGCAGATTTTTTTTTCTCTTTCAGTACGTGTCCTAAGATTTCTGTGCCACCCTTGGAGTTCACTCACCTAAACCTGAAACTAATAAAGCTTGGTTCTTTTCTCCGACACGCAAAGGAAGCGCTAAGGTAAATGCATCAGACCCATACTGCCGTGGAACTTTTCGGCTCTCTAAGGCTGTATTTTGATATACGAAAGGCACATTTTCCTTCCCTTTTCAAAATGCACCTTGCAAACGTAACAGGAACCCAACTAGGATCATCGGGAAAAAGAGGAAGAGGAGGAAGGCAGGCTCCGGGGAAGCTGGTGGCAGCGGGTCCTGGGTTTGGCGGACCCTGACGCGAAGGAGGGTCTAGGAAGCTCTCCGGGGATCCGGTTCTCCCGCCGGTGGCTTCTTCTGTCCTCCAGCGTTGCCAACTGGACCTAAAGAGCGGCCGCGACTGTCGCCCACCTGCGGGATGGGCCTGGTGCTGGGCGGTAAGGAGACGGACCTGGAAGGAGCGCGCGCGAGGGAGGGAGGCTGGGAGTCAGAATCGGGAAAGGGAGGTGCGGGGCGGCGAGGGAGCGAAGGAGGAGAGGAGGAAGGAGCGGGCGGGGTGCTGGCGGGGGTGCGTAGTGGGTGGAGAAAGCCGCTAGAGCAAATTTGGGGCCGGACCAGGCAGCACTCGGCTTTTAACCTGGGCAGTGAAGGCGGGGGAAAGAGCAAAAGGAAGGGGTGGTGTGCGGAGTAGGGGTGGGTGGGGGGAATTGGAAGCAAATGACATCACAGCAGGTCAGAGAAAAAGGGTTGAGCGGCAGGCACCCAGAGTAGTAGGTCTTTGGCATTAGGAGCTTGAGCCCAGACGGCCCTAGCAGGGACCCCAGCGCCCGAGAGACCATGCAGAGGTCGCCTCTGGAAAAGGCCAGCGTTGTCTCCAAACTTTTTTTCAGGTGAGAGGGTGGCCAACCGAGCTTCGGAAAGACACGTGCCCACGAAAGAGGAGGGCGTGTGTATGGGCTGGGTTTGGGGTAAAGGAATAAGCAGTTTTAAAAAAGATGCGCTATCATTCATTGTTTTGAAAGAAAATGTGGGTATTGTAGAATAAAACAGAAAGCATTAAGAAGAGATGGAAGAATGAACTGAAGCTGATTGAATAGAGAGCCACATCTACTTGCAACTGAAAAGTTAGAATCTCAAGACTCAAGTACGCTACTATGCAGTTGTTTTATTTCATTTGTCTAAGAAACTAAAAATACTTGTTAATAAATACCTAAGTATGGTTTATTGGTTTTCCCCCTTCATGCGTTGGACACTTGATTGTCTTCTTGGCACATACAGGTGCCATGCCTGCATATAGTAAGTGCTCAGAAAACATTTCTTGACTGAATTCAGCCAACAAAAATTTTGGGGTAGGTAGAAAATATGTGCTTAAAGTAATTATTGTTATGAGACTGGATATATCTAGTATTTGTCACAAGTAAATGATTCTTTAAAAATTGAAAGCGAATTTGTTGAAATATTTATTTTGAAAAAAGTTACTTTACAAGCTATAAATTTTAAAAGCCATAGGAATAGATACCGAAGTTATATCCAACTGACATTTAATAAATTGTATTCATAGCCTAATGTGATGAGCCACAGAAGCTTGCAAACTTTAATGAGATTTTTAAAAATAGTGTCTAAGTTCGGAATCTTAGGCAAAGTGTTGTTAGATGTAGCACTTCATATTTGAAGTGTTCTTTGGATATTGCATCTACTTTGTTCCTGTTATTATACTGGTGTGAATGAATGAATAGGTACTGCTCTCTCGGGACATTACTTGACACATAATTACCCAATGAATAAGCATACTGAGGTATCAAAAAAGTCAAATATGTTATAAATAGCTCATATATGTGTGTAGGGAGGAAGGAATTTAGCTTTCACATCTCTCTTATGTTTAGTTCTCTGCATGTGCAGTTAATCCTGGAACTCCGGTGCTAAGGAGAGACTGTTGGCCCTTGAAGGAGAGCTCCTCCCTGTGGATGAGAGAGAAGGACTTTACTCTTTGGAATTATCTTTTTGTGTTGATGTTATCCACCTTTTGTTACTCCACCTATAAAATCGGCTTATCTATTGATCTGTTTTCCTACTCCTTATAAAGTCAAAATGTTAACTGGCATAAATTATAGACTTTTTTAGCAGAGAACTTTGAGGAACCTAAATGCCAATCAGTCTAAAAATGCAGTTTTCAGAAGAATGAATATTCCATGGATAGTTCTAAATACTAATGAACTTTAAAATAGCTTACTATTGATCTGTCAAAGTGGGTTTTTATATAATTTTCTTTTTACAAATCACCTGACACATTTAATATAGGTTAAAAAATGCTATCAGGCTGGTTTGCAAAGAAAATGTATTACAAAGGCTGCTAAGTGTGTTAAGAGCATACTCATTTCTGTTCTCCAAAATATTTCATAAGGTGCTTTAAGAATAGGTATGTTTTTAAAAGTTAAGTTCCTACTATTTATAGGAACTGACAATCACCTAAAATACCAATGATTACAAACTTCCTTCTGGCCTTCTGGACTGCAATTCTAAAAGTGTAAAAAACATATTTTCTGCATTAAGTTAGGCAGTATTGCTTAGTTTTCAAAAGTGGTAGGCTTTGGAGTCAGATTATTTTGATTCAGATCCTACATCTACTGTTTAGTAGCTCTGTTGCCTGAGGCAGGTCCCTTAACATCTCTGTGTGTGACTTGACCTTTAAAATTTGGAGACTGTCATAGGGGTTAATCCCTTGAGAAAATGAATGTGAAAAGTTAGCCTAATGTTAACTGCTCTTATTATGGATTACCATATTTTCACATTCATCACAGTACATGCACCTTGTTAATATAAGAGGCTCAATTCATCTTTGAGTGTAATTTTGTGACTCTCAATCTGGATATGCAATGAGTGGGCCTGTATGAGAATTTAATTTTTGAAAAATTGTGTTTCACATGGCCTTACCAGATATACAGGAAACATGTCACATGTTTCTGTTGTATGTTGTTAAATGCCTTAGAATTTAACTTTCTGAATAGGATCCCTTCAGTTTGAGAGTCATAAAAGAGTAAAATTATTATGGTATGAGTTATAGATTGTATTGAATATCTCTTTATATGTCTAGGTTTTGTCATGGGAAAACCAAAAAAGTTTGGAAAAAAATCTAAGTTATTTCTTACTTTCTTAATTTTGTGTGGATTTCACATCAAGTATAAAATTTGAAGAACATCTGAACTATCATAATCCATATATATATATATATATATAATAAACATAATCTAAGAGAATTTCACCATGAAAAATTCAGGTAGTTCATGACTATCACAGCAAACAAGTACATTAAATTGAAACTTTTATGAAAATGACATTTATGAAATAGGAAGCTATTTTTAAACTAGAAGTGATATATTAGCATATAATTTATAATTCATATACAAGTGGGATTGATTTATAAATGGTCACCAACAGAGATTGTGCTATTTAATTTGGGAAAATTTTTTAAATTTACATTTTCTCACAACTTTTAAGGTAGTTATTCAGTTTGTTCCTCTCTGTCTCTTCTCTCATGCCCTGAATTTTTCATATTTCGTTTAGTTTTAAGAGTGTGTATCAAACCGTGTGTCACATGACATAACTTGAATTTTCGTCATGATATCTGTGCTATGTCTAGGTCTATACTGAGGAATTGTGGGAACCCCACAGAATCCAAGTATACAGTGCCACTGATTTCTTACAAGGGATGTGGGGTCTCCTGTAAACTCTGCAGTTAGTCTCAAGTAAGACCAAAGAGTAAAATATTGTTAGGATCTAAGGTGGAAATTCAGCAAAGAATCACATAGTCTAAGTCTCGAGTTTAACAGTAAGATAATTTGAGACACTTTTGTAATTATTAGACACAAAGTAATGAGAGATTTTAAAACAAACAAATACACCTGAATTTATATATCAGAATAGGTATGGTGGTTCAAAATAGCTATCTAATAAAAACCACACTCGTATTCTAAACATTTGCCTTTGATCAAAATAATTTTGGGTCTCTTATTATGAAATTGCCTTTCTAAATAATACATAAATTTCTTCTCATAAGTATATATTAGCCACATTATTTTATAGTTATTGTTTTATATTCATAGCTTGCTATAGATTAAAAATTATATTACCCAGCCTGGTCTCTTGGACTTGCTTCCAAGTGACTTTTGACTGTATCACAAAATCAAATTCACTCTGAAAATATAAAGATTTTTCATCATAATTTCCTTTGTTAACAGTCAAGTGCTACCTAATTTTAGGTGTTTTCATTAAAAAAAAAATGCATTGCAAACTTTAAAGACAATTCTTTTGTTTGTTTGTTTTTAAAAGACAGAGTCTCACTCTGTTGCCTAGGCTAGAGTGCAGTGACACAATCATAACTCACTGCAACCTCCACCTCCTGGGCTCAAGTGAGCCTTCCATCTTGCCTCACGAGTAGCTGGGTCTTCAGGTGTACAGGTGTGTACCACTATGCTTGGCTAATTTTTTTTTTTTTAAGTTATATAGAGACAGTATCTTACTATGTTGCCCAGGCTGCTCTTGGAGCTCCTGGCCTCAAGTTATCCTCCCACTCAGTCTCCCAAAGTGCTGGGATTACAGGCGTAAGCCACCTCACCCTGTCAGCCTAAAGATAGTGCTTAATGAAGAGAAATATAAGTGCTTTGAGCAATGGAAGTATAATTAAAATTATACTATGAAAGATTTATAAAGATGACCATTTTGAATGGGACCACACTTATTTGGTTATATAAATTATGATACACTATTAAAAATTCATCATGATGATTTTGTATTTACATTTTATTTACATGTTTGCAATTTGTGAGGAAAACTAAAATTATGGCTAAGCCATAAATATTTTTGCAGTTTGTTGAGGGTGTTTGTAAAAGTGTTGCCAAAGAAGACCAGTTGGCCACCCAAACAAGGGTTTAGTCTAGGTCTGATCAATACATACGCATTATCTCAGGTTTGTCTATCAGAAAAACCTTAGGTTATCCAAATCAAAATAAAATAGATGCATAAAACAAAGGCCAATATGTGTTGAACAATTATATTGTGATATACAACTGCCAAGCATTCCCAATTACCATGAGTCCATTTAGTCAGTCCATGGGCAAATGCCATCAATGAGGACAGCCCAGGGTTTCCATATTCTCTCTTGGCTTTACATCCTATAGGAATTGGAGGGGCCCACCTCTGGGATAGGAGCCCTTCTGTCTTGAACAGTGTTGTCTGAACACTAACAAGTGTTGACTTTCTACACCAGTCCCTCAATAGTCTTTTCTATTTATCTTCCTTTTGCTGACCATGTTTTGTTATTACACAGTTGAGATTTTTCAACTGGGAATCTGTGTTAATTTTGTATTAATTTTGATTAGCTTAACTCTCAGAGTTCTAAAAGTACCTCCTGTATGTGATATATGACAAAAATTATAATTACATTTATTTATATATAAAATATCTTTGTATATATAAAATATCTTTGTATATATAATTATATAATTGTTTCTTTTAGTTAATTTTGCAAATTTTAAAAAGTTCTCCTTTGTTTTGAAGTTTATTCCTATAGTTTTTTATATGCTAGTTAAATTATTAATCACTTGATTCAAGTAATATTCTTATATACTTATAAGGAATAGTGTAGTTTTAATATTTAATTCCTTGCTAAAGAGAGAAGTGGAATCTATTTTTCTTAGCTACTTCATCAATATTTTTTTTTTTTTTTTTTTTTTTTTTTGAGACGGAGTCTCGCTCTGTCGCCCAGGCTGGAGTGCAGTGGTGCAATCTCGGCTCACTGCAAGCTCCGCCTCCCGGGTTCACGCCATTCTCCCGCCTCAGCCTCCCGAGTAACTGGGACTACAGGCGCCCGCCACTGCGCCCGGCTAATTTTTTGTATTTTTAGTAGAGATGGGGTTTCACCGTGGTCTCGATCTCCTGACCTCGTGATCCGCCCACCTCGGCCTCCCAAAGTGCTGGGATTACAGGCGTGAGCCACCGCGCCCGGCCTTCATCAATATTTTATGTTTGATGTGACAGTCAAAATATCCCTCAGAGCTAACTGTTACACTAGGGAAATCACGGTTTTCCAGTTTTCCATTTATGTTTTATGGGAGGGAGTGGAACTTAGTGTAATAATATTCAATACATAAATGTTAACACTTGTTTAAAGGTCCTTGAGTGAGTACTGCTATAAAATGCATTATTATTGCTACTGTCATTTCACAAGAGCCTATAATTTCAGTGTGATAGAGCTACAATATAAGTACAGTATTGCAAAACCATCAGGAAGAGTGTTAACTATTTAGCATGCAGTTATGTGTTGGTTGTCAAAACGTTAAAAACATCTCTGACTCAGCAGCAATTTTGGCAGTTTTGATCCTGATGCATCTGTGTAGGGCATCTTCCTGGAGAAAAACCTCTGAGATGCAATGAGGTCAAAAGGGGAAAACAGACTATGATAAAGGTCAAGTTGTTTGGAGATCTTGTAGAAAGATTAATTTACAAATATGTCAAGTGCATTATCATGGAGGAAAACATTGCTATTTCTATTGGTTCTCTTCAGAGCTCTAGAATCAATTTACCGCATAGTTGTTTCAGTGTGAAATTAGCATTACAAAGTGGCTTTACTGTAGGGCTTTGTGTCAGCAAAGAGCTTAGGCTTCTTTTAGCAAGAAGCTTGTAAAAATTTAATTTACTCTTAGATTGCTTGATGTAGAGAATTACATTCCTACAGAGCTCTGAAAAATCTTTTTTCAGAGTTTTTCACAGCTGTATTCAAGTTGCAAGGCTTGTCAACTTTGCTATTTTTCTGTGCAGCTCTGTTAACTTATTATTATCTTTTGACATAAATTATGATTTCAAATTGTAAAGCTCTGGATGTCAGGGCCTTTTCTAATTTGTTTAGTATGATATTCAGACCATTTCAAGACTCTTCCATGGAACAATTTAATAAAGATTTTTTTGTGATGTTAATGAGTTCATGGTGATCAACCCTAGAGACCTGTGTCTATTGTAGATTGGTGACATTCAACAGTCCTGCAGTGCTGGCATCATTTTGATAAAAAGGGGTCAAAGCAAGTGGGACTGTGGGCAGATTTTTAATACTTAGAACAATTATTCCATCGAAGTTTTCTTGTGTCCCTTCTGCCTTAGCCTTTGTAGGATAGCATGCTTGCTAATTTCTTGCTCATGGGGTAAGGAAATGAAGATTTTTGCTAGGTCCGTAGGATTATTAGGACTCTCAGGCCTGAAGCTATGCCTGGATATAGCCAGAAAACTCTCCCATAGCTTGCTCCAAGGAGCTGAGATACAGCAGTACTTCCTTTGTAGGTCATGATTCTGGGTAACTTGGAAGATGACCTCATTCATATTCTGTATTCTATGTGAGACGTTAAGAAGGTAGAGGTGGCCAAGAAGGAAATTGTTGCTGCCTTTATGGAACAAATTATCTGAAACCCAGCTTTCTCGAGGGCTTCATAGAAGTACTTAACTGGGGCACTTAACCCAGTCTAAGGCTGGTCAAGGAAGGCTTGCTGGGGGAAGTGTCTTTTGTATTCACACCTAAAGGAGGTTATTCAATTAGAATTATCCAAAGAGGGTAGGGATGGGCTAGGAAAAATTTAAACAGGTAGTGTGGAGGACTGACAGGATAAGTAAGCATGGCACCTTCAAAGTATCCTGAGAAGTTCCCTATGACGGGAACATAAAATGTGTGACAGAGATTTGTGGGAGATGGGTCTGGAAACTCTAGCAGCGGCCAGATCGTAAGGGGGCTTTGTAGGCTTTGTAGGCTTTGTTTGGGCTTTATCATACTGGAAGTGAAAAGCCATGGCTTTTAAACAGGAGAGGGACATAATCAGTTCATATACTGTTGCAGTTCTGTAAAAGAAAAGATGAGCTGAAAGAGTGGCCATGGTGGAGGTGGGTGGGGTGGGGGGGAGGGGGCGGGGAGAGAGAGAGATTTGAAAGACATTTAGGAGGTAAAATCAACTGGTTTGGTAATCAATTAGTAGTTGAAGGTGAAGGAAAGAGAAGAGTTAAGGATAACATCTATATTTGTTGATTTGGATAATAGAGGGGACAGTGGTGCTGCTTATTGAATGAGAAAATTTAATCGGAGAAGAAGGCATGGAGTAGGAGTGCAGACCTATGTGACTCTACTCCTCTCAAAACCAGAAACGGAAATGATGTATATGGCTCAGGGTTAGGTAATATGGTTATTTGAAAATGTATTAAAGTGATTTAGAGCTTGGTCTTAGGTAAGAGATATAAGATGTCTGAGGTGACAGTTTTATAAATATGTAGAGTGCCCACTTGTTTGGCCTTATTGTGGCATAGTGTGACCTGAGAGTGTTAGGAAGAAGCAGCTGAGTTCTAGGGACAGTACTGGTTAAATTCTACTTAGAAATTATACTTAGAACTCTCCTATATAACCCTCCTATATAAGCTGCTAACTGATGTCTGAACCTCCTGATAACTTCACTCCTTTAGGCAGTGCTTTTCACATCATGGGACACAACATATGAGAGATCATAGAAATTCAATGTGGTATGAAAATCTGCTCGGGACTTCAGATATTGTCTCCAGTGATTGAATAAAAATAGGAGCTCACCTACTATGATGAGGTTTCTGTGTGTGTTAAAAGAAGGTTTTCATTACTTTTGAAAAGGTTATGTATCCTTGTTTTATGTTAAAGCTTTGAGCTTTGTTAAATATGCAGAGTTCTCTTTCTTAGCATGGCCTACAGAGGTGCAACTACCTCCTACCTGACTTCACATCTACTCCCAAATGCCTAGTGAAGGCTTAATAATTTCAAAAAGGGACTCTAGAGTTTCATTTGGTACCAGTCAGACAAATATGTGAAAATTAAGCATAATAGGCAGAATCCCAGGGGTACTGACAGCTGTGTTAAGAGGTGATTCAAGGGCCAAACCTTAGAGTCCAGCATTGGTTATGGGTGTGACAAGAAAATGAAGCCTATGTTGGCTGGGATTAGCAACCACAGTTCTAGAGGAAGCAAGGTGGAGAAACTATATAGGGGGCTCCCTTTGTACGTTTTATTTATTTTAAACATCTCTATAAACTCTAGAAATTAAAACAACAATACCAACACAAAAGCATCACTTTTTCGACCAAAGACCATTGCTATACTTTTTTGTGTAAAGGGCTAGATAGTAAATATTTTCAACTTTGTGGGCCACATAAGTCTCTGCAATAGACAATATGCAAACAAATGAGCATGGCTGTGTTTCAATTAAACTTTATTATGAACATTAAAATTTGAATTTCATATAACTTTTACATGTTGCAAAATATTCTTTATTTAAATTCTATTGCAATATGCTTTAAAAGATACAGTTTTTAGTCTTTCTTAGTTTAAAATAAAATCTAGAAAAAATTTTAAGTCTTTTATAACTTTTTTTCGGTAACTGAATAATTTTAAAAGTAAGTGAAACATTTAGACATGCAAAATGGACTTTTCAGAAGAAGAAAATGGTAGCTTAACAGTTATTAGATTATTGTCCAGAATAATTTTTGACTTATAAGCCTCTGTTGACCATTTCATTGCCTCTTTTTTTGGAATATGCATCTTTTAATGTGTCCTTCAAGGCAAAGGCTCTATCTTATCTATCTTGTGTCTTGCATTTTCCCAGGGCAATGTTTTTCACAATTTTTTTAAAAAACAATACTGTAATCAATTTTCAAATAAAATTTTCCATGGGACCGTAGTGTATACAAATAGCAGTGACAATAAAAGATAATAACTCTCCCATAAATACAAAGAAACAGTTAACCTAGTGCTCTAAAGTAAAGGCTACAGTGATTTTGTATAACATTTATATGTAGTTTTCTTGATCCTACATGCTTGTGTTTTTCACAGTGTTATGTTTCTGAAATCGAGATGCCTTTTATAATTGATGTCAAAAGAAACTTGTCAGCCACCAGGCCCAGGAATAAGTTGTAATATGGGAACTTAGCAATACATAAAGGTATATATACTCCTGTGACCTCAGCTGAATTATTTGCATTGGTTGCATCCCACAAGGTTGACTCTTAAATAAATTTAGTTTGTTGCTTGAAATTTCTTGAGATAAATTACTTTGTGATCTAGTTTTGAAAAAAAAACAGGTAATATTTAGTCTGAAGTTTGTCTGACATACTAAGCAATGTAATTAAAGTAGAAGTCGCCTAAGCTCAGCACTTTATTATGCCTTGAAATTATACTGCCTGTCCTACAGGTGAAGGTGTTATGAATGCAGTTTGTCACTGTAACTCTATTCATAGCTCTGAAAGGCTGAGAGTGACTCAGAAGAATATTTTTGCTCTGAATATGAAGAACGCTTAGACTGAAACTTTAATTACGATGCTGAAGAAGAAAGTGGTGGGTGATTGCATGAATAAGTATGTAATATTGTTAATTTCTAAAAACTGTGTATAGTTAATGTAGTGCTTCTTTTTGGAAAGGCTATTGTTAAATTGATGGTAAATTCTATAACCAATATCACCTTAAAGCAAGTACGCATGATAAAGTATTATAAAACCATGATAATATCATATGTGGCTTATTATTATTCCCTGAGTGTTGTACAACTCTGTTATGCTGTGATGAAACCTCATGCAAACAGGTATGTCAAAGATATGATGGGCTGTTAACTGAGCTTGGCCCACATATGGTGTAGTGACATGCTCACTAATACAGTGCAGAGATAACCAATAACAGATCATAACAGGTTTAAATATGTGCAAGGAGATGTCAGCAGAAGCTTTCCTACATAGTGAATACTAAACAAGCCTGACAGCCCAGGATCATGTTCGGATCAATCTAGTGTGCTAAAATTAACATATAGTCCTACATTTGAGAATGTGTGATTTTCTTGGTTCCTATCTATAAAATAATATTTTAAAATACATACATTTCAAATCAGAAGTTGGTGAATTCACTGAAATATTTCTAGAGAACACTAGGTATTGGGGCTCACAGTGTGAAAACCACTGACTTAATTCTTCCCCCATCTTGGTTGTTCCTGATCTTCCCTTGTGTCCCTCGTTCCAGCCATTTGTATCCTTAGAAAATGATCTCATATTCTACTTCATCTTTATCTTCATTGTCAACTGTCAGGTAGCAGTATATGATGGAAGAAGCATGTACTTTGGAATCAGACAGACCTGGCTGGAATCCTAACTCTGTCACTTATTAACAATGTGATCTTAGGCAATTTACTTAATCTCTCTGAACCTCAGCTACTCTCATCAGTACAATGAGTTATCCTTATCTTTACATGGCACAGTATTATTATGATATCAAAAATTCATTGAGTATTTACTCTGCATATTAGTCAAGGTTCTCCAGAGAAGTAGAACCAATGATACACACACACACACACACACACACACACACACACACACACACACACACACACACAATTTATTATAAGGAATTGACTTACATGATTATGATGGCTAACAAGTCCAAAATCTGCAGTATGGGTCAGCTGGCAGGAAACCCAGGAGAGTCAATGTTCCAGTTTGAGTCCGAAGGCAGTCTGTTGGGGAATTTCATCCTTCTCTGGGAGGCCAGCCTTTTTGTTCTATACAGGCCTTCAACTGATTGGATGAAGTTCACCTTTATTAGAGAGGGCAATCTGCTTTACCCAAAGTTTACTGATTTAAATGTTAATCTCATCCAAAAACACCCACCCAGTTGACACATAAAATTAACCATCACTCTCTGTAAGCACTTTCTATGCATTAAGTGATAGCAAATAATGCCAGACATGGGGTGTCTTTAATAAATGGTAAGCACTGTTATCAGCAACAACAGGATTATTATAATTAGCACCTTTTCATCTTTCTGTCTGGGCTCTGAGAAAGTACCTCTCTTCTCTAAATTTATCCCTCCTTTCCTATGAATTAGACCCAGTGCTTTCTCTGAATTATGAAGGTCACACTCCTACAAATGCCCCTTCCCAATTCCACATCTGTCGGCTTTCTTTGCCATTGACTTTTATCTCTAGCTTTTAAATTTACAGGCATATGTCAGTTAACAATGGGAATGCGTTCTGGGTAATATGTCCTTAGGCAATTTTATCGTTGTGAGAATACTATAGAGTATACCTACACAAGCCTAGATGTTGTATAGCCTACTACACACCTAGGCAATATGACATAGTCTTTTGCTTCTAGGCTACAAACCTGTATGGCTTGTAACTATACTGAATACTGCAGGCAGTTGTAACACAGTGGTATTTGCATATCGGAACATGTCTAAACACAGAAAAGGTGCACTAAAAATACTATGTAGTGATCTCATGGGACCACCATTGTATATGCAGTCTGCTGTAGACTGAAATGTCATGCAGTGCATGACTGTATCTTAAATACTCAAAGTATCACCTTTGTTTGTTTGTCCCCTTGTGTGCATCATCCTAACGTGGAATTTCTCTGTTGATTAGGGCCAGCGTATTAGTTTGCTAGGGCTACCATAACAAAATACCATAAATTTGGTCGCTTAAATAACAGGAATTTGTTATCTTATGGTTTTGAAGACTAGAAGTACAAGATCAAGGTGTTGGCAGGTTTTTCTTCTAAGGGCCATGAGGAAGAGTCTATTCCATGCCTTTCCGCTACCTTCTGGTGGTTTGCTAGAAATCCTTGGCATTCTTTGACTTACAGAGGCATCACCCTGATCTCTGTTTTCATCTTCACGTGGCATTCTCCCTGTGTGCCTGTCTCTGTGTCCAAACTTCTTTACTATTAATATAAGGATACCAGTCATATTGGATTAGGGTCTACTTTAGTGACCTCATTGGAATGTTATTACCTCTGTAAAGATCCTATCTCTAAATAAGGTCACATCCTTAGGTACCGGGGGTTAGGACTCAAACATACCTTTTTTTGGGGAAACACAATTCAACCTATAACAATCGATAACAGTCTTTAGGAGCAGAATGCGATATGGAAGTAATTTGAGGCCATAAAGTATATACATGTAGGGAGTTAATCTATGAAACCTTTTGAAAGCCATATATATCTCATGTATAGTGGTCCATAAATAGCATGGAGACATTGCAGAGGATGTTAAGTGATATGATACAGGAACAATCCAAGAGGGTCATAAGAAAAAGGACCTTTTGCTCTTGAGAGGACTGAAGAATGACTTTCCATTTATGAAATTTTGGTACATGTCCACTAAAAATAGGATGAAGGCCAAACTTAGGAAGAATATTTTGATAATGGAGAAGGTTGCATATAAAAACATTTTATTGAGGACAATTAAATAATGTTGGCTGGAAGTTTTAGGATGATCATCTTTAGGACTCAGAAAAAGAGAAGAAACATTATTAAAGAATGGTCCCTGAACAAGTATAGGCACCCTCACATTTGCATTGCATTTACTGTAGAATTGAAAAATGTTTTGACCTTTTTTTTTTGGCTTTTAATATATTTGACCAAGAGTAACAGCTAAGCAACACCTATTTGCAATCAGTGTCCTCATGTGGGCTCTAAACATATCATGTTTGTGTAATTAATTGATTGACACATTAATTTGTTCAGTTTCTGCTCTGTTCCAGGCACTGAACAACATGATGGAGATAAAAGATAAATATTACACCTGCCTTGTCCTCAAGAAGTTAGTCTTCTGAGGGAAAGAAATTAGCAAACAAATTGTAATGTCAGTTATGTGCCATGTTCCATGCTGGGCACAGAGGATACAGTAGTTTAAAAAAAACACAAGATCTATAAGGTGTTTCTTCTTGTGGACCTTACAGTCTAGGGTGCTTGGAAACATGGGGGATTGGCAGACAAGTAAATACACATTTTGTGGTAAAGGCTCAGGTAGAAGAAGTACAGGATAGAATAGAGCACACCATGGGGAATTAATCTAGACTTCAGAGAGGCTCACACATACATAATTTATGTATGACTATTTCAATGCATTTGAGGTTTCTTGGAAATAGAGGTTAGGTTTTATTTTAAGGAAGTTACCATTTTTTTTCAGTGTGATGTGGTTGAACCAAAGAATGCCATGCCCAGTGATGGTAATAGGATAATCTTTTTAAAAATTAAGAGCCACCTAATAAATCAATAGTTTCATTCAGCAGGAGCTCCTGCAGAGTTCAAAAAGAAGAGAATCTGGCACAGCGTTTCCTTTAAAGTTCATTTTCCTAGAGTGTGAATGGAAGCAAGAGATTATAACATTTTGAGGTCAAAAAAATTCTGAAATGCCTATAAAAATTATTTTCTCCAAATTATCATCATTTGTGCTTTTAATGACCTGATTGCAAAGATGGACATTTTGAATTCTTAAATTGCTTATTAGGATTGGTTAATGAATCAATTATCTATTACTGTATGTTTTGCTATTGGAAAAAGTAGCAACTTAAGTGTTTTGCAGACCTTTACTTAGGTATATGTTGCTTTTATGAAAAAAAAATGTAAATATTAAGTAAAAGGGATTTAAAGCAAGGCTTTTGAGGTAGAGTCTTATTAATTCCTTGGTAAACCTTGAGCCAATTGTTGTCTATGTTCTCTGCCTCTGTCTTGCTCCTTCCTTCTGGGATTCACTGTGGGAATGGGGGATTGTTAATCTGGGGATGCTGTCCAATCCTGCCTCTCTCAAGCTTTGCTATTGATCTCCCTCCCAGTGATAATAAAGCTTGAAGAAAATGAAAGTAGCGTTAGTATTGGTCCTCAAACTCAAGAACAGATTGAAACTTAAATCTTGAGTCATACAATTGTGTCTACATACTGCTCCCCAAAAAGAGAAGTAAAAAAGATGCTAACTTTCCCTTTTAATTTGCAGTACGTAGCAATTTGTTTTCTTGAGGGTTAAGTAATAACAGTGGAAGAAAAAAGGGTTAAAATGCCACCAAGAACCCAATTCCATGTTTAGTTTGAAAGTGGGAAATCAGCTGCCACTGGGAAGTCTGAATCCAATGCCATGATGTTCTTTGAATCCTTCTGAGAAATAATCATGCGTAGCCATAACATCCCTGTATAACAGAGCAGAGAACATAAACAAATGAAGGTGAAGGGAAGATTAAGACAGAAGAGAAAAATTCCAGAATTGACTGATCATTTTTATCTGTTTAGATGATTTCAGGCAGAATCCTAGAGACCAACTTTATCACAACTGAATTTTAAAAATCATCAGCTTTGTCATTGTGATGCAGCATCAGTTTCAGTATTATCCTTGGAGTATTAATTCTTAATCATCTTCATCTTAGAACATTTTTGAGGTCACTTCTAGTCTCTATTTCACCAGTGAAGAAACAAAAATCCCCAAACTATATCAGGTAGAATTATACAGTATTTTTTTTTTAATTTTGGGGAAAGTCGATTCAAGGCAGTAACTTGCAAGCTAGTGTTAGAAAGGATTTAATAAATAGTGGTTTTTCTGTACACATAGTGAGAGGTCATTGCATCATTTGGTTGTTGAAAGTCATAAGGAAGTCTAGCATGCGCTTTGCCTGTAGTGGTTCATGCCAGGCAGATTCCTGACTCTATAACCCAGAGCTTATCAGAGGATTTATGTCCCCAAAGGGAAATGTCACCTCCATCTTTCAATAAACACTTTAGCAAAGAAAAATCAAGTACTTTAATTCCAAATCTTGAGTTAATTCCAGAATAACAACGATGGCTCGGAAAAATATGGGTATTTCTGTTAAAGGACAGAGAAACCTAGTAGAGAGTGTTTACTTTGGGTCCTAGTGATGGTATCTGAACAAGCTAGGTGAACAAAGAGCCTCAATAAGGGATTTTGAGGTCTAGAAAAAGAGAGGAAATACCAAATAAATGGAATAATTATAAAATAAATGCCAGCAAAGTTAAATCAATATATCATGTGGGAGATATCCTTATATCACTCATGTGATTTCTATTTTGTTCCTATATTAGGCCAAAGAGAGGTGGAACTTGTTTTCCTTTTTCCCTCTCAGCTACGAATGGACATACTTAAAACTGTTTCTCTGCTTCTGTTCTCTAAAATGTGATTGTCTAACAGTAACCGTGATGATGTTTTGACAGTTGCACAAGTTTCTTTCTTTAAGCTTTAAAAATGCCAGCCAGTAACCCAGTGGCATTTCTACTATAAAATCTTAAGGCCAATCCATTTCCCCTCTTCCTTATTTTCTTGGTTTCAAATATATTTTTATTGCCAATGGAAATAAAAATCCTAAATTAGAGAGCAATGGCATCCCTTGTCTTGTGAATAAAGAGCTCCTAAATGTGAACTTATACAGGATGCAGCAATTTATAGGGTAGTTAATCATTCTTCTTTCTAGCCAGTTGTTCCAGCTACAGTTTTGTGGCTCTTGTTAGTGGCTTCATTCCCAGATAGAATAAAAATCAAACCAAAATCCTGGAAAGGCACTCTGAGGATGCTTCTCTAAAGTAGATGGGCATCAACTATAAATCACAATGCTTTGTTTCCTCTTTTATGTTTCAAGATGGGTGGGATTTTTTTTTTTTGTAGCATTACTTATTATTGCCTCTCAAGTGCTTGAGTCTTTGAAATCCAAGTCATGTGAGTGAATTAGATACAGCTGTTAGAAGTGACCGTTCAATGCCAATGGTACACATTCCTTGGTTTCTTTACGATACTGTTGCTCTTACAACTTTTATCTGAAGTCATAAATTCATAGTTGTCCCAGAAGTTAAGTTCCTTGCTTCTAGAGGACAGAAAACAAACAATTTACACAACTCATGGTGCATGTCACCAGTCCTTAGATCTCATGAAATATGCATGAAATCTTAAATCACTTGCTGTAGCCACCCAACCATTAACATATTTGAAAGACTTTAGTGTATCAAAGTCACTATAATGAAAATTTTGATTTCACCAGTTCTAGGAGTGAAAAATCAAATGTTTAGTAAAACTTTCTAAAATTAACACTGACAGTTGATTTCTGTATGCTGTTGTTCTTAATAATAGCTTTATTGAGATATAATTCATATTCAAAACAACTTACCCATTTAAAGCATACAATCCAATGATTTTTTAGTATCTTTAAAGAGTTGCCTATCACCATAACCAATTTTAGAACACTTTCATCACTGTAAAAAGAAACTCCATTCCTATTAGCAGTCATTCCTTATTCCAAATCCCCCTGCTCGCCCTAGACAACTACAAATGTACTTTCCATCTCTATAGATTTGCCTGTTCGGGAAATTTTATGTAAATAGAACAAAGTGTTCTTTTGTGACTGGCTTATTTCACTTAGCATTTTTTTTCAAAGATTCATCCCTGTTGTAGCGTGTATCAGTGCATCATTCTTTTTTATTTTTTTAGAGACAGGGCCTTGCTCTGTTGCCCAGGTTGGAATGTGCAGTGGCATGATCATGGGTCACTATAGCTTTGAAGTCATAGGCGAAAGTGGTCCTCCCACCTCAGTCTCCCGAGTAGCTGAGACTACAGGCTTGCACCACATGACTGTCTAATTTATAATTTTCTTTAGAGACAGGGTCTTGTTATGTTGTCTAGGCTGCTCTCAAACTCCAGGGCTCAAGTGGTCCTCCTCCCACAGCATCCTAAACTGCTGGGATTATAGGTGTGAGCCAGAGCACCTGGCTTGCATCATTCTTTTTATTGTTGAATAATATTCCACTTGTAAGAATATGTATTTTATTTATCCTTTCTCCAGTTAATAGATATTTCAATTGTTCCTAATTCTTGTCTATTATAAATAATGGTGCTATGAACATTTGTATACAAGTTTTTGTGCAGACATCCATTTTCCTTTCTTTTGGGCATATACCTACGAGTGTAATGGATGGGCCATATAGTAACTTTATGTTTAATATTTTGAGGATTTTTCAAACTGTTTTCCAAAGTGGCTGCATCATTTTAAATTCCTTCCACCATTGTGTGAGTGTTTCAATTTCTCCATATATTTGCAACACTTACTATTATCTACTCTTAAAAATTACAGCCATCCTACTGGGCATGAAGTGGTATTTCATTGTGAGTTTTTTTTTCTTTTTCTTTTTTTCTTTTTTTGCTAATGTTTGTGGATTTTCTTTTCATTTTCTTGATGGTGTCCTTTGAAGCACAAAAGTATTTAATTTTGATAATTTCCAATTTATTTTTTGTTATTGCTGTTTGTGCTTCTGGTGTTGTAACTAAGTGTATGCTACTTTAAAAAATTAGTTGTAATATGGCAAATTGCATACATGTGTAGGCTTTGGTGTCACAATCCTAATTTTAAAATTCTAACTCTGCCCTTGACAAATTAATTAATTAAGCTTCCTTAGCCTCAGTTTCTCAACTGTAAGATGGAGATATTACCAAGACCTACCTCTTGAATTGTTGTGGGGATCAGATGAAATAATGTATGTGAAATATTTAGAATTATGCAGGTCTGTGGTAATGAATACTAATGTTAGCTATCATTATTGTTATAATCCCAATAATAAATTCTGGTGCTTTGAAAATTAAACCAAAGCCAAGCAGTTGATATGAAGAAGCATGTAATAATGTACAGACATAATGCTTTATAGACAACATTGAATTTGGCTCTCATGAACATCAGGAATAGTGGTCATGGTAGTTATTATCTCCAGCAGGAACTGTAGCTGAGAGATCTTCAGAGCTTTTTCCAAGGCGATATCACTGGGAAATAATAGAGACAAGGTTACAAGCTAGGACTGTGTTTTCTTCTTAAAATCTTTAGTTCAGTTTTTTTCAATAACAGATTTGTAGTAGGCATCAGGTGACTGGGGATTCGTATTCTTCAAGTTGAAATATTACCTTGTTGAGAAAGAAACCATGTGTGAGACAACCATGTTGAGAAAGAAAAAGTGATTTTATAGAAAATTAATATTGATAGTGAGCATTATATGAAAATCATGAAGTTAGAACATATTTGGCCAGAAAATTTACGTTAATAGTTACCCATAGCAATTAATGCATTATAATTACACGTACCTGTTCTTTAATGAAAAAGAATTCTTTCCTTCCAAAGTTATGCATGCTATTGTTAAACATTAGAGAATATAGAGAAGCAAAAATGAAAATATCTTTTTTGATATTTTCTTAATGTATGTCTGTTCCTAATAATGTTTATAGTTTAGAAGCATCGCATGAAATGGGTAGATCAATTTTCTATTTAATGTTTGGATTCATTAGGTACGAAGTTAGCAAATTAATTTCCATTAGGGTGCCTGTATGGTTGTAAATCCTGGACCTCCAGAAGATTTTTCAGTATTGGTTTGTAGTCTTTTGTTTAGCAGCAAATAATTAGTTCTCCAGAGCTTCTGAAATTAATTGACCACTTTAATGGTGTTTACCTACCCAGAGAAAGAAAAAGAACTTCTACAAGTCCCTTGGTAAAATTAAGCCTCATGAACAATTAACTCAAATATACACAAGGCTTGTCTTTAGCGAGCATATACTCCCTAAAGTTGATTAAGCTGACCAAGTGGTTATTGCTTATAAATTCACCATTTTATGGAGAAGAAGCAAACACTGCTAAATACCTTGTGGAATCAGAGGAGGGGAAATTAGTAACTTGACCCCAATACTGCGATTTTAAATTGAATTCTTGAAGCCTACAAGTTTTACACAGGACTTTAGAGAGCTGGATAGTATCACTTTGTCAAGTCTTACTTTTACTATGATTCTTTGAGAAAAATACATCTGACTAAATAACTCTGAATCTAAATTGGATAAAATAAATGTGACATTCAAAATGTTATTTATGATTTTAGAAAAATATCCTTATAGACACTAGATGAGTTTTAGTCTCAAATCAATCCTCCCCATCATAGTCACTTATCAAAATAACTAAAGCAAAGTGGTAGAGCTGTGCTCTAGAAGTTTGGGATTTATGATCACAATCTTTTCCAATGAGTCCCCTCTTTCCTCTGCCTGTCTTCAACATTTTTTTTTTTTTGGTTAGGACTATCCAGATTGTGTGGCCTATTTCAAACCCATGGCAAATACATTGGATGATTGGAAATTTTCTAATGTATTTGAATTTGTCTACACAAACTAGAGTAATTGCTATTAATTCCTCAAGTGTTAATTATTTCATGCAAAAAGGAAAAAGGCTATTAGTCTTTAAGTGTATTAGTATGTCAGTATTTGAGAGAAGTGTCATGCAATTAGTGGTTTGAATTTGCTATTTTATTTTATTACATTTTATTTTATTTGCCTAGTCAAATAAAAAGTAATGTTAAATACATGGAAGCATGATTGTTTTCTACACTAAAAATCATTTTGACTTGAAAAGATCTGATATCCATGACCTTCATCTGAAGTTTTGGCAGATGAAAATGTCAGATGCGTCTGTTGGATTAATAAAAGGCAAATGTCAGATCGAAAAATGAGTATAAGCTTTAATTATATGACTTTAGGAGGATATGTTATGAAAATCAAAGCTTTAATAGTGATTATAATTGGCAAGTTCTTTTTTTATAAGGAATTACAAGTCACTCTATACAAAAATTGGAATTTTTGTCCTAAGAAATGAAATTTACTATAGTTTCATCTGTGTGTGTGTGTGCGTGTGTGTGTGTGTGTGTGTGTGTGTTTAAAAAATCAAGTGATAGGGCTTTTCCTCAATAAAATCTGAAATCTCTTATAGTTAAGTGAACAGAACAGTGTATCTAGGATGCTAGACTTTTTTTTCAAAGTTAGTTTGAAACTTATACATAGTAAAATCTGTATGCCTTAGGGATCTCTGTTTGCTATCCCATAGTGAATGATTAATTAGTTTCTGTTAGAAATAGTCAGAACTAGGCTGGGTGTGGTGGTGGCTCATGCCTGTAATTCCAGGACTCTGGGAGGCCAAGGCAGGAGGATCTCTTAAGCCCAGGAATTTGCAACCAGCTTGGGCAGGCTGGTGAGATCCTATCTCTACAAAAACAAACAAACAAACAAAGGACAGTAAGAAAGAAAGAAATAGCCAGAGCTTTGAACAAAATTTCTAAGTAGACCAATGTAAAAGTCTGTCGTCAATATGTGGTGGCTATGAATGGAGGTTATGAATGAAAGAGAAGGATAAGATGAACTAGAGGTGAGAGGAGAAGACAGCAGGCCCAAGTGAAAGGCAGAGCCAAGTTTATTGCTTTTTGGTTATTCCAGGTGTGTCTGCTTTGTCTCATGAAACACCTGGATGATCACTGATTTCTAGTGGAAGAAATGCTGAAAAGTCCTTACTGTGCATTTAAACATTCTAGGTTTAATATACTCAGGGTTTTTCAAAAGAAAGGGTGGCTGGAGTTTTGCACTAACTAATATTTCACAAAGTGTCTAAGTATAGATGTCTGTTTTTTTTTGTATTTCTAAGACTGGCTTGAGGTAGGCATGGAGAATTCTTTGATGGGACACAATTTTCTTCCTTTTTTTTTTTTTTTTTGAGACGGAGTTTTGCTCTTGTTGCCCAGGCTGGAGTGCAATGGCACAGTCTCGGCTCACCGCAACTTCTGCCTCCCAGGTTCAAGCAATTCTCCCGCCTCAGCCTCCCGAGTAGCTGGGATTACAGGCATGTACCCCCATGCCTGGCTATTTTTTTTTGTATTTTTAGTAGAGATGGGGTTTCTCCATGTCGGTCAGGCTGGTCTCGAACTCCTTACCTCAGGTGATCCACCCACCTCGGCCTCCCAAAGTGCTGGGATTACAGGCGTGAGCCACTGCGCCTGGCCTGATGGGACATATTTTTCATTCAATTTTATTGATTTAACCTCACAAAATAAAATATTTCCTTAAGATGACTCTGTGGTCATTGTTGGGCAGCATAAGCTTAATGGATTTTAGTTATCATAATTTACCTTAAACCCAATTTGTATTTCAGGATATAAATAGAGGTTTATTGTAGTGAATCTTCCAGGAAATACTAAGTGATACTAATAATTATAGATGGTGAACTTAAGTCTTTATATTACTGAATTTGTTTGGTTTGATGATGCTAGGCTATGGCATTCTTGCTAATCAAAACGATGTGTCATGGTGTAACATAACTTATTAAAATGGGCACAGATAACAGAGGAAGCTTTTTATAAAAGCAGCTCACAAATTGTGTTACTTTGAACTGAACTGGCCATTTATGGGAAAAGTCACTGGGTTGTAAATAAGGACCAAAAGAGTTACGTTTATATTTTTTAAAAGAGTTTGAGGAGATTTATTTTTACATTTCTTGAAAATGCCGTTTTTTGGTATGGTATTGACAGATAGTGAAATTCTGCTCATTTGTAAATATAGTGTAATATTTTAATAATTTCAAACATATTGAAAATGCAGAATTTATTAATAGTGGGAGCACATTTTCCTTTTTACTAAATGTTCTACAGGTTCTTTTCTTTCCATCCACACACAGTGCCATTACCCTCATTCTAAGCCTTTCAAACATCTGGCAGTAAGTGATCTGCTGCACTTAGCTCTTTCCAGCTGAGCTGATTTTTAAATTTTCAGAAAATTTGTGAGCTAATTGTTAAACATGGCCATTATTAAAAATTAAATTATTTCAACTTATAATTAAATAAATTATATTAAAACAAAAGTATTAAAAACTCAAAAGTTGGCTGGGCGCACTGGCTCACGTCTGTAATCCCAGCACTTTGGGAGACCGAGGCAGGTGGATTGCCTGAAGTCAGGGGTTCGAGACCAACCTGACCAACATGGAGAAACCCTGTCTCTACTAAAAATATAAAAAAATAGCCGGGCATGGTGGTGCATGCCTGTAATCGCAGCTACTCAGGAGGCTGAGGCAGGAGAATTGCCTGAACCCAGGAGGTGGAGGTTGTGGTGAGCTGAGATTGTGCCATTGCGCTCCAGCCTGGGCAACAAGAGTGAAACTCTGTCTCAAAAAAAAAAGAAACCAAAAAAACAAAAAACAAAAAGCAAACAAACAAAAAAATAAAAATTAGCACTTCCTAATTATTTTACATTTTACTATTATCTATGCTATTAACGTTATTTGCCTTCATTGTATTTGAAAGGTGGACTATATTCTATTGCACTTTCATTGTACTATATTCTAATATGCAACTGTGTATCCCTTCCCAACTCTGTGTTCAATGACTTTATATTTGGTTGCTTTAAAATGGTGATGATGAGAGTATTTATATCATAGAAATTGGCAAATGCCGTAAGTCAGTTTTTGTTTTTGTTTTTTGTTTTCCGGAGAGGGGATTGTTAAATATTTGCCTGCATGCAACACCACTACATGCAGTCTGCTATGTTTTGTTATTCCTGCTTTCAGGCTGCTCTCCCAGCTGTCTGTCTAGCACAACCCAGCATACCAAATTTTCTTAAATAGGGAAAGTTGAACATGGTAAAAGAATGAATGAAGTCAAAAGAATGTGGAAAAACCTAGGCTTTGCCATTTAGTAAAGTTTAGCATCTCTAAGCCTCCATCTCTTTATCAATAAAATTGAGCAATGATCCCTTTTAGTTCTACCCATTTAAGAAGATTTTCAAATGAAAACCACAACCTGCTCATGTTTATGAAGGCACTTTGGAAAGCGCTAAATACACAGTTTTTTATTAGTAGTAAACACTTACTTCACCTTTTCACTTCTTGACTTTAGTTTACAAGGGCTCATAATCTAAATTATATCATAAATTGCTGTCCCAGATTTTTTTACAGCCTAACTGCCACCTGTATGTTCGACTTTCCTTCTGTTCTTTATGTTAGATACTGGGATAGTATGCACCAGGTGGGTGTGCCATCACTTTCTCAGGCGATGTCCACTGAAGACCTTGCATGATCATGGCATTCATTTTCCTGCTGTATTCAGACTGGCCTCAACTATTTTCTTTATTGCTCTCCAGGAAAAATTACAAATGAATCAGACTGGGCAATGAAGGGTAAACCTAATTATCGCTCTTTGTTAAAGACAGCTCTTGTTAAAATGCGGATATTGCAAATTAATGGAAAAAATATGACATAGTAAACCATACTCACTTATTAATATCTTAGGAATAATTGATGAAGTTACTTAACCTTAGAGCCCTAATTCAGTTAAGTTTTAATGAAGGACAAGTTGTAGAGATATCGAGAACCCAGGGCAGGTGCCTACTGAAGAAGTTCCAGACCAAGGAAGTATAAAGAAGGACCTGGGTGGGAGCAGTGAGGTTGGATATGAGGGCCACTGGCAAAGTTTTGCCCCAGAACAGTGTCAAAATGTTTGCATTTGGCATAGCCCTTTCTCTTTTTGTTCTGAATGGCTTTGCTAGAATATCTTTTCTATAATGAATTTATCTTGCTTCTCAGATATTGCTAAAGCACTCCCTTTTGAATTTTGGTGCTTTAACATGTATTTTGATACATTACCAAATAAGGTCTGAATGACACAAATTTTAGAACTCTCCAGAGAAAAGAAAGATGCTGAGGGAAAAAGCATAGGTTTGGGACTCACTAAATCCCAGTTCAATTCCTTTCTTTAATAAATACATTCAATTTTACCTGAGAAAGTTCTCATGCTCTCGAATTTTATTTAGAAATTTCTCTTTGTACATGATTGATTTCACAATCCTTCTTCTGCCTCCTCTTCTACTTTCTTCTTTCTGGATTTTCCTATCTTTATGGAGATTATTCTGCCTTATCCTCAACAGTTAGAAACAATATTTTTGAAAATCACTAGGGTATCCTGCATAGTGATTTCCCATGCCAACTTTACTAATTTCCATTATAAATTATTATTTATTGATGCCTAGAGGGCAGATGAGTGTAGCTGCTATGGAGTGAGGAGACAAAACATAAGAAAGTTATGATCCTACCCTCAGGTAATGATTCAGACATGATAATTAAGTCAACAAATTGATAGAAACTAGTCACTAACTCTGGCTATAGTCATTCTTTCAATGAATAGCTCATTACTGAGTATGCATGCTACAGTAACAAAATTATATAAGGCTGTTGATTAAGTGCAGGTCTTATTCAGAGTTTTTTTATATTTGAAACGGAAGAGGCTGGACTTCAGTAATTTGCTATAAACTGCTAGTATATGATTATTTGGGGGCAGTTATTTTTTAAAGAATAATTTAAATATGGAATGTTTAGCAGTTTGTTTTTTCCCTGGGAAAAACCATACTATTATTCCCAATCCCTTTGACAAAGTGACAGTCACATTAGTTCAGAGATATTGATGTTTTATACAGGTGTAGCCTGTAAGAGATGAAGCCTGGTATTTATAGAAATTGACTTATTTTATTCTCATATTTACATGTGCATAATTTTCCATATGCCAGAAAATTTGAATAGTATCAGATTCCAAATCTGTATGGAGGCCAAATCAAGTGAATATCTGTTCCTCCTCTCTTTATTTTAGCTGGACCAGACCAATTTTGAGGAAAGGATACAGACAGCGCCTGGAATTGTCAGACATATACCAAATCCCTTCTGTTGATTCTGCTGACAATCTATCTGAAAAATTGGAAAGGTATGTTCATGTACATTGTTTAGTTGAAGAGAGAAATTCATATTATTAATTATTTAGAGAAGAGAAAGCAAACATATTGTAAGTTTAATTCTTATATTTAAAAATAGGAGCCAAGTATGGTGGCTAATGCCTGTAATCCCAAGTACTTGGGAGGCCAAGATGAGAGGATTGCTTGAGACCAGGAGTTTGATACCAGCCTGGGCAACATAGCAAGATCTTATCTCTACACAAAATAAAAAAGTTAGCTGGGAATGGTAGTGCATGCTTGTATTCCCAGCTACTCAGGAGGCTGAAGCAGGAGGATTACTTGAGCCCAGGAGTTTGAGGTTGCAGTGAGCTATGATTGTGCCACTGCACTCCAGCCTGGGTGACAGAGCAAAACCCTCTCTCTCTAAAAAAAAAAAAAAAAAAAAAAAAAGGAACATCTCATTTTCACACTGAAATGTTGACTGAAATCATTAAACAATAAAATCATAAAAGAAAAATAATCAATTTCCTAAGAAATGATTTTTTTTCCTGAAAAATACACATTTGGTTTCGGAGAATTTGTCTTATTAGAGACCATGAGATGGATTTTGTGAAAACTAAAGTAACACCATTATGAAGTAAATTGTGTATATTTGCTTTCAAAATCTTTATATTTGAATACAAATGTACTCCCTGGGAAGTCTTAAGGTAATGGCTACTGGTTATCAAACAAATGTAAAAATTGTATATTTTTGAGTACCTGTTACATGCCAGGTAGAATATCTCCTCTCAGCCACTCTGAGTGGAAAGCATCATTATCTCTATTTTACAGAAAAGCAAACTGAGGCTCAGAGAGATAATATACTTTGCCAGTTAATGAATGATGGAGCCATGATTCCAGCTGAGGTCTGTATTGCCTTGCTCTCTAGGAATGGTAGTCCTCCCCATAAAGAATCTCTCAGTTTCCTTTCCAATCAAAAGGTTAGGACCGTTTTGATTGCCAGTGACAGAAACCCAATTTACTAGCTTAAGTAAATAAAAAGAACGAATTTATTGGCTCATGAAGCCTGAACTGTGTGAAGACCTAGGTGGAGAACTGGCCTTAGGAACTCAATGGGACCAAGGACTCAAATGCCACCTGGTGGCATTTGCCTTATGCTGGTTTTATGTTCTCAGACCGGACCAGCTTTCTACATAAAATGGGTCCCTGGTTAGAACTCTTTGCTCCTATCTTTAAGGACCACGAAAGAAGGAGCCCTTTGTCCTTGGCTAAATGTGAAAAATCCCAGAGACTCTTGAGTCACAGTGCTTACCCCTTGGGCCACTCATAGTCTAGAATGAGCTAGGCTGAGTCTCGTGCCAACAGCACAGGCCTGATGCCAGATAAAAGGGAGAGTGAAGGGGGATAAAAAATAAGACATAGCTACTAAATTATTGCACCAAAGTAAAAACATTGAGTTGACTTGCAATTTGTTTCTTTTAATTAAATTCATTTCCTTTTTTTGGCATTTTGAAGGCAAAGTAAGATATTAAACTTTATTTTTATTGATTTTATTCAAAGAATTAAGCTAGTGGGAGTAGCAGATTCACACTTCTAAGATCAAGGGCCAGCTTCTATTATTGAACACTTGGTGTGTGCAAATGCCATGAGGTAGGGATACTTTGTTTTGTTTTTTATTTTTTATTGGGTTCGATCTCTTTTGTTTATGATGTATCCCCAAGTGCCTAGAATAGGGCCTGGCATATGGTATATACTCAATAAATATTTGTTGAATGAATCCATGATGGAATGTGAAATGGCTAGCATTACATAGAAACCTGTAGCATTGCTGGAGAGATAAAATATATAAACATAATCCATTGCAGGTATATTGACAAGTTCAAAATAATATAATGGGTATTGAATATCTAAATGTTTGTTGTTGTTGTTGTTGCTGTTGTTTTTGAGACAGAGTCTTGCTCTGTTGCCCAGGCTGGAGTGTAATGGTGCGATTTTGGCTCACTGCAAACTTCGTCTCCCGGGTTCAAGTGATTCTCCTGCCTCAGCCTCTCGAGTAGCTGGGTTTACAGGCACCCGTCACAACGCCTGGCTAAGTTTTGTATTTTAGTAGATGTGGAGTTTCGCCATGTTGGCCAGGCTGGTCGTGAACTCCTGACCTCAAGTGATCTGCCCACCTTGGCCTCCCAAAATGCTGGGATTATAGGTGTGAGCCACTGTGCCCAGCTTTGAATATCTAAGTTTTAACTGGATGCTGAGGGAATGATTAATCAGAGTAGGGCTGGGTTAATTGAAAAATGTGGTACATTTGTATTTATGGCCAGATAGAGAACATGAATCTGAATTTGCAGAATTATCTGGCTTAACATTTTTTTCTTTCCAGTTTTCACTGTATCCCCCATGTTGATTCAATTTAAAAAATATACCTATTTTACTTCAATTCAACAATGCTATGCCAGTACAAACCCATACATTCTATTATTTTTGTTTTGTTTTGTTTTTGTATCTCTTCACCCTGTTACTTCTTTTCTTATAAAATTGGTATTTGAAATTTATTGAAATATTTTGGAAGAGTGACATACCATTTTTGGTACTTTGTACCTCTGCACCCTTGGGAAGTGACCCTGGCTTCACATTTCATAACTGCCTTGTGACCATGGCCCTCAAGTGGTTGCCAGATGGTTGAAGAACATTAACCTATCTGGCTCAATTTTGTGACCATGGATTGAATCTTCTACATAACTGCAGTGTGCAAACCACACATCTATTCCAAGATTGTAGTCAGGATATGAACTTTTTAAGAATAAAACTTCTTGCCTTCTGATCTGGGCCTGGTATGTGGTCCTACTAGAACCACATCACCTACTCTTGGTGCTAACAATTTGTGGCACCAAGTTGTTCAAGTTTCACCCATTAAAGAAATTCCCCGACCTTGCCTTCTCCTCAGGTAACTACCCCATTCTATTTTTTCTTTCATAGCTAACATTCTCTGCTCTCCTGGTCTCTCTACTTCACTTTCATGTACATCTCATCTCCTGAAGTATGGTTTCCACCATGTTCCTAAAACTACATTGCCCAGGGTCACTAGAGACCTCTTATGAAATATAACAACACCTTTCTACATTACTTCGGTGTGGACCACTTTTTCACATTGAACTGATTTTGTTGGTTTATGTACACACCCCTTCCTTGGCTTTCCCGTCTGATCCATTTCTCCTTTGATGGAGAAGGTGAGTCTGCTCCATATTTAGCTTCTTACTCTGAGTAACCAAATGTTATGGATGGGAGGTTAGCTCTGTGTGTGAGAGAAAGGTGGAGAAGCGTGTGGGGAGGGAAATAGATGGGAAAAGGTAATTAGGCTTTATAGAAGGGCTCTCATTAGCAAGCTTCTAGGGGATGCCAAGATCCATGCTTAGAGATTGCCAGGCTTGCCTTCAAATCTCAGCTGTATATTACTCCTTTATGTGTTTTGTTTGTTTGTGTTGTTTGTTTTTGAGACAGAGTCTCGCTGTGTAACCCAGGCTGGAGTGTAGTGGTGTGATCTCAGCTCACTGCAAACTCTGCCTCCTGGGTTCAAGCGAATCTCAGTCTCCTGAGTAGCTGGGACTACAGGCGTGCACCACCATGCCTGGCTAATTTTTGTAGAGACGGGGTTTTGCTATGCTGGCCAGGCTGGTCTTGAACTCCTGACCTCAAGTGATCTGCCCGCCTTGGCCTCCCAAAGTGTTGGGATTAGTGGCGTGAGCCACTGCCCCGGCCTATTACTCCTTTAGAGTGATTTAGAGCCATGTTTACTTATGGTAACTTGACAGTAATGGGAATAACCACTGATGAAACGTAAAGCCTTTGTCTAATTGTTTACCTAGTTCTTCCTTGTGGTTCATGAAATTTTTCATCTCTGTACAGTTTGAAAATTAAGATGATAATATTTAGAGATATTTTATTCCTTTGTGAAAAGAAAAAAAGGCTTTCATTAACAGAAATCAGTGGCAATAACTTAATAAATACAATCAGCTGGTGTTCCTGCAGTATTTAAAAGAAAACAGAAAGTTTACTAGATTTCAGCCAGTTTTCAGACTATTTAATGTCTACTCTTACTATAATAGAAAATATATAATTTGATCTTGTTCTCATTTTTCAAAGACCTTTACTCTAATAAATGATTTTAGTAGTTGAAAATGAAGTTTAATGATATTTTATGCCTCTACTTTTAAAAACAAAGTCTAACAGATTTTTCTCATGTTAAATCACAGAAAAAGCCACCTGACATTTTAACTTGTTTTTGATTTGACAGTGAAATCTTGTAAATCTGCCACAGTTCTAAACCAATAAAGATCAAGGTATAAGGGAAAAATGTAGAATGTTTATGTGTTTATTTTTTCCACCTTGTTCTAAGCACAGCAATGAGCGTTCGTAAAAGCCTTACTTTATTTGTCCACCCTTTTCATTGTTTTTTAGAAGCCCAACACTTTAACACATACAATGTGGCCTTTTCATGAAATCAATTCCCTGCACAGTGATATATGGCAGAGCATTGAATTCTGCCAAATATCTGGCTGAGTGTTTGGTGTTGTATGGTCTCCATGAGATTTTGTCTCTGTAATACTTGGTTAATCTCCTTGGATATACTTGTGTGAATCAAACTATGTTAAGGGAAATAGGACAACTAAAATATTTGCACATGCAACTTATTGGTCCCACTTTTTATTCTTTTGCAGAGAATGGGATAGAGAGCTGGCTTCAAAGAAAAATCCTAAACTCATTAATGCCCTTCGGCGATGTTTTTTCTGGAGATTTATGTTCTATGGAATCTTTTTATATTTAGGGGTAAGGATCTCATTTGTACATTCATTATGTATCACATAACTATATTCATTTTTGTGATTATTAAAAGACTACGAAATCTGGTGAATAGGTGTAAAAATATAAAGGATGAATCCAACTCCAAACACTAAGAAACCACCTAAAACTCTAGTAAGGATAAGTAAAAATCCTTTGGAACTAAAATGTCCTGGAACACGGGTGGCAATTTACAATCTCAATGGGCTCAGAAAAATAAATTGCTTGCTTAAAAAATTATTTTCTGTTATGTTTCCAAATCACATTATCTTACTAGTACATGAGATTACTGGTGCCTTTATTTTGCTGTATTCAACAGGAGAATGTCAGGAGACAATGCCAGCAGAATTAGGTCAAATGCAGCTAATTACATATATGAATGTTTGTAATATTTTGAAATCATATCTTCATGGTGAATTGTTTCAAAGAAAAACACTAAAAATTTAAAGTATAGCAGCTTTAAATGCTAAATAAATAATACTAAAAATTTAAAGTTCTCTTGCAATATATTTTCTTAATATCTTACATCTCATCAGTGTGAAAAGTTTCACACCTGAAAATCCAGGCTTTGTGGTGTTTAAGTGCCTTGTATGTTCCCCAGTTGCTGTCCAATGTGACTCTGATTTATTATTTTCTACATCATGAAAGCATTATTTGAATCCTTGGTTGTAACCTATAAAAGGAGACAGATTCAAGACTTGTTTAATCTTCTTGTTAAAGCTGTGCACAATATTTGCTTTGGGGCGCTTACTTATCATATGGATTGACTTGTGTTTATATTGGTCTTTATGCCTCAGGGAGTTAAACAGTGTCTCCCAAAGAAATGCCATTTGTGTTACATTGCTTAAAAAATTTCAGTTCATACACCCCCATGAAAAATACATTTAAAACTTATCTTAACAAAGATGACTACACTTAGGTCCAGAATGTTCTCTAATGCTTTTGATAATTTCCTAGAAGAAATTTTTCTGACTTTTGAAATAATAGATCCATAATATATATTCTTATGGAAATCTGAAACCATTTGGGCATTTGGGGGTAAAAAGTATTTTATTAGTAAATTTAAATGAGGTAGCTGGATAATTAAATGACTTTTAAGTTACCTTTGAGATGATTTTTCTCAATCAGAGCACCACCCAGAGCTTTGAGAAACAATTTTATTCACAGCTTCTGATTCTATTTGATGTAATTTTTAGAAAATAAGTTTTGCTGGTTGCTTTGAATCAGGGTATGGAGTACAGTTCACTCTGATCCTATCATATAAATCATGTAAGTATATAACATTTTCAATAAGTGATTGTTGGATTGAAGTGAATGATATTTCAGGTAATTGTTATGTCATGGCCAAGATTTCAGTGAAACTCAAAATTTCTCCTCGTTGTGTTCTCCATTGCATGCTGCTTCTATTGATTAACCTAAGCACTACTGAGTAGAAGCTGGAAGAGGGGTCTAATTAGAAGGCCCCTTTCTATGCTCTGCTTGGCTTGTAAAATAATTTATTTCTCTAGATCCCACCAACTTAGTAGTTTCATGTATGCAAAAACACCCACCTAAATGTCAAAGTTTGTATGATACATGGACATATCTATAGAATTTTTTTTGGTCTGGTGCATGCCAAAAAATAAACATGATATAGAAGAATTTAATATTTATTGAGTACCTAATCTGTTCCAGTTCAATATGAAAGTCTTTATGCAGATTATTTTACTTAATTTTCCTAGTAACTCCATGGAGCGAAAATTATCTCTAATTTATATAATAGGAAGTTGAGCGTGAGGCAAATTAAGTAACTTTCCCAAAGTTACACATATGGTAAATTTGAGAGATATCCCAGTCTCTTTAGCTCCAAAGCCTTTGACCCTTTCACCATACCAGATTATGATTGCTATTAATATATAATTATAATTATAATGATTGTATTTAGGTACTCAACAGAATGGTGACTCTAGTAACCAGCCTTGGTTCTGCTGAGCTTCTCTGCGTCTTCTCAGGAGACACAGGCTACAGAGCTTGAAGGCTGAGGATTCTTCCAGGGTCACTTCAGGGGCAAATCTGAAACTTTCTTCAGATCAACGAGATCTTCTCACTTACTTACACCTGGGGGAGGAACTGTATGAAATCCACCCAAGAACCAGTCATGCTAAGAGCCAAACCTATAGACAAAAAAAGGGATAGGAGAATGGAGTATGTATGGAGAAAGACTAAATTGTTCTTAAACTTCTCAAGCTTAAAAATATCCCAGCGAAAGAGATCGTAAAAGCCCTTCATGGCGTATTAATTATCCATGCATGGGGGTGAGTGGAAAGGTACTCCTGAGCCCGAGGCTACAGCTTTGGAACTAGCAGCACCTTTGAAGGGGAAAGCGTGTTTCCACCATCTCAACTCCTACTGATAACCAATGGAATATTGGTGAATAAAGGATCCTGGGGGAAGAAGCAGCTGAAATGTGTATGGTGAGAAGGCAGAGAGAATATTTATATTGGGAATGGCACAAGTGTGATGAGGCTGCAGGTTTTTCACCCTTGTCATAGAGAAAAAACCATGCTGACACCATGCAGTTTTAAATAGTGAGAAATTTGCAAATTGTTAGATCTTAAATAATTTAGATAACCATAGTGGCCATTTAGATTATTGCAGTTTTTTCAGGATATCTGATCTCTTGATTTCATTCTTTTTGTCTCTTATAAGAATAAAAGAGGGGGAGAAAATTTAGCCATTATAGTATTTCTCTACATTTTCTCTGTCCTTTTACATAACTTACACCAGTGCATTCCTATTTATAGTATTCTTTATGGGTATTTCTTCTTTTCTTTCACTGAGCAAGGATAAATGAGCCAGGGATTCTTGAAACTACTGTAACACTTCTCTTAGAAACAGATGGTCATACTTTCAGAATCTCTACACATTCTTAGTCCCTCTAAACAATGATAGTTGTGGCATAAAAATATTTGGTTGGTTTCAGGACTGATAGAGAAAAGTACTATAAAATTTGCTGTTAACTGTGAAAGGTTAAAAAAAAGGAGGTGCCATCATGAGGGAGCTAATCTTTCTGAAGTACTGCTGTAGTTTTAAATATTATTAGCTATGACTTCTCACCATTAACTATGCACTTGTTTTTCCTTCATCTGACTCAGCAGCCAGATAGATGCAACATTGTCTTTAACATTTAAGACTCCTAGCAAGTCCGGGCACGGGGGCTCACACCTGTAATCCCAGCACTTTGGGAGGCCGAGGTGGGCAAATCACAAGGTCAGGAGTTTGAGACCAGCCTGGCCAATATGGTGAAACCCTGTCTCTACTAAAAGTACAAAAATCAGCCAGGTCTGGTGGCGTGGTGGCGGGCACCTGTGGTCCCAGCTACTTGGGAGTCTGAGGCGGGAGAATAGCTTGAACCCGGGAGGCAGAGGTTACAGTGAGCCGAGATCGCACCACTGCACTCCAGCCTGGGTGACAGAGCGAGACTCCGTCTCAAAAAAAAAAAAAAAAAAAAAAAAAGACTCCTAGCATGGAAGAGAAACTGGCTGTTGAAAACCTGAATGTGAGAGTCAGTCAAGGATAGTTTGAGGGAAGCCAAGTAGAGGAAGCTCTCACAAGCAGATTGGTGAGAGAATATGATTATACAGTGCATTTATTATGATAAGAAATTCACAAGCGTTCATTCAAAATACTCTTGATTCCTAGGCAGCTCTGGGCATATTTCTACCAACAAATTGAGGCATATGTCAGTGCAGCCTAGGTCAGACTACCTTTTTTCATTAAACCTCACAAAATTAAAGGACATACAGGAGAAGTCCTGGTACTCATGTTGCAGACTACAGTCTGTATGGCAAAGGAGGATCTCTGTCCCTTATGTTTGGATGAAAACATTGGGTAGGCATTTGAATACAAGCCTACTGCTAATATGGGGCTAAGGTCTTTGGCCCCCTAAAGGTTTGCTGAAAAATTACTGACAGAAGGCAGATTGATAAGAGGAAAGGCACGTAAATGTATTTGACATGTATACATGGGAGCCTTCAGGATGAAGACCTACCCTCTCAGTGCAGTATGGAAGCTTGTATACCATCTTGAGGTTACAGAAAGAATGGGGGTTTGGATCTTTGTAAAACAGGTTTCAGTGGCAAGACAGGTTATGAGAGGGAGAAAGGAAGAGGCTTGGGTAGCAAAGGGGGTCTTGTTTTGTAGGTAAATCCTTGGCAGCCCACAGAGAAAATAGATGGTGAATGTTTCTTTTCAGACCTTGGCAGGTGTCAGATTCTCAGTTAATCTCTCCTAGATTTGAAAAAAAAAAAAAAAAAGGTCTAGAAAGGGAGAGCCTGGCTGCACTAACGCATTTTCTACAGATGCAAATTTCTCCCACAAAATACAGCTTTGCAGGTCCACTTCTATCTGCTGGGCCTGTGGCAACCATTTCAAAATATGTGAATGAAATATATGTGGGGGTAAACTATTTTTATTTACTTCCCTAAAGAAGGGATGGTGTTCTCTCGGGAATTCTGTGCATAGAGAGCCTGTGGCTTAGGCACTTTGATTTATGTATATCTCTTCCTGTGATTGGCTATCTAGGGACTGCTATCTCCAGCAAATCTTCTAAATGTCTGCCATGTAGAATTCCTTTCTCATCTTTCTGTCTCACCCCCTTATCTAGCTGCTTCTCTAACCCTAGAGTGACACTGCACTCCCCACAACCTCCTATGTCCTGAATATTTTACCCCATCCTAAACTCCATCTCTAACACAGCTGCACTTTCTTGTGCTGCCTACTGCATTGTACATCTTCCCCTTAGTTCCCATGATGCAACTCTGCCCTACCCCAGAAAATGTAATTTAATTGGTCTGGGATAAAACCTGGGATACTATCATTCTTGAAATGTTCCCCAAGCGATTCTAATTATATAGCCAAGGTTGAGAACTACTTGTAGACAGGCATCAGCATGATCACTTAATGATTTGACTTTTGCTAGATCTAAGGTGAGGAAATTGGAGAGTGGTATCCATAGGAAGAGCTGTTTAGTTTAATTTTTTTTTTATTTCTTCTTCTAAAAAAAAATCCAACAATGAGATACATGTGCAGAACATGCAGGTTTGTTACATAGGTATAATGTGCCATGGTAGTTTGTTGCACCTATTGACCCGTCCTCTAAGTTCCCTCCCCTACTCCTTACTTCCCAACAGGCCCTGGTGTATGTTGTGCCCCTCTCTGGGTCCACCTGTTCTCAATATTCAACTCCCTTTTATGAGTGAGAACACATGGTGTTTGATTTTCTGTTCCTGTGTTAATTTGCTGAGGATGATAGTTTCCAGATTCATCCATGTCCCTGCAAAGGACATGATCTCATTCCTTTTTATGGCTGCATAGTATTCCATGATGTATATGTACCACATTTTCTTTATCCAGTCTGTCATTGATGGGCATTTGGGTTGGTTCCATGTCTTTGCTATTGTAAATAGTTCTGCAGTAAACATATATATGCATGTGTCTTTATAGTAGAATGATTTATATTACTTTGGGTATATACCCAGTAATGAGATTGCTGGGTCAAATGGCATTTCTGGTTCTAGATACTTGAGGAATCGCCACACTGTCTTCCACAGTGGTTGAACTAATTTACACTCCCACTAACAGTGTAAAAGCGTTCCTATTTCTCCACAGCCTCACCAGCATCTATTGTTTCCTAACATTTTAATAACTGCCATTCTGACTGGCATGAGATGGTATCTCATTGTGGTTTTGATTTGCATTTATCTGCTGATCAGTGATGCTGAGATTTTTAAAATATGTTTGTTGGCCATGTAAATGTCTTTTGTGAAGTGTCTGTTCATATCCTTTGCCCACCTTAATAGGGTTTTTTTTTTCTTGTGAATTTGTCTAAGTGCCTTGTAAATTCTGGAAATTAGACCTTTGTCAGATGGATAGATTGCAAAATTTTTCTCCCATTCTGTAGGTTGCCTGTTCACTCTGATGATAGGTTCTTTTGCTGTGCAGAAGCTCTTTAGTTTAATTAGATCCCATTTGCCAATTTTGGCTTTTTTTGCAATTGCTTTTGGCATTTTCCTCGTGAAGTCTTTGCCCGTGCCTATGTCCTGAATGGTATTGCATAGGTTTTCTTCTAGGGTTTTTATAGTTTTGGGTTTTACGTTTAAGTCTTTAATACATCTTGAGTTAATTTTTGTATAAGGTATAAGGAAGGGGTCCAGTTTCAGTTTTATGCGTAATGGCTAGGCAGTTTTCCCACCACCATTTACTGAATAGGAGATCTTTTCCTCATTGCTTGTTTTTGTCAGATTTGTCGAAGATCAGATGGTTGTAGATGTGTGGTGTTATTTCTGAGGTCTCTGTTCTGCACCATTGGTCTATATGTCTGTTATCGTACCAGTCCCATGCTGTTTTGGTTACCGTAGCCTTGTAGTATATTTTGAAGTCTGGTAGCGTGATGCCTCCAGCTTTGTTCTTTTTGCTTAGGATTGTCTTGGCTATATGGAGTCTTCTTTGATTCCATATGAAATTTAAAATAATTTTTTTTTATTCTGTGAAGAATGTCAGTGGTAGTTTGATGGGAATAGCACTGAAATTATAAATTACTTTGGGCAGTATAGCCATGTTCACAATATTGATTCTTTCTATCCTTGAGGACGGCACTTTTTCATTTGTTTGTGTTCTCTCTTATTTCCTTGAGCAGTGGTTTGTAGTTCTCCTTAAAGAGGTCCTTCACATCCTTTGTTAGCTGTGTTCCTAGGTATTTTGTTCTCTTTGTAGTGATTGTGAATGGGAGTTCATTCTTGATTTGCCTCTCTGCTGCCTGTTGTTGGTGTAAACAAAATTCATTTCTTGTTCTTATTTGTGAAATTTTGGAACCAAATCTATTTTCAAATTAGAAATTGCTTGTGATAATGGTTTTGCAACTTAGACTGGATATGAGACGATGAGATATTAGTTCTTTCATTCCTTTGTAGGAATATGGTGCATCTTGCATTCTTTTAGCTAACTAGTATCCTTTAATGACTAATGAATATGACATGGTGAAACAAAGTAAAATATATATGATGCACTAAGTATGCATTGTTTCCAAAGGTTCAGCATTTTTTTTTTGTTAACTCTGCTGGGATCTGCTTTATGCACTGATAACATAAACTTATTTTATGATCTTAAGCAAATAAAAACACTTGTCTGGACCTCAGTTTCCTTAACTGTACAATTGAGGGAAACTGTATAGTATAGCTATAGTACAGTATACCATCTTTACTGTCACTTCCATCTTTTAAATTATGTGTATATAAGATGGGGCCTAGATAAATGGTATTTATCTTAAATTACAGTGATATTAGCTTATAACTTAATTTGCTAGGTCATGTTGAACTGATAACAATGTGTGAACTGATGAGCAACTGAGAAGTAACCAGGTTGTGTTATAACAGTTTGTTTTTGATTTAGGGTTATCAGTGAGGGTGGCGGTGGGGAGGGGACTTTGGAGTCTAACTGTCTAGTTCAAATATTAGTTTTTGTTTATTTTTAGTTTTAATTTTTGTGGGTACATAGTAGGTGTATATATTTATGGGGTACGTGTGATGTTTTCATATAGGCATGCAATGTGAAATAAGCACATCATGGAGAATGGGGTATCCATCCCCTCAAACAGTTATCTTTTGAGTTACCAACAATCCAATGACACTCTTTAAGTTATCAAATCACAGTTTTGCCAGCTACTAGCCATGTGATTTTGGGTAGGTTACTTAAATTCTCTTCATCTCAATTTCATTATTGTAAAGTGGAGATAATGATAGCACATTTTTTCTTTTTCTTTTTTCTTTTATTTTTTATTATTATACTTTAAGTTCTGGGATACATGTGCAGAATGTGCAGGTTTGTTACATAGGTATCAACAACTCTATAAAACATGTTCTATCCAGCAAAAGAAACTATCATCAGAGTGAACAGGCAACTTACAGAATGGGAGAAAATGTTTGCAATCTAGATGGCGATTGCAATGGTGGTTTGCTGCACCCATCAGCCCATCATCTACATTAGGTATTTCTCCTAATGCTATCCCTCCCCTTGCTCCCCACCCCCTCACAGGCCCCTGTGTGTGATGTTCCCCTCCCTGTGTCCATGCGTTCTCATTGTTCAACTCCCACTTATGAGTGAGAACATGTGGTGTTTGGTTTTCTGTTCTTGTGTTAGTTTGCTGAGAATGGTGGTTTCCAGCTTCATCCATGTTCCTGCAAGGACATGAACTCATCCTTTTTTATGGCTGTATAGTATTCCATGGTATATATGTGCCACATTTTCTTTATCCAGTCTATCATTGGTGGACATTTGGGTTGGTTCCAAGTCTTTGCTATTGTGAACGCTGCAGCAATGAACATACATGAGCATATGTCTTTCTAGTCAAATAAGTTATAATCCTTTGGGTATATACCCAGTAATGGGATTGCTGGGTCAAATGGTATTTCTGGTTCTAGATCCTTGAGGAATCGCCACACTGTCTTCCACAATGGTTGAATTAATTTACACTCCCACCAACAGTGTAGAAGCATTCCTATTTCTCCACATCCTCTCCAGCATCTGTTGTTTCCTGACTTTTTAATGATCACCATTCTAACTTGTGTGAGATGGTATCTCATTGTGGTTTTGATTTGCATTTCTCTAATGACTAGTGATGATGAGCTTCTTTTCATATGTTTGTTAGCTGCATAAATGTCTTCTTTTGAGAAGTGTCTGTTCATATCCTTTGCCCACTTTTTGATGGGGTTGTTTGTTTTTTTCCTGTAAATTTGTTTAAGTTCCTTGTAGATTTTGGATATTAGCCCTTTGTCAGGTGGATAGATTGCAAACATTTTCTCCCATTCTGTAAGTTGCCTGTTCGCTCTGATGATAGTTTCTTTTGCTGGATAGAACATGTTTTATGGAGTTGTTGTGAGAATTAAATGCATTAAGCACATAGAATAGATTCTGGTACATAGCAAGTGCTCTCTCTATATATGGAACTCTATATATAGTTGGTGCAAAAGTAATTGTGGTTTTCACCATTGAAAGTAATGGCAAAGACCATCATTACCTTTGCATCAATTTAAATATATGGAAGGAATATATATATAAAACCTATATATATATGTCACATATATGTCTCTAACCTATTATTATAATATATAATATAACATATATTATAATTATAATTGTATATAACATATGTTATATAATAATATAGTAATATTTATTCTAAATAAATATATAATACTATAAATAATATAATAATTTTTATATATGATTATAATATAATATATAATAGGCTATATTATATATTATTAATATATACATATGTGTATATATATGCCCTTCATAGACTTAAATATATAGCAGCAATAATAGGTTAGAAAATAGCAAACATATATATATAAACATATATACATATAGAAAACATATATAAAAACATATATATATATGTGTGTGTTTTCTGCCTTTCATTTTTAGAGACAGAGTCTCATGATGTTGCCCAGGCTGGTCTCAAACTCCTGGGCTCAAGTGATCATACTGCTTTGGACTCCCGAAGTGCTGGGATTTCAGACGTGAGACACTGCACTCAGTCCAGTCCTTATATTTTTAAATAGACTCTCTACCTAAGTGCACAAATACTCATTATTTACATTTAGTTATTTCTGTATATATGCTATAAGCAAATCTTGTAGCACCAGTTTGATTTTTATAAGGCACAAGAATATATTTTACTAATGCTTTAAAATGACAGCTAGATTCTAGTATTACTTTAGAAATTAAAATTAATATTTTAACACATCTTTCATTATTGTGTTATCTGAACCAAACCTATTATTGCTGATATTTCAGCAAATCCAGGGGCTTTTTCTTATAAAATATGAAGAATATAGCTTAGATTTCTAGTGAAGATGTTACCAGTAATAATTAATAAAATCAGTAAGCACTAAAAGGAAAATACCAAAACCAAAGCATTTTGAATTAGTCATTGAATCTAAAAGAAAGGTAGATTTTTTTTTGAGATTCTGTTCTAGGTGTGGTATATGTGTATTTTTGCAAAAACTATAAACAATTGTGGCAAAATGAAGGAAATATTTAAAAACAAACCTCTTAATTCTTCAGTGGATTAAGCGTGAATATGTTTTTATTTTCTATGATGAATATGGAAAAATTCATTTCCTTAGCAATTTGTATGAACCCAAAAACTATTGTCAGACTCTGCTGTATCAAAATAGACAAAAAATTGACACTTTTACCCTGCCAAAAGCAAAATCTTGAACTTTTGCTTTAGTATAAAAGCCAGCATTCATTGTATCCTATGATAGGTTCTGAGTGTAGGTGTATTTGCTTTCTTCCATTTTTTGTATGCATGTTTTCTTTTTATTTATTATTGTAAGTTATATGAAATTTTTATCCAAATTTTTGTTTTCTTCTGATTAATAATCAGAATAATCAGATAATTACTGGTAAATTTGATGTTAATCCTTCCAGCTTTTTCCCATGGGAATTTATACTTAATAAAGGGGAGAGGTCATCATTACATAATGTGCTATTAATCTGCTTCTCCCTTTAATGTGTTGTGAATGCCTTTCCATGTCATTAGATGTTTTTCTACCTAGTTACTTTCATGAATCATATGGCTGTACCATGATTTATTTAATCAGTTCCTCATCATTGAGTATGTAAATTGCCTCCGTTTTTTTACTACTATAAAAGGTCCTTCAGTACACACCCCTTTAAAAGCTGACTCTTAGAAGGTGTTCTTGACTCTCTACCTAAGTGTAAAAATACAAATAAATTGCTTTCCAGAAAAGGTGCACTACTATTTTACTTTCCTGATACTAAACTATGAAAATTCAGTCCTAACAATAGATATTTAAATAAAGTTTTAAAAATGCCAAGTGAAAAAGAGCATATTATTATTTTCATTTGCATTACTTTTGGTTCCTGGTGAGTTTAATCTGTTTTTGTATATTAATTATGCATTTATATTTCTTTTTGTGTGTGTGAATTGCCTTTCATGTTCTTTGTGTGTTTTTATTTTGGTGTATTTGTCTCTTTCTTGATACATGAGAGAATATTTTCCCTAGCCTGTCAATTGCCTTGTAATTTTGTTTCTAGTGAGTTTTTTTTTTTTTTTACAATTAAAAGCTTTAATTTTTGAAAAATTTTCTGGCAAATCTATATATCTTTTTCTTTGTTTTCTGCTTTGACATTATTCTTTTATAAAGGCCCATGCCACCCAAATATTATGTAAGCATGCATCTATGTTTTTATTACTTCATCTTTTACATTTAAATATCTACTCTATTTAGAATTCATTGTGATGCATGTATGAGGTAGAAATCTAATTTCAAAAAGATGAGTATCCAGTTTGTCCATCATTTATTGCATGATCTCTTTCTCCACTGAATTAAAATGCCGTATTTTATAATATATTAAAGTATTACATGTGCTTGGACATGTTCCTGGACTTTTGAGATAAATCAGTCTATTTCTTTGTCATGTCACATATTATTATGGCTTTATGATTTAATATCCAGTAATGTAAACCCTCTGACATATTATTCTTATTCCTCAAATGTTTTTGATGAATTTTCTTCCAAATGAAATTTATAATCATTTTATTCATTGATTCAACAAATATTTGTTGAATGGATATTCTGTGCTTGGTATTGTGCATGGTATTAGGATTGTTGCAAAAATTGAGACTGACAGTCCCTACTCTTACGGTGCTAAAAATTCACTTCCAAAAAAATCTTTAAATGTTGATGAAGATTGCATTAATCTTATAAAATAACTTGGAGGGGAATGTAATCTTTGCAACATTAAGTTCTTCATTTTAGAAAGTTTTAAGACTCTCCATTTATTTGAGACTTTTAAAATATGTCCCAATAATGTTTTGTGAGATGTATATTTTAAGATATATATCTTATTGCTATTACAGTGTATCTTTTGTTATATTGTTACTATGAATGGGATACTCATTTAATTAGATGTCATTTTTGGTATATAGAAATCTATTTTCTTAGCATAGTCATTTTTTAAACCTCGATCTATTAAATTCTTGATTCATTTACATTTGTTACACAATCATATTCTATGCTGATAATACTTCTTGCTTCTTCTTTCCAATATTTGCATCTCAATCATTTTTCTTGTTGAGTTGTATTAGCTAGAAGTTCTAGAAAAATGTTAAATGGTAGTAATAGCTAGTATTCTGTTTTTTCCTGACTCTAAATGTAATGCATCTAGACTTTTATAATTATGGCATTGATTGTTATTTTGAGGAAGAAGTCCTTTTTCAGGTTAATAATGTATCTTTATATTCAAGTTTATTAAGAACATTTATTGGAAACATTTTGAAATTTTATCAGATTCCTTTTCAGTTGTTACTGAGATAATCATAGGTTCTTCTGTATTCTTTTAATTAATTTCTCAAAATTAAACTGTCCTAGTATTCTTGGAATAACGACATATAAAGTACTGTATATTTAAAACAAGTTAAAATGATAATGGTGATTTTATTAAGTGACCTCACACAACAGAAAACAGTGTAGCCTTAGAAGTTTTCCTAGTGACCATTCTACTTAGAAACAACCCTGGTTTGGGATCAGAACTGTAATTTTTAAAGTAAAGTTATCCGGGTTTAATTCATTTAGTGTAATTACAAGCATGAGTTCAAGTTTCTATTTTTTTCACCTGAACTTTCCTTCATGGTTGAATATCTAGAAAAAGCAGACTTTCCTATCTCTAGACTAAACATTTGATCCCATCTTAGGTATGCATTACAATTTTTTAACCATAAATTGTTAAAGAATTTAGACTCATCTACAATAACTTTGAAGCTCTGGTCTTGAAGAACATGTGAGAAATGAGATATAACTCCTAGAAGATATAGGAGACATTTTTAGTCTTCCAAATTTTCCCTGGGAGGCTGATCTAAATTGAGTCACAAAATTATTCCCACCAGGAATGCAATCACTTGAGCTGTTTTCTAATCTGAGCCCCTCTACCCAGATGATCTTCTGAACTCATACTGTTCAGACTTTCATCCTTCTGAGTAGAAACCAGCCATAGTCATGGCAGGATGAGGGCTAGGACAATTACCCAAGGAATTCTTGGCCTCTGCCATGGGACTCTGCAGACTCAGATCATATAATCAGAGATGTTAGCACTGGAGGGGACATCACAATTAGCTTTCTCCACCTCTTAGTTTATCAGTGAGGAAAACTGTCCAGAGCACGGAAGGGACTAAAATAACACAGCCAATGTGGGTAATGTGCTGGATAAGAATTTGGAATTCACGATTTTGAATTCAGTGTTTATTTCACCATCACGCTGGCTTACACATTGGTATCAGGCTTCTTCTATTATTGAAGTGAGCCATTAAGTGAATTCCATCTTGATTTGTGTCTGATACAGAGTAATACACTATTTTATTAAATATCCAAATAATTATACATTCCTCCTTCTTACATGCAAGCCTATGTTTGCTTGTAGTATTTCATGTGGTAGCAAATCAGGACATTTCTTGTGTCTCTGAAAATACTCTGAGTAACGGAGTGCAGTCAGCTTTCTTGTACCAAGAATATAGGGACTATGTTTCTCCCAGTCATTCTGGGGATAATTTTTGTGAAGGATTGCACTTCATAGATTAAGCTAGGTATCAGTTACCAGTGTTTTTTTTTTATTTTTTATTTTTTTTAATTTTTTTTATTATACTTTAAGTTTTAGGGTACATGTGCACATTGTGCAGGTTAGTTACATATGTATACATGTGCCATGCTGGTGCGCTGCACCCACTAACTCGTCATCTAGCATTAGGTATATCTCCCAATGCTATCCCTCCCCACTCCCCCCACCCCACAACAGTCCCCAGAGTGTGATATTCCCCTTCCTGTGTCCATGTGATCTCATTGTTCAATTCCCACCTATGAGTGAGAATATGCGGTGTTTGGTTTTTTGTTCTTGCGATAGTTTACTGAGAATGATGGTTTCCAATTTCATCCATGTCCCTACAAAAGACATGAACTCATCATTTTTTATGGCTGCATAGTATTCCATGGTGCATATGTGCCACATTTTCTTAATCCAGTCTATCATTGTTGGACATTTGGGTTGGTTCCAAGTCTTTGCTATTGTGAATAATGCCGCAATAAACATACGTGTGCATGTGTCTTTATAGCAGCATGATTTATAGTCCTTTGGGTATATACCCAGTAATGGGATGGCTGGGTCAAATGGTATTTCTAGTTCTAGATCCCTGAGGAATCGCCACACTGACTTCCACAATGGTTGAACCAGTTTACAGTCCCACCAACAGTGTAACAGTGTTCCTATTTCTCCACATCCTCTCCAGCACCTGTTGTTTCCTGACTTTTTAATGATTGCCATTCTAACTGGTGTGAGATGGTATCTCATAGTGGTTTTGATTTGCATTTCTCTGATGGCCAGTGATGATGAGCATTTTTTCATGTCAACTTACAAGGGATGTGAAAGACCTCTTCAAGGAGAACTACAAACCACTGCTCAAGGAAATAAAAGAGGATACAAACAAATGGAAGAACATTCCATGCTCATGGGTAGGAAGAATCAATATCGTGAAAATGGCCATACTGCCCAAGGTCATTTACAGATTCAATGCCATCCCCATCAAGCTACCAATGACTTTCTTCACAGAATTGTTTTTTCCAAATAAAAAAAAAATCAGGTGATATCTGTAAATGGTTCCATTGTAAATATTAAAGAACATGATGCTTAAAACAGATTAGGGAAAACTATAGAAGGGGTGGGGTTTCGGAGTGCTAATTTTGTCCTTGAATGGTAACAGCTCCATGTGGTGGTGAGGTTTATGTTGGTTTGCTGTTTGCAGATGATCTTATTATTAGAATTTTTCATACCGAAAATAAACTGCATTTTAGTTTGTAAACATGCCCTTCCAGAGTAATGCTACCAATTCTTTGTGAAATAGCTACTGTTGTTCAAAGGATGACTATGTCCTCTTTGGTTGAGGAAAGATGACAACAAACTCAGTAATGACATGTAAAATAGGTATTACAAACCAGGTATGGTGGCATGAGCCTGTAATCCCAGCTACTTGAGAGGCTAAAGCAGGAGGATCTGTTGATCTATGGATTTGAGGCTGTAGTGTGTTGTGATGGTACCTATGAATAGCCCTTGCACTCCAGCCCGAGCAACAAAGCAAGACTGTCTCTGAATTTTTGTTTTGTTTTGTTTTTTGGTTTTTTTTTTTTTGAGACGGAGTCTTGCTCTGTCGCCCAGGCTGAAGTGCAGTGGCGCGATCTCCACTCACTGCAAGCTCCGCCTCCTGGGTTCACGCCATTCTCCTGCCTCAGCCTCCCGAGTAGCTAGGACTACAGGCACCCGCCTCCACGCCGGCTAAATTTTTTGTATTTTTAGTAGAGACGGGGTTTCACCGTGTTAGCCAGGATGGTCTCGATCTCCTGACCTCGTGATCCGCCTGCCTCGGCCTCCCAAAGTGCTGGGATTACAGGCGTGAGCCACCGCGCCCGGCCCCTGTCTCTGAATTTTTAAAAAAGGCATTCCACTCAAATTAATACACATTTTAATTGTGTTTTGTTGTAAATTACAACTGAATAAAAATTCAACAAGTAAGTCTATTGTGGTAGGGAAAAGTCTATTGTGATCTGGAAAATATAATGGAGAAATCCAGTGGAAGAGATTTTATTTCACATTACTCAAAGGAAAAAAATCTTATACAAGTCTTTACACTTCTAACTTGAAAAATTCTGTGCTCAAATTTAGCTTGGTTGCTAAAATATTTCTCTTTTTTTCTCAGAAGCTTCTTTTTAGCATCCTATAGACACAAGTTACTTTTTAAAATATTTGCATACTTGCTTTGCAATGTATTGTTTATCAGTAGTTCTATATTCTTTGAGATAGTCTATCCAGTCTTTGTGTATTTATCGTATGTCTGTATAGATATATATTAGCAGATAAATGAGTTCTGAAAGGGGAGAAATGTGTTTATGCTAATCATGATATAAAGAATTGACTTTATAAGCAGTGTTCACAGGTCATACCTTTCCCGTTATTGTCTTACAGTGAACAAGAAATGATGCTTTATCTGGTATGCATGGTAAATAATGCCCCTTGCTCTCTGCTTCATGACCACATGTGATACTTCTAACATAGATAGCACATGTAAATCCAGTGGCGTTGACTGCAACTCAAGAGAGCATTTTGGCCAAGTGCAAACCCACTAGTCATGAAAAAAAAAAAAAACCAAATCAAAGTAAATTGATGGTATTGACATTTGTCTATGAAAAACAACATAATATAGAACAATTCTGGGGTAAAATATTGATCTAAAATAATTTTAAGGATTAAATGTTGCCATTGTAAGCATACCATGAGCAATTATGTTTGTAATGCAGATATATTTATAATTTTAAATCCAAGATTTACCTTAATTGTACATTTTCCTAATTTAAAAAAGTTATTTTGAAAAAAAAATCCTCGAATCTAGAGAAAGGTTGGCAAATACATATGGAACTTTGTAAAAAACATCCAGGGCAGCACTTTCACTGACTGCAGTAGCTTAGGAGTGAAAAACAACGCAACTGCTCCAATGCATGGCAATGGGCAAATATCCCGATTTATTCACAGGGTGGCTGGCATGTTAGGCAGCGCTTAGAATAAATGAGTTGGTTATACAAGTATCGATAGGGATACATGTGAAAAACACAGTGTTAAGTTTTTAAAAAGTTGTAAAAAGCACAGTAGGATGTTATTTATATAAAGTTTAAAAGCCTCAAAAACCATTCTTCTTTGATATATATTCTAAAGATGAACTTATATGTAATAGAAGTACAAAACATACATAAAATAATATACACTATGCAGTCATTTGTGTACTTACTTTTCAAAAATATTTCAGTAGATATAGCAAACAGTTAACATGTAATATTTGGGTAGGAGGTTGGCAATTTTCTTTTTAGCACCTGCCTGTCTGCTGTCATTCAAACTCACATTTAAAATGTGGCTATGTGAGATGAGAGAACTATAATATTCCAGGTTTGTGATTAGTTTGGAAACTTTTTAAAAGTTTGAATGTTTTCTTGCATTCAGAGCCTTGGTTGACATAGTTAATTCAAAATAAAACATTGTATATAAAGCACAGAATGAGCAGCTACACAAAGCTACTCAATCAATGACAGCTCTATATGGGTTAGGGTTTCTTGTGGGGATGACATTGATGTAGAAAGCATGGTCATCTATTGAGAATGATGGCGCTGGAGGTATTGGATACTTGAGGTTTAGAAAATACATTGTAGAAAATGGACAAAAACCCCTCAAATTAAGGGATGAGGCAGAATAATGCTTGGCAATACCAGGGGTAGGCTGCAGTCTTTCTTGGAAATATATATTTTAAATGGAACCAATTATCATAGCATCATTTCCTTTCAGGGTTACCCTCTGATCCCTATTTTACTAAATCATTATAAAACAAAATGAGGAATTATGTGTCCTTCCCTTTTGAAGTCAATTTAACAAGATGGGTAAGAATTAGACCTCCTAAGTTCAAAATCCCTGGATTCAGATCTATTCCTGTATATTCAGGAGAAGTGGTAATAAATTTGATGGACAATTTGGTTTAGTAGTCGATTGAGGACTCTGATGAGGTATATTTGGGAAAACATAACTTCCACTCTCTCTCATTGACTCACGGGCCTTTGAGGAGTCCAGGAGTCATTGGAATCTGGCCTGAGGTTGAGGCTGCTGGCAAAACTCCTTCCCCAAAGTCCATTCCTATTGCTGACTGAGAAGAGACTAGCATTGGAAGTGGCTGATTTTAAATACCACTAGTGCTGGTGTGCTCCTCCCTCCCATTGCCAGCTCTGCTTTATGTAGTTGCCTTGAGAAGCTAAGTTCATTCTGAAAATAATGCCATTGCACAAAACACTTTTGAAAGTTCTAGTTTGAAATTACATCAGGTCACTTGGTCTGTTTGGCCTCAGTTTCTTCATCTGCCATGTGAAAATAATAATGCCTACTCTGTAGCAAAGAAAGTCTCTATAGTAAACAAAAAAAAAGCCTACTCTGATACTGAAAGTTGTTATGAAAAATAAAAAAGGGAAATGCTTTAGAAACTGTTAAGTGCTGTGTAGATGTTACTAATTAACAAACCATTTCAGAAACTATACTTTTTATTTTATGGCCACTATTCACTATTTAACTTAAAATACCTCATATGTAAACTTGCCTCCCACTGACTTTTGCTATAACAAATCCCAAATCTTATTTCAAAGTACCAAGGTAGTGAAAATAGTGCTAAGAGTTTCACATATGGTATGACCCTCTATATAAACTCATTTTAAGTCTCCTCTAAAGATGAAAAGTCTTGTGTTGAAATTCTCAGGGTATTTTATGAGAAATAAATGAAATTTAATTTCTCTGTTTTTCCCCTTTTGCAGGAAGTCACCAAAGCAGTACAGCCTCTCTTACTGGGAAGAATCATAGCTTCCTATGACCCGGACAACAAGGAGGAACGCTCTATCGCGATTTATCTAGGCATAGGCTTATGCCTTCTCTTTATTGTGAGGACACTGCTCCTACACCCAGCCATTTTTGGCCTTCATCACATTGGAATGCAGATGAGAATAGCTATGTTTAGTTTGATTTATAAGAAGGTAATACTTCCTTGCACAGGCCCCATGGCACATATATTCTGTATCGTACATGTTTTAATGTCATAAATTAGGTAGTGAGCTGGTACAAGTAAGGGATAAATGCTGAAATTAATTTAATATGCCTATTAAATAAATGGCAGGAATAATTAATGCTCTTAATTATCCTTGATAATTTAATTGACTTAAACTGATAATTATTGAGTATCTTCTGTAAACTGCCTCTGTTGTAGTTTTTTTTTTTCTCCTAATCATGTTATCATTTTTTTGGAATCCATGGTTTCCTGTTAAGATGACTCACACAGCCTACATAAAAGTAATTGACAAAATATCATCTTATAGTAAAATGCCACATATCTTTATGTTCAGCAAGAAGAGTATAATATATGATTGTTAATGATAACCCAAACAACAAAAGTTTTCACCTTAACTGGTTGTCATAAGTAGTAGTATCCACTGCCTTATTTTGGGTTGGATTTTTATCATCCTATGAGCCCTACAAATTTAAAGTTTTTGGAACAGCACGTGCATTGAACCCATAAGAACCTACTCTGCTTTTCTGCATGTATTGTCCAGACAAGAGACCAAGTTGCCGAGGCATCATTTAGGTGAATTCTAATTAACATTTAGCTACCTTACAACCACAATTCAAGGTTGTTTCAAAGGCATGTGCTTGCATCATCCTGATTCACTACCATGTGTTACTAACTTGGATCTGCAAAGTCATTATAAAAAGCTGTTTTTGATGGACTTATTTGGATATTGCTTTACCCTTCTTCTCTCTTTTCTTTTATCAATGTAAAAACGTTATATGTTAAATACTTGGCTTTTAAGAGCATAGATCTGAAATCTGCCTCTAGCAAATAACCCATAACACTTCTAAGATATACCTGCAAGGTCAATTGTGTTGTAAAACCTTGATAACCATACTTTATTGTTCAAAAAAGCCTTTTATGAAGGCAGAAGTAAAACAAAACAAAACAAAACGGAGTCCACGGTTATCACCTCAGCTACAATCTCATCAGTTCACAAGTACCAGCAAAACATGTGATAAGTCAACAAATGTTTTATTTCAATCTGAACATTTTACATAAGTGAAGACATTGTTAGATATCATTTGGAATGTGGAATCTACACAGTTGGCATATCAGAGAAGGTTGCATTTTTCTTTGTAAAATTTAAGAATTTTGTATTAATAAACTTTTTTACAAAACTATTAATTATTCAGTTATTCATCATATACTTTTATTGACTTTAAAAGTAATTTTATTCAAAAGAGTTAGTATAGGACTACATGAAAAATTCAAGGCCAAGGCTTAATTTCAAATTTCACTGCCTTTGGCTCTATCTTTTAAAACAAAACAAAAAACTCCCGCACAATATAAATGGGTATTTAAGTATAATGTCATTCTCATTGTGAGGAGAAAAAATAATTATTTCTGTCTAGATGCTGGGAAATAAAACAACTAGAAGCATGCCAGTATAATATTGACTGTTGAAAGAAACATTTATGAACCTGAGAAGATAGTAAGCTAGATGAATAGAATATAATTTTCATTACCTTTACTTAATAATGAATGCATAATAACTGAATTACTCAGTCATATTATAATTTTACTTATAATATGTTTGTATTTTGTTTGTTGAAATTATCTAACTTTCCATTTTTCTTTTAGACTTTAAAGCTGTCAAGCCGTGTTCTAGATAAAATAAGTATTGGACAACTTGTTAGTCTCCTTTCCAACAACCTGAACAAATTTGATGAAGTATGTACCTATTGATTTAATCTTTTAGACACTATTGTTATAAATTATACAACTGGAAAGGTTGAGTTTTCCTGGGTCAGATAATAGTAATTAGTGGTTAAGTCTTGCTCAGCTCTAGCTTCCCTATTCTGGAAACTAAGAAAGGTCAATTGTATAGCAGAGCACCATTCTGGGGTCTGATAGAACCACCCAACTCAAAGGCACCTTAGCCTGTTGTTAATAAGATTTTTCAAAACTTAATTCTTATCAGACCGTGCTTCTTTTTAAAACTTTAAATCTGTTATGTACTTTGGCTGGATATGATACCTGAGCAATTCTTGTTCTGGGTTGTCTTATGTGAAAAATAAATTCAAGGTCCTTGGGACAGATAATGTGTTTTATTTATCTTTGCATATCCATTACTTAAAACAGCATTGGACCCACAGCTGGTACAAAATTAATTACTGTTGAATTGAGCAAATATTTATTCTAAATGTCTCTGTCAAATGACAGAGTTGTGGTTGTGTGGATTAAGTCCCTGGAGATAGTTCTTTGTTCTCTCATGTTCTATGCTGTGGTTCTTGCTTTATGCAAAAAGAAGTAAGTTACTTAAAAACTGGACATGATACTTAAGATGTCCAATCTCAATTCCACTGAATAAAAATATGCTTAAAAATACACTGACTTGAAATTTGTTTTTTGGGAAAACCGATTCTATGTGTAGAATGTTTAAGCACATTGCTATGTGCTCCATGTAATGATTACCTAGATTTTAGTGTGCTCAGAACCACGAAGTGTTTGATCATATAAGCTCCTTTTACTTGCTTTCTTTCATATATGATTGTTAGTTTCTAGGGGTGGAAGATACAATGACACCTGTTTTTGCTGTGCTTTTATTTTCCAGGGACTTGCATTGGCACATTTCGTGTGGATCGCTCCTTTGCAAGTGGCACTCCTCATGGGGCTAATCTGGGAGTTGTTACAGGCATCTGCCTTCTGTGGACTTGGTTTCCTGATAGTCCTTGCCCTTTTTCAGGCTGGGCTAGGGAGAATGATGATGAAGTACAGGTAGCAACCTATTTTCATAGCTTGAAAGTTTTAAAAATTATGTTTTCAAAAAGCCCACTTTAGTAAAACCAGGACTGCTCTATGCATAGAACAGTGATCTTCAGTGTCATTAAATTTTTTTTTTTTTTTTTTGAGACAGAGTCTAGATCTGTCACCCAGGCTGGAGTGCAGTGGCACGATCTCGGCTCACTGCACTGCAACTTCTGCCTCCCAGGCTCAAGCAATTCTCCTGCCTCAGCCTCCGGAGTAGCTGGGATTAGAGGCGCATGCCACCACACCCAGCTAATTTTTGTATTTTGGTAGAGACAGGGTTTCACCAGGTTGCCTAGGCTGGTCTCGAATGCCTGACCTCAGGTGATCCGCCCACCTCGGCCTCCCAAAGTACTGATATTACAGGCATGAGCTACCGCGCCCAGCCTAAAAAAGACTTTTTAAGATGGTGTAAATATTACTTTCTGTATCAATGGTACATTTTTTGCTTGTCAGTCTCCAGAATTTCTTTATAAATATGTTGATTCAGTTCATTTTTGTAGATTATAAAACAGGTAAAAAAGGATAAAACATTTATGTGAATTAAAGGGAATACCTAATTTTTGTGTAGAGTTTATTAGCTTTTACTACTCTGGTTTATGGATCATCACACCAGAGCCTTAGTTACTTTGTGTTACAGAATAACTAATATGAGTGAATGAATGACTTACACAAGTCACTGCTTACGATAAAGGGCTTGAGTTTGTCAGCTAGAGTATGACAGAAAGTATCTAAGTTTTGTAGTCAAATAGCACCTTGTTTGCATGCTTACTGGTTATGTGACCTTAGTCAAGCCACTTCACCTCACTGAGTCTTTGCTTTTTTCATCTCTAAAATAGAGATACCCACCGCTTATAGGCTGTCATAAGGGATAGAGATAGCACGTGGAATGAGTCTGTACAGCGTCTGGCACATAGGAGGCATTTACCGAACAGTAGTTATTATTTTTGTTACCATCTATTTGATAATAAAATAAATGCCCATCTGTTTAATAAAAGAAATATGACTTAAAACCTTGAGCAGTTCTTAATAGATAATTTGACTTGTTTTTACTATTAGATTGATTGATTGATTGATTGATTTACAGAGATCAGAGAGCTGGGAAGATCAATGAAAGACTTGTGATTACCTCAGAAATGATTGAAAATATCCAATCTGTTAAGGCATACTGCTGGGAAGAAGCAATGGAAAAAATGATTGAAAACCTAAGACAGTAAGTTGTTCCAATAATTTCAATATTGTTAGTAATTCTGTCCTTAATTTTTTAAAAATATGTTTATCATGGTAGACTTCCACCTCATATTTGATGTTTCTGACAATCAAATGATTGCATTTAAGTTCTGTCAATATTCATGCATTAGTTGCATAAATTCACTTTCATGGGCTGTAGTTTTATGTAGTTGGTCCAGGGTGTTATTTTGTGCTGCAAGTATATTACACTGATACGTTATTAAAGAATTTCCTACATATGTTCACTGCTGCTCAATACATTTATTTCGTTAAAACAATTATCAAGATACTAAAGGCTGATTGGTAACTCACATGGAACTGGGAGAGTATACAATTCTGAACCAAATAAATGATTCTCTATTATTATATCTTAATTTATGTGTTATGGTATATTAAACATGAAAAAAATTGTATTTGGTTAGAATATGTTTGCTCTTCCTTAACTCGGGAATGACATAGGGTAATATTCACAGATTGGGTTCCTATAAATCCTCCACTTGAAGTGAAGTCCGTTCAAGTAATGAAAGCTACCTCCTGAGATAGAATCAGTACTTGGCACCTATCTCTAGTGTTCTTTCACCTCATATAACCTTTCACTGATTAGTAAAGATTATATCCAACAAAGAAAGTACAGCACAGACTGAGATATGATTACTGAGATAAATTTGGGCAAAATATAAACTACAGCATTTCTGTAGCAATGAGACCATTTTTCTTCAGTTGAGCTCCATGTTCTACAAACTCCAATCAAAAAAGGTTCTAGGAGACTCAGTGAAAGTTGATAACACTGTTCAAGGAACAAATAATTTCAGCACGTGGGAATTTCACAGGGAAAAATATACTAAAAAGAGAAGTACCCTTTTGGATGGTGTCAGTATGGGTTATGAGGAATTAAGGCTGCTGAGTCCAGTATACAATGGTAACTGAGCTGCAGGTGTGTGATTGTAACAACAAAAGAAATGCTGAAATATTAAGTCCTTTGCCATGTAAATAGAAAGAGTAAAAGAGTATTTATTTCCCAAACATTATTGCTCACCTGTTTTTGTTATGCCTTTCAAGATAAATCCAGGAAAGGAATTGCATTTTCTTTCCAGAAAACAAGTTCTTGGGGGAATTGTTCAATTGGTAGATGTGGTTTTTCTCATTAACAAGTGAGTGCTCCACCACACTTGCTCTCTGCATTACTCCTCTGCCTGCAAACACATATATAGCAAGGGTGATGACAAGGATATCAGAGGGTCTGGTTTTCTCAAACTCATGATAAACTCATGGCTGGGTCATTCTTGGTGCTGATTTTACTTTGTTTTTTGTTGTTATTGTTCCCTCTTCCTCAAAAGATGAAATCTATCCCCCTTACTTGGAATTTCTCTTTGATATATAGCGAATGTTTGGTTGTAACCTGTATAATATGGCATGAAATTGTCACTCGAAAAGGCTAGAAGTGTTGACATAAATATGGGACAGCAAGAGTTGCTCCTACTCAAGAGAGCAAATATAATGTTCTGGAAGAGATTGGCAGAATTCACATCAAAGGAGTGATTACTTCAGCCTGGGCCACTGTTGTACTGGTCAAAATGCTGTGCAAAACTCTCTGAAAATCCACTCTTTTATTGCTCTTTAGCAATAAAGTCACTTTCAATTTTAAAAATAACAAACTGATATAATATTTTTATGACTCATAAAATGTTAGCAATTATATTATGGAGAATCTACTTTCTGGGTGATTCTTACAAATGTTCTTGGATCCATTTTTTTTCTTATAGTACCTATTCTTCCCATTTTTCTCAGCTCTAGTTAATATATTTCAACAACAGTTCAACAAATTTAACATTTTTATAAAAAGTGTTTTCTATCATTTTATAAATACCAGCCTAGTCCATGTTATTCCTTTTCTTGTTGAGGAGAAAAGACACACATTGTAAATTCAAATATAAACCTCTACTGTGCTATTTAATCTTGGCAACAACTCCACAAAGGAGATGACATGTTTTCCTTCTATAGAGGTAGATTCTGTAAAGTTAGAGGGAAGAGTGACTTGCTTAAGATGGCATAGCTGTAACTGGCAGAACCAGGATTCAAAGCCAGGTGGGATGCCAAAATCATAATCTGTCTTCAGTTTCAAGTTACTGAAATCGGTAAACATTAGACCTAAATAGACGGAATTGCAATCCGGGTTGGGCACATTAAACTCCATTTTCTTCATCAATGTGCTCAGATTACATTTTACTTTTCAGGCTAAAAATGGAAAAAAGGATTCCCTCTTAGTTCTGCACTTGAGAATGAGAATAGCTTTTCTGAATTATACAAGGAAGAAGAACTAATGCCCAAATGCCAGGTACCCACATGCACTATGCCATGGCACAGCTGTTGCCCCCTTTCACCAGAGCCCTCTCTCTGTATCCTGGTTGACCTTTCCTTGGGCAAGAGCTGGGTGGAGAGGATCACAAGTGACTCCAGTTTGTATGGCTTCGGGAAGACTGGGACCAAATTGAAGGCAGTGTTGTCCTGTGCACTCCCTGTTTTCTGTCTGCTGGAGCACTGAAGCCTCACATATGTATTAAAAAAATAATTTCCACTTGCATTTCAGACTAGAAGATTGAACGTATAGTGTAGTGTGATTACAAATAATTATATTGAAATGAGACAGAGAGGATGTAGTATCTACTCTCATAATTTTTCAAAACCCACCTGCAATTTGAATTAAAAGAACCACTTGAGTTTTTTTTTTGTTTGTTTCAAACGCAAATCCTGGAAACCTACTGAGACTCATTCAGTCAGTATCTCTAAGAGGCAGGCTTGAGACTGTATTTTTAAAAAACATCTCAGGTGATTTTTACACATGCTAAGGCTTTAAGAACCACTTCTCTGTAGCTTATATGTTATTTTCAATGTTCCTCAAAGCCAAGTTAGAATTTCCAAAGTGTTAAGAATCCATTAGACAATCACAGAATTGTCTTTTTCCTTTATAAATCTTGCAACGTTGTTCTCATTTCCATACTTAATTACTTAAAACACCAACCAACCAACAAGCAAAAAATGATTAGTCTAACTAATCTTACAAGTTAATAATGAAGTAAAGGTTTAAAATAATGTCATAATAATGTTAATAACAAATTATTAATTATAATTTAAAAATAATATTTACAAGTATTATGTGCAAAACACTGGTACTTTCATTGTTATCTTTTCATATAAGGTAACTGAGGCCCAGAGAGATTAAATAACACGCCCAAGGTCACACAGGTCATACAATGTGGAGCCAGGTTAAAAATATAGGCAGAAAGACTCTAGAGACCATGCTCAGATCTTACATTCCAAGATCCCTGATATTTGAAAAATAAAATAACATCCTGAATTTTATTGTTATTGTTTTTCATAGAACAGAACTGAAACTGACTCGGAAGGCAGCCTATGTGAGATACTTCAATAGCTCAGCCTTCTTCTTCTCAGGGTTCTTTGTGGTGTTTTTATCTGTGCTTCCCTATGCACTAATCAAAGGAATCATCCTCCGGAAAATATTCACCACCATCTCATTCTGCATTGTTCTGCGCATGGCGGTCACTCGGCAATTTCCCTGGGCTGTACAAACATGGTATGATTCTCTTGGAGCAATAAACAAAATACAGGTAATGTACCATAATGCTGCATTATATACTATGATTTAAATAATCAGTCAATAGATCAGTTCTAATGAACTTTGCAAAAATGTGCGAAAAGATAGAAAAAGAAATTTCCTTCACTAGGAAGTTATAAAAGTTGCCAGCTAATACTAGCAATGTTCACTTTAAACTTTTCCTAGCATTTCTCTGGACAGTATGATGGATGAGAGTGGCATTTTATGCCAAATTACCTTAAAATCCCAATAATACTGATGTAGCTAGCAGCTTTGAGAAATTCTAAAGTTTTCAGGTGATAAGACTCAATTTATACAAAGCTAATTGGATAAACTTGTATATGATTAAGAAGCAAATAAATACTTATTATGCTTTTTTGCTGCTTATTTAAATATTTAACCCAGAAAATAAGTCACTGTGACAGAAATAAAAATGAGAGAGAAGGGTGAGCCACTCTTAGGTACTTCTGGCATTATTTAATCTAGGCCAGAGGTTGCAAATGTTGCCCCATAGGACTAATTTTGGCTCCTAGACCTGTCTTATTTAACCTTTCATTTAAAAATTTTGTATTGGTTGCCAGCAATTAAAAATTGGGAGATGTCTCTCACACACACACACATAAACACACACACACTCATGTGTGCAGCCTCTTTTGAAGAATTGGAATAACTAGTCAACTGCGTCCTCCTTTTCCACAAGCTGTGACAGCTCCCTGCTCACAGAGCACCTGCCCTCTCCCGTTCATCATGCTCTCTTCTCAGTCCCATTCCTTAATTATATCACCTATTTGGTCCTGAGACTAAGTGAGTTTGAGATCTGTGATTTAGACAAAGTGGTGAATCTAGCTCTGAATCATAGTAAGTAGCTCTGGGAATCATCTTGTCTTCTGTTAACCCATTGAGAGAGAAATAGAGAGAGAGAAAGAAAGAAGAAGAAACAGATCTGGGGAGAGTCACTGAATGGGAGCATAGAGACGGAGAAACAGATCTAGAAAACCAAACTGGGAGAAAATGAGAGAAACCAAAAGAGAGGTAGAGAGGAGCAGAGAAGAAAATGAAGAAGCAAGGCAAAGACCAGGCTTTTTCATTATTTCTTATGGCCAAGACTTCAGGATGCGTGGACTTAATTCTTCCTTATGCTCCTAACTTCCCTAGGGAAACTGATTTGGAATCTCTAATAGAGCCCTTCTTTTAGAATCACAGTTTGATGCCTTAAAACTAGTTATATACCTTCACATGCTTCCTTAACCCACAGAAGTGATGCTAATGAGGCCCTTAATAAGGAGCGTGCTATTAAGATGAAGACATTCATTTTTTCTCCGTCCAATGTTGGATTAAGGCACATTAGTGGGTAATTCAGGGTTGCTTTGTAAATTCATCACTAAGGTTAGCATGTAATAGTACAAGGAAGAATCAGTTGTATGTTAAATCTAATGTATAAAAAGTTTTATAAAATATCATGTTTAGAGAGTATATTTCAAATATGATGAATCCTAGTGCTTGGCAAATTAACTTTAGAACACTAATAAAATTATTTTATTAAGAAATAATTACTATTTCATTATTAAAATTCATATATAAGATGTAGCACAATGAGAGTGTAAAGTAGATGTAATAATGCATTAATGCTATTCTGATTCTATAATCTGTTTTTGCTCTCTTTTATAAATAGGATTTCTTACAAAAGCAAGAATATAAGACATTGGAATATAACTTAATGACTACAGAAGTAGTGATGGAGAATGTAACAGCCTTCTGGGAGGAGGTCAGAATTTTTAAAAAATTGTTTGCTCTAAACACCTAACTGTTTTCTTCTTTGTGAATATGGATTTCATCCTAATGGCGAATAAAATTAGCATGATGATATAACTGGTAGAACTGGAAGGAGGATCACTCACTTATTTTCTAGATTAAGAAGTAGAGGAATGGCCAGGTGCTCAAGCTTGTAATCCCAGCACTTTGGGAGACCAAGGCGGGTGGATCACCTGAGGTCAGGAGTTCAAGACCAGCCTGGCCAACATGGTAAAACCCGGTCTCTACTAAAAATACAAAAAATTAACTGGGCATGGTGGCAGATGCTGTAGTCCCAGCTGCTTGGGAGGCTGAGGCAGGAGAATCACTTGAACCTGGGAGGCGGAGGTTGCAGTGAGCCGAGATCACGCCACTGCACTCCAGCCTGGGCAACAAGACGAGACTCTGTCTGAAAAAGAAAAAAAAATAAAATAAAAATAAAAAGAAGTGGAGGAATATTAAATGCAATATAAAAGCTTTTTTTATTTTTAAGTCATACAATTTGTTTCACATAACAGATCAGGAAATAATACAGAGATCATAAGTTTTGGAGCTGGGTTTGAATCCTGGCTCTGCCATTTACTTTCTGTGTAATCTAAGTCAAGTTACTTAACTTTGTGGGCCCTCTGGCTCTCCATGTGTAAAATGGAGAATATTAATATTTACCTTGCAAGTTTGTTGTGAAGACTGAAGGAGAGAATTTAGGTAAAACATTCATCAGAGTACCATGCACACAGTGGTTCCTCAATAAACATTAGCTTCTCTGATTGCAAGTTCCAGTCTAAAGTGCTTTATATATACCAGCCAATAAAAGGATGCGGGAGAGATATACCAGTGTATTGTTTTCTACCATTTTAAACCTATTTTCATCCACTGTTACAAATTCTATCATACTGCTCCACATAAAAAATATTATCAATGATTTTTAGTCTCTGAAGTGCAATATTTGATTATTGAGCACACCTGTTGAAGTTTTAGTTTCTTCTCACTTACATGGGTTGTGTAAAGACAGGAGGTATAAAACCAATGTCCTAGGTCTAAATCTTTCTTAATGTCATACTTTGGATTCATTGATATAAGTAACTTGAGCACCAGCGCTTCATTTTACTTCATTTTTTAAAGATATAGTAATTCCCATCTGCCTAGCAAAATTGTTTTGTAGAAAAGTTTGTGGATCAGATTTATTTTACTTTGATTTTAGGAATTTCAAGTGTCTTTGTAGGCATGAAGGAAAAATATGCAGTTTGACATTTTCTACTACTTTCAGGTCATTATTTTCCTACTCTGGTGCAAAAACCCTCAATTCCTGTCTCACTCCATCTAATCAAATAGGTAGCATGCTTGAGCCCTTACTATGTGCCAGGCACTAGGATAAGCACTTTATATGTTTTGTCCCACTTAATTCTCACAGCATTTCTATGACCTAAATAAAATTAATATTTTCATTTCACCAATAATAAAATGGAGGCTTCAAAAAGTTTAGGGACTTGGCTCAGCTCACACAACTGGCAAGGACTGAAAATGGATTTTAGTCCCAAATGTCATAGGCTAGAGCCCTTTCACTAAACTGTTGTCTTCCATCTGGTGGCATCCTCCTCCTCCAGTCTTTGTCACCTAAACTCTGGGCACCCGTTGATGGCATTTACTTATGATAGTGATGCTTATTAAACTTCCTGTTTGAGACTTCAACATCCATATAAACGAGTCTTCCAATACTGTACTTAGAACTTATATTTTGTAGTGACTTCTTCAGAAGCTTTCTCTGTTAGTCATATCCTGAGTTTTGTTAGCACCTGGACTTACCTCACTTTGGAAATGTTGCACTCTGAAATCTCTTTCTCAGCTTGGAATTTCCTAATCTTCCAACTGTTTGAGTCTTTCAATTCTACATTTACTGCCTTTCCATTTCATCAGGATTTCTAGTCTCTTTAATTCTTCCTTTTGAACTCCTCCTGATTTAACCTCTGCTTATTCGAAGAACAATAATTTCATTCTCTCAGCTGCACTCTCAATTCCCTTTTCCTTTTGGTGATTTTTCTTTTTCCTACAGAACACTTACTTTATCAGTTTTGGAGAAGGAAGTGCTATCTGGGAAACAATAGTGCTATCTGTTGACTCTAGTCAAACTGTAAGTTTTATACATTTATTGTTTAAATCTTATATGGGTCTATAATCCTTCTTGGGAAATCCTTACATTTGTCTTTAATTTCCTTTACCATTTCCCTAAAGGCTATTCCAGATTTTTATCACATTCACAAAATTCCCATCTTTTCTCAGGATCTGTTCACCCTCCAGTAGATAGCCTTGTCTCCCACAATACATAGAGAAAATAGAGGCCACCGTCATATTTGAATGTTTCCAACTTCTCTCTTCACCTTTGGAATTATCTTTTTCTTCTTTTGTGTCTAAGAGAAAGATGTATACTTCCTCTTACCCTTGTCTGAACTATTCTATTTTGCTTCATCTTCTCAGAACAGGGGGCCAGCAATTATTCTTCCTCCAGAAGCTTCAACATCTTTTGTCAACTGACTCCTTCTCATGTTTAAATATTTTCAAGTTAAACAATTTCTTTCCTGACTTTTGCTCATGCAACCTCATGCCCAAAACCTTATCACTCTTCTTCCCTTTGCTGTCAAGGCTGTTTTCACTTCTTCACTTTTTGTGGACTTCTCCCCACTACAACATAGATTTTGCTATCACCAATCTATTAAAACTGTTATACTCTTGTGGAATTTATCATTTAATTTAGCTTCAGTGAACCGTTCTTTCCAGATTATTTTGGCCTCAGACCATGACTTCTAAGTCTGCCGTGCTTGCCACTAAAGTGATTATGGGTCAGTGGGTCCCCACCTAGGCCTCTGTGTTAGTCTGTTTTCACGTTGCTGATAAAGACATACCCAAGAATGGGCAATTTACAGAAGAAAGGGGTTTGAGGGACTCACAGTTCCATGTGGCTGGGGAGGCCTCACAATCATGGTGGATGATGAAAGGCATGTCTCACATAGAGGCAGATAAGAGCATAGAACTTGTGCAGGGAAACTTCCCTTTAGAAAACCACCAGGTCTTGTGAGACTTCTTCACTATCATGAGAATAGGATGGGCAAGACCCTCCCCCATGATTCAGTTATCTCCCACTGGGTCCCTCCCACAACACGTGGGAATTATGGGAGCTACAATTCAAGATGAGATTTGGGTGAGGACATAGCCAAACCATATCATCCTCCTTCTGGCTTTTTATGTTCTCCATGGGTGACCTCTCTCAGGCTCAAGTGATAACCAATGTGCTGATGACTCTCAAATGTGCATCTCTGGCTTCAGTTTCTTCCTTGAACTTCATACATATGTTTCCAAATTTCCTGCGTGTACCTCAAGGTTCTTGTTCATCACTTCCCAAGCTTCATAAACGCACTCATTTTAGTGTATTCTCTGTCTCCTTTGATAGCATCCCTGAGAGGCAAGTCCTTGGTGAGTTATATACGACTCCTCCCTTGCTCCAAACCTGAGAGTAAGTAACATTCCTATTAACATATTAGGAAGCTGAGGCTTAGACAGTTTAAGTAACTCAAGCACAACTAGCTAGGGCAGAGCTAAAATATCAGGCTAGGCTTCTGTGACTCCAAAGCCCTTTCTCACTCAGCATATCATCACTTATTTTTTTTTTTTAAATCACATATATGATTTTTTTTTTCTTTAAGAGATAGAATCTTGCTCTATCACATGGGCTGGAGTGCAGTGGCACAATCATAGCTCACTGTAACCTTGAACTTGGGCTCAAGTGATCCTCCTGCCTTAGCCTACTGAGTAGCTAGGGCTACAGACACACACCACCATGCCTAGCTAATTTTATTTTATTTTATTTTATTTTATTTTATTTTATTTTATTTTATTTTATTTTATTTTTTGAGACAGAGTCTCACTCTGTCACCCAGGCTGGAGTGCAGTGGTGCGATCTTGGCTCACTGGAACCTCTGCTGCCCGGGTTCAAGCGATTCTCCTGCATCAGCCTCCTGAGTAGCTGGGATTACAGGTGCCTGCCACTGTGCCCAGCTAATTTTTGTATTTTTAGTAGAGACGGGGTTTCACCATCTTGGCCAGGCTTGTCTTGAACTCCTGACCTCGTGATCCACTCGCCTCGGCCTCCCAAAGTGCTGGGATTACAGGTGTGAGCCACCACGCCTGGCCACCTACCGAATTTTTAATTTTTTTGTAGAGACAGGGTCTCACTACGTTGCCCAGGCTGGTCTTGAACTCCTGTTTTCAAACAATCCTCCTGCCTCGGACACCCCAAGTGCAGGGATTACAGGCATGAGCCATTGCAGCTGACCTGTATATATGATTTTTAGTATATGTAAATATACATATTTATTAAATATAAATATAAATATAAATGTGTGGAGTGATATCCATTGAAATGTTAAACATAGTTCTCAGTGGTACAACTACAGGTGATTTCTCTTTTCTTATTTCTGGTTTTCTGTGTTTTCCAAATTTCTTGAAATGTGTCTTCTGTAATCAGAAATAAAAGTTATTAGTAACAACAGTCTTCCACTGGTACAAGTGCTTATTGGATAAAAGTCCCACTTCTAAGCATGATACTCACAACTTTTAGGTTAATAGCCTTTGTCACCTTGCCATATACATCTGATCCAGCCACTCACACCATTCCTGAGATATATTTTGTTCCTTTGTGCCTAAATCATTGTGCATGCAGATCCATCTTCCTGGAACACCTATAACCATTTCTTAGTCCTGTGAAATCCTACTTACATCCTTCATAGCCTAGCATGTATGTCATTTATTTGGTCAAGGGTGAGTCGGTTGTTCTCTTGAATGTACTGCCATATGACGTGATGTGATTTCAATTGTAGCACCAAGCACATTGCAATATTAATTCGTTTGTCATTCCCCCATGTAGGATGTTTGAAGTAGTTTCTAATACAGAGATTATACTCAATAAATATTTATTAGATAAATAAATGAATAAGGGAATAACAAATGCCTTTGTCTCATTTTAAAATACTTTCATTGTTAGCTACCCATATAATAAAAAACTAAAAGCAGTAGTCTTCAAGCATGATTGTTTATGTATGCCTTAAAAGAATTTTGAAAACCTATGTACCCCTGACACACTTTTAAGTTAACTTATAAATTTTTCAACATAGTTTTAAGTGGTGGCAAATGATGTAGTTTCTTATGCATTTTATACTGCTTAAGTATGCTATACATGGATTTCTTCAAAACCCTGAAGCTGCAGTTTCAGTGCATTCAATTTATGGAAAAGAAATGAATTTATATAATTGGTTCTTATTGTCAAGTCAATCAGCTAAATATAACTTGCTTTCTGTCAGGAAAAGTCTGACTTTAAGATACAGATAAGTAATAACTATTATTAATTAATTTATTAAATTATTAAAATTAAAATAATTAAATAATTTGTTAATTAAAATGCCTTATTCCCCTGCTTATTTCTGCAATTTGACTCTAAGAATAGATAGGACACATAGATTGCCTTAGGTTTGAAATCTGGGTGAAATAAGATACTGCCTCCTTCAGTATTTCTGCCTTTGCTTTTATGGGAGCCTCTTTCAAGAAAAAGTCATTCTCTCATGGTCCGTTTGTTTGAGTCCCAGAGGTTTTCCTACTCCAGAAAGTGCAACGTAGTAAGACTAGTACTATACTCCCTTGCATGGTAAGTGAGAAGGCTGTCTGTGTAAAATGAGGGAAGGACTCATGAGAGGGAAGTAGGTCAGGAGAAATGATAGGTTCTCAGGCAGGTTAATTTTAGGAAAGAGTTAATAGAGTCCCTTAAAACAAGGTGCATCTGCTTCCTCCTGATCAATCTTTAGGACTGTTTACTTTGATTTGAAGACCACTATGCTAAAGCTTCCCACAGGTTCAATAGTGAGGCGAGGAATTTTTAAAAGGGAATTACTTCTTCGTAGCTACTTTTGTGAAATGAATTCATTTGAATTATCTGGCAATCTCTTCATATTTATATTCAACAATAATTACTTAAAGAAATGCTTTGAGCTTCTCAGAGGAGGGTGCTACCAGTGTGATGGAGTAGAATTCAGATTTGGGTAGTGACTTTAAAGCTGTGTGACTTTAGTCATTTAACTGCTGAGTCACAGTCTACAGCTTTGAAAGAGGAGGATTATAAAATCTATCTCATGTTAATGCTGAAGATTAAATAATAGTGTTTATGTACCCCGCTTATAGGAGAAGAGGGTGTGTGTGTGTGTGTGTGTGTGTGTGTGTATGTGTATGTATACATGTATGTATTCAGTCTTTACTGAAATTAAAAAATCTTTAACTTGATAATGGGCAAATATCTTAGTTTTAGATCATGTCCTCTAGAAACCGTATGCTATATAATTATGTACTATAAAGTAATAATGTATACAGTGTAATGGATCATGGGCCATGTGCTTTTCAAACTAATTGTACATAAAACAAGCATCTATTGAAAATATCTGACAAACTCATCTTTTATTTTTGATGTGTGTGTGTGTGTGTGTGTTTTTTAACAGGGATTTGGGGAATTATTTGAGAAAGCAAAACAAAACAATAACAATAGAAAAACTTCTAATGGTGATGACAGCCTCTTCTTCAGTAATTTCTCACTTCTTGGTACTCCTGTCCTGAAAGATATTAATTTCAAGATAGAAAGAGGACAGTTGTTGGCGGTTGCTGGATCCACTGGAGCAGGCAAGGTAGTTCTTTTGTTCTTCACTATTAAGAACTTAATTTGGTATCCATGTCTCTTTTTTTTTCTAGTTTGTAGTGCTGGAAGGTATTTTTGGAGAAATTCTTACATGAGCATTAGGAGAATGTATGGGTGTAGTGTCTTGTATAATAGAAATTGTTCCACTGATAATTTACTCTAGTTTTTTATTTCCTCATATTATTTTCAGTGGCTTTTTCTTCCACATCTTTATATTTTGCACCACGTTCAACACTGTATCTTGCACATGGCGAGCATTCAATAACTTTATTGAATAAACAAATCATCCATTTTATCCATTCTTAACCAGAACAGACATTTTTTCAGAGCTGGTCCAGGAAAATCATGACTTACATTTTGCCTTAGTAACCACATAAGCAAAAGGTCCCCATTTTTGTTAACATTAGAATTTTCAGAATAGATTTAGATTTGCTTATGATATATTATAAGGAAAAATTATTTAGTGGGATAGTTTTTTGAGGAAATACATAGGAATGTTAATTTATTCAGTGGTCAACCTCTTCTCCATATCCCACCCTAAGAACAACTTAACCTGGCATATTTGGAGATACATCTGAAAAAATAGTAGATTAGAAAGAAAAAACAGCAAAAGGACCAAAACTTTATTGTCAGGAGAAGACTTTGTAGTGACCTTCAAGAACATAACCCATTGTGTAGATAATGGTAAACACTTGCTCTCTTTTAACTATTGAGGAAATAACTTTAAAGACATGAAAGAATCAAATTAGAGATGAGAAAGAGCTTTCTAGTATTAGAATGGGCTAAAGGGCAATAGGTATTTGCTTCAGAAGTCTATAAAATGGTTCCTTGTTCCCATTTGATTGTCATTTTAGCTGTGGTACTTTGTAGAAATGTGAGAAAAAGTTTAGTGGTCTCTTGAAGCTTTTCAAAATACTTTCTAGAATTATACCGAATAATCTAAGACAAACAGAAAAAGAAAGAGAGGAAGGAAGAAAGAAGGAAATGAGGAAGAAAGGAAGTAGGAGGAAGGAAGGAAAGAAGGAAGTAAGTAAGAGGGAAGCAGTGCTGCTGCTGTAGGTAAAAATGTTAATGAAAATAGAAATTAAGAAAGACTCCTGAAAGGCAATTATTTATCAGTATCTAAGATGAGGAGAACCATATTTTGAAGAATTGAATATGAGACTTGGGAAACAAAATGCCACAAAAAATTTCCACTCAATAAATTTGGTGTCAGGCTGGGTGCAGTGGCTCACACTTGTAATCCTAGCACTTTTGGAGGCAGAGGCAGGTGAATTGCTTGAGTCCAGGAGTTTGAGACCAGCATGGGCAACATGGCAAACCCCACCTCTACAAAAAATACAAACAAAAGAAAATAGCTGGGTGTGGTGGTGTGTGCCTGTAGTCCCAGCTACTTGGGAGGCTGAGGTGGGAGGATCACCTGAGCCTGAGAGGTGGAGGCTGCAGTGAGCCATGATTGCACCACTGTACCCTAGCCTAGGTGATAGCCTCAAAAATAAAAAAAAAAATTGGTGTTCGCAATGCTAATAATACAATTTGGTTGTTTCTCTCTCCAGTTGTTTTCCTACATATGAAACAGCTTTTAAAACAAAATAGCTGGAATTGTGCATTTTTTCTTACAAAAACATTTTCTTTCTTAAAATGTTATTATTTTTCTTCTATATCTTGTATATTATTACTAGCAGTGTTCACTATTAAAAAATTATACCATAGGAGGGGCTGATACTAAATAAGTTAGCAATGATCTAAACAAGGATGTTTATTTATGAAAAGGTAGTAATTGTGTTTCATAGAATTTTTTAAATTAATTCTGCATATGTCTTCAAGATCAATTCTATGATAGATGTGCAAAAATAGCTTTGGAATTACAAATTCCAAGACTTACTGGCAATTAAATTTCAGGCAGTTTTATTAAAAATTGATGAGCAGATAATTACTGGCTGACAGTGCAGTTGTAGCTTATGAAAAGCAGCTATGAAGGCAGAGTTAGAGGAAGGCAGTGGTCCTTTGGGAATATTTAAACACTTCTGAGAAACGGAGTTTACCAACTCAATCTAGGAGGCTGCCTTTTAGTAGTATTAGGAATGGAACACTTTATAGTTTTTTTTGGACAAAAGATCTAGCTAAAATGTAAGATTGAATAATTGAAAATATTAACATTTTAAGTTAAATCTTACCCACTCAATACAATTTGGTAATTTGTATCAGAAGCTTAAAAGATAACCTAATAATTCTTCTACTTCTATAACTTACCCAAATATGTTTGCAGAGATTTTATGTAAAGCTCTTCATTATAACACTGCTTTCAGGAGCCAAAAATTGGGTGGGGGGAGCCCCATAAATGTTGAATAATCGGGGTTTGATTAGATAAATTTTGGTGTAGTTCTATAATGGCATGTTATTCAGCCAATAAAAGGGTTGTTAAAGAATGACTGTGACGGATGTATATGATATACTCTTAAGTGAATAAAGAGTTACAAAATGTTATGTACGAGTTGCAAAATGTATGTACATTATGATCCATTTTTCATAAAATCATATGTATGCATATATGTGTGTCTGGAAGGATAAATTTATCAAGTTGTTATGTCTGAAATTTTGGGTATATTTTATATTTCTAGATTTTCTGTTACTTTGTTACTTTACTGATAAAGTAATAACGTTGTTGACTTTTGTCACTCTCCCCTATTAATAATCATCTAGGCTGCAAAAGGATCATGTCTTCTTTATTTTTATATTCCAAGGACTGTCAACAAGTGCCTAGCACTTGACAGGTATATTATAGAAATTTAACTGAATATCTTTAGGAAATAGATTTTTGTTTGTAGTTGTTCTAGTCTACATTAAGTGTCTTGCACTTATGAAACTTCCCTGAATTATTTTAGTGAAGCAATATTAGTATAGCATTTTGCATTACTGGATGCCCTTGACTGAAAGCTGGCTTATGGCATCTCACCAGTGTGTGGGGAGTTTCAGTCCTTCTGTTGTCTGCATCAGAGCTGAAGCAGTGCTGTTGCTGACAATTCCTGACACCACCTTGTCTCTATTATTGATCATTGCCTCACTATGGTACTGAGTTTTAGCTTATTCTTGTAATAACTGGGACTCATATGTATAGAATAAGCTATTAGCTCATGTTTTTGCTTGCTTTTTATGCAGAATACATGTCTGCAAATAGTTTTATCAGTATTTTGGAATTTTGGGAGATACGAAGTTAAAAACATCATTGAATATATATATATATATATATATATATACACACATATATATATATGACACTATACATGATTTATTTTATTTAATTTTTAAAATTTTATTCTTTTTAGATATTAGGTCTTACTCTGTCACCCAGGCTGAACTTCAGTGGTGTGATCATAGCTCACTGTAACCTTGAACTCCTGGGCTCAATTGACCTTTCTGCTTCAGCCTCCCAAAGTGCTGGGTTTATAGGCATGAGCCACTGTGTCTGGTCCAATATGCATATATATATTTTTAACCTGGATTATCAGAGCTATATTGTGTTTAGGTTTATAAAGCTGTACTATGTGAAAATATCACTTCTAGGTTTAATTTTGTACAAAGGAATTTTATATAGAAATGAGGTAATTCAGATTTTTTCCCATGTAATAAGAATTGTAAAATTTACTGAAACAAACATCAAAAAGATATCTGTTACATGACCTTCCTTTCTTCTGAATATATTTCAGGTGATATTATTTGTTAAAATTTAAAAATGAAAATTAAAATATATAAAAAGTTGAAAATTATTCCTTTCTTTACTGTCTCTCATCTGTCCTTTTTCCATTCTCCTGCATTCCCTCATCCAACCAAGGTAGCCAATCCAGGTAATTTTTTTTAGTATCTTTCCAGAGATGTTTTTCTCTCTCTATATATAATCAATATATATTTTTTATTGTTCCCCACCTCTCTTTTTATGTAACAATATGCAGAGTTTTGTTTCTTGCTTTTCCCACTATCTTGGACAACTTTCCATATTCAAAGCACAGAGGACTTGCACATATGTTCAGACTGCTGAATATTTCTGTCTCTCCCCTGCCATTCATATGTTGAAATCCTAATTCCCAAGGTGATGGTATTGCAGGGTGGGGCCTTTGGGAGGTGATTAGTCCATGAGGGTGGAGTCTTTAGTAAATGAGATTAGTGTCTTTATAAAGAAACCTTAGAGAGACCCTCACCCCTTAGAGAGACCCTCACCCCTTAGAGAGACCCTCACCCCTTTCTGCCATGTGAGAACACAGCAGGAAGACAGCTGGCTATCCAGGAATCAGGAGTCTCTTAGCAGACCCAAATCTGCTGGCACCTTGATCTTGGACTTCCCAGCCTCCAGAACTGTGAGAAATAAATTCCTGTTGTTTATAAGCCACACAGTTCATGGTATTTTGTTATAGCAGCCTGAACAAGGACACACACACACACACACACACACATGCACACAATTTTAAATAGATGCATAGTATTCTATCATACGGATGGATATTCTATGATATAATGAATCACTATTGATTGACATTTGGGTTGTTTCCAATATTTTGTTAACACAAAGAACAACACTACAAATAACTTTATATACATATCATTTAGCACATCTGCAATTGTATCAGTAGGCTTCCTATAAGTGGTCAAGCATTTGTGTACTTGTGATTTTGGTAGATGTTGTCAAATGTCCTTCCCTGAAATTTGTACCAATTCGTACTCATGCATACACTCTAAATAGAGTGCTGATTTCCCCACAGCATTACTAACAGATGATATTATCTAATTTAAAAAGTTTCTCATCTTATAGGGAAAATAGTATGTCAATGTATTCTTAACTTGCATTTCTTTTATTATTAGTGTAAAATATCATTTCAACTTATACACAGGAGGAATTTCTCTCTATATAAAGTGATCCTAGAATCATAATGAAAAATATCACCAACTCATTAGGAAAATGTACAAAGGATTGAATAGATATCTCATCAAAAATAAAAATATAAGTGGCCTTTAAACATTGAAAGGTAACATTTGAACAAAGACTTGCAGGAGGTGAGGGATTAGGGAACGCAGACTCTGGGAAGAGTCTTCCAAGAAACAGGTGAAGCAAGTGCAAAGCTTTCAGATAGTCATACCTGTCTGGTTTGAAGAACAGTAAGGAGGTCACTGAGGCTGGCATAGAGTAAGACAGGGAGGGTAGAATACTGTCAGAGAAGTAATCGGCGATGGAGGTAGGAGGTAAACCATAAAGTGCTTGTAAAGACTAAGGCTTATTTCTCTGGGTGAGATTAGAGGCCACTGGAGAGTTTTAAACAGAAGTAACAGGGCCACGTTGGCTAATGTTTTTAGGCTATTCTATAGGGAGACAAGGGAGGAAGCAAGGAGATGAGTTAGGAGTCTATTGTGCCAATTCAGGCAAGTGATGATGGTGGCTTGATCCAGGTAGTGGTGGAAGTAGTATAGTAGGAAGTGATCAGATTCAGGACATGCTTTGAAGGAAGATTCAATAGAATTAATGGATAAGTTGAACAATGGCATATGAGAAAAGTCACAGAGGAGTCAAAGATGATTCCAAGCTTTCTGGACTGAGTAACTGGAAGGATAAAGGTGCCGTTTACTAGAAAGATAATGGGAGAAACAGGTTTTGGATGGAGCTTGGTTTGGGGATATTAAGTTTGAAATGCCTATTTGACATCCAAATAGAGATGTTAGTTGGATGTACAAGTCTAGTTTCAAGGAAGAGGGGGCTGGTAGTGTGAAGATGGGGCTGGATAAGATTCTAAAGGAAAGAGGGTTGATAAGAAGAGAAAGGGGTGTAGGGGTTAGCCTAAGGGCATTCTAAGTATTAGAGGTTAAGGAGGTGGGTGAAGAAAACCCAACAAAATAAAAGTCTGAGAAGATAAAGCTAGTGAATGAATGTGATATCCCGGAACCCAACTGATGTCAAGCAGAAGGGTGTTATCAACTAGGTCAAATGCTCATTCATCAAGTAAGATGAAACTGTAATAATTAACCAGTGTCTTTTGAAATACGGAGATAACTCGTAACTTAATGAAAGCAATCGTAGAGAAGGTCAAATTTGACCAGAATGAAATTAGAAAGAATAAGAGGAAAGAAAAGACCAAGTACAGACAACCATTGATGCCTTATTCTTTTGATATACTCCTGGAGTCCACTTGCTAATACAATTGACCCTTAAACAATACAGGCTTGAACTGCATGGGTCCACTTATTTGTGAATTTTTTTTCAATTAATACATTGGAAAATTTTTGGAGTTTTTTGACAATTTGAAAAAACTCACAAACTGTCTAGCCTAGAAATATCAAGAAAATTAAGAAAAAGTAAGATATGCCATGAATGCATAAAATATATGTAGACACTAGCCTATTTTATCATTTGCTACTATAAAATATACACAATCTATTATAAAAAGTTAAAATTTATCAAAACTTAACACACACTAACACCTACCCTACCTGGCACCATTCACAGTAAAGAGAAATATAAATAAACATAAAAATGTAGTATTAAATCATAATGGCATAAAACTAATTGTAGTACATATGGTACTACTGTAATAATTTGGAAGCCACTTCCTGTTGCTATTACGGTAAGCTCAAGCATTGTGGATAGCCATTTAAAACACCACGCAATGCTAATCATCTCCATGTGAGCAGTTCTCTCTCCAGTAAATTGCGTATTGCAGTAAAAAGTGATCTCTAGTGGTTCTCGCATATTTTTCATCATGTTTAGTGCAATGCCATAAACCTTGAATAACATCAAGCAATCCACACAAAGTGCACTAGTGATGCACGGAAAAGTTGTAACAGTACAAGAAAAAAAGTTGAATTGCTTGGTATTTACCATATATTGAGGTCTGCAGCTACAGTTGCCTGCAATTTCGAGATAAATGAACCCAGTATAAAGACTGTTGTAACAAAAGAAAAGAAAATGTGAAACCATAAGTGCAGCTATGCCAGCAGGTGTGAAGTCTTGCACTTTTTGCAAAATACGAAATATGAAATACGTGTTAATTGACTGTTTATGTTATCTGTAAGGTTTCCACTCAACAATAGGCTATTAGTAGTTAAGTTTTTGTGGAGTCAAAAATTATATGTGGATTTTTGACTATACAGTGGGTTGGCACCCCTAACCTTCATGTTGATAAAGGGTCAACGGTATATTATTTAATTTTTTTGTATTTATATTCATAAATAAGATTAAATCTATATTTCCAAGTAATCTCTATAAGTTTTTGTTATTAATATTATTATTTTTGAGACAGAGTCTTACTGTCACCAGGCTGGAGCACAGTGATGCGATCTCGGCTCACTGCAACCTCTGCCTCCTGGGCTCAAGCAATTCTCCTGCCTCACCCTCCCAAGTAGCTGGGACTACAGGCACGCACAACCACACTCAGCTAATTTTTGTATTTTTAGTAGAGACGGGGTTTCACCATGTTGGCCAGGATGGTATTGAACTCTTGACCTCATGATCTGCCTGCCTCGGCCTCCCAAAGTGTTGGGGTTACAGGCATGAGCCACTGTGCACAGCCATTAATATTATTGTTACCCAATAAAAAAAATTTGGAAACTTGTCTTCTTTTCCCCTGATTCTGTTTAAATAGCACTGGAGTTACCTGTTTTGAATTTTTTTTCCAAGCGGTCCCTTATGAGTTTTCTCTATGTTTTATTTGTTTCATTTCTTATATTGTATTTTTGCAACTCCTTTAATGATACTTTTCTTCCTGATTACGTTTCTACTAAAACCAAACAAGCTTTCCATGAATTAGCTTTTAGATTTACTTATTAGTTTAACTGTTCTGTTGTATTGTAACTCATTAATTTATAATTTTATCTTTATTAATTATTCTATTTTTCTTCTGCTTTTTTGTTGTTTTTCTAGTTTTTGAGTTAGATGTTTGACGCTTTTTTAAACAGCTGTGCATTTTCCTCTGGGTAATACTTTAGCTGTATATTATGGATTCTGATATATAGTGTTTCCATTACATTGTTTTCTAGAAAATCTGTAGCTTTGATTTATATTTGTTTCCTCTTTGACCTAAGATATCCTAAGGGAAAGTTTAACATTTTCCAGAAAGAAAACAAATTTTCTTTGTTTTCCAAGAATGTTGTTCAAATTATTTCTACTGCTTGGAATTTTTATCATTTTTGTGTATCCAGTAAATAGTCAATATTTGTACTTGCTCTCTGACCACATAAAAGAATATATTCGTGTAGTTTCTATTAATAGATTAGAGTTCAATTCACATATTAAATGTACATCATTATTCATGATATTTAGGTCTTCTACATCTTCACTTATCTTTTTTCTACTTGCTTTGTCATTAACAGATAAAGTTGAATTAAAGGCTTCTACTACATACGTTTCTCCCTGTTATTCCTTATAGGTTCTGTAATTTTTGCTTCAAGAATATTGCTTTTTAAATTTAATATGTAGATACTTATAATTACACTCTTCCATTATAAAGAGCCTTTTCTTTTTCATTGAATGTATTTGGGCCTGCATATGTCTAACATGAAAATTATAGTCCTTTTTTTTGTTTCTTTGTTTGTATTTACAGTTTTAAGTTCCATTTTCAACCTTTATGCATTCTTTGCTTTAGGTGTGTCTCTTTTAGTTAGCTTAAAGTTAGGTTTGTCTTTAATTTCACCCGAAGTCTTTTCCTCTTAATAGATGGGTTAAGCCAATTGAAAAATAAAACTGACTTATATACTTTTATTTCAAGTATGTCCTCCACAAATATTTTTTGAATAGATTAGCTTATATACTTTGGAATTTGTTAAAAAAAGATTTTTATAAAAAATAATTGTGGTGAAATGTACATAACATAAAATTTATCATTTTGACCAATTTTAAGGGCATAGCTCTGTGGCATAAAGTATACTCACATAGTTGTGCAACTATCAGCTCCTTTTGATTTTTATTTACTAATTTTGTAAATTTGTTTCATCTGAGCTGTCTTATTATGTTTTGTTTTATGTTTTTCTTTCCTTTATTATGAAGTCACTGTATTGTCTGTAGGCTATGTGTATCTGTGAGTGTGTGTATATATGTGTGTATTATGGTTTTTAAAAAAGTCTATATTTGTGTTCCAGTGGCTATACTTAATACTAATAACTTTATGTTAAATTTTTCATTCTATGTGACTCTAGTTCACTAATATGAGCTCTGATAAAATCAGTGCTTTTTCGAGATTAGGAGATCAAGACCATCCTGGCTAACACAGTGAAACCCCGTCTCTACTAAAAATACAAAAAATTAGCCGGGCGTGGTGGCGGGTGCCCGTAGTCCCAGCTACTCGGGAGGCTGAGGCAGGAGAATGGCGTGAACCCAGGAGGCAGAACTTGCAGTGAGCCGAGATCGCGCCACTGCACTCTAGCCTGGGCGATAGAGTGAGACTCTGTCTCTAAATAAATAAATAAATAAATAAATAAATAAATAAATAAATAAAATCAGTGCTTTTTCTTCCTCTGCTACCTCCTTTCCTTCTACTCAGTTTTAGTCAGTAGTATTATCTTTTTTCAGATTTATCTTTGTATTGTTAAATCTGCTTATGCTTCTATTACTTTATTTATTAGCTTTAAATGATACCTTTTGACTTTCAGCTTTTCTTAATAAAGCAATCAGCAAATTTCCTTTACACTCCACACTTATACCCCATTTCCTTTGTTTGTTTATTTGGTTTTTACTTCTAACTTTTCTTATTGTCAGGACATATAACATATTTAAACTTTGTTTTTCAACTCAAATTCTGCCATTAGTTTTAATTTTTGTTCACAGTTATATAAATCTTTGTTCACTGATAGTCCTTTTGTACTATCATCTCTTAAATGACTTTATACTCCAAGAAAGGCTCATGGGAACAATATTACCTGAATACGTCTCTATTACTTAATCTGTAACTAATAATATGAAGATAATGAATCTACTTTGTAGGATTTCTGTGAAGATTAAATAAATTAATGTAGTTAAAGCACATAGAACAGCACTCGACACAGAGTGAGCACTTAGCAACTGTTAGCTGTTACTAACCTTTCCCATTCTTCCTCCAAACCTATTCCAACTATCTGAATCATGTGCCCCTTCTCTGTGAACCTCTATCATAATACTTGTCACACTGTATTGTAATTGTCTCTTTTACTTTCCCTTGTATCTTTTGTGCATAGGAGAGTACCTGAAACAGGAAGTATTTTAAATATTTTGAATCAAATGAGTTAATAGAATCTTTACAAATAAGAATATACACTTCTGCTTAGGATGATAATTGGGGGCAAGTGAATCCTGAGCGTGATTTGATAATGACCTAATAATGATGGGTTTTATTTCCAGACTTCACTTCTAATGATGATTATGGGAGAACTGGAGCCTTCAGAGGGTAAAATTAAGCACAGTGGAAGAATTTCATTCTGTTCTCAGTTTTCCTGGATTATGCCTGGCACCATTAAAGAAAATATCATCTTTGGTGTTTCCTATGATGAATATAGATACAGGAGCGTCATCAAAGCATGCCAACTAGAAGAGGTAAGAAACTATGTGAAAACTTTTTATTATGCATATGAACCCTTCACACTACCCAAATTATATATTTGGCTCCATATTCAATCGGTTAGTCTACATATATTTATGTTTCCTCTATGGATAAGCTACTGTGAATGGATCAATTAATAAAACACATGACCTATGCTTTAAGAAGCTTGCAAACACATGAAATAAATGCAATTTATTTTTTAAATAATGGGTTCATTTGATCACAATAAATGCATTTTATGAAATGGTGAGAATTTTGTTCACTCATTAGTGAGACAAATGTCCTCAGTGGTTATTTATATGGCATGCATATACATGATATGTGGTATCTTTTTAAAAGATACCACAAAATATGCATCTTTAAAAATATACTCCAAAAATTATTAAGATTATTTTAATAATTTTAATAATACTATAGCCTGATGGAATGAGCATTGATCTGCCAGCAGAGAATTAGAGGGGTAAAATTGTGATGATATTGTATCCCTGGCTTTGAACAAATACCATATAACTTCTAGTGACTGCAATTCTTTGATGCAGAGGCAAAATGAAGATGATGTCATTACTCATTTCACAATAATATTGGAGAATGAGCTAATTATCTGAAAATTACATGAAGTATTCCAAGAGAAACCAGTATATGGATCTTGTGCTGTTCACTATGTAAATTGTGTGGTGGGTTCAGTAGTTATTGCTGTAAATGTTAGGGCAGGGAATATGTTACTATGAAGTTTATTGGCAGTATACTCCAAATAGTGTTTCTGATTCAAAAGCAATATCTTTGATAGATGGCATTTGCAATTCCTTTATATAATCTTTTATGAAAAAAATTGCAGAGAAAGTAAAATGTAGCTTAAAATACAGTATCCAAAAAAATGGAAAAGGGCAAACCGTGGATTAGATAGAAATGGCAATTCTTATAAAAAGGGTTGCATACTTATATGAATGGCTTTCCATGTATATACTCAGTCATTCAACAGTTTTTTTTTTAGAGCCCCATTCTTTTTTTTTATACACTTTGAGAGCATAATGAAAAGAAAAGCTACCTGCAAAAGTTTTGGACTCACCTCAAAGAGGATATACTTCATTCCTTAAAAGGCCTTCTTCCAGGAATAGTATTTCATAACCTGGAGGTTGGAAAAATCTGGATTTGTTACAAAAAAATCTGAGTGTTTCTAGCGGACACAGATATTTGTCTAGGAGGGGACTAGGTTGTAGGAGTGGTAGTGCCTTACAAGATAAATCATGGGCTTTATTTACTTACGAGTGGAAAAGTTTCGGAAGGTGCCTTACAGACTTTTTTTTTTGCGTTAAGTATGTGTTTTCCCATAGGAATTAATTTATAAATGGTGGTTTGATTTCCTCAAGTCAACCTTTAAAAGTATATTTAGCCAAAATATAGCTTAAATATATTACTAGTAATAAATTTAGTACTGTGGGTCTCTCATTCTCAAAATGAGCATTTAGTAATTTCTGAACACTGTGCTAGGTCCTGGGAATACCAAATTGAATAAGACATAGTCTATTTTCTGAAGGGTTTATAGCAGAGTCCCCTGTGTTAATAATGAAGGAGTGTGTGGTATGTGAATCATATATCAATAAGGTTGTTAAAAATAATGAAAAAAGGAGAAGAGGAAGAACATCTTTTTTTTTCTGATTGCATGGGCAGCCTTAAAATTATTTTTGAAGTGTACAATTCAGTGTTTTTTTAGCATATTCACAGGGTTGTATTATCATCACCATATTTTTGGCCTCTTGAAAAGAAATCCTGTGCCTATTAGCATCCAATTACCATTCCTTTGTAGCTAAGTCTCCCCCATTCCAGCTTTAAACAATCACCCATCTACTTTCTGTCTCTATAAATTTGTCTCTTTTGGACATTTCACATAAATGAAATAATATAATAGGGTTTCTTGTGCCTAAATAAGCTTCTAAAGAAGAATAAGGTAAGGAATCATCATTCAGCAAATATTTATTAAGACTTGCTTTATTTTATACAGTGTACTAGGAGCTGGAGATGAAAATATGTGTAGAACATGAATCATATACTTCGGGAATTTGTGGACTAGTGGGAAAGATTGACATATCAATAACAAATCGAATTAGTGGTGTAATAGAGGCATTTTTACAGGAGTAAAAGGAGGTAGCATGGACTCTATCTGGGTCTGAATAATGTGAGGAGTAACCTCCTTACACAAAGAGGCACAAGGCTAACGTCCTCTGATGGAATGATTCACCATGCAATTCTAAGGGTGACAAGAATGAAACTTAGGGCCTTGAAGGAATATTTTGATTAAGAGCTGCCAATAAAGTACAGTGAAGATTAGATTGATGTGAAGAAGTGGGAGATTAATGAGTAAATGGTCACTGGCTTGTTGAGAAGATTAAATGAGATGTACATGTAATGTACCTAACACAACGTCTTGTACAAAGTAGCCATTCAGTAGAGACTAGCTTGTATTATCTCCCTTTGAGGTAAAGAAAACTGTTAGAAATAGTATTTCTACTACTGATAGTATTTCTTCTACTTATGCCTCCCTTTGAGGTGAAGAATACTGTTAGAAAACATGACATAGGAGAAATACCCCTGAGAGACAGTTCTTATTAGTGACTACTGTGCAGAAAAGATGGAGGTTGGTGTAATTAAGGAGAAGGAAAGCCATGAAGCCAAAGTATTATGAAAAAGCATCAATATGAATTTTCATGTTGACAAAGTGGTATAAAAGATAATTATAAAGATGGTCACTTATAAATATGGTAGTTCTGTGTGACAATTTACAGAAGTTGGTATATCGTGTGGAAGAAAACAGCATAAGATCCTGAAGGTTTGAACTGTGGGCACATTGCCTCCATGCTCATGAAATGGCAATGGGGTTGGGAAGTGATTCCACTTTATGTCCCTTTCAGACACATAAAAATTACTTGTGTGAGTATCTTATGCCAGACACTATTCACTGTGTAGTGAGCATGGTGGGTATGAAATGACAACTTTATTGTCTTTCCTGTCAAAGAACTTGTAGGCTGGTTGGGGGAAAGAGACCATTTCAATATGAAGTGCTGAGCTAGAGGTACCCTTAGGGCACTACAGAAGCCTAGCTGATGGCTTTTAGCTTGGCTAGACAGTTCAGGATCTCTAAAAGCAGGTGCCTTGAAGGCTGAGTCAAAGACAAAAATGTATTTTGGACAGAGGAAATTGTATGAACAGAAACACAGGACATGAAACTACTTGGTTGATGCAGGGTATCATCAGCATAGAACCAGACAGAACCAGAGTGTAAGTAAGCCAGAAGGCCATGTCATTGGAGGCCTTGTATACCAGTCTCAGGAATTCGGTTGTGGAGAGCTTTCATCAGGGGAATGATGTAATCAGCTTGGAAATGTAGATATATCACTGACTGTGATAGTGAGGAGCAGAATTAAGGTGGACATGATTAGAAGCTTTGTGAATAGCAGAAAGAACATAGATTTTGAAAGCTGACAGACCTAGGTTACTGAAGAAAGTTACTTAACCTTGCTATGTCTTGAGTTTTATCCTCTGCAATATGGGGATAACACTGCCTATTTTGTAGAGTTTTGTGGATTCTTCTGGCATATATAATAGAAAATAAAACAGCTATTATTATTATTGTTGATGGTACTATTTGCTATATCTGACTACAAGGAGAAAGACTAATAGGAAGCCATTTCAGGAATCCAGATATGGTCATGATGGACAGGAAGAGACAAGAGTTACCTAGAGGAATTCTGGGAAGATAAGAAATGTCATTTTTATGTACTATTTGCATCCTTCAGACAAGGCATCAGGAAAAATGATCCTTCAGGAAAGAGTGATTTTTTTTTCTTCAAGAAATTAGAAGAGGAGAGAAATTGGTTTAAGATTAAGGACTCCATGCATAAGAGAAATTGGGAGGGAAGACAGGTAGAAATGCTATGGGGTTAGGAAGGAAGAATGCAGAGGTGGATTACTTAGAATTGAGACATCTGATCAAGACAGAGGGATCACAGCTTTTGCTAACAAAGTACTAGTGGAGGATGCCACTAGGTGAGGTTTAATAAATAATTGTTGACAATAAGCTCCATTTAAAAAATAAACAATTTATGCTTCTTCTTTGCCTAAGTGTCAAATAAAACATTCAGATTTTTATTTCAAAGTATCCCTGAGTCCCTGTTCCCTTTTTTGTCCTGCTGACTTTTGGAACTGATTTAGGCTTCCTTAGTCATCTCATAATAGAAAAAATCACCCAGGTATTTCCTACATTTCTTGTATTTTAAAAAAATGTAATGGATGTAATGAATTTTAAGCAAATGTAATGAATACAATAAGTAACTTAGTATATGCTGTTTTCTTCTCTATGCTGAATGTTTCATACATGTTATTTTCTATACAACTACATGGTCAATTCCTTGAAAATATCAACTCCAAAATCTTTATTTTGGTATACTCCACATAACACATTGAGAGTTTTAAACTCTTGTTGGATGACTGTTTCAAAAGTGTTTTGAAGTAGGCATGTCAGTTGCAAAAAGTTTGCTCAGCAAATGTTGTTCTGTCTCACAGTCTCAGACGTTGAGCAGATGATAACATGACAGCACGTGATTGCTGGGAGTAACAGACAAAAGTAACTGAAAGTGCTCGGTTATCTTGACAGTCAAAATCAAAAGTGTCCCCTATTTTCAGTGACCTGAGAGTTTCTTTTTGTGTTTTTGGTATTGTTGTTAAATAAGTGTTCTCACCTTTGAAAAGGTCAATAAGAATTCAATACAGTATAATGTCTGTGTGCCAAATGAAGGTGCCCCTTATTTTTAAGTGTGGAGGAGTTTTGATCATAAGAACTTGAAATACCTACAGAATCCTTGATGGCTAAGCAGCTGGTGCCAGCACAAGAATCCCTCAATATGTTCTCTGTGAAGCCCCGATCACCAAATGCTAACATTCATGATTCAGTATATTTTCATCTTGACTTCCAAAGTTGATCTGTTTCTTAATATATTACATCTAGACTTGGAACTGGAGATGAGAACAGAATATTATCTTCCTCATTTTTGTGTTTTTGTTCAACTCTAATGTCTGCAAAGCACTTGCGTATGTAATGATGCTCAGTGTCATAGGAGCAGGCAGGTAAGTGTAAATTTGTCTGGATAGGAGAAAGCATGCACAACATATTTCACATAGTTTTCTGATTTCAGTTTGTTTTTGCAAATTATTCACTTAGTGAGATAGCTTAAAGACGTTATCACAGGGAAAGGCATGGAGATAGTTCTGTGTTGATAGAAAACTTGTAATGTACAGCCATGAGTGAGAAGTCAGGTTCAGATTCTTCACCTTCAGTCCTCCTCTTTCATAAACAGCTCCATGTCCTGTTTTACATATCCTACTTTAAATCGAGATTATAGAAGAATGAATTTCTAGTCAAAGTGACACTTATTTTAAAATACTATTATGTATCCCTGTGCCCATTAACTTATCCTACCATTTTTCTTCCCCTGTGTCCAAACCACCTTTAGAATCTCCTAAATATTTGTAGCTATTGTAAACAGCACTGGAGACTTTGCTAGTTTAAAAGGAGAAATCAACACAATTAAGCCCCAGTTAATTTACTTATCCCTTATGAGATTATAATTGTATTTTGTTATTAAAAGGGGGACAGAGTACACTGTTCTCTTGCCTTTTTAATTTCCAGACTACCACTTCTCCTGCACTTGACAATACCGTAGTCTACCACGTAGTCCCATGGCTGACAGGAGAAGAATTCTAGGCAGGCCAGTGTTTGAGTAGTGAGTAGTTGGACTGTCTTTACCCAGCAACTCACTGTTTTGTAAATGTACCTGAGTTTGGAGAAGTAATTGGCTTTTATAAGGGGTGCGGGGTGGAGGGTTGGGGTGGGGAGAGTGAGAAGGAGGTCAGAGCTTTAGGATATATAATTGGTCTCCACAAAGTTGTTGTGATACTTTTGGAACTACGTAATGGTCTTCATTAACTAAGTGTCTGTCATGACAGCCATTACATATGCATTATAATAAAAATTTATTTACTGTGTAAGTTGAAGAAGGTAAAATCTGGATGTAGTTTCTAAACTCTGCTTGGCAGTTTTCATATTTAAGCCACTAGAAGAAAAAAATTGGGAGGGAAGCTGAGAAGAATTTACTGAAAGAAAAAAATACTTGGGAGGGAAATTGGCAAGAAGTATGAAAAAGCTTGGGAGGGAAGTAAGCAAATAAATGAGTTAATGACTGTTCTGGAAAATAAACTCTATCATGCAGATATCACATGACTGATTAAATTTGAATTTGACCTCCAGCTTTCCAGGTCTGGTAAAAACTAACCTGTAAGAACTTGAAACTTAGCCTTTGAATGGTCAATCCACCACTGTAGGAGAATTTATGAATGTTCAGTTGGGAGAACTGAAAATAAAGAAGTACCATAGGAATTGACATTTACATTCAGTAGCCAAGATATAATGGACATCTGAAACAGGTGTTTGAGGGCAGGTGTGGTGCCTCATGCCTGTAATAATAGCACTTTGGGAGGCCGAGGTGGGTGGATCACAGGAGGCCAGGAGTTCAAGACCAGCCTACTAAAACACACACACACACACACACACACACACACACACACACTAGCCAGGCGTGGTGGTGCACGTCTGTAGTCCAAGCTACTTGGGAGGCTGAGGCATGAGAATAGCTTGAACCCAGAAGGCGGAGGTTGCTGTGAGCTGAGATTGCGCCACTGCACTCTAGCCTGGGTGACAGAGTGAGACTCTGTCTCGAAAATAAAATAAAACATATATTTGAAACACATTGAATTATGTCCCTTAAACAAGAATAAACATCACTAAATGACTGTACCTTGAACTACCTGTAATTTTCTCCTGATAGGTAATTAAGCTTCAAAGTACTGACACTTATTTACTGTAATATGAAGCAATAACTTAAAAAAAAAAAAACTATTGAACCAGAACCAAACAGGAATGCCACAGCATTTTGTAAACTAAACTGCTATTTCATTTCATTTGAGCCCTGGAACTTGAAAATAAATGCTAGCTAACATCTGTGAACAGAACATACCCATCAGTACTGTGCTAAGCACCTTTCATGAACTGGTCATTAAATCCTCACTTTCCATTTATTTAGTGATAACTTCACCCAGAGTTTGCAGTCAAAGTGAAAATGTGCTGAATTCCAAAAGTGTGAGCTAGGTTTTAGAAGTTAATCACAATTCTGGAACAAATTACTAGCTTAACAAATGAGAGTTCTTATGTCTCTAAAACCAAAATAGCCCTAAGTCTGTCCCTCCCAGTAAGATTTGGGCCAGTCAATGGAACAGTAATATACAAATATAATTACAGCTGTCTAGGAGCAAACTATCCTATGAATAGATAATAAAATTAAGACACTTAAGCCATGTTTTCATATTAAAACACAAAGTAAAAATTCATTGTTTTCCAAAGATAAAAGCCATACTGTATCATGACATATATATGCCCAATGTTTCAACCCTCTTGAAGAATTGAGATTCTCGACTCTACACTCTTAGTGTTTTCTATATTGAACAGATTTTTAATTTAAGGAGGTCAAGAGAAATCTTACACTTATTTTTTAATGGTACCTTAGACATAGAAGGAACCTCAGAAATCTCTGGCTGAATATTTACATCTGCAGATGATCATGTCACTAGGCTTCTGACTCTATAGCCATAGAAAAATGTTCATGAAGACCTTTCAGGAAGGGAATGTTGGTATTTCTAAAAATTGAGTACAAGTATTCCCTAGACAAAACAGCTCTTGAAATGGCAGATTGTATTCCCATTATTATATTTCAGAATCAAGACATTAATACCTACTTTTTATTTACCAGGTTTAGTTATCCTTGAATTAGATTTTATAAATTAAAGAAATAGATTTCAATAAATATTTGTTGAGTTCCTAGTATGGACACATTGTGTTTGGCACCAGGGATGTTGCCTGCAAGTATAACAGGAGTTCGTATTTGTAATGAGTTTATGATTTACAGATATTTGGGGGGCAAAGATATCATTCAGTAAATACTTATGAGTGCAAACTTTGAACTAGGGACTGGGCCAAACTCTAGGAACATATTTGATGACAGAGACACAATCCCTGTCCTCAAGGAGCTTTCATTCTAGTAGAGAAGATGAAAACCAGTACAGTTTGGTAAGTTAGATGGTATTGGTTAATGTAGGGTTCTTATGTAAGTCTAGAGAAGTAGCATTTAATCTGTTCTTAGAAGGTCAGGAAAGATTTCCCTGGAGGAAGTGACATTTAAGCTGAGAGAGGATGGATAAACAGGAGTCATCTGAGTGAACAACAGGGAGAACATTCCAGAAAGAGAACAAAATGTACGAGGCCTGATGCCAAGAGGGAACATTCATTGCATTGGGGAACTATAGTCACTTCTGTGTGGCTGGGATGTAGAATGAAATGAGCCTGGACCCAAGACAGCACTTTGCCCTTTGGGGAAGCTGTAGGTATTACAGTAAGGTTGGAGTCTGGAAAGAAAGGGGTATATTGTGAGATCTGAATTGGGAGAGGACAGTTATATCCAGACCTTTATATGCTCCAGTAAGAAGACTGAACTTTACACTGGGGGCCATGGGACTCACTGAATGGCATTAAATTTGAGAGTGGTCATATGACCAGATTTGCATTTTACAAAGATTGTCATTGACTGCAACATGAAGTATGGAGTATTGGAGGAGCGGTAAGGTGGTGGCAGGGAGATAATTTAGGAGGCTGTCGCAGGGCTTTAGGTGAGGGATGATAATGACTTGCCAGGTAGGAAGGAGTAAATTGCTTCCCGGTGGATAATTAGAAGATTGAATGGATGGACTTGGTCACTATTTGGTATAGAAGGGGAAAAAAAGGAGATGTCAAAGATGATGCCAATTTTTAAAAATAATTTAACTTATTTATTTTTAAATATTTTTTCAGCCTTATTAAGGTATAATGGACAACAATTGTAGGTATATGTCATTTACAACATGATGTTTTGATTTATGTATACATTGTGAAATGACTGCCATAGTCAAGCTCATTAACATATCCATCACTCACATAATTAACATTTTGTGTGTATGCAGTGAGAACATCAGGCTCTACTCTCTTAGCAATTTTCAAGTATAGATTACATTTGTTACCAACTATAGTGGCCACATTGTACAATAGAGCTCCAGAACTTATTCATCCTGCCTAACTAAAACTTTGTACTCTTTGACCAACATCTTCCCATTCGTCTCTCCTCCCCATGCCAAGTTTCCATCTTGGTCAGTTGGGTGGATACTAGTACTATCTGCCGAGGCAGGTTGGTAGGGTGAAAACAATGTGTTCCCTTTTGGAAATGCTGAGGTGACCAGGGAACTTCCAAGGGAATCTGTCTGGATCTAGAGCTTACAAGAGATGTTTGGGCTGGAAACAGACATCAGGTATTCTTCAGTATATGGGCTGTAAATGAAGTCACAGGAGTGGATGATGTCACAAACAGTGAGTGTAGTATAAGAAGACTGGACTGAGGACAGATTTCCAAGGAATTTCAATACTTAAGAGGTATGCAGAGAAAAGAGGGGCTGTGAAGGACACCAAGGAGGAGACTAAGAGCCAGGAGGGAAAACCTTCAAGAGAGTATTGCATCACGGAAGGGAAGAAGAGAGAACATTTTAAATGATACGCAATGCTCAATAATGGTATCCGCTTTGGAGAGGCCAAGTAAGATTCCTAAGTACCCATTGGATCAAGGTCCTTAATCTTACAAAAACTTATGCAAATCAATAATAAAGAGATGATAACCCGATAATCAAAAATAGACAAGGCATATAAGAAGAAAATGAATTAAAAATATTCAAAGCATTCAACATATACAAATGTGCTCAATCTGATATATAATGAAAGAAAAGTAAATTAAAACAATGGGCATGACTAAATAACAGTATGAGGGAGCCTGAGGAGAGGGAGCATTTGAAATTTCAGTACAGAAGAGAAAAGGGGTGACTTATAGAAAAAGGAGACAGAAACCATAGAACATGTTTGGAGGATAAGACTCAAACAGGTAGTGGGGACCCTTTTCTGGAGTAGGATGAATACAGGTAATGTGTGTGGATGCAAATATGAGGTAGGATGTAATGGGAAGTTGAGCGAATTCATATTTAGTCATTCATTCAAAAAATACTTAATTGAGTTACTGCTGTGTGGCAAGCATCATTCTACAAACAGAGGACACAGTGATAAGCAAGCCAGTTTGTACTCTTGTGTAACTTACATTCTACTTTGAGAAGACAGATTATAAATAGGTTAAAAAGTCAATAATATGATGTTTCAGCATTAACAATAAAAAATGAGGGTGATGTATAGAGTGCCAGGGAAAGTGCTTTCATGGACCTCTTCATTCTCTCCTCTCCTGGTGTCATAAGCTACTCCTTCATCCATGCTGCCATTTCTCTTTGTTTATGTTTCCAGTATAGTACTCATCACATTATTACTATAGAGCCATCTACCTTATGAAGGTGAAGGTGTCCATCTCCTTATTCAAAAACAAAAAAAAAAAAAAAAACAAACCAAAAACCAAAAAACAAAAAACCCGAAAAACAAAAAGAGGCAGAAAGACAGAAGGTCCTCCACTAACTTTCATGTGCCATGTAACCAGCAAAATCCAATTATTTTACAGCATTCTAGCTATACAAGAGTTTGGGAAGCGTAGTGCTTAGTGTTCTAGCCTTTGTAGCACAGGAAAGGGCCTGGAAGGAAAGGAATTGTGTCTTCCGCAGTTGCTTTTTTTTATGGGGAAGTGCTACAGCCCAAACAATATTTTAGGAATTTTCATCTATTGTCAATATGCAAACTGGAAGGGGATAATGAAAATGTTGTGGTTAGAAGTTTATGAAATATTGTTATTCACATTTTAAAGTAAAAAGAGGGAATGTTTAAGAGACTTGTTTAAGATCACATGTCTCATAATTGGTGTGACCAGCAATACAATCCAAATCTAACTACTTATCTTTTTGCTATGCCCTATTAGTGTTCATATTAGAAAAGAAATTCTATCTCAGACACTAATGATTTGTTCTTTGGACACCAATGACTTTAAGTTAAAACTTCATACTAGTTAATTTAATTATGGTGTAGCAGTATTATTAAACTATCAAGACTATAAATTTTCTATTTGTAAAGGAGATTATGATACCAAAGATTAGTGAACTAATGATATTGAGAATTCTATGACATAATTTTGAGAAATATTTGCAGGATATTTATTTTTGTGTAAATGATGCTTTCAAGCTACCATAATCCTAAGTAAGTGTATATTTGGGAAAACCACCTATTCTAACACACTTGAAATTTAAATAAGTCAGGAAATTTTTTTCCAGATCTTCTCCCAAATTATCTTCTTCTTTTTCCTCTCCCCTTGGGAAAGAATCTCTTCATGCCTCATAATATCAAATTTAAACTATGGAAGTTCAGGTGGTGGACAGTCAGCAAAGGGGAAGATGAGAAGCTTGTGTTATAAAGCCAGCTCTTGACAGAATAAGGATCTGGTAGGAACTTCAGAAGTAATGGGTAGTTAAGTATGAAGGCCAGCTCCTAAGATCTAAATTACAAAGCAGAAGACTTACTAGGGAGCTGGAAAACATGTTAGGAAATCCAGAGCAGGAACAGATTTCAAGACAGCACAATAATATAGCAATGAAGTACTGAGAAAAGAGTTTTTTTCACGGGTTGGATTTATTCTAGCATTTTAGGCAGCATTTGGGCATTTCTAAGTGGTCAGACTTAGAGGAGATAGTTAAGGAATTAGCAGCTGCTAAATGCCAATTCTTAGACCAGTTGAATCAAAATCATCTAAAAAGCTTTCAGAAACCAGACTTTTTAAGGGCCATTTGAGAGACTCTCAAATCTGGAATCCAGAAATCTATAGCTAGATGAGTTTAAGGTAGAGCCAGAATAAGAAAAATAAAATAATTTGTTTGTTTCAGATATCTTTTCCAATATTACTTCCAAACCTACCCCAAACACCTTAAATCACTGCATTCTATAGCCATTCTTTTAAAAATGCTTGAGTTATTAGTTTTCAAAAACAAATACAGATCTGCACACATACAGAAATAAACATTAAAGAGACATAAAGATATTAAACAGAGTTACATATACTTACAACTTCATACATATATATTATATATAAAACTGAATATTAAGTGTTTGATATTAGTGACAAAATCTGTAACATCCATTGTATTAGTGCTTTTTGTACTTTTTGTTGGGTGTAGTAAAAATTGCATTCGAATTTGAGTTTTCTGCTATATATTTGGTCAGTTCCTATCAGTGAAGGAAAAACCTTTTTTTATTATTTTATTGTTTTTTTATTTTTTGAGACAGAGTCTTGCTCTGTTGTCCAGGCTGGAGTGCAGTGGCATGATCTTGGCTCACTCCAACCTCTGCCTCCCGGGTTCAAGCGATTCTCCTGCCTCAGCCTCCTGAGTAGCTGGGACTACAGGCACCTGCCACCAGGTCCAGCTAATTTTTGTATTTTTAGTAGAAATGGGGTTTTGCCATGTTGGCCAAGTTGGTCTGGAACTCCTGACCTCAGGTGATCTGCCTGGCTTGGCCTCCCAAAGTGCTGGAATTACAGGTGTAAGTCACCGCACCTGGCCCCTTTTTATTTTTTAAGCTGATTGAAGATTCTTAGTTCTCATGCTTTCTAGTGGTGATTAATCTTTAGCCAATATTTCTATATACAGCTATTTGTAATCATGTTTGACTTAGGTCAACAAACGATCTTTCCTAAAAAAACAGAACCCCAATTTTAAGTTCTGAATTATTTAGTATCTATTTTCTGCTGTGGAAGTTGAATTTTGTTGATATATATCATACAGGGCCATGTAACACTCTCAGCTACACGCTCACATGTATAGTAGCTGTATACAAAAATGTTACTTCATTCTCTCTCTCTTTATAATACTCTTTTGGCTCTCTTACGTTCTCTCACACACTCTACTCTTCCCTTCCTCTGTTCTTTCTACCTGTTCCCTCTGCTCCTAACACACTTATTCCCCCCCTTGTCCATTTTCCTTGTGGATAAAGCACAACACAAGTGCTTAGTAATTATCAAATATTAATAACAATGACACTAACCACCCAATGATTTAGTGTTAATGACATGCTTTATTGAATGGCATTACCTCTAAAGTTAATGTTTCCTTTACCCAACCAAGCTTCTTACCCTCCTCCCTTACCACAAGCATCTATATTGTCAAGGTTGTTATAAAGAGTAATAAACCAGCCATTAAAAAAGGGTTTATGGTATTTTCCTATCTACAAAGTCACAGGAAGCTCAAATGTACTCAGTAAATATTGCAAAATTACACAGGACCATTAAATGTAACACTCCACCCTTTCTCTCTCTCTCTCTCTCTCTTTCTGTCAATATAGCAACACCCTATATCATTGCCCTGTTGTATGTGCAAATCAGAGTTAATAAGCTTTATATTAGCAATTACTCTTTAACAACTTCTGGTTTGTTTGGTCCAGTTGAATAATGTAAGCACTTAAAAAAATAAAATTATAAACATTTATGTGAAAAGTGCATATATCACATTGGATATGTTGTTATGCACTCCTTAATAATAAAGTAAGTTAATCTTTATTGCACACTTATTATAATATTACTTTGACCCTCTCTAGTACTCTTTATCTAAGTATTCTCAAGTGCTTTACAATCTCAAACAGACCCAATGTGTTGTATGCACAGAATCCTTTGAAGCTGACATTTGCCTTTCTGACCAGCTTGTTGTAAAGGAAATCAGCCAAAAAACAAGTATCTAGATGAGTAGCTCAAACATTAGTACACATAGTAATCACAGGTCAAAATGCAGATAGATTACCCTGTCCAAATTCTCCTGAGTAAGAGTAGGTGAAGCATTTTTAAATAAGCTCCCCAGGTGATTCTGAAATTGGTCCAAGGACCACATATTAAGAACTAATGATCCAAACAATTTGACTTTTTATCGTAGATTAAACCATGCTGAGAAAATTATTAAAAATTGAAATGGCAGCGGAGGATGGTTTGAAAGAAAGGTTTTTCAGGGCCCTTTCAACAAGAAAATTAATTGAACACAATATTAAAACTCTATATTTGATTTAAGACTAAGGTTTTCATTGTTTTTAAATCTCAGTAATTTTTATGTAACAGGTCAATTCATACCCAGCATCTTAATTCCAATGAATGATTTCCCACAACAATTTTTGTGGATAACTCCAAGGGAACTCCAAGGAAGTTGTAGTATGAACAAAGAGAAGTAGAATTTGTCCCTGTGTGTAAGGCTTCTCTGATAAGCAGCACAGGCTCTCATACTGCTTTTTAAAAAAATTATGATAGCACCAAGTGGAATTAATTTTTTTTAGATTATACTTTCACGGAAGGGAAGATCTACTGTGAAGGCTGGAAAACCAACACCCTTAAGATAAATATATTACCAGATTTGAGCACTCTTAGTAATCAGCAAAGATAAATGTTTAACAGTGCATACAAAATGAAGTGTTTTATGTTAAATCAAATAGAGAAAGCCAAACACTAATAATGTGGTTACAAATGAACAATAAATTAGGTAATCAGAACAGGTATAGACATTAATAGCAGGATATTGGTATTATTAATGTATTTTGTTTTAAAATAATGAACTTAATTACAATTCTCCTCATCCTACTGCCACTATTTTATTTTATTCCAGATTCAGCAGCTTCATATTATGATCTCTGAAACACTTATTATTAAAGTTATCCAAATGTACACATTTCTCTTTATATAAATGTTTCAGTCCAGAAAAGGAGGCCAAATACATTAGCTCAGAACATCAAATCTTCTCAGATGTGGGAATCTTTTATTTTCACACTTTTAAAGGTAATCTGTATTTCTAGCGTCTATTATAGACAGAAAACTTTCATATGACAACATTCCTATTTTCTTAACTGCCTTGATAGGGGCGAAGACAAATTCTAAGTAGGACTTTTTACCCCATTCTTCTTACCATCATTCTTTCACAAAACCCCCAGCTTTAGACAATCGCTATTATGAATTTGACATGTACTATTCCAATCCATTCCCATAAATTTACACCCATATATACATATAGTTATCTATGAACAATATTTAGTAGCTTTTTTGTGTGTGGCTTTAAAATTTACATAAATTGTATAATTTGTGCACATTCTTCTTTAATTTGCCTTCTTGGCTACGGTTATCTTTTTGAGATCTAGCTATGCTGCTGGTATGTAGAATTCTATTTCATTCTTTTTTCATTGTTGTTTTGTACCCATAACGTGTCACATTTTATATATACCTTCTGTTCCTGATGGACATTTAGATTCTTCCAGGATTTTACTCAATACTGCAATGAAAATCTTTGAATTTTTCTCTTTTGCACATATTCAAGAGACTTTTCTGACATATATATCTATAGGTGAATTGTGTGGTCATATGATACATACACACATTTTAAATTTCACTAGATACTGTCAATTTGCCCTTTGAAATAGCCATACAATTTATAGTACCACCAGCCACTTATGAAAGTTCCCATTTCCTCAAATCTTTGAAAGTTCTTATTATAAACAGACATATTAATTCTTGCCATTCTGATTTGTAAATCAGAATCTCTATTGTTCTAATTTGGATTCAGCCTCACAGATTCTCTAGTTCTAATTTGGAATTCCCCAATTACTTGTAAGATGCTATATATTTTCATGTTTGTTAGTCATTCTGATTTCATATCCTTTGCCAATTATCTTTTTGGTAAGTTATTGTGGTGGCCATGAGATGTGCCTTACAGAGGCCTTGCTAGAGGGAATGTGATTGAATGAGAGCCCCAGATGCTGTGTATTAAAATCCTTCACTGAGTTTGTCTCAAGATTTCTCCTTGCACGTGAATGAATGAGTACAGCTGGGATACTAAAGCACATGTGTATTTGGGAGATATGAGACTTCTTTAGTGGCTGATTTTTGGCTCATAAATGACTTTGCCAAACCTTCCTTAGACTGCTCAGTGTTCTAACATCTTCCATCCAGCCTTCTACCCTTCTTTCCTTTACTAGGGGATTGAATTTACATTGAGGTCTCATAGCCTTCTCTGCCTCTCTCCTTATTTCCTTTTATACAAATATTTCCCCTAATAAATCCTTGCACATTTAATACCGTTTTGCTATTTGCAACCTGCAGGTCCTGGACTAACACAGTTCTATACATTGCATTACCATTCTCTAGAGTGGGATCTTTTGTTGTAGAGAGTTTTAAAATTTTTATGTAGTCACTTTTATCCATATTTTTCTTTATGGTTTATATTTTTGTGTCTTCTCTTTAACACATCTTTTCTAGCAGAATTCATAAATATATTATTCTATATTGCCAAAAGTTTGAAAGTTGCAATCATTAGAATTAATTTTTGTATATTGTGTAAGTTAAGAATCTAATTTTATTGTTTTCCATTGGAAAGCCATTTGTCCCAAGATAATTTTTTTAGTAGTCCCTCCTTCCCCTATTGTCATTCTGACATATTTTTTCTAGGTTCCAATCTATGCATGTGTTTCTTTATGGAAGAGTTGGCCCTTTGTATCTTTGAGTTTCGAATCCATGGATTCAATCAACCACAGATAGAAAATATTTAGAAAAGCGTCAGAATTGAACATGTACGTACATTTTGCTTGTCATTATTCCCTAAACAATATAGTATAACAACTATTTATGTAGCATTTACATTGTATTAGGTATTGTAAGTAATCTAGAGATGATTTAAAGTATACAGGAAGATGTGCATATGTTACATGCAAATACTACCCCATCTATATAAGGGTCTTGAGCATTCATGGATTTTGGTATCCACAGAGAGTCCTGGAACCAATTCCCCACAGATGCCAAGGCACAACTGTATTTATTCTATCATCTACTTGTTTAATCTCACATCAGTATCTACTTTTGAAATAACAATAACTTTATTATTTAACTTTTTTTATTACTTAGGATTAGAGAATTTCCTCTGGTGAGGCATCATAGTGTCTCAAGCTGGCCATAAAGACAAGTGAGGGCTAGGATCAGTAAGACTGGGCAGAGGAAGATACAACAGATCTCCTATGCATGAAGCAAAAGTGCAGCTCAGAAGCCAGCTCTTTCATTAAGTTGTCCTCTATACCCTCACTAGATTGTAAGCTCTTGAAATGAGAGGCTATACCTTAATTGTCTCTGTTATCTAAAATACTTCACTCACTGCTTGGAACATATTGCCTGCAATAATTAAGCTTGCCCTGGCTCCCAAAGCATAGAGCAAATCACACTCCTCCCCTTGCCTTTGAGAAGCTCACAGTCTTCGAAGGTAGAGATATGTGAACAGGTAAGAAAATGGATGACACGAGAACAGAAAGGCATGAGTGACAGAGAAGTCATTGGAGACTTTACAGAGGAAATTAAATTTTTATTGATCTTGAAAGAGTTTGCCAGATGAAGTAGAGGACAGGCATTTTAGACGAAGAGAACAGGAAATGTGAAAACACAAAGTGATGGAAGTCATGGTGAGTTTGGAGAACTATAAAACTTCAATGTGGCTGAAGGGTAAGGTGGATATAGAGGAGTGCTGGGAGGTGAGGCTGAAGAAATAAGCTAGGAAATGTCTTTTTATGCCATTTTTTAAAGTTTGGACTTTATTCTGAAGTTCACATGGATCCAATATTTTTTGTTTTGTGTTGTTTTAAGCAGAAGGGTGACATGATCAGCTTGAATGATGAACAACTTGAATTGTTTAAAGTGGATCACACAGTCTACTGTTTTACAATTATTCTTTGACCAAGATATTCTTTATTAACTGAGGAAAAAAAGGGCTTTCCTGAATTTTGCAGTCATGGGATATGTGATAAGCATTCTTGATTTATCATCTTCAATCCTGTTACATAACATAATAACCATTGTTATTACCTTTAGCAATGCTTTCCTCAGTATTATTTAATGGCCTATAAAATGTGACTTTCATTTGCAAATACAGTACATCTAACAAGAATTTACCACAGCTGCTATGCAAAATACCAATACAATTGACCCTTGGACAATGTGGGGGTTAGGGGTGCTGATTCCCCATGCAGTTGAACATGTTACATAACATAATACATAACCATTGTTATTATGTAACAGGATTGAAAATGATAAATCTTTGGAAAGTGGGGCAAATGAATTCTTATGAATTCCATATCTTCCACATGTGTTTTACTTTTTTGATAAGAAGTAGTAACCTAGTTCAGAAAGAAAATAATCATCCCCTTTTACTTATGCAGGATACCAAGTCTATCTTAGCACCATAATAGTGAATGATAGGAATCAAGCTCTATGAATACATTCACATGTACATATATATGGCTATATAGGACACATGCATGCACATATACATATATACACTTGCATATATGTGTATATACATGTACATATATGTATGTATATTCAAATGTATATGTGTATATAGCCAAGTATATTGTACAGTTGACCTTTGAACAACACGGGTTTGAACTATGCAGGTCCACTTACACGTATTTTTTTTTCCATTTCTGCCACCCCTAAGGCAGCAAGGCCAACTCCTCCCCTTGCTCTTCCTCCTCAGCTGACTCAACATGAAAACTATGAGGACGAAGACCTTTATGAAGATTCACCTCCACTTAATGTAGTACACTTAATGTAGTACATACATTTCTTTTTCCCCATGGTTTTCTTAATAACATTTTCTTTTCTCTAGCTTGCTTTATTGTAATAATATAGTATACAATACATATAACATACCAAGTATGTGTTAACTGACTGCTTATGTTATCAGTAAGGCTTCTGGTCAACAGTAGACTATATTGCTAGTTAAGTTTTTGGTAGTTACAAGTTATATGTGGATGTTCAACTGCATGGGGAGTCAGCACCCCAACCCTCATGTTGTCCAAGGGCGTTGTCCAAGGGTCAGTTGTAATTGGTATTTTGGATAGCAGCTGTGGTAAATTCTGGTTAGATGTACTATATTTATAAATGAAACTCACATTTTATAGGCCATTAAATATTATTGAGGAGAGCATTTCTAAGGGTAAAATCTTGTCTAATGCTTGAAACATCTTCATTTTCCTGTCAGTTTAGATCTTTTTGAAGTAATTCTGAAAATCTCTCTTTTAAGCTAAATTTAACACAACCAAATAGCCAAATATTTAAGTTCTACTAATGAAGATATCTAAATTTCTGTTAAAAATTTAAGATACATGTTAAACCCTTCTAATATAACTCTTCTCTCAGTCAAACTTTTTTTTTAACAGTTGCTTTGCTTCTTCTTTCAAAGTCATACTTCAACAAAGTTGCTATTGAATATGTCTGACTAAACATGTTAGCTATATGATAAGATGGCTGGATAAGAGATAAATATAGAAAATGTAGCTTTTTTTTCTACTTGCAATAACCCTTTAGGAATTAAAATGGAAAACTAATAACTATTTGATTCATAATAGTAGCAAACCATAAAATATTTAGACATAAATCTACTAAGAAATTTATAAGACATATATGGAGAAAATTCAATTGAATAAACCATTATTGAAGTATATAAAATAAGATCTGGATGAATAGAAAGATCATAATTTTTAATAAAATTTTGCATCTTAAAAAGTGAACCCTCTCCAAATATATGCACATTTAATAAAATTATAAATACATCCCAATGAGGTTGGTTTTGAAATTTTGTTAATTGGAACTTAAATTTCACCTAAGAAGAAAAAATAAAGAATAGTTAAGAGTGCATGCTTTGTAGACAAATTGCCTTAGTTAGAATCCTGGCTCTATCATCTATTAGCTATGTTATCTTTGGGATAACATTCATCTTTTCTTATGGATATGCTTAAAACAGTGCCTGACATATAGTAAGCACAAATATCCATTAGCTATTCTTCTTATTATTTATGTTATTAGTGTTGTTAATATTTGTTATTATATGGAAGACTAAATGACCAAAGAGAGTCAAGAAATTTATGAATAAGATTTATGCGTTGTTAGATATTAGAGCCATTAAAAAAAAAAAAACCAAAGTGCCAAAAAACCTAGCACAACGTTAATACAGGAATAAAAAAATGGATCAGAGGAACCAAACAGAAAAGCCAGAAATGGATCTTAGGAAATATGAGAATATGATATATGATAGATGCTAAATGAATTCAGTATAAAAATATTAATTTAATAAATCATGCTTGCTATCCAAGTAAAAGAAAATGAGGTTAGATTCATGTCTCATACCAAATATAACCATAAATTATACCTTGATTAAATTTTTTAATTAAAAAGCGATAATATTTGAAAAGAAATATAGGATACTCAATGTATAACCTGAAGATTGGGTAGTACTTTTCAACAAATATAGGAATTTGTCACTTGAAATACTAGAAGAAAAAAAGATAGCAAACAAATACAGGAATTCCAATTTCAAGCAGATATAATGATTTCATGAAATGTTAACTGTGCACATGATAGATGGTCTATGGATAGTGTAAAAGAAAAAGAGAAAAGAAAAAATGTTTTTTAACATATGCAGCAAAAAAGGTTTTTAACATCTATTACATACAAATAAAAATGAATGTATAACACAGACTTCAATAAAAATAGGCATTTCACAGGAGAACAATTCAGATGGCCAGTATTTACAATTTCATAGGTATTAAGGAAAATACAAATTAAAATGGCAAATTAGCAAAAATTGAGGTGTGATTGTATTAATATCTGTTGGTGGTGGTGATTATGGGGAAAAGGGTACTTTCAAAACTTGCTAATATAAATATAATTCTTTTGGTTGTTTTGTAAAGGAACCTGACAATATCTTTTAAAAATAAAGAAAATGCATACTTTTGACCTAGCCATCCCATTCATGAGGGTATGTCTTAGAAAAATAAGATCACAAAATCATAGAGATTTATTTGCAATGATATTATTGGTAGGTCATTTTTATGAGGAGGGGTGTGGATAGTAAATGCCAGGGTAAATCACATAGCATCTAATAAACGTATTTATGAACTACAAAAGCTTACACTTTCAGTCTAGTCTAGTCCAGACTGCAAGTAAATGTGAGCAAGTGAATTCAAGCACAGAAGTGCTTGAAGGCAGGTTTCATAAATCTACTTTCTTACAGTATCCTGATATTGACTTATCGAGAAGGTTACTGTGGGGTTGATTATTAAAATATTTATGTATCTAGGTATTTTTCATTCAGTAGTATGTTATTCAATTAGCAACAAGTGTGGGGATTTAAAGATATTCTTGTTTGTTTTTACTGCTGAAACATATTCTAGTGGAAATTTCAAATAAACGATTAGTCAACCTAAAAGCAAGATACATTTTCTCAGAAAAGACAAGGTAAAGAACTTATATATCCTCCCTCAATTCGTTTATAAGGTAATAAGATGAATAAAAATATCATAGTACAATTTAGCATTGTAAAATAAAATTAATTGGTCATCTCTAGTGTGGTCGTGCTTGGAAGGTGAAAGAAACCAAGATCTTGTCTGGGAACATCATGTCTACCTTGACCTCACCCTTAAGAATCCTAGCCTTTAGTTTAAAATCACATGGCTACATACATACCAACTTCAACAATAGTACATCTGGCAAGGTCATGCAAACCTGGGACTTGAGCTTCTGATTCTAAGTTCAGTGCTTTTTGTGTGCATCATCTCTTGTACATACCTTATGATGATATGCTAATAAAAGCTACGTGATCAGGCCTTGAAAATCTGCTTTTTTTTTGTAATGGTAGAATGGGGCATATTATCACATCAGGTAAACACTCTATTCAAGGATAAATGGAAATGAATGTCATATATAGATCATTGATAAATATCTCATTACAAAATTATGAGAGTTACCAATGTTTGAGTGTATATTATGGGCCAGCCCTTTATATTAAATTACTTCAAATTTTTACAACTGTTAAAGGAAGATATTATTATACCCATTTTATAGATGGACAAGTTAGGGCCAGAAAAGACTTCCTCAAAGCTGTTAGTCCAGTAATGGAGACAGGGCTAGAAAACAGGTCATTTTGCTCTTTGACTAATGTTACTACTCATGTTTTGTATTTTGTTTAAAGTTTTATTTTATTTTACTTTATTTATTTTTTGAGACAAGATCTTACTCTGTCACCCAGGCTGGAGTGCAATGGAGTGATCACGGTTCACTGCAGCCTTGACCTCCTGGGCTCAAGCGATCCTCCCACCTCTCAATCTCCAGAGTAGCTAGGACTACTACAGGTGTGTGCCACCATACCTGGCTAAATTTTGCATTTTTTGTGGCGACAGGGTTTCACTATGTTGCCCAGGCTGGTCTTGAACTCCTGGGCTCAAGCGATGCACCTGCCTTGACCTCCCAAAGTGCCAGTATTACAGGCTTGAGCCACCGTGTCCAGCCAAGTTTTATTTTAGAATTAAAAAAAATTCCACTTGGATTGTTACATTTTATCTCATTGCTTTATATTTATAGAATTACTTTATAAATGCCACTTTCTTAATTTTCATAGTTAGCACTCTTTATGAAACATAAACTATTATTTGACCCAGGTTTTTGTTAGAGGAATTGAGTCAGAGAGCTGTTAAGTAACTGAGATTTCACAATAAGCCAGACAGACCAGGGTTCAAATTCTGGGTCTCACATTATCCAATTCAGTAATCCAGCTTTGTTACTTATTGAGCAACCACTACAAGCACAGTTTACATGACATCTGATAGCTCTCAAAATGAATTTTACAAACATAATTCAGATTTCAACTCAGCAGTGACTCAGGAGAAAGGACACTTGGATGCATTTCTTTATGGCATTTTTCCCAGGGTACACGCAACCTGGAAGATCTCCCAAGTATGGGGGAAGGTTTCACCCTGAGGAATCCCATTCCCTCTAATCTGGGACAAGGGGGAGGAGAGTACTGTCTCTTATCAGCCATCTCCCCAGGGAGGCCTGGGCCCTCCTGGAATGCATACCATGGCTTACTGACTCAAAGTGTTGAAAAGACCAGGCACTGGGACACACAACACTACTCTTAAAATAAAAAAAGAATCAGAGTAGCTTGTGGTTATAATTGAAATGGACAGAGTAACATGGTACCAAGAAACTATTAGCAATTCCGTCCCTAAATCCCTCATTTTCTTAAAGCATTTTCTCCTTTTCCTCAACAAGCTTTAAGTTGGATTTGAAGAATGATAAGACTAAAAGGAGGGCTGTTTCTGGTCTTTGGAGGAATTTGATGTTCCATTCGATCTGAGTATGCAAAGCCTGAGTTCACGTGAACTCTTCTGATCTCTTTCTCTAATATTTTTTCACCTTATTCATATGGGAAAGAAGGAGGGGAATACTTTATTTCCATTCTCCCTCCTCCTATTTCCTTGACTTGTTTAAAATATAAATGTTATAGACACCTAAGATAGAAATTTGACTGAAACAGCCTCTTAATTATTGTCTTAAAAAATTGGTATAATGAAATTGCATTTGTAGTCTTTGGACATTTAAATCCAGAAGGGATATTTTCTTTTTCTTTTTTAAAAATTTAATTCAATAGTTTTTGGGCTACAGGTGGTTTTGGGTTACATGGATAAGTGCTTTAGTGGTGATTTCTGAGATTTTGATATACCCATCACCTGAGCAGTGTGCACTGTACCCAATATATAGTCTTTTATCCCCCCCAGCCCCAACCTTCCTTTATCGTCCCCAAAGCACATTATATAATTATTATGCCTTCACAGCCTCATCGCTTAGCTCCCACTTGTAAGTGAGAACATGCGATATTTGGTTTTCCATTCCTGAGTTACTTCATTTAGAATAAATTGTCTCTAGCTCCATTCAAGTTGCTGCAAAGGCCATTATTTCATTCCGTTTTTTGGCTGAATAGTATTCCATGGTGTATATATGCCACATTTTCTTTATCCACTTGTTGATTGATAGGCATTTAGGTTGGACCCATATTTTCGCAATTATGAATTGTACTGCTGTAAACATGAGTGTGCTTTTTTTTTTTTTTTTCCATATAATGACTTCTTTTCCTTTGGGTAGATACCCAGCAGTAGGACTGCTGGATCGAATGGTAGTTCTCCTTTTAGTTCTTTAAGGAATCTCCATACTGTTTTCCACAGTGGTTGTACTAGTTTACAACCCCACCAGCAGTGTAAAACTGTTCCATTTTCATCACATCCATGCCAACATCTATTATTTTTTGACTTTTTAATTGTGGCTATTCTTGCAGGAGTAAGATGGTATCTCATTGTGGTTTTAATTTGCATTTCCCTGATAATCAGTGATGTTGAGCATTTTTTCCTGTGTTTGTTATTTGTTTGTATATCTTGAGAATTGTCTATTCTGTCCTTTGCCCACTTTTTGATGGAATTATTTGTTTTTTTTTCTTGCTGATTTGTTTGAGTTCCTTGTAGATCCTGGATACTAGTCCTTTATCGGATGCATAGTTTATGAATATTCTTTCCCACTCTGTAGGTTGTCTGTTTACCATGCTAATTATTTATTTTGCTGTGCAAAAGCTTTTCAGTTTAATTATTTCCCATGTATTTATTTTTGTTTCTGTTTTACTTGCTTTTGGGATCTTAGTCATGAACTTTTTACCTAAACCAATGACTATAAGAGTTTTTCCAATGTTGTCTTCTAGAATGCTTGTGTTTTCTGGTCTTAGATTTAAGTCTTTGATTCATCTTGAGTTAATTTTTGTATAAGGTGAGCATTGAGGATCCAGTTTCATTCTTCTACATGTGGCTTGCCAGTTTTCCCAGCACCATTTATTAGATAGGGTATCCTGTCCCCACTTTATGTTTTTGTATGCTTTGTCAAAGATCAGTTGACTTTAAGTATTTGGCTTTATTTCTGGGTTCTCTATTCTGTTCCATTGTCTACTTGCCTATTTGTGTACCAGTACCAGGCTGTTTTAGTAACTATAGCCTTGTAGTATAATTTGAAGTCGGGTAATATGATGCCTCCAGATTTGTTCTTTTTGCTTAGTATTCCGTTAGCTATGTGGGCTCTTTTTTAGTTCCATATGAATTTTAGGATTTTTTTCTAGTTCTGTGAAGAATTATGATGATATTTTGATGGGAATTGTATTGAATTTGTAGATTGTTTTTGGCAGTATGGTCATTTTCATAGTATTGATTTTACCCATCCATGAGCATGGGATGTGTTTCCATTTGTTGGTGTCACCTGTGATTTCTCTGAGCAGCATTTTGTAGTTTTCCTTGTAGAGATCTTTAACCTCCTTGGTTAAGTATATTTTCATGTATTTTAGTGTTTTTTGTTGTTGTTTTTTTTTTTTTTTTGCAGCTGTTGTAAAAGGGATTGAGTTCTTGATTTGATTCTCAGCTTGGTTGTTGTCAGCAGGGACATTTTCTAAAGTATAGACTGTAGTTCCTTATCTTCTGTCTGTTTCTTGCTGTCCCCTTCAGTATTCTTGTCCTTTTTTCCCGCTATTACCTTTTTGACTTTTTAATATATAGATATCTACTTCTACTTCTGACAATTTTTGCTTCTCCAATTTTCTCTCTTTTTCTCCTCTGCACACATTTATTTATTTTCTTCTATGTACTTCTTTATTTTTAACTTAATATTTGATTAACTTCCCTTCCCTGTCTCTTTTCCTTCTTTCCATAAATCTTCATTAATTGCCTGCACTGGGCTAGGATTCTATACTCTCTAAATCAATAATCTATTTTCTATAGTCAACTGTGTTATAATCGTACTGTCAAGATAACTACTTATTTTTAATACTTAAAAATATTTTGAAATTTTAACCAATTTAATTAATACAATGTTGAGTTCAAATTTGAAAAAAACAATGGAAAACTGTAATAATTCTAGCAACCTCCTGCTTTTTAATAATGTATTAGAAAATTTGCCTCTTTTTCAAAAGCCTACAGTGAATCTATTCATACAAGGCAAAAGCAAACCATTCTCTTCATTCTCTTTTTTTCTCCAAAAGATTTAAGTGTTTTTTGTTTGTTTGTTTTGTTTTGTTTTTTAGATATTGAGTCTTGCTCTGTCATCCAGGCTGCAGTGCAGTGGTGTGATCATAGCTCGCTGTAGCCTCGAATTCCTGGGTTCAAGCAATCCTCCTGCCTCGCCCTCCTGTGTAGCTGGGGCCACAGGTGCATGCTACCATGCCCAGCTAATTTAAAAGAAAAAAAAATTATGTAGAGATGGGTCTTGCTATGTTGCCCAGGCTGGTCTCAAACTTCCAATCTCAAGCATTTCTCCCACCCAGCATCCTGAAGTGCTGAGATTATAAGTGAGCCACTATGCCCAACCAGATTTAGTTTTTAAAAAGAGAATACGATTTGAAAAAGGAAAAATGTGAGGCAGGAGAGAAGAAATACACACACGAGCTGTTTTGTAATTGCTGTAAAACTGAAATCTTCAGCCTCACTAAAGGAGCACTTGCATGAACACCTCTAAATTACCTTATTACCTTCTAAATTAGGTGTGAACTCTAACTTCTAAATTATGAGTGAAATCCACTGCAATTCTTGTTATTTGGATGGAATCCTAGGTATGTGGTCCAGTTCATGAGTTGAACAAAAGCATGCTCATTTAGGCCAGGTAGAAAGAAATAAAGACCTATGTTTTACATGTCTCATAACCACTGAAGGTCCTTCTCATAAGCAGTGCTTATGGGTATTAATGACCTCTCTATATTTTACTTCTCCAGTGCCTAAGTAGCTGAGTCCACTGAGTCCTGCTACATCTCCTCCAACATGTCAGCATTTTTTTCACAGGCCTTTTGTTACTCTAGATCAGAAATGTTGATAGCAACAGTTCCTTGAGGGCAGCAGCTAGCATGATTCCAGCCAACAGGAACCACCAAATGGTTCTTAATATAAATTACTACTTATTAATCTATTTACTTTGTGCATTTGGAGTTTTGCATGTGAAGTCCTATTTATGTCCATATGGTAGATAAATGGAACAAATGAATAACAGAAGTAACCATTTTGACACTTTAGAGATAGATAATATTGGATTATTTCTGGATTGTGAAAGAAGAAGGAAGAAGCATATGGAAGAGAAGTTTTAGTAGAGGGGAGGAAGGAGGAGGTGGAAACGAATGTACAAGGATGGGAGGAGAAAAGGGAGAGAGCCTTTTTTTTTTTTTTTTTTTTTTTAAGGCGAGAGTTTACTACCTATCTAACTCTTCACATTCTTGAAGTCTCAGACCAAATCCCATCGGTTTGAAAGCCTCTAGGGTATTCTATCTATTGTATACTTCTGCTTTGTACAAAATTAATTTGCCAATTAATTGTGAACTGTTTTATAAACTATCTTAAAATGGTTAGTTAAATCTTTGGGATAGTATTTAGCTTTCTCCAGGATTATGACTTACTTTCTAAATTAGACATACAATGCCTAGGAGTCAAGGACTATTTTGCATAAATTCCAGTCTTCTTTTACAATGCCTAGAATGATTGTTACCACAGAAATATTCATTACCTGGGAGAAAGGATGACAGGAGGGGCAGAATGAATGGAGAGAGGTCGTGAGAATGAGGTGCTGAGGACGGATGAGGAAGAAAGCTGTTTTAGTTGGGAGGATAGGTGACAGAAGCATGGAAAGGAATTGCCTTGGACCCATGGAAGCCCAGTGAAGATACTTAGATCCTGCAGGAGTGTGAATAATGTTCTTTTAGTTTCTCTTCTTAGGAGGTTTGTTCATTTTGGGAGATTTCTTTTGAAAAGAATGAACTTAAATTGGAGAAAAGTACATTTTAGTATGTTGATAACATTTGAATTTGTAAAATGGACCTATGGATGATCTACACATATTTATATACCCATAAATATACACATATTTTAACTTTTGGTATTTTATAATTATTATTTAATGATCATTCATGACATTTTAAAAATTACAGAAAAATTTACATCTAAAATTTCAGCAATGTTGTTTTTGACCAACTAAATAAATTGCATTTGAAATAATGGAGATGCAATGTTCAAAATTTCAACTGTGGTTAAAGCATTAGTGTGATATATGATTACATTAGAAGGAAGATGTGCCTTTCAAATTCAGATTGAGCATACTAAAAGTGACTCTCTAATTTTCTATTTTTGGTAATAGGACATCTCCAAGTTTGCAGAGAAAGACAATATAGTTCTTGGAGAAGGTGGAATCACACTGAGTGGAGGTCAACGAGCAAGAATTTCTTTAGCAAGGTGAATAACTAATTATTGGTCTAGCAAGCATTTGCTGTAAATGTCATTCATGTAAAAAAATTACAGACATTTCTCTATTGCTTTATATTCTGTTTCTGGAATTGAAAAAATGCTGGGGTTTTATGGCTAGTGGGTTAAGAATCACATTTAAGAACTATAAATAATGGTATAGTATCCAGATTTGGTAGAGATTATGGTTACTCAGAATCTGTGCCCATATCTTGGTGTCAGTGTATTTGTTTGCCTCATAGTATAGTTTACTACAAATGGAAAACTCTAGGATTCTGCATAATACTGGACAGAGAAGATGTAAATATCTGTTAGTTCCATCACAGACCCTGCCACTCCCATGTACACACCAGCTTTAGGCTTCTTGGTATAGATAAACATACATTTTCAAAATTTTTCATCATAATTTTCATAACAAAATAGGAAGGCAAATGATGTCACTTGGCTTAAAATCTATAATATTTAAAATAAACAGGACAAATGCATTAACATTGTTGGGGGAGGAGGTCCCTTAGTAGAAACACTCTTGGTCCAAGCATTTTAAAGCTGTCAAAGAGATGTAAATATAGATAATGTATGTCAAGGAGAGAGCTTTGTGGTTAAACTGTAACTTTCAGTTTAAACAATTATTGGTGACTCTGATGTCAAATGTTTCTCAAGCTTTATCTGAACAAAATTCTTCTCACTTTGTTGCCAAAGTCGTTAACAAGAAATCACATTGACTCATTGATGTTTTGGCTCCTTTCACTTACTTTCTGTTGCTTTCCAAAAGCTGAGACAGGAAACTAACCCTAACTGAGCACCTGCAATTGCCTGGTAGTATTCTAGTCATGTGTGTACTTTTGTGTGTATGTAATCCCCTTACAGCTCTGCAAAGTAAGAATTGTTCTCCCTGCTTTACAGAAGAGATCATAAGATAATTGAGGCTGTTAGATGTTAACTTGCCAAAAGCCATACAGGAAAATGGTAGAGTCACAATTTGAACCAGGTCCTTTTGATTCTTTACATTAAACCATGCTTTGATCTTGGAAATACACTGTAAGGCAATAAATCAATAGATATGGATAATTCACAGGCTTCTAAATAAATGGAAGTTGATTATTTTTATCTGTGAGCCAAAGTAAGACTTATTCTAAGCATTCCACAAATTTAGATAAGATAGAGTATATGGCTTCTAGACATCCAACATAGAACTGAGTTTGTGTTATCAGTTTAAGATTTGGTTTTGCTGTAAGGTGCACACACTTTGAGGAACTAAAAATAATTGTCTATTCTTATTCTGATCAGAATGTGTAATGTGTTGTCCAGTTTTGGATGATGAATTTCTTATTTCTAATCTCGTAAGAAACTTGTCATAGATGTGAGGGAGAGAATTAAGAACTGAGTGTGGGGAAGAAACTGTGTACATTTTGATGGGATCCATTATGTAGCTCTTGCATACTGTCTTCAAAAATAAGTTACACTATAAAGGTTGTTTTAGACTTTTAAAGTTTTGCCATTGGTTTTTTTAAAAAATTTTAAGTTGGCTTTAAAAATTTCTTAATTGTGTGCTGAATACAATTTTCTTTTTTACAGAAGTACCAACAATTACATGTATAAACAGAGAATCCTATGTACTTGAGATATAAGTAAGGTTACTAACAATCACACCTGAAAAATTTAAATGTTATGAAGAAATTATCTCATTTCTATTAATATGGGAACTGTGTCTTCATCTTTATTACTGTTCTAAGGTCAAGTCAATGTAGATTTTACTTGCTTATAGTTTCATATTTTAGCTAAATAGTAAAATAATATGGATATACATTTTGTTGTGACTTACTCATACTTTCCCTATTTGGAACTTTTATGAATATGATATAGAGACTGAAACTACAAGGAACAAAATGCAATATCAATTATACAGTTGTGGCAGCACTGCTATCAATTTGTTGATAGTGGTTAACACTTAGAAAAACATTTTAAAAATAATTTCACATAAGTAATGTAATTTATTAGCTGTCTCTGACATTTTACAGTTTGGAATAGTTTATTTTCTTTTTGGTGTCCTCACCAAAACCCAACATCTTCAAGGGCAGGAACTGTATAATTTTTGCCATTGTATTTTGAGCACATAGCATGGTACTTGCCTCTAAATAGATACTATTGTTAAAATATTTTTTAAGGTAATATTTTAAAGTGTATGCTGTGGTACAGTTCAGTTTGTGACTTTTGCTAGTTTATGCCACTTACAGTTAGCAAAATCACTTCAGCAGTTCTTGGAATGTTGTGAAAAGTGATAAAAATCTTCTGCAACTTATTCCTTTATTCCTCATTTAAAATTATCTACCCTAGTAAAAACATGTATAAAAGTGCTACTTCTGCACCACTTTTGAGAATAGTGTTATTTCAGTGAATCGATGTGGTGACCATATTGTAATGCATGTAGTGAACTGTTTAAGGCAAATCATCTACACTAAAAGACCAGGAAATAGAGAGGAAATGTAATTTAATTTCCATTTTCTTTTTAGAGCAGTATACAAAGATGCTGATTTGTATTTATTAGACTCTCCTTTTGGATACCTAGATGTTTTAACAGAAAAAGAAATATTTGAAAGGTATGTTCTTTGAATACCTTACTTATAATGCTCATGCTAAAATAAAAGAAAGACAGACTGTCCCATCATAGATTGCATTTTACCTCTTGAGAAATATGTTCACCATTGTTGGTATGGCAGAATGTAGCATGGTATTAACTCAAATCTGATCTGCCCTACCGGGCCAGGATTCAAGATTACTTCCATTAAAACCTTTTCTCACCGCCTCATGCTAAACCAGTTTCTCTCATTGCTATACTGTTATAGCAATTGCTATCTATGTAGTTTTTGCAGTATCATTGCCTTGTGATATATATTTAATTATTATTATACTTAACATTTTTATTTACTTTTTGTGTTAGTATTTTATTCTGTCTTCTCCTTAGATAGTAACCTTCTTAAGAAAATATATATGCTAAGTGTTTTACTGGTTTAATATAGGTGAATGCTTAGACTACTCATCTACCTCAATAATTCCTTGGAGATCTCCTCCTCAGTCACACAGAGCTCAGGACTTATATTTCCTTGGAACTCCTGTTAGGGTCCAATGTACATGAAATTCCCTAGACAGACAGACAGTCAGTTATATGGCTTGATTTCAAAGTTTCAAAATGATTTAATGGACTATCAAGTAGTTTATTAGGAGAACAGTTATTATACTCTTCTAAAATAAAGATTTTAAGCAATAAAGATGTATATGTATATAAAATGGCTGGGTTATTCCTAGAAGTACCTTTCTTAGAATTTAGTTAAATTTAATATCCAAGATACTATCTTTTCAACCCTGAGATTGTGAAAAGTAACTTCTATCAATATAAACTTTACTACATTTGTATTGTGTTAGTGTGTTACAGTATAATCTAGAACAATGTATCTTTCTATATGATATATGACATTTTAATGCCCAAAAAAACTGATATGTCTTAGATGATTCTAGTCAGGATTTACTTCTAAAATAGATTAAAATTCTATTTGAGGAGAGTCAAATTAATTATCGAATTCTCAGTTGTTATTATTGCTGTTTTATTTTTAGTGAAACAGATTAGTCTTAATGTAAACACTTGAGAAATAAATTGGTGGTCAACCTAAAATGTAAAAAAGAAATTAATAGAAAATTTAAAGAGTAACAAAGCTCTGACATTTAAAACAAATGAAGTACAAATCTCTAGGGACCTTAAAGATCATCTAATAATTTCCTCATTTTCTAGATAAATAAACTGAGAGACCCAGAGGATAAATGATTTGCTCAAAGTCAAATATCTACTTAATATAGGAAATTTAATTTCATTCTCAGTCTGTTAACATGCAACTTTTCAATATAGCATGTTATTTCATGCTATCAGAATTCACAAGGTACCAATTTAATTACTACAGAGTACTTATAGAATCATTTAAAATATAATAAAATTGTATGATAGAGATTATATGCAATAAAACATTCACAAAATGCTAAAATACGAGACATATTACAATAAAGTATTTATAAAATTGATATTTATATCTTTTTATATCTTAAAGCTGTGTCTGTAAACTGATGGCTAACAAAACTAGGATTTTGGTCACTTCTAAAATGGAACATTTAAAGAAAGCTGACAAAATATTAATTTTGCATGAAGGTAGCAGCTATTTTTATGGGACATTTTCAGAACTCCAAAATCTACGGCCAGACTTTAGCTCAAAACTCATGGGATGTGATTCTTTCGACCAATTTAGTGCAGAAAGAAGAAATTCAATCCTAACTGAGACCTTACGCCGTTTCTCATTAGAAGGAGATGCTCCTGTCTCCTGGACAGAAACAAAAAAACAATCTTTTAAACAGACTGGAGAGTTTGGGGAAAAAAGGAAGAATTCTATTCTCAATCCAATCAACTCTATACGAAAATTTTCCATTGTACAAAAGACTCCCTTACAAATGAATGGCATCGAAGAGGATTCTGATGAGCCTTTAGAGAGAAGGCTGTCCTTAGTACCAGATTCTGAGCAGGGAGAGGCGATACTGCCTCGCATCGGCGTGATCAGCACTGGCCCCACGCTTCAGGCACGAAGGAGGCAGTCTGTTCTGAACCTGATGACACACTCAGTTAACCAAGGTCAGAACATTCACCGAAAGACAACAGCATCCACACGAAAAGTGTCACTGGCCCCTCAGGCAAACTTGACTGAACTGGATATATATTCAAGAAGGTTATCTCAAGAAACTGGCTTGGAAATAAGTGAAGAAATTAACGAAGAAGACTTAAAGGTAGGTATACATCGCTTGGGGTATTTCACCCCACAGAGTGCAATTGAGTAGAATGCAATATGTAGCATGTAACAAAATTTACTAAAATCATAGGATTAGGATAAGATGTATCTTAAAACTCAGAAAGTATGAAGTTCATTAATTATACAAGCAACTTTAAAATGTAAAATAACAAATGATTTCTTTTTGCAGTGGACATATCTCTTCCCATAAAATGGGAAAGGATTTAGTTTTTGGTCCTCTACTAAGCCAGTGATAACTGTGACTATAAGTTAGAAAGCATTTGCTTTATTACCATCTTGAACCCTCTGTGGGAAGAGGTGCAGTATAAATAACTGTATAAATAAATAGTAGCTTTCATTATTTATAGCTCGCAAAATAATCTGTATGGAAGTAGCATATATAAGGTATATAAACATTTAGCCTCTTGATAGGACTAACTCACATTCTGGTTTGTATATCAGTCTTGCCTGAATTTAGCTAGTGTGGGCTTTTTTCTATCTTGTGAGTTTGCTTTATACATTGGGTTTCTGAAAAGATTTCTTTTAGAGAATGTATATAAGCTTAACATGTACTAGTGCCAATCTTCAGACAGAAATTTTGTTCTATTAGGTTTTAAGAATAAAAGCATTTTATTTTTAAAACAGGAAATAATATAAAAAGGAGAGTTTTTGTTGTTTTAGTAGAAAACTTAATGCCATGGATGAAATGAGCCATGGGCAGGGTTGTAATGAATTGATATGTTTAATAGTATAGATCATTTGTGAATAATGTGACCTTTGACAAGACACAAGCCATTAACATCTGTAGGCAGAAGTTTCCTTCTTTGTAAAATGAGGGAATAAAATAGATCCCTAAAGTGTGTAATTTTAGTATTTCTATACTTTATGAAGGTTTCCTAAATGATAATTCATCTATATAGTGTTTTTTTGTGTGTTTGTTTGTTTGTTTGTTTGTTTGACATGGAGTCTCGCTCTGTCACCCAGGCTGGAGTGCAATGGTGCAACCTCGGCTCACTGCAACCTCTGCCTCCTGGGTTCAAGCTAATCTCCTGCCTCAGCCTCCTGAGTAGCTGAGATTACAGGCATGCACCACCACGCCGAGCTAATTTTTGTATTTTTAGTAGAGAAGGGGTTTCATCATGTTGGCCAGGCTGGTCTTGAACTCCTGACCTTTTGATCCACCCACCTCAGCCTCCCAAAGTGCTGGGATTACAGGCGTGTGCCACCACGTCCAGCCTGAGCCACTGCGCCCAGCCCATCTATATAGTTTAATATCAATCTAAATGAATTTCTCAATCCTGAGCCTAAAAATTTAGTTGTAAAGAATGATATCCTTGACTAATAATAGTTTCTATTAACGGACTGCATCTAGTGCTAGGTGGCATATATTTAGTCCCCACAACTACCCTGGAAGGTATTTAAAATTTTTCACATTTGCAGATAAGGAAACTAAAGTTCAGAGTTCAGCAACATGCTTGAATTCAAGCGGCTCCTAGGATGTTAATGGTGGAGGTTGGGTTCAAATCCAGATCTGTCTGACTCAAAAAATGCATACTCCTAACCAGTGCACTATATCCCAATTCCATAGGAGCCCTTCTTTGTGATTCATAGAGCTTTCCCATGAGTTTTGTTGATTTTGTGAGAAACAAAACTCTTTTTCCTTTGGACCATCTGGAATCTCTCTTTTTCAAATTTTTGAAATGTATTTCTATGCCAAAAGACAAAGATTTCTAGAGGAATATGCCTAGGATGAGAATTATGTAATTTAAATCACAGCTGGAAAGAGAGAAAGTCCTAAGTTACTAAGAAATGTTCAAACACAAATGGGCTTTCAGTCTATTGGAAGACCTTTATAGCTAGAAGTATACTGAACTGTACTTGTCCATGGACCCCTGAAGAAACAGGTTAAATCAAAGAGAGTTCTGGGAAACTTCATTTAGATGGTATCATTCATTTGATAAAAGGTATGCCACTGTTAAGCCTTTAATGGTAAAATTGTCCAATAATAATACAGTTATATAATCAGCGATACATTTTTAGAATTTTGAAAAATTACGATGTTTCTCATTTTTAATAAAGCTGTGTTGCTCCAGTAAACATTATTCTGGCTATAGAATGACATCATACATGGCATTTATAATGATTTATATTTGTTAAAATACACTTAGATTCAAGTAATACTATTCTTTTATTTTCATATATTAAAAATAAAACCACAATGGTGGCATGAAACTGTACTGTCTTATTGTAATAGCCATAATTCTTTTATTCAGGAGTGCTTTTTTGATGATATGGAGAGCATACCAGCAGTGACTACATGGAACACATACCTTCGATATATTACTCTCCACAAGAGCTTAATTTTTGTGCTAATTTGGTGCTTAGTAATTTTTCTGGCAGAGGTAAGAATGTTCTATTGTAAAGTATTACTGGATTTAAAGTTAAATTAAGATAGTTTGGGGATGTATACATATATATGCACACACATAAATATGTATATATACACATACATGTATACATGTATAAGCATGCATATATACACACATATATCACTATATGTATATATGTATATATTACATATATTTGTGATTTTACAGTATATAATGGTATAGATTCATATAGTTCTTAGCTTCTGAAAAATCAACAAGTAGAACCACTACTGATATTTTATTATTTCATATTACATATAAAATATATTTAAATACAAATATAAGAAGAGTTTTTAATAGATTTTTAATAATAAATGTTAAGAGATTCAAAAGCTCAAAGTAGAAGGCTGTTATTTGGATTGAAATTAAACAAGTAGAATCACTGTTGATATTTTATTATTTCATATTACATATAAAATATATTTAAATATAAAGATAAGAGTTTTTAATAGATTTTATAATAAATGTTAAGAGATTAGAAAACTGAAAATAGAAGGCTTTTATTTGGATTGAAATTAAAGGCCAGGCATGGTGGTTCATGCCTGTAATCCCAGAATTTTAGGAGACTGAGGGGGGAGGATTGCTTGAGCCCAAGGGTCAAGACCAGCCTGGGCAACACAGTGAGACACCGTATCTACAAAAAAATTAAAAAATTAGCTGGGCATGGTGGTGTGTGCCTGTATGCTACCATTAACTAAGGAGGCTGAGGTGGGAGAATCGCTTGAGCCTTGGAAGTCAAGGCTGCCCTGAGCTGTGATTGTGCCATTGCATTCCAGCCTGGGTGCCAGAGAGAGACCCTATCTCTAAATAAATAAATAAGTAAATAAATAAACAGCAACAACAAAAACACTCAAAGCAAATCTGTACTAAATTTTGAATTCATTCTGAGAGGTGACAGCATGCTGGCAGTCCTCGCAGCCCTCGCTCGCTCTCGGGGCCTCCTTGACCTTGGCACCCACTCTGGCTGTGCGTGAGGAGCCCTTCAGCCCTCTGCTGCACTGTGGGAGCCCCTTTCTGGGCTGGCCAAGGCCAGAGCCGGCTCCCTCAGCTTGCGGGGAGGTGTTGGGGGAGAGGCGCCGGGGGAACTGGGGCTGCGGTTGCCCTTGCGGGCCAGCGCGAGTTCTGGGTGGGCGTGGGCTCGGCAGGCCCCGCACTCGGAGCAGCTGGCCGGCCCCGCGAGCCCCAGGCAGTGAGGGGCTTAGCACCTGGGCCAGCAGCTGCTGTGCTCGATTTCTCACTGGGCCTTAGCTGCCTCCCTGCGGGGCAGGGCTCGGGACCTGCAGCCTGCCATGCCTGAGCCTCCCCCCCACCTGCCGCTGCAGTAGGCTCCTGCGTGACCCAAGCCTCCTGACGAGCACCGCCCCCTGCTCCATGGCGCCCAGTCCCATAGACCGCCCAAGGGCTGAGGAGTGTGGGTGCAGGGCGCGGGACTGGCAGGCAGCTCCACCTGCAGCCCCAGTGCGGGATCCACTGGGTGAATCCAGCTGGGCTTCTGAGTCTGGTGGGGACTTGGAGGATCTTTATGTCTAGCTAAGGGATTATAAATACACCAATCAGCACTCTGTATCTAGCTCAAGGTTTGTAAACACACCAATCAGCACCCTGTGTCTAGCTCAGGGTTTGTGAATGCACCAATCAGCACTCTGTATCTAGTTAATCTGGTGGAGACTTGGAGAACCTTTATGTCTAGCTAAGGGATTGTAAATATACCAATCGGCACTCTGTATCTAGCTCAAGGTTTGTAAATACACCAATCAGCATTCCGTGTCTAGCTCAGGGTTTGTAAATACACCAATGGACACTTTGTATCTAGCAAATCTAGTGAGGAGGTGGAGAACTTTTGTGTCTAGCTCAGGGATTGTAAATGCACCAATCAGCACCCTGTCAAAACGGACCAATCAGCTCTCTGTAAAACAAACCAATTGGCTCTCTGTAAAATGGACCAATCAGCAGGATGTGGGTGGGGCCAGATAAGAGAATAAAAGCAGGCTGCCTGAGCCGGAAGTGACAACCCGCTGGGGTCTGTAGAAGGTTTGTTCTTTTGCTCTTTGCAATAAATTTTGCTACTGCTCACTCTTTGGGTCCGCATTGCGTTTATGAGCTGTAACGCTCACTGGGAAGGTCTGCAGCTTCTCTCCTGAAGCCAGCAAGATCACGAACCCACCAGAAGGAAGAAACTCCTAACACATCCGAACATCAGAAGGAACAAATTCAGGACACGCGGCCTTTAAGAACTGTAACACTCACTGCAAGGGTCCTCGGCTTCATTCTCGAAGTCAGTGAGACCAAGAACCCACCAATTCCGGACACAATTTGACTCCAGAAAATGGATGTCCAACCCTGTGGTTTCCCTGGGCCACATTGGAAGAAGAAAAGAGTTGTCTTGGGCCACACATAAAATACTATAGCAGATGAGCTAAAGAAAAGAAAAAAGTCCATGCGTAGTCTTTGTGATATGTGCCACCACCGATAAGCAAAATTGTTCTCTTATTCAAAAAGTTGGACACAGCTGCTCTAGATATTTTATTATTAAATATGCAGGCAATTACTGTTTAAATGAAGATTTCTTCATAGAATGAGATTAAAAGTATATATTAGTGGCTTAGCATTCATTTTAGACAACCATTTTAGAGACTCAAATCACACACTTGCTTACAGAAATTTTGTTGTCTTCAATGTCCCCATTGGGGTTTCTTTACCAAGCCCCTACTGTTCTTCACATCACCAAGTTAAAAAAAAAAAAAGGGTGGGGGCAGAATGAAAATTGCATGGTAGGCCACAAGTTCAGATCCTCATCGACACAAGAGGTGCCTGAAGCAGTGGATGAGGCTTTTCTATGGATCATGAGCAGCCACATAAATGCTTAAAAGGGCCTGGCAGGGAGCATCAGTGGGTGATGTGGCTGGGAGGCTGAATGGAGAGCATTTGTTCTTCAGTTATCTATAGAAGGCAGCTGTCACTCAGCACCAGCTAAGGGCTTCCCATGAGGGAACTGGGGGTCAGGTTTCCCAGATCTTTTTATGTATCAGGATAAGACAGAGATCCAGCTTTTTTGGGTAATTATTTTCTATTTTAAAATACGGGTAGTTGACTAAATAAAAACAAACGAATGAACACCATATGGGCACAACAAAACACATCTGTGGCTTGGATTCAGCTTGTGAATGATTACTGCAGATATTTATTCTAGAGGACACCCCTGGGTATGTCCTAATATAAAACCTAAATCTAAACTCAAGGCCCATGCTACCTTCAGAGAATAAATGACCCAGAAAAAGAACCACCTCTCCTAAGGAAGTATAAATGTGTAAATAACTGAGACCCAAACTTACAACTATACATTTTTCTTATTGTTGGGCTGTTGCTAACCTCAATTAAGAAGGCTTGATGATATTTGTAAAGTGTCATCACTCCACCATGGTCCAGTAACATCTGATCACTCCACCATGGTCCAGTAACATCTGAATGGTCAAGAAATATCTAAACATATGTATCAAAAATTTGTGTATACTACTGTACCAATAAACCATTTGTTTCCATTTGATCTCTGAGTGTGGTAATACATGTTATTTGCCCTGCTGTTGTAAATAAACAAACCAAATGGAGGCTTGATGCAAGATGCAGTGTAGCATAGTGCCAACTCTGGACTCCGACTACTCAGGGTGTAAATTCTAACTCTGTTCTATTAACACCATGAAACTGAGCAAGTTAGTTAAAACTCGCTGGGCCCATTTTCTCATTTATACAATGGAGATTTTAATAGTACAGCTACATAGGCCATTTTGTGGTTTAAAATACATCATGATTATAAAACACTTAATGTAGGGCTTGCTACATAATGAGCAAGGTTTGTTGCTGTTATCATTAATATCCTTAATTCTCATTATTATAAAACTTGAGATAGTATGAGGTGAACAAGTTCATAACAGCAATATAATGAAAATTTTAATAATTCCTTTTATACTTTAACAAAAATACGAGATTGGGTAATTTATTATTTTTACATGAGTAATAAATATTGCATTAAAATGTATTTAAAATTTACCACATTAATGTCTGCCAGTCATGCCAAATGACCAACATGAATGTGAATAAAACTCAGTCTGTGCCCATTTAATCTTAACAAACCCTTTATAATTGTTAATGATTTGAACCTCTGCCTTGAAAGATCACATTACTTGATTGTCTTCAACTTATCTGAATGTGGTAGTGATTTCTGTAAATTTATAGGACCTTTGTCTCATGCAGCTCCATGGAGTTGAACTTATGCACCTTTAAAATGGTATATACTTAATTAATTAAGTGTTGATCTGTTTCACATGTGTATAATATTATTAGCTCACTAAACCAAGAAAACTGGTCCTTTAGGGAAAGAAACTAAATTACAACAGAGAATATAAATACCATATAAATGTCTATTATTTATTGAACTGTCACAATTATTGCAAAAAATTACCTTTTAGTGGACAAAACAATTGATATTGCCCTTTTCTGGGAAAGAAATAATGTAATATATGATGAATATTTTTGGCCAGTATCCTCTAGACCTTGCCAGTTAACTGGCTCTCAAAATTTTGAATAATAAAAACTTGGTGATAGTAGAAAAATAGTAATTTTTTAAAAGTATGTGCACAATTATACAACTAAACAATTCATTCACCAGTGTTCACAATTCTATTGCCTTCTTTGAATCAAAATTTACATAGTTTTTCTTTTAGACTAAGCTCCTTTATGATACCAGTGTGCCCATTTCTCATTACCATTGAAATGTCTCATGAGCACGTCACATTCTGGTACAACTGCTAATCCAGGATGACAGTTTAGTTCTTTTAAATCCAATTGAGAGCCTTATACTCATGACCAGAGAACCTAAAGAAAGGTTAAGATACATTTATTCCTTGATGTAAGTGATTTGTCTATTTTTAGTTTTCCTAAGGGTCATATTTCAATTTAGATTTATGTTTCTTTATAGGTTAGGTAAAATATGCTTCCCTTTTGCAATATGAAATATGTAGTCTTTTAAAAAATTTCTTCAAAACTATTAAAACTGAAAAAAAATTAATTTGGTCTATTCAGTTTGTTAGCACTTACCATTTTGGAAAGAGAGTGACTCTACTTTTGTATTTCGTAACATTTTCCCTACTATAGGGCAGTATCTTTTGTAAGTTCTTAGATATTAGCACCAAATAAATAGGCAAAAAAATTCTATTATGTTAATTCTTAGAACCCCTGCTTGGCAGTGCATCATTGACTAGATGGAGAAGAAATGAAAATAACATATTAGGAAGCAGTTTCCTGGTTCTTTTGAAAACAACTAGAGAGTCTTGTTGTTGACTGGAATATCTGAAGATCCTGTTTAATGCTTTCATTCTATGATTGTTAAGAATATGTCATAGAACTGCTGTATCCTGTTTCTTTATGTCTTCCCTTCTGTTTGTTGATTAGAAATCCCTGAGTGGCTTTACATTATTAGTACAGTAGATATGTAGTATATTCCCATAATACCACTGCTGCTATTGACTAATAGTAATTATTTTAGGGCAGCTTTATGACAGTTGGTTTATATTTTAGGGTGTCATTTGACTTGTGAAGCATTGAAATCTGAGTATTAAGCACACTGTTTTCTATGTGGTATGGAATGATTCTTAAAGCCCTGAGAAAATGGAAAATAAAAATATTTTTCCTTTTTACTATAATCACCTACGACTGTCACTCTATCATAAACTGCATAAACTTTATAACCTCAAAACATTTTGGAAATGAAATGACAGAACTTGCTTACTCAATTGCTTTATATACACCAAATATTTTTTAAAAGTATTATGTTAAGTCCTTGAAAATATTTTGTTCTAGTCAATAGAAGCAGTTTAGGTTGGTAGTTCTATGTGGAAACAGTGAGGAAATAATTTTATATTATGATGACTAGACCAGTCTTTGAACATCGCTTTGGTTATTGTTCCATTAGTAAATATTATAATTATTGCTGAGATTTACTCATCTTCAAAGAATGTTGGCAATGCCAGCATTATTAACACTCCTCTAGTTAGAACAAAGGGGAAATGTAATAACAAAACATAATAATAGCCAAATAAAGAGTGACTTAGAATGTACACCCTTATCTAGGATCCTGAGTAATTCGATTATTCTTAGGAAATACACTTTTGTGCTAGAACAAAGACTTTTGAAATAGCTAGATTATTTCTGGGTTTCTTTTCATTTTGAATTAACTTGAAGTTCAAGGAAACAAGGATAGTTTTTACTGATACAGTGCATAGAAGCTGTGTGTAAAATGAAGAAAAGTAGGAAAGTGAGAAAAATGCCATTAGATTTTTATCGTTATACTATCTGATATGTGAATTTAACTAAAACTTATATACCTCATTAAAGTATAGTACTTCCTAATGTAATTTCTTAATTTAAGTGTTCCCCATAAGGTTTTTTTTATATAAACTTAAGTACTGTTAAATATTTAAGGCAAATTCAGGTATAAAATAAGACTTGTTGATATCTTATTCCAAGCATATTTGTTTCTCTCCTATTTATTTTTATTCTGTGTTCATTTCCAAAATTGTTTTACTCACAACTGTTTGTTTTTTCTGTTTCATTCTGTGGTAAAGGTATTATTTGGCTAATTGTATAATTTCAGTGTCATTTCTAATATTCCAATTGTGATAGTATCAACACAAGATTACATTTCTCTACATGGTTTATGAGAATGGAATGCCAAATTGAAATAGAACAGAGCACAGATGATCTAAATATAAAAAGAACTACAAAAATCACAGTTGTTTAAAAAGGTTTTTTGTTTGTTTATATATGGTGCAGAACATTTGTTCCTTAGCCAAATGTTTCCACCTTGAGAAAGCTATAGAGATTCTATGTAGTCCTAGTACCAATAATATGTTTTAACCTGAATGTACCTTATCTTTATTCATAAACTGTGACTTTTTACACTGTTGAAACTTTTTTTTTTTAAGACAATCTCACTCTGTCTTCCAGTCTGGAGTGCAGCAGTGGTGTGATCTTGGCTCACTGCAACCTCTACCTTCTGTGTTCAAGCAATTCTGGTGCCTCGGCCACCTGAGTAGTTGGGATCACAGGTGTACACCACCAGGCCTGGCTAATATTTTTTGGTATTTCTAGTAGAGATGAGTTTTGCCACATTGGCCAGGCTGGCCTGAAACTCCTGGCCTCAAGTGATCTGCCTGCCTTGGCCTCCCAAAGTGTTGGTATTACAAGTGTGAGCCACTGTGCCTGGCCTGAAACTCATAATTCATTTCCGTTAATATTAATCTCACCTTTTCCAATAATTAATTGATTTCACAAGTATTAGTCCCCTATAATCACTGAATGTCTAATGAAATTATTTATAGCAAACAGATTATCTGCCAGCAGGCTGAGATTAGTTTCTTTAAAAAATGTTTATTATTTAAAACATTCAGCTGTGATCTTGGCTTTCTTGTGAGGTTCAATAGTTTCTATTGGGTAAAGGAGAGAAATGGCAGAGAATTTACTTCAGTGAAATTTGAATTCCATTAACTTAATGTGGTCTCATCACAAATAATAGTACTTAGAACACCTAGTACAGCTGCTGGACCCAGGAACACAAAGCAAAGGAAGATGAAATTGTGTGTACATTGATATTGGTACACACATCAAATGGTGTGATGTGAATTTAGATGTGGGCATGGGAGGAATAGGTGAAGATGTTAGAAAAAAAAAAATCAACTGTGTCTTGTTCCATTCCAGGTGGCTGCTTCTTTGGTTGTGCTGTGGCTCCTTGGAAAGTGAGTATTCCATGTCCTATTGTGTAGATTGTGTTTTATTTCTGTTGATTAAATATTATAATCCACTATGTTTGTATGTATTGTAATCCACTTTGTTTCATTTCTCCCAAGCATTATGGTAGTGGAAAAATAAGGTTTTTTGTTTAAATGATGACCATTAGTTGGGTGAGGTGACACATTCCTGTAGTCCTAGCTCCTCCACAGGCTGAAGCAGGAGGATCACTTGAGCCCAGGAGTTCAGGGCTGTAGTGTTGTATCATTGTGAGTAGCCACCGCACTCCAGCCTGGACAATATAGTGAGATCCTATATCTAAAATAAAATAAAATAAAATGAATGAATTGTGAGCATGTGCAGCTCCTGCAGTTTCTAAAGAATATAGTTCTGTTCAGTTTCTGTGAAACACAATAAAAATATTTGAAATAACATTACATATTTAGGGTTTTCTTCAAATATTTTAATTTAATAAAGAACAACTCAATGTCAATAGTGAAAAAACGTATCTATTTTCTTGCAATAATAGTATGATTTTGAGGTTAAGGGTGCATGCTCTTCTAATGCAAAATATTCTATTTATTTAGACTCAAGTTTAGTTCCATTTACGTGTATTGGAAATTCAATAAGTAACTTTGGCTGCCAAATAACAATTTCCCTTTTGCTTTACAGCACTCCTCTTCAAGACAAAGGGAATAGTACTCATAGTAGAAATAACAGCTATGCAGTGATTATCACCAGCACCAGTTCGTATTATGTGTTTTACATTTACGTGGGAGTAGCCGACACTTTGCTTGCTATGGGATTCTTCAGAGGTCTACCACTGGTGCATACTCTAATCACAGTGTCGAAAATTTTACACCACAAAATGTTACATTCTGTTCTTCAAGCACCTATGTCAACCCTCAACACGTTGAAAGCAGGTACTTTACTAGGTCTAAGAAATGAAACTGCTGATCCACCATCAATAGGGCCTGTGGTTTTGTTGGTTTTCTAATGGCAGTGCTGGCTTTTGCACAGAGGCATGTGCCCTTTGTTGAACCTCCATTTGACTGGCATGCACATGTCTCAGATATTATAGGTTATCATATATTGTTGCTCCTAATATTTCTGTGTTAGATAATTAGAGTAGCTTGGTTTGTAAGAATGTGATGTTGGTGGGACTGTAGCAGAACAAGAAGGCCCTTATGGGTCAGTCATACCTCTCTTCAAATATTTGGTCTAGCTCTCTTCTGGGCATCTTGTTGCCAATATATAGTATTGCTCAAAAGGGCAGGAGATTTGAAGTGATCAAGGAAAATATATTTTTTCTATTGATTAAGTCTTTTGATGGGGTAGAATAATCTAATTTCATGTAACTGCTCAAAGTTATATGGTAGGGGGATCCCAAATGTATTTTAAAACTATTTTTATATCATCATATTTAAAGTAATAGAAAGTCAGAGTAGTAGAATAAAGGTACTAAAAATTTTAAAAACTAGTAAGGTACTTTGAAAGAAATCAATTATGTTGATTCCTCATTAGACAAATTTGCACTTAAAGACTGAGGTTAATAAGGATTTCCCCAAGTTTTTTCATAGCAACCTGTGAGCACTTTCTCTGTTGAGGCATTTATGGTATGAAAAGATGAGTAAGGCACAGTTCTTGCCCTGGAGAAGGTCACAGGTGAGAGGAGGAGTTGACACAGAAACATTTGATATAAAGCAAGGAATAAATTCCAAGACTAAAATTTTCAGAAATCTAAAAAACTCAAGATAAGAAAAACCCATCATATTTTCTGGGTAACAAAATTTCAGTGTTATTAACATGTAGGAGGATCTTGATATTTATTCTGAAGCCCATGTATGTTGCTGAAATATTGCCTCATTTGCATGTACTCATCACCATCCTCTGTTTTGGAGCTAAGAATTTTAGACTCAAGATGTCTAATTAAGTTGATCCATTGATTTTATTTTTTATGGAAATCTGAGACCCACAGAAGGCAGGGGATTTACCCACATTTCTAGAAGAGTCAGACATGAGCAATGAGGCACAGTGGAAAGAACATGAGCATTGCCTGAGCTCTGAGTTGGCGCTATAAGAGCAGTGATCATGGGCAAGTGACTCTTCTGAGCCTTGGCCTCCTCACCTGTTAAGTGAGGAAAAGAATATTTCAGAAGATCTTTGTAAGAATGAAACAAGGCAATTTACTTGCCTGCTACATAGCCAATGGGAAATCAATATAAGTTCCCCGTGGTTCCCTTCTGTGGGGTTTTGTTCCCACAGAGGGTGCACTGGCCATTCCACCTCTTCTTTTCCAAGCTCCTCATTCCCTTTAACGCTGTTCATAGTTGGTTCCAAACCATTTGAAATATAATAAGCACCAGGATGGTTTTTTCTTTCCACCAAAGCAAATTTCATTTTCTAAACACTGTTTATAAATATCAATGGCTATTTTTTCAATTTTTGATTATCATGAAAATATACAAATATGTTTAATTAAATATGCTAAAGAATGTATTAATAAATATGTATTAAATAATTCCTACATATAAGGCCTTTTTGCTTGGGGTATGGGTGATACAAAATAAATGTGGCATGAACCCACTGACCTCTAGCAATTTATAACCTAGAAAAAGAGTTATGATATGTTTATAAGTTCCTGTGATATAAGACATGCATATAGTCATTATAACAGAGGTGCAAACAAGATGTATCAAGTATGTCCAGAGGAGGAAGAGATTAATCCCAGCTGGAGGAAACACTGATGCTTTCTTGCAGCAGGGGCATTTGAGTTGAGAAAGGGAGGAAACATAGATTTTGACAATGAGAGCTGAGGGGAAAGGGGTTTCAGGTGGAGGGAACCACATGGGGAAAGCAGGGAGGTAGGAAAGTGTAGAGTGTGTTTAAAGAATAGACCAGTTTGGCTGAAACAGGATATTTGAGCAGAGGAAGCTTGTACTAGGTAGGTGGGTTGAGGCCAAATTATGCAAGGCATTAAATATTAAACTAGGAATTTTGGACTTTATCCTGCAGTTTATGGGGGGTAAATGATAAGATTCAGTATCACTTTATTTGTACAGTATTATGTTACATTTTATCTAATTGTTTAATTCCTGTCTAGACAATGAATTCCTCAAGGGCAAGGAGCATGGCTTATTCACCTCAGTAATTTCAGTGCCTAGCATTGTGCCTGGTACAAAGTGGACACTTGTATATAACCTTTTTTAATTGAAGCAACAAGTTATCAACCTTACAAATGTGAATCCGTGATTCAGATGACAGGTTGAAATGCAGATTGTCCGCGAAGAGGGCAGAAAGAGAGTATGACAAAGGAGGACAAGACAGTGGGGCAGGCAGGGAGAGAGAGCAGCCAGGGTTTCGGTAGAGGTATGTCAAAAAGGTATGGAAGTCAGAGGAGAAGGAGACCCCTGTGTTATGGAATACAAATGGAAGGGAAATGATGACAACAGTAAGTTGTCATTAAATGCAAGGTTGCAAAAATAAGATTGTAAAGCAGGATGAGTACCCACCTATTCCTGACATAATTTATAGTAAAAGCTATTTCAGAGACATTGGTCGTTACTTGAGTCTTACAAGAATCTGAAACTTTTTAAAAGGTTTAAAAGTACAAGATAATAACTTGAACACATAATTATTTAGAATGTTTGGAAAGAAACGAAAATTTCTAAGTCTATCTGATTCTATTTGCTAATTCTTATTTGGGTTCTGAGTGCGTCTACTGTGATCCAAATTTAGTATTGAATATATTGATATATCTTTAAAAAATTAGTGTTTTTTGAGGAATTTGTCATCTTGTATATTATAGGTGGGATTCTTAATAGATTCTCCAAAGATATAGCAATTTTGGATGACCTTCTGCCTCTTACGATATTTGACTTCATCCAGGTATGTAAAAATAAGTACCGTTAAGTATGTCTGTATTATTAAAAAAAAAACAAAAGCAAATGTGATTTGGTTTTCATTTTTTATTTGATTGAGGGTTGAAGTCCTGTCTATTGCATTAATTTTGTAATTATCCAAAGCCTTCAAAATAGACATAAGTTTAGTAAATTCAATAATAAGTCAGAACTGCTTACCTGGCCCAAACCTGAGGCAATCCCACATTTAGATGTAATAGCTGTCTACTTGGGAGTGATTTGAGAGGCACAAAAGACCATCTTTCCCAAAATCACTGGCCACAAAGTGTGACATTTTGGCATTGGCATCACTATTTGATGGAAGCCAACCTCCCCCCAAAAGGCCTGTATTAGAATGAAGATGGATTCCCTGGGTGGGTTACACTTGAAACTAGCCTCACCCATGAACACTTTGGCACAGATTAGCTAGCCCATTCCCCCACAGTAAGGACCATAAGGAAGGGACAGAAGCAAAGATAAGTTTTTGAACGAAAGAGAGGGGAAAGAAAAATCTAGGGTTTTATGAGGGCTGTCCCTGAGTGATAGATGTGAATAGGCCTCCAGGGCAGGCTGGCTCAGAGGCTGACTCTTTGGGTTGGGGTGACTGATTGGTGGTGAGAGTGGAGAAGAAAAGGGGAGTGGAGGAGGTGAAAGTGACCTTGGGACATTAGGTCTCCATAAGTGACAGGATTTAAGGAGTGTTGTAAGCTGTGGTTGTTGGACCAGGTTTAAGCACAGCTTCCTGAGCTTCCTGACTGGTTTAGGTCAAGCTCCAGAGAGCAAATGCCACAGTCTCAGTGATCTCCTTGGAGAAACAGTTGGAATAGGATGTTGCCCATGTTGGGATGAGTCATTGTCCGCTCTTGCTCTTTCCCTACCCCTGCAAAATAATAATACTGTATTTGATTGAACATATAAAACAAAAGAAGGATTATCACATAAGTATGTATATATAACCAACATTGGCAGGTGCAGAAAAACCAGACTGTCAGTTTGCCTCATCTGAAATGATTGACACAAACAAATATATTTACTGTCCCAAGTGAACTTTGGCATTTTGGATATCCTTCAGTTGTTCTGTTTAAAGATATAACTTAGAAGCAGCTGATGGAATATTTAAATCCATGCGTTGAATTCATGCATTCAAAGAAACATGTTCTGTGTCACTAAATGCTGACATTTGTTTTTCATGTTAAGAGTGTAAATAACTGGTCCCAAATATAATATTATTACATCAGATAAAAACTGGAATGTGAACCTCTTAACTTGATTGTGAAAGTATTTGCCAATGGTGCCTCTTGATAATTATTTGAGGCTCATTTCAGAACTCCTCTGGAAGAATTAATTTTTAAATATTCATTTTATAAATTAACATTTTTGACATATGTGATGGCTCTCAAATTTTTTCTTTTATGCCAGTTTGAACCATTTCTGCTCAATTTTTTTTTTAAATTGAAATGGAGTCTCACTCTGTTGCCCAGGCTGGAGTGCAGTGATGCAATCTTGGCTGACTGTAACCTCCACCTCCTGGGTTCAAGCGATTCTCTTGCATCAGCCTCCAGAGTAGCTGGGATTACAGGCACACACCACCATGCCTGGATAATTTTTGTATTATTACTAGAGATGGGGTTTCACCATGTTGGCCAGGCTGGTGTTGAACTCCTGAACTCCTGACCTCAAGTGATCCACCTGCCTCAGCCTCTTAAAGAGCTGGAATTATAGGTGTGAGCCACTGCACCAGGCCCTGTTCAACTTTTAATGCTAAGATTCATTTGTTGTTGTTTCACAAGTGATTAGGCAGAGGTCTTTTATATTAATTTACCCATTTTATTTGTAAGAGAGTCTCATATTAAGGAAGCATAATATATGACAATCCAAATACAGTACAAATTTGGTTAATTTTGATTTTGTTAAATAATTAATCACAGGGGTCCTTTAAATTGTGAGCTCCTCTGGTTATACTTATGTTCTACCTCTGGTTATACTTAATTTCAAACAAATGAAATTTCATTCTATTCATGACATTTCAGAAGCAGATCTGTTGCACAAAATAAAGCATACCTATAAATTTTCTTTTTTTAAAAAAAGTCTCTGTTCACTCTATTTTCTATTATTTTTCTCTTTTTAAAATTTGAATTTTATTGTGGCAAGTCCACTTAACATGAGATTTACCCTCTTAACAGATTTTTATGTGTAAAATACAATATTGTTCACCATGGGTAAAATGTTGCACGGCAGATCTCTGGAACTTATTCATTTTGCACTACTGAAATTTTATACCTGTTGATTAGTATCTCCCCATTTCCCTCTCTCCCCTGTCCTGTTACCCATGGTTCTGTTCTTTGCTTCTTTGAGTTTGAGTATTTTGATACCTCATGTAATCTTCATTCTATTTTCTAACTTTGACAATGTTCTGACAAATTTGCTTTCCGGATTGGAGCACTGTATAGTGAAAATTGAAAATCTTGGTTATTTTCTACAGATTCCCACTATTTTACCTTGAGCAGACACTTATCTTGAAGGGTCTCAGGTTTGTCACTTGTAGAATGGGGAATATAAACCTGATAATGGTCCCTTTCAGTTCTAAAGTTATATCAGTTGAAAATACATGTGTCACTTATGGAAACGGGTAGAGAACTGGCTCACTGAATAGCATATGGATATTATAAAGTGGTTTTTTTAATCCTTTCTGCTGACAGTTACTTTATTTATACTTTATTCAAATGGATTATTGTGAAGTAAGTGTTAGCGGGCTTTGTACCTTTTAAAAATGTATGTATTTGGTGTAATGTAGAAATATAGAAATTTATTAAGTATGATTTATTTCAATGTTAAGCATGAGAAAATATGCTCCGAAAGGTTAGATAGCTTGCCTAAATGACAAGCTTGTATTTCAAGCAGAACTTTCTGAATCAAAAGACTCCAAGACGAATGCCCAGCTTTCAAAAATTATCTAACCAAAATAAATCCTAAGATTCACCTTCATACTAAAATTATTTAAAAATAGTTTATTTTAAATTAATATTCACTTAAAATGTATTTATCATGCAATACTTTAAAGTGTCTGGGAAATGAAAATATCCAAAGATCAAAGAACACCATGTTTTCAAAACTTCAAAAATGTTATCAGTGACCTAAACAATTTTTAAAATTTTCATAGAGCCTACGAAAAATGTACTTGCAAATGGCTACTTTCTGACTAGGAATAGAATGGGGAGAGTATTTAGTCCAACAATGATAGACTGGATTAAGAAAATGTGGCACATATACACCATGGAACACTATGCAGCCATAAAAAATGATGAGTTCATGTCCTTTGTAGGGACATGGATGAAATTGGAAAACATCATTCTCAGTAAACTATCGCAAGAACAAAAAACCAAACACTGCATATTCTCACTCATAGGTGGGAATTGAACAATGAGATCACATGGACACAGGAAGGGGAATATCACACTCTGGGGACTGTTGTGGGGTGGGGGGAGGGGGCAGGGATAGCATTGGGAGATATACCTAATGCTAGATGACGAGTTAGTGGGTGCAGTGCACCAGCATGGCACATGTATACATATGTAACTAACCTGCACAATGTGCACATGTACCCTAAAACTTAAAGTATAATAAAAAAAAATAAAATAAAAAAATAAAGTTTGAGGTGTTTAAAGTATGCAAAAAAAAAGAAATAAATCACTGACACACTTTGTCCACTTTGCAATGTGAAAACGTTTACTCACCAACATGTTTTCTTTGATCTTACAGTTGTTATTAATTGTGATTGGAGCTATAGCAGTTGTCGCAGTTTTACAACCCTACATCTTTGTTGCAACAGTGCCAGTGATAGTGGCTTTTATTATGTTGAGAGCATATTTCCTCCAAACCTCACAGCAACTCAAACAACTGGAATCTGAAGGTATGACAGTGAATGTGCGATACTCATCTTGTAAAAAAGCTATAAGAGCTATTTGAGATTCTTTATTGTTAATCTACTTTAAAAAAATTCTGCTTTTAAACTTTTACATCATATAACAATAATTTTTTTCTACATGCATGTGTATATAAAAGGAAACTATATTACAAAGTACACATGGATTTTTTTTTCTTAATTAATGACCATGTGACTTCATTTTGGTTTTAAAATAGGTATATAGAATCTTACCACAGTTGGTGTACAGGACATTCATTTATAATAAACTTATATCAGTCAAATTAAACAAGGATAGTGCTGCTATTACTAAAGGTTTCTCTGGGTTCCCAAATGATACTTGACCAAATTTTTCCCTTTGGCTTGTTGTCTTCAGACACCCTTTCTTCATGTGTTGGAGCTGCCATTTCGTGTGCCCCCCAACTCTACTTGAGCTGTTAGGAAATCACATTTTGCAGTGACAGTCTTAGTGTGGGTGCATTTTCAGGCAATACTTTTTCAGTATATTTCTGCTTTGTAGATTATTAGCTAAATCAAGTCACATAAACTTCCTTAATTTAGATACTTGAAAAAATTGTCTTAAAAGAACATTTTTTTAGTAATAATTAATTTAGAATTAGCCAGAAAACTCCCAGTGGTAGCCAAGAAAGAGGAATAAATATTGGTGGTAATTTTTTAAGTTCCCATCTCTGGTAGCCAAGTAAAAAAGGAGGGTAACTCATTAATAAAATAACAAATCATATCTATTCAAAGAATGGCACCAGCGTGAAAAAAAGCTTTTTAACCAATGACATTTGTGATATGATTACTCTAATTTGTCTTTTTCAGGTACAAGATATTATGAAATTACATTTTGTGTTTATGTTATTTGCAATGTTTTCTATGGAAATATTTCACAGGCAGGAGTCCAATTTTCACTCATCTTGTTACAAGCTTAAAAGGACTATGGACACTTCGTGCCTTCGGACGGCAGCCTTACTTTGAAACTCTGTTCCACAAAGCTCTGAATTTACATACTGCCAACTGGTTCTTGTACCTGTCAACACTGCGCTGGTTCCAAATGAGAATAGAAATGATTTTTGTCATCTTCTTCATTGCTGTTACCTTCATTTCCATTTTAACAACAGGTACTATGAACTCATTAACTTTAGCTAAGCATTTAAGTAAAAAATTTTCAATGAATAAAATGCTGCATTCTTATAGGTTATCAATTTTTGATATCTTTAGAGTTTAATAATTAACAAATTTGTTGGTTTATTATTGAACAAGTGATTTCTTTGAATTTCCATTGTTTTATTGTTAAACAAATAATTTCCTTGAAATTGGATATATATATAGTATTATCCCTGTTTTCACAGTTTTAAAAACCAATGCACACAGATTGTCAGATAGCAATTCTGTGATTGAAGGGGAAAAATGTCACCTCTTCATACTCATATTGGTGAAGGGTCCTAGCTTCAAAATTAATAGATCCCTAAAGAGGGGAAATGAAACATCCGCATTTACACACACACACACACACACACACACACACACACACACACACACACACACACACAGAGTTCCTCTTGTCGGTAAGTTTTGTTTTTTTTCAATCTCTACTAGATAAAATTTGTTATCTAATTGTGAGTTTTACACAAAGAAAAACTGTCACAGAAAAGAAAGACAGTGTCACATTTTTCAAAAGAAAAAGAAGAAAAGAAAGTGCCATGTTTTTCAAATACAAATGTTCTGGATTGATTTTAGCATCTTTAGTGAAAAACAAAGTATTTCATAATAAGTAAAATAAAAATCTATGTAGGTAAATTTGTTTCTCTAATTTAAGAATTTGAATTTCTGAGTATTTATGATAAGTGTTGAAGTAACTTGTTATATGTGACAGTGAATACTGGCAGAGCAAATGCCAAATCAATGCCAAATCTGTAGGATCATTTGATTGTAGGAACAGAATTCTACTCAAACCAAAAGCAGGCATTTGCTGGAGTTACAGAAAGGCCTCATGGAACACCGAGAAGGTGGTGCCATTCGACTCTTAAAGAAGCTGCAACAGGCACAAGAGAGTCAGCTGCAGCTCTTCTTCTTGAGTCTATATCTGTCCTGGATCCATTCCTTTTTGTGGCTGCTTCATTCCTTTCTCTCTCTGAAGATTGGTTTTTCTGGTCTACCAGGGCTATGCCACATTGACTTTATGTAGTGTCTCCATTCTGGCCTCCTGAATTTACAGGAGAGTTCCTCTGTACAAACTCAAAGTCCTGGAGAGAACAGAAAACAGCTTCCTTTTGGCTCAGGGGTCCAACTGCAGTCTACTCTGCTGCTATGAGGATAGTGGGTTCACCACCTTTGTTGTTCTCTCAGCTAGGGCAGTGGGAAATGACTCTATGAAAGGAATATACATGGGCAGGCAAATGTACTAATCCTCATCAGTACTGTAATTTTAAGCAACTTTAAAAAATTCTTTTAAGTTATTTGAAAATAAGATCAAAGAAGGCTGAATTACATAAATGAAGATTTGTTAACAATTAATTCAAACCAATATAACACATGCTATAATATGGTTGAGTGTGATTGAGTCTTGATTTATTAGGGGCAATAATCAAAACATTTAACAATCATTATAGTACAGAACTTACCAATCAAATCAGATGCTCAGCCAGAGTGGATGTTGGCCACCCAGCTATTATTATCCCTGGCTCAATTGGTCTTCAGCTGTGTTAACTTGCAAACATTAATTAACTATCTAAGCCCCTCATTTTCCTCAAGTGTAAATAGACACAATAATATTACCTATTCCACAGGTGTGGGGTGAATAGTAAATGTAATAATTTGTCCAAAACACTTAGTATAGTGCCTGGTCCATGGTAAATACTAAATAAATGTTATCTGACTTATTATTAAAATTTTATCTTCTCAGCTTAACCTTCAGAACAGTAATATATTGGGGTCTAGATAAATCTTACCTATATGAAAATAATTTAATACTACATGCAGATATATGCTGTGTATATTATGTCTTCTGTTAGAGGAATTGCAGAAACAAAAATTTCAATTAATAATAAGATGAATTATTTCTCCTAATTGTAGAATCTTTTGACAATTTTATCATGCATTACAGATGTAAGAACTCTTGATTTGGGACTTGATAGTCTAAGTTTATAATAATTTAAGAACATTCCTCTTAGAGAATTTTTATGGCCATAATACTGAACACATGAATTTTAATTAGCGGTCCTTTTTAGCCCTAAAAAAAATTTATTGTAATTAAACACTTAAGTATTGTTCTTCCCGGGTACAGTAATCTTTTTTTTTTTTTTTTTTTTTTTTTTTTGCATAGAGGGTAATCTTTTCTCTTTCCAAATGGCAGAACTGTTAGTTTTCTGACTGTCCGGTGAAATTCTAAGTCCACTTACTTCCCAATAGCATGCAATTAGCAAAGGTCCTCCTTGCAAAGGCACAGAGCACACCTAAACATCTTGCAGATGCTGTTTGGACACTCTTCCCCTGCTTTTGGTCTCTTTGTAAAGCAGCTCATCTGGATACAGGATCTCTTTTCCCCATTGCCCATTCTAATATTTGTTACCGTTATTACTTATAGAATAATAGTAGAAGAGACAAATATGGTACCTACCCATTACCAACAACACCTCCAATACCAGTAACATTTTTTAAAAAGGGCAACACTTTCCTAATATTCAATCGCTCTTTGATTTAAAATCCTGGTTGAATACTTACTATATGCAGAGCATTATTCCATTAGTAGATGCTGTGATGAACTGAGATTTAAAAATTGTTAAAATTAGCATAAAATTGAAATGTAAATTTAATGTGATATGTGCCCTAGGAGAAGTGTGAATAAAGTCGTTCAAAGAAGAGAGAAATAACATGAGGTTCATTTACGTGTTTTGTGCATCTATAGGAGAAGGAGAAGGAAGAGTTGGTATTATCCTGACTTTAGCCATGAATATCATGAGTACATTGCAGTGGGCTGTAAACTCCAGCATAGATGTGGATAGCTTGGTAAGTCTTATCATCTTTTTAACTTTTATGAAAAAATTTCAGACAAGTAAAAAAGTATGAGTAATAGCATGAGGAAGAACTATATACCCTATATTGAGCTTAAGAAATAAAACATTACAGATAAATTGAGGGTCACTGTGTATCTGTCATTAAATCCTTATCTCTTCTTTCCTTCTCATAGATAGCCACTGTGAAGATCTAATACTGCAGTGAGCATTCTTTCACCTGTTTCCTTATTCAGGATTTTCTAGGAGAAATACCTACGGGTTGTATTGCTGGGTCATAGGATTCACCCATGCTTAACTGAGTGGTGCCAAATTGCCCTCAAGTCTGTTGTACTGATATATATCCCCATCAAGAGAGTACAAGAGTTCTCATAGCTATGTATCTTCAACAATACTTGGTGTCTGGTAGATGTGAAGTGATTACTAAAAATATAGGGAAGCTGCATACATAATTATTGGCTTTTGCTGTTCTCTTACATTAATTTCTTATTCATGTTGATTACTGATTTGTCACCTAGTTTTTTCTTCCTTAATTAATTTGTAGGAATTTATGAATTATGGATTGATCATCAGCTCTATACATTTCAAACATAATCCCTCAGTCAGTGGCTTGGCTTATAGAGTCTTTTGATGAAAAGAAGCTTTTAAATTTAATAAAGTTCAAATTATTGTCTTTTCCTTTATGTTTTGTGCTTTTGGTATCTTGATTAAGAACTCCTTCCTTATCTTGGGTTCTCAAATTTAGCAGCATAACATTTTCATACTATTATTTAAATTTTTTTCACATTATTTAGTGATAGCACCTTTCTTATTCCTAAAGTGTTTATCATTGTCTTCTGTCTTTCTGCTTGATAAATATTGCCACACATTTGTATACTTTATTAGTCTGTACAAAGACCACATTTTAGTTGTGTTATTTCTCTTGTTTTGGTTTTCTAGAATGCAGAGCCATTAATATTATAGTAATGCTTATGTGCTAATACCATATCAGGGGCACAAATCCCATTGCAGCGGGACTGAGAAATTAAAGGAAATGATGCACATTTACTCATTTTTGTTTAAAAAATCAAATGCATATTTTTCAATCAGACTATATGGTTGGTCTGGATAGCGTCATCATTGAATTTTTAAAGTATTTTTGTACTACTGTATTTAAAATTATTCATTCACCACTGCTTTTGTAGATGGTTTAGAAACCCAAGTTAGGAATGACTGTGCAACACTATTATTATACTCTTTTTAAAATTATACTTTTTGCTTAAGTTTCTTTCCTTGTTCTCTGAGACAGTGTTCATGTTCCCAAACCACACACATTTATTCAGCTATAAAATTTGTATGATCAACTCCTGTCAGAACAAACATCATTATAAAAAATATCTCCAGGAAAAAGAAAACCCTTTTAATGCTCTCTTCTGGTCCATGTGTCTTCTTATTTTCTTTAAGCATTTTCATAACCCATTGAGCTGTAATTTAATTGGAACATGATTTATACTAAAGTTGGTTTCTTTACCTTAAACTTTTTTTTTTTCAGTTTGATCAGCTCTCTTTAGCTTCTGTAGTTCGGTCTTTAATTCCATTCCAGTACGCTTTTGGAGTTGGGTCTCATAAATGCATAGAAATGTTTCTGTTGGAAAACAGCAGGAGAATATTAAATAAATATTGTGCTTACATCTATTTAATTCTTTGCCCAACTTTCTACAACTTTGACTTTACATTTAAGCTCCTCATGCACTTACATGTTTCTTTACCTAAAAACATCTTTTCACCATGGGTGTGTACAATTCCTTTCTCTTTGCTGTATTAATTTTCTTGGTTTACATAGTAGCCTCTACACATTGATGTCAAAACCTCTGTTTGGTGCATTTCTACTCTGCATGTTCAATCTCCATGAAAGTTTCTGTAAGGTATTTTCATTCCTCTAGTTTTTCACATGTGCATCCTGGCTTTGTGACCTGTGCTTTGATATCGTGCCTTTCATCTTGTGGCATTGAAGGATCTTTGCAAGGACCTATTGTGTTATAATACAGTCTATGAAAAATATCAATATTTGCATTTGATCACATTTAAAAAATCACATTCTTTTGTTTGAATATCAAAGCTAATATGTGAGTGATTTCCCTGTCAAATAGCACAAGTAGCCTTTCCTGGGTGTTCATGGGCATTTATCTGGTTAATGATTCCCATCATAGTGCTGTTACCCATGCCATTGCTAAACTTATACAGTAACTTTTTTGTTTTCACCTCAGCATATGTTGAGAGTAGGAAATAGATAGGACTATGCCCTCAAATTTTACGTTTATATGATGTTAATCCTAAAAGTCCTTGTGACTTCTGAAGTAAAAACTCAGTGTTGTCATTTTACTTACTGAATTGTTAGCTGAATTTAGAGTTGAGTTTACAATGGAGTAAACAAGGTGTTTAGTTTGATGTATGCTTTTAGTCTTTCAGAAAAAAAATGTTTATACTTGGAAAGAATAGTTTATTTACCCATCTGGCCTAGTTTAGACAAAAACACAGAGTCAAATGTCAACAGAATTCTGAAGTTATAAAGATGACAGTGTGGCTTTTTTTTTTTTAACCTTCCACCTGGTGCTTATGCCCAAGTGCCTAGCTTTCTTTAGCTCTCAACTAATAAAGGTAATGTTTAGATAACATTTAACCTCAAGTTGCATTGTGTTTATGATCACATATCTCAAATATTGGTACATGAAACTGTACAACAACCTTTTTTATTAGATTTTCCTACGAAATTCCTTATTATATTCCCTAAGATAGCTTTTTCCCACCTTCTTCTTCCTTCTCCCTTCTCAGGTGCTCCAATAATTCCAACCCCTGCAGCCAGTGACTTTATTATATCTTTTTTAAAAAATCTAAAAAAAAAAAAAATTGATGCAACCAGGAAGAATTTTCTCATTTCTCTCCACCAGTTGTACCAGCCTACTGCACCTCTCCTCATGCACCACCTTCTGCCTGTGTTCTTGCTCCTATATTCAGGAGCAAGTAATATGCAATACCTCCCTCTTTGTGGGATCTTTCTCATTAGCATAAAAATACTTTCCCTTGATCTCCAGCTACTACCCCATTTCTTTGACCTACCTATAGCAAAATATTTGAGAAAGGACCACTTTCCATCTTTTCCTCAATCTACTTCCATTTTTTTCTCAATCCACTTTCATTTCATTGTTCTCCTCAACCCATTCTTTCCACAACCTACTTCATTTTATTTCCATCAGCCCCATAACTCAGGATCAACATCTTGCCAGAGCCAATTTCCTTGTCTCCCTTAACAGCTCCAGCAGTATTTATGCCATGGACAAATTATTCTTCCTGTGATACTTTCTCTCTTGCTTCCGTGACACTACTCCCACTTCATTTTCCTTCTACCTCTCTGGCTCTTCCTTGGTCCCTTTTCCTGGCCCCTTCTCTCTTTCAGATCTCTAAACATCAGCTATATCTCAGCCCTGTTCTACTGACACTCTCTAGCTGTTATTTTCTAAACCCATGTTTCAGAAACCATATCTTAATGAATCTTGGAAGGCCGAGGCAGGCGAATTACTTGAGGTCGGGAGTTTAAGACCAGCCTGGCCAACGTGGTGAAACCCCGTCTCTCCTAAAAATACAAAAATTACCTGGCCGTGGTGGCATGCACCCAGCTACTTGAGAGGCTGAGGCACAAGAATCGCTTGAACCTGGGAGGTGGAGGTTTCAGTGAGCTGAGATCCTGCCACTGCACTCCAGCCTGAGCAATAGAGGAGACTCCATCTCACACACACACACACACACACAAAGAAAATAAACCATCTCTTGATGAATCATAAATTTGTGTCTCTAGTTTAGACCTCTATCCTGCTCTCTAAATGATGTATCCAACTATCATCTTGACACCATCATATGTTCATAAAACACAATTATAGAATATCTTTCAGTAGGCTTGACATTTTAAGGCATGAGTTTCTGTTCAATATCTCCTTAAAATATACCCAGGGTCTCAGGAGACTATTCAAACAGGACAAAGCTTCTATTCTACTTACTAATGTGTCTGGCCCTATTTGGCAGGTTGGATAAAAAGTCATCTGAACATTGTTACTTTATGAATAATATAGTTTAATAGTTTGTGAATCACCCCTGCAATTTAAAAAATAGTAAAATTATCAGAATCTAATTTAATAATTCCTATTGGAACACCCCATGTTAGGGGATTTCCAGTTATTTCAATTGATATCTCAATGTTTTAAAAATTGTTTATTTCTATTACTAATTCACTGTTTATTTTAACATAAATTGTGGCTATCTATCTCTATTCATTTCGATTATATTTCTCATATCATTCTATAGATGGGGTGAAAAGAAAAGTGTTAATTTTTTAAAACTCCATACCTCAAATACTATATGAATTTATAGTTGTTATTGCTAAAGCAATTATCTTATATCTTTTCCTCCAAAACAAAGTTATGTGCTGGTTTATTTTCTTTGTACTCATAAGATGCCTTCCATTTTTAGTAACATAAGTCTTGTCTTTCTCCTATTCTTAGCTACTTAAGCATTATGTAGCTTAAATAAGCACTAAAGATTCCTATCTGTATGAACGAATAAAGATTAAATAAATAAGATCTAGAAAGGGTGACAAGGTGATGCTTCAAAATGAACCATACCAAGCCATCTAGCGATTGATAAATTACTCACACTCATAATCACATTGTTGGAAAGAAGCCATTGACAATTCAGTTTGTTTCACAACTGTCTATCACATAGTGAGCACAACTAAAAGACTACTTTTGTCTTTTACTGCTTGTTTTGTTGATCAAGTGACTGATTGTACAATGACCAACAAGAAGTCTGATGTGTAGAGAAAAGGGGAACCTGGCTTTTCTGCCTTACTCCTGATGCCTAATTCTGAGCATGTGAATATTATTCTGTTTCTTTAACTCTCCAAGTGAAGCAGCAGATAAACCATCCTTGTTTCCATTAGCTGTCTACCCTGTTCAACTGTGTGTTTCTAATAACATAAGAATAAGAAAGCCACCAGGGTGAGCAGGGAAGGCAATGAATCTGCAAGGCTTGTGGATAGATTTCTGTTAGTGAGGCTCTAGAAAGTTCTTCCAAGATTGATGCAATCTGAGAAGAGTTTTCTGTCAATACAAACTCCCTCGGTTTCTTCTTTGTCCTTTTATTGCCTGTGTTTGTTTTGGGTTCCAGTAAAGATCAAGTGACTGATTGTACCATGACCAACAAGAAGCCTGATGTGTGGAGAAAAGGGGAACCTGGCTTTTCTGCATTACTCCTAATGCCTAATTTTCTTGTACTGAAAGTAGTTTTTGCTGTAAGAATCTGAGGGGAGGAGTCATTTCTTCAATTTTTTTTTGGTCTCCTTTTAATGGTTTCTTGATCATGTCCATCCTTATTTTTCTGTTTTCACAAATTTTTGTGGTATATTTTCCTCTCATGACCTCTGTCTCAAGACTTCTTTCCATCCATCTCTTCTCATTTCATCCTGTAGAGTGTCTGTGGTAAGAGCCCTGCATTCCTCTCTGGCCTTGCCATGTGTGGCCTTGGGCAAGTCCTAGCCTCCTTGAGGGTCTTATTTTTCTCATTTGTAAAATGAAACAGTTTGATGAGAAGTTTTCTAAGGTTCCTTCAAGCTTTGACAATCTCTCTCTTCTGGATCTTTTTCCCATGAAAAATTTCAACTCTTGATTAGCATGTAGGCAGGGATTATTCCACATCCTTATAGGAATCACATTTCTGCTACTGTCCCTGAATGCTAGAGTCCATTGATTAAGTTATTCACTGCTGCAATTGTCAGAGCTGATCAAAGAACTCTGAACCAGTGTGTTACTAGAACTAACAAAGAAAATGCCATTATGATGTTCTAGAGTCTTGAATTAGTAGAAGAGGTTTAATAAGAACCCTAAGGGATTGCTGGAATGTTAAAAACAAACAAACAAACAAACAAAAAGGTTGAAAAGTTTAGAAAATTCACTGGTCTTTGTGCCCATCATTTTACTTCCAGGGTTTAGATAATCTCATTTTTGCAATGAAGGAATGGATTAGATCACAAGTTCTCATCCTAGTAGCACATGCAGAATCTTTATAAAAACACAGAGTAGCCAGGTGCGGTGGCTCATGCCTGTAATCCCAGCACTTTGAGAGGCTGGGGCAGGTGGATCACTTGACAATAGGAGTTGAAGACCAAGCTGGTCAACATGGCAAAACCCTGTATCTACTAAAAATACAAAAATTAGCCAGGCATGATGGCACATGCCTCCCAGCTACTGGGGAGGCTGAGGCAGGAGAATCGTTTGAACCCGGGAGATGGAGGTTGCAGGGAGCCGAGATAGCTCCACTGCACTCCAGCCTGGTGACAGGGTGAGACTCCATCACAAACAAAACAAAACAAAAGAAAGCAAAAACAGATTACTCAGGGTCCACTAAGACCAGTGAAGTTAGTTCTCTTGGTAGGGGGCAGGGTGACTGAGCATGATGTTTGTAATTTTAAAAGTGCTCCAGGTGATTCTAGTGTGTATCAAGCAAGACTTGTGAACCACTGAACTACATGCTAAGATTCATTTTAGCTCTGATTTTCTGTGAGTCATAGCAGAGGGCTCAGCAAACTTTTTCTATAAATGCTAAGATAGTAAATATTTTCAGCTTTGTGGGCTGTATCGTCTTTATGACGACTCAACTCAGTCTTTGTAGAGCAAAGCAGCTGTACATAATATGTAAACTAATGGGAGTAGCTAGATGTGTCCTGTGGGCCATAGTTTTGCTGACTCCTAGTCTATGTCATAGAATTTCCTTTTGAATTGATGGACCACCAGCAAATGATTTTTGTCCTGTACCAATCAATGATACATACATAAATCTCTACAAGACATGTAAAGGATGAGGCTTAATGACAGAGTACTTTGGGGAAGACACAATATTGCAAAATTAAGATGCTTAGAGAAAAATCATATTAAAATAGTGAAAACTGTGAGAAGGTATTTTGATTTGTTGTTTTGGATTCCTCTTTTTGCAAATTCTTTTGAAATATTTTCAGTGGAAGCTACATAGATCCAATTGCATTCACCAAGCTAGATTGTAATTAAGCTCCAGAGTAAGTAATAGATTTGATGAGTGATGTCCGACCTTTTACATGGAAGAGTAAGTTTGAGTCTTCCTTTGCCCATTGACACACTTAGTACCATGTTTACCAAAGTTCTTAGTTATTGAAATGGGCACCAGCGTATTTTGAAACGTTGGTGTTAACTTGGGATATGCCTTTTGTCATGTTGCAAATAGATTTTGTTTCTGTTTTGTGAAGATCACCATCTCTGTCACTTCTGATAGAAAAAGTGACACTGACTTCTCAAATGATTTGACACAGGTTAAAATATGTAAACCATTTCTGTAGAGAGCAAGCTGTAATAATATACTAAAGGGCTAGGTTTATAGTATAATATAAATAACTCATTTATGCTGTTAATAATTTATAGCAACATGGCATTTGACTGACTTTTTATGTGCTCTAGTCATGTAAGTAATAGATGTGGAAACATAGACCAGAGTTTCAAGAACATGTTTTGGGCAGAGTCTGTTTTCTTGCTATTATCTCTTAAGTTTATGTTCATGGCCTAAAGATTATGCTAATGGATCTGCCTTGGTCTTGGGTGTCAGGTCTGTGTTAGTGAGTATTGAAAAGCATAGTTTTGCCTACTGGGAAGGATTTATGATTTAAAAGCCCTAAATCTTCCCTTTTATGTACTTCATACTTAGAAAATTTTTCCTGTAAACTGTGTGACTTTTTTACGTTGTGCCAGTTTTCTAGATGACTCTCGTCATATTTATTTCTTGCAATCCTTCTATAACTATCAGTTATGAAGTCTCTTTATAGTGTTGCCAGCCAGGTCTCAGGTGTGTGAAATGTATTTTCTATTATGGCTTTTGGGGTATGATGGCACATAGTTTGGGTGTTAATGCCTAATCTTGATGTGCTGGCTTCTGAACAACCAAAAGGATGAAAGGAAATAGAACAAATATTTTTGTGAGGGAGAGGAGTCTGGCTTCTTGACTTACTCTAGAAAAAGTCTGTAAGCCTCCTCTTCCCTCTTTGTCACACAAAGTGACAAGGAAAATCAAGAATTGTTTTCTTCTTGGCTTAAATGCATCCCTTATAAAGTAAGGCTGAGATAAGGCTGTGAAGCTATCTTTTTGTCAAGACTGTCATAATTCCAAAACACTTTGTTCTTCTAATGCTTAGGTTAGTAACTTTAAACATTTTTATAAAGATAGTGAGGTCCAGTTTTAAGGATTGACCCCTTCTCAAGGGGCTCAGAAGAGGTTTTGGAGAATAATAAAATTAAAAAATGAAACCAATAATTTAAACCAGATCATGATCCTTAAGAAAAAATCCCATCAAATTTGGGCTAAACTCTAATGTACAGAGGTCTGCACAACTTATGTCAAGTATTCTTCCCCACAAATGAAGAATGGGGTTCATTGTGTCATTGGTTGGGTCTCATTTTGGCTTCATCTTCTATTTCTCAAAGTCTAAGAAAAGTGCTCCTACCGAAGTAGGGGTTGGCTATCATGAGACTTTGCTGCTGGCAGGCCAGCTTGCTGCTCTAGACAGAGATATCCCTTGATCCTCTTTGGACAACTCTTCTGTGCACAGGAAGCAGCAGGCTGGGGTTAAGGAGTTTGCCAATCCAGTCATTCTTATAATTGCTGAATATGAATTTCTATCCAGTACTATCTAGGTAGCTACAATGGCACAGCAGTTTTTATGTATCAGGTGAAAATGTTTAATAGGCACTCTAAATGAGAGAAAAGGTTAAGTGAGGTTAAAAGCTCAATGAAAACAAATAGATGAGACTAAAAATAGTTCAATAGGTTGTAACTTCCGTCTCATCCAAATAGCAATGAATATTTTGAGGCTGAGGCACTGAGGGGTAAAATTGCAGCCTGGACTACTTGCTAATGTAGACCTGCAGCACTGTCATTCTTACTGCACAGACACTGCCTTCTGCATAGGAGATAGAATAATGAATTCATTTATTATTAACAAAGATTTATTAAGCGACTGCATGGTACTAACCGCTAGATGGAGAGGGATGTTTTGAACTGTCCATTGTTTGAATATAACAAGGAACGCTTTGAACGAGGTTACTATAATAGGCAGAATTTGTTTAACATGAAGCCTATGAGACATAAGCCACGGGTCTCCTCACATGCAGGAACTCCTTTGAAGGCCCTATACTTAATTTTATATGCATAATTTGGATTTGGATTCTTTTTTTTTTTAAGAGTTCCCCAAATTACTTAAGCTTCAGGCTCCACAAAACCTGGATCCACCCCTGGTAGCAGCTATGAATCTTTGACTATGAAATTAAGTGTACAAGAAATATGACTTTACTTTTTCTGTGATTGAGTTTATTTTCTATTTGAGCACACATTCCACTGAGTGAAAGAAATAATATCATTGAATTCAGAGATTTTGCTGGGTTCTAAGTGGAGTTTATAGAATGCCATGATATTAGGGATTAAGGAGTGTGTTGCCCTACATCATCTTTTGTCCGTGCTCACTGTCTCTGAGGCACTGATGTTCCTATGTGACCTAGAGGGGCATGGTCCAGGTAGATGGAGTCTGTCCTTCTTGTTCTCACTGTGAGCTCCCGCTTGCTGAGCCTTCTTCAGCTTCTTCCATGCCCCTGAGGGGTAAAAAGATTCAAATCTGAAGCTATATCAAGTCATCTGTGCATAGACATTCCAAGCAACCATGTTCACTCTACTGCTCCCATGTCATGCAAGGCACAGGAAGCTTCACTATGGCATGAGTATTTCCTGGGCTTTGCCTTGGAGTTCAGGCACGGGCCTCCTTTGTTCTAAAATTCCCCAAATCTACTTGAGGATAGAACCAGGATTTGGTTGCAAGGCAGAACTTTTCTTAGAGGACCTGGTATCTAAACCCTCTTGTTACCCCCATTTATGGACCCCATTTAATGGGTGAGGAGAGTGACTGCTTCTAATCCATCATAATTTTGTCTATGGCTACTGTTTTTGCATAAACACTATGTTTTGAGTCCTTAGGCTTTGGCTTTTGGTGCTTAATGGCCAATATTCACATGGCTCAAAATTTTCAAATGATCCATATCTGATTTGAGTTTCAAAAGCCAGTTTTTGAAACTTAAATGATCAGAATTGATTTGTTCTGCTCTGGTTCTGATGTGGCCTCTCCTTCCAGAGGTACAGGAAGTAGAATATCCAAGGTGGAAAGCCCACAACTACAAGGAATTGGTTAGTAATTCATAATGTTAGCTGTCCACATCTATTCAGTATGGCATTTCAGTGGCTGCACAACTGACCATGGTGAAAGTGTCTGCACAAGCCACTTTTTCTTCCTGTCAGAAAATGTTCTCACCCACTGAATTGAATGACTGTCTGCTCATATGCTGTGAATGAGTGCCCAGTCTTAAGATTAAATCACATGTTCTTGGCTACGCATATTTGGGCATGCTGTGGGGAGTTACAATAGGCTGTCTTAGAGTCACATTAAGCAGCTAGACTGTAAGAAAGACAATGAGTTGGAAAGTTACATTTTCTAAATTTGATTGGTACATTCCATTTGTCACATTTGACATTAGAAGTTCTGGATTCACCCTCTATGGTGAGCTTCACTAATGGAGAATGTAATTTGCAATGCTCAAACACAAGTCCTAAACAGAAAACATTGTATATTACATTCCAGTGCTACCAAAATAGTGGTTTTGAAAGTCCTTATTTTCTAATACTACTATGTGTAATTTTGAGCCATTTAGATAGCAACAGTTAAATGTTTTATAGATTGTTTGGAAATATTAAAATGTGAAGGATTTTTGTTATATAGTGTCTTTCCTATCTTGCTTAATAAAATATAAGTTTAGAATTGTGTATAGAATTAACATGCAAAGATATCAAGTCTCAACTTTATACAGTTAATCTACATTTGTGTATACCCTTCAATTATTTCAAGAGAGGGATACTATTCTTATGCAGGATAAATACAATAAGATATTTTAAATGCATTTTAACTACATCTCTGGCAGTTTCATCTCAATAGTAGTTGTAATTTTATCTCCCAGACCTTATTATAGACTAGCAGCTCTCTATGAAAATTACTGACAGTGTAAGAGTGTATTTTAATTCAAAGTTAATCAAGAATGACTGAGTCAAGAGTTAGCTACCCCTGAAAGTAACTCATAATTCAGAATTTAAAATATTACATGTGGAACAATCATGACTATATGCCTTTTACTTTCTCTATCATTATTTAGGTTGTGGGCTTTGGGTCCTTTTCACATCCATTAACAGTGGGCTTGACTTCAAAGGATTATTTTCTTGAATCTTGAATAATTGCTGAAGACAATTTGAAGATATTTTCAAGATGAAGGAAACTGAAGCACAGAATCACTAGAGTGAAAAAAGAACTTCACAAACAGTGCAGGCTTGATCAATGGCATGGGAAAACAGGCAATACAGTTAGAATTGCTAAGATGGAATTTTAACGTTCAATTAAGGATCTATCTCTAAACTCCTCTGCTTTATCCACCAATCATTCCATATTAAAGATGAAGAATTGTTCCCATTTCACCTTTTGATAATGAAAAATAGAAATAACAGAAGCAAATACACTTTTGCCCACATTTTTTTCCAAAAAGAATAATTTTTGAAGTCTAAACATTTGGTGTAAATAAGATGATGTGTTAATATTGTAAAGGAAAGCTAGTTAAGTTTTTGACTGAATAAAGCCAGCATCAATAATTACTAGTAAGACTAAAAATAAGAGCAGTAAAATTGTGTCTAATCAGCTACTAATATCTGGGAAGGATTGAGCCACAGGATCAAAGATGATATCTTTTAAAAATAGAAGTTGAGTGAATTCAGTCTTCAAATTCTTTCTTTTTATTCATTTATATTTATTTACTCATTAGTATATTCATTCCTTTATTCATTTATTGTTCAAATATATATTGGGTACTTATTATATGCCAAGTTGTTTTTAAAATCACATTCCAAATTCCTGTAAGTCATAATTATTCAGAGATGTATGTTTTTTTTTTAAAATTGAACACCTTTAAAAATTATCGAGTCCTTTTATTTCTGTATGCATTAAAGATAAACTTTACTAAATGTTACATGAATAGATTTATAAAGCAGATATTTAATTTCAAATATAACCCTTATATGCAATTATATTTTCCTTAGCACTAAAAATGAATATTTAAGTAATTTATATTAAAAGTGTAATTATTTAACTGCAGATATACGCCAATGACTTAAATTGTTTAAAGATTATAGCAAAGTTGTTTAAAATTGTCTAATCATGAAGAGTTCACTTAACCACCTGGTTGACACATAAAATTATAGTTAGTTACTAAGGTAGTTCGAGAGAAAGAGAAGAATCTTCAGTAGTGGTTTTGAGGTGTGGTACATTTTATTATAATATACCGGTTGTACAGCATTGTGCAGTGCTGCTCATAGTAGAAATAAATTTTCTCTTTGATGTCATCTATTCCCTTGAGAATAGTTTGGCTATTTATGTGTGGCTTACATAACTGAGAATTAGGTGATCACAAAAATAAACAGGCCTATACAGAGCCCATTTATATAAGTCCTGTTTGTTTCTCTTCGGTTAAACTTTTAATTATATCCAATTATTTCCTGTTAGTTCATTGAAAAGCCCGACAAATAACCAAGTGACAAGTAGCAAGTGTCGCATTTTACAAGTTATTTTTTAGGAAGCATCAAATTAATTGTGAAATTGTCTGCCATTCTTAAAAACAAAAATGTTGTTATTTTTATTTCAGATGCGATCTGTGAGCCGAGTCTTTAAGTTCATTGACATGCCAACAGAAGATAAACCTACCAAGTCAACCAAACCATACAAGAATGGCCAGCTCTCGAAAGTTATGATTATTGAGAATTCACACGTGAAGAAAGATGACATCTGGCCCTCAGGGGGCCAAATGACTGTCAAAGATCTCACAGCAAAATACACAGAAGGTGGAAATGCCATATTAGAGAACATTTCCTTCTCAATAAGTCCTGGCCAGAGGGTGAGATTTGAACACTGCTTGCTTTGTTAGACTGTGTTCAGTAAGTGAATCCCAGTAGCCTGAAGCAATGTGTTAGCAGAATCTATTTGTAACATTATTATTGTACAGTAGAATCAATATTAAACACACATGTTTTATTATATGGAGTCATTATTTTTAATATGAAATTTAATTTGCAGAGTCCTGAACCTATATAATGGGTTTATTTAAAATGTGATTGTACTTGCAGAATATCTAATTAATTGCTAGGTTAATAACTAAAGAAGCCATTAAATAAATCAAAATTGTAACATGTTTTAGATTTTCCATCTTGAAAATATCTTCCAAAAATATCTTATTGCTGACTCCATCTATTGTCTTAAATTTTATCTAAGTTTCATTCTGCCAAACAAGTGATACTTTTTTTCTAGCTTTTTTCAGTTTGTTTGTTTTATTTTTCTTTGAAGTTTTAATTCAGATATAGATTATTTTTTCCTAGTTATTTACTATATTTATTAAGCATGAGTAATTGACATTATTTTGAAATCCTTCTTATGGATCCCAGCACTGGGCTGAACACATAGAAGGAACTGAATATATACTGATTTCTGGAATTGATTCTTGGAGACAGGGATGGTCATTATCCATATACTTCAGGCTCCATAAACATATTTGTTAATTGCCTTCAAATCCCTATTCTGGACTGCTCTATAAATCTAGACAAGAGTATTACATATTTTGATTGATATTTTTTAGATAAAAGGTAGCTGAAAACTGAATTTTAAAACTTTATCTCTCTATGGTTAATTGCAAACACAGATACAAAAATATATAGAGAGATACAGTTAGTAAAGATGTTAGGTCACCGTTACTAACACTGACATAGAAACAGTTTTGCTCATGAGTTTCAGAATATATGAGTTTGATTTTGCCCATGGATTTTAGAATATTTGATAAACATTTAATGCATTGTACAAATTCTGTGAAAACATATATATAGGATGTGCGAAAAGTCCCTGTGTATCATGTGAAATGGCTTAAAACAGAACACCATAGGTATTCATATCAGTGAATACCATAGGTAGCTGAAAGTGTTTTTTCCTGGGGTCACCAAGATGAATGCCAAAAGTGATATCATTATTATAAACAATAGCAAGAATAGGTTGGTATAAACCTGGTAGAAAGCCTTGATAAATTGACTTTCTCTCCTCCTGACATCCTGCCACCCCTTTGCTTTGCTGATGCTCATTTGTCCACTAAATTAAATTCAAGCAAGCCCTAGTAAAGTGATAGAATTTGTGGAGTCCTCATTAGTATAGGAAGTTTCCCTGATGTGAGATTAGTAATTAGAGATGTAGCAAAATGAGAAAGAAGTAATATGCTTAGGTATTTCATTTTCTCTGAACCTGTATATGCAAAATAGGCCATGTGTGTTCAGTAACTATTCACTGCAAGGCACTCTCTAGGTACTTTGGGGGAATTGGAAATTACTCACATAAGGCTATGGATTGTGCCATTTGTCAAAAGACAGAATGACAACAAATTTAGTTTAAAGATCTCAGTCAGCTTTATTTTCTATTCTAGATTTGGACAATCCTTCATTTCACAAATTGGAATAAGTGTTCCAATAGGTTGAGCAAAGGAGCTTGGCTTTATAGACCCAAAAAACGGGCCAAAGGAAGCAGAAACAAAGAACAATAAGAGAATTGGTCATTTCAAAGTTACTTTTCTTGAAAGGTGGGGACAAGGAGACAGAATAATAGAAAAGTCACTGATTGGTTAACATTGGATTAAGAATTAAAACAGAGGAAACTTTAAGATTGAAGTTTGAAACTGACTTGTTTGGGAAATCAGGCTGTCTTCTTTCTTGATTTCTTGGAAGGCCAGATAACAACTGAGTTTTGCTTTGGTGAACATGGGTGATTCCATTTTTACTTTTAGTTTGGTCTGTTGAGGCCTTGTGAGAGAGCTTAATCTAAAACAATGACTTCCTACAATTGTTGTTTGACACATCCAAAGAGGGACTCTAATATTTATTGAGAGCTTATCATATCCTAAGTACTGTTTAAACACTTTTATTTGCTATTACATTTGATCTTATTATAACTCTAAAGGCAGATATGATTGCTTTTATTTTCCACAATGGAGGAAACTGAGGTTCAATTAAGTAAGGAAGCAGGGATCTTAAACCCAGATACCATTGCTCCTCTTTAAAGGTGGAAGAACAGAAAACATGGGGCAGGGGAAGAGAGAAAGTTTCTATCCCAGGAGATGATAATCTAAAAGGGAAAACGTAAGATCCACTGAAACCTGAGGCAGATTTATTGTGGCAATAACAAAGCTTAAGTTTCACAGACCTTCATTTGCCTGAGCCAACTTTGAAGGCCCTGTATCTAATTTTGTATTTATAATTCTATAATCTTTATTCTTGAAAAGAGCCCTCCCTCCAAATTTACAAGCTTTGGGCCCCCAACATCCTTGAAATGCCCTTGAATAAGAGATATCCAGGTAAATGCTATGGGAATTCAGAGGAGGAAGCAGTTAGTATCAGTTGGCGGAGAGTTAGGCTATTAAGAGAAGGTTTTATACAGGAAGTGGCATTTAGAATGAAGCTTTGAGAACTGAGCTGTGTATTTGAACAAGTAAAGGTGGTGTTGCAGAATTTTGCTCCTTAGTTCAATTAAAAACCCGGGTTCTTGTCACATGATCCGGAAAATTTAGGCACACAGATACATTGAAGCATGAGTAGAGCAGGATTTTATTGGGCAATAAGGAAAAAAAATAAAACTCAGCAAATCGAGATGGAGTCTTGCTCACAGATTGAATCCCAGGCCACCACACAGGAACTGAAGAGATCAGGCTTCTCCCCTGCATAAGGTGCAAATTCCCCATGGCTCCACCCACTTCCCCTTAGTGTGCATGTGGGGCTCCAGTCCACGATGGGCATGCCAAGACAAGCCTTGGGCAGGTTCCCTCATCTGTGCAAAAGCATCTGATGTAAACACTTGAGGGGTGATTCGGAGATTCTCTGGGACCCTTTTTTTTTTTTTTATCTGCCTAGGCATTTGGCTGTCTCAGTGGGTGGGAAAGGGTGCTCCAGGCAAAGGGCATAACATGAGGCAAGGGGCATGCACAGAAAACAGTGACTGGTTCAGTCAGGTTGGGGGATGCCAAAGGAAGTAATGGGAGACAAGATTGGAGCAAGATATATAAGAGATTGTGGATTTTTTTTTCTTTTTTATCTATATAAATACAGAGACAGGGTCTCACTATGTTGTCCAGGCTGGTCTCAAACTCCTGGCCTCAAGTGATCCTCCCACCTCATCCTCCCAAAGTGCTAGGATTACAGGCATGAGGCACTGTGCCCAACCTCCAATTTTGGATTTTGAGAGCTAAAGCAATATAGTCGAAAACTCAGATAATCCAGGTAGATTTTGCTATTAGGTGCTATTTGGTTCCTGGTACAGAGCTAAAACCCTTGGAATTTCCTAAGTGATAAGAGCTACAGGAGCATCTTTTGTTACATGTTTCCCCCCCTAGTTCCTGAAATAGCTCTAGAGAAATATAAGTGAATAACATCCTTTGTTATTCATATCAAGCCCCTATCAACCATACCCCAGTTTCTATTTATGAGGTGGCTTTTGGGAAGTCCCTAAAGACAGGAATGGGGAAAGACTGGTTGTCAGGGGGATGGGTTGAAACTTTCAGCTACCCCCCTTGACCTCCAGGGAGAGATGAGTGGCTGAAAATTGTGTACAATCAACAATGGCCAGTGATTTAATCAACCAAGCCTATGTAATGAAGCCACCCGATAAGCCTTAACTGGAACTTTTTTGGAGAGCCTCCAGGCTGGTGAAGACATTGAGGTGCTCAGAAGGTGCTTTCCAGAGAGAGCACAGAATCTCTGTTCCCCTTCCCACTTTCATTTTGCTATGCATCTCTCCCATCTGGCTGTTCTTGAGAGGTATCCATTTATAATAAACTGGTAACCTAGTAAGTAAACTGTTACCCTGAGTTCTGTGAGCCATTCTAGCAAATTATCAAACCTGAAGAGTTCATGGATACGTGCAATTTACAGATGCACAGTCAGAAGCACAGATGACAATCTGGGCTTGCCATTGGCATTTGAATTGTGTTAGGAGGCAGTCTTACAGGAATGAGCCCTTATCCTGTGGGGTCTATGCTAATAACAGACAGTTGTCAGCATTGCTTGGTGTGGAAAACCCACATTGTTGGTGTCAGAAGTATTGTCAGTAGGATAGGGAAAACAGTTTGTTTTCTTTTTTTAGTGGTCTTTGGTCATCTTCAAGAGCAGGGCTTCTCAAAGTGTGGTCCTTGAACCAGCATCACCTGTACCACGTAACAACTTATGAGAAATGTTCATTCTTGGGCCCCAACAAAGAATTAAAAATTCTGAGGGTGTGAACGGGGTTTGAGTTTCAGCACAACTTCCCGACCATGCTGATGCATTCTTGCCCAAGCATGAAAGCCCTCCCTTGTTTAAGAATGCCATTAGGGCCGGGTGTGGTGGCTCATGCTTGTAATCGAGCACTTTGAGAGGACATAGTGGGAGGATCACTTGAGCCCTGAAGTTCTAGACAAGCCTGGGCAACATGGCAAAATGCTGTCTCCACAAAAATCACAAAAATTAGGTGGGCGTGTGTTGTGTGCCTATAGGCCCAGCTACTTAGGAGACTGAGGCAGGAGGATCGCTTGAGCCCAGGAGATAAAGGCTGCAGCGAGCTGTGATGGCACCACTACAGCCTGGATGACAGAGTGAAACACTGTCTCAAAAAAAAAAAAAAAAAAAAAAAAGAAAAGAAAAAAAAGAAAAAGAAAAAAGAAAGGAAAATGAAAAAGAACGCCATTAGGTATAAAGGAGCGATGGTAAAAGACCAGTTGCAAAAGGTTAGGGAATGGGTGGTTACTGATATAAGAAGCTATGTAGAACACTAGTGTTGGTGGCAGGAAGTAGAAAGCAAGAGCACTGCTCTGTGGGGGATGGTCATAGCAAATGCAATATGGAGGCATTTGCCTCTGCACTGAGGAGAAAACTATCTTTTCCAAGATAGGAGGAAAGGAGATAAGTGGAGTTAAAGAGAACCTTTGAGCACAGAGTTGGGAAACTGAAGGTATTTGTGTTGTGCTCCCTCAATCTTTTAATTCAACTATAAGCTAAACCCATGAAACTTGAGTAGTTTCAGTTATCTGACTTTTTTCTTCTCTTTTGATACGGTGTTGGCTATTCTGGGTCTTTTGCCTCTCTTTATGTACTTAAGAATCAGTTTGCCAATGTATGCAAAATAACTGGCTGGGATTTTGATTGTGATTGGCTTGAATCTATAGATGGAGTTGGGAAGGACTGACATCTTGACAATGTTGAAGCTTCCTATTCATCATTATGAAATATTTCTCCATTTGTTTGATTCTTTGATTTCTTTTATCAGAATTTAGTTTTCCTCATATAGTCTTTTTAAATATTTTGTTATATTTTGTTCAAGTATTTTGTTTTTGAGGAATGCCAATGTAAATGGTATTGTGATTTTAATTTCAAATTCCAATTTTTCATTGCTGTTATATAGGAAAATGATTGATTTTTTTGCATATTAGCCTTATATCTTTCAACTTTGCTATAATCAATTATTGATAGTTTCAAGGATTTTTTGGTCAATTATTTTGAATCTTCTACATAGATTATCATCATCTGAACTTAGTTTTATTTCTTCCTTCCCAATCTGTATACCTTTATCTCCTTTTCTTATTTCATTAGCTAGGACTTCCAGTATGATGTCGAAAGTAGTGGTGAGAGGGGATATCTTGGTCTTGTTCTTGATCTTAGTGGGAAAACTTCAAGTTTCTTATCATTAAGTACGATTTTAGCTGGAGGGTTTTTGTAGAAGTTTTTTTTTTTTAAAGTTGAAGAAGGCTCCTTCTATTTTTAGTTTGTGATTTTTAAAAAAAAGAATCAGGAATGGGTGTTAAATTTTGTGAAATGCTTTTCTGCAACTATTGATTTGAGCACTTTATTTTTCTTCTTTGGCTTGTTGATGTGAAGTACATTAATTGATTTTTGAATGCTGAATCAACCTTTTGTACCTGAGATTAATCCCGTTTGGTTGTGGTATATAATTATTTGTATACATGTTGAGTTCAATTTGCTAATACTTTTTGAGAATTTTTGCATTGGTGTTCATGAAAAAAATATTGGTGTGTAGTTTTTTGTGACATCTTTATCTGCTTATGGTTTTAAGGTAATGCTGGCCTCATAGCATGAGTTAGGGAGTATTTCCTCTGCTTTTACATTTGAGAAGAGATTGCAGAGAATTAGTAAAATTTCTACTTTAAATATGTTGTGGAATTCACCAGTGAACCCATCTGGACCTGGTGCTTTCTGTTTTGGAAGGTCATTAATTATTTTAAAATAGATATAGGCCTATTCAGATTACCTATTTTTTCTCATGTGAGTTTTAGCAGATTGTCTTTCAAGGAATTGGTCTATTTCATTTAGGTTATCAAATATGTCAACGTAGAGTTATTCATAGTATTCTTTTATTATCCTTTTAATGTTCAAGGGATCTGTAGTGATGTCCCCTTTTTTGTTTTATTGATATTAGCAATTTGTGTCACATCTTTTATTTTGCTTTGTTAGCCAGGCTAGAGATATCTCTATTTTTGATGTTTTTGATGAACCAACTTTTTGTTTTATTGATTTTCTCTGTTGATTTCGTGATTTCAATTTCATGATTTTTAAATTATGCTTACATTTGATTTAATTTGATCTTCTTTTGCTAGTTATCCAAGGTGGAAGCTTATATTGTTAAGATCCTTTTGCATTCTTATGCATTCAATGATGTAAATTTCCCTCTAAGCACTGCTTTTTCTGCATCTCACAAATATTCATGAGTTGTATTTTCATGTTCATTTAGTTTGAAATATTTTTAAGTTTCTCTTGATATTTCTCTTTTGACCCATGTGTTACTTAGAAGTGTGTTGTTTAATCACCATTTTTAAAAATTTTCTAGCTATCTTTCTGTTATTGATTTCTAGTTTAATTCCATTGTGGTCTGAGAGCATATATTGTATAATTTTAATTTTTATAAAATTTGTTAAGGTGTGATTTATGGCCCAGAATGTGGTCTAGCTTGGTGAATGTTCCATGTAAGCTTTGGAAGACTGTGTATTCTGCTATATTTGAATGAGGTAGTCTATAGACATCAATTATGTCCAGTTGATTGATGGTGCTGTTGAATTCAACTATGTCCTTACTGATTTTCCACCTGCTAGATCTGTCCATTCTTTGCAGAGGGACACTGAAGTCTCCAACTCTAGTAGTGAATATTCTATTTCTTGTTACAGTTTTATCAACTTCTGCTTCATGTCTTTTGATACTTGTTGCTAGAAACATACACATGAAGAATTGGTATGTCTTTTGGAGCGTGACCCGTTTATCCTCATATAATGCCCCTCATTATTTCCTTGCCCTGATGTCTGGTCTCTCTGAAAGAAATATAGCCTCTCCAGGTCTCTTTTGGTTGGTGTTAAAATGACTTAACTTTCTTTATCCCCCTTACTTTTAGTTTATATGTGGTTTTAAATTTAAAGTGGGTTTCTTGTAGACAACAAATAGTTCAGAGTTGTTTTTTGATCCACTTTGACAGTCTTTGTCTTTTAATTGGTATATTTGGACTATTGATATTTTAAGTGATTATTGATATAGTTAGATAAACATCTACTATATTTATTACTGTTTTCTGTCTGTTACACTACTTGTTCTTTGTTCATATTTTTATTGTCTACTCTTTTTCTTTCCATTGTGGTTTTAATCGAGCAGTTTATATGTTTCCATTTTCTTTTCTTAGCATAGTAATTCTTCTTTAAAAAAACATTTTTTAGTGGTTGCCCCTAGAGTTTGCAATATACATTTACAACTAATCTAAGTCCATTTTCAAATAATACTAAATAATTTCATGTGTAGTGCAAGTACCTTCTAATAATAAAACACTCCCAGTTCCACCTTCCAGTCTCTTGTATTATAGCTATAATTTAGTTCACTTACATATATGGGTATACCTAAGTATATACATTATCATATTTATGATTGAATATATCGATGAAATTATTTTGAAAAAACTGTTATCTGTTAAATCAATTAAGAGTAAGAAAAACAGAAGTTCTAATTTTATTATAAAATGAAATACCTTCATTTATTCATTCTCTAATACACTTTCTTTCTTTATGTAGATCCAAGTTTCTGACCTGTATAATTTTCCTTTTCTCTCTTCAGCTTCTTTGAACATTTCTTACCAGCCAGACCTACTGACAACAATTTTCCCCAATTTTTGTTTGTCTGATAGAGACTTTATTTCTTCTTGACTTTTGAAGAATAATTCCACAGGGCACAGAACTCTAGATTGGTGATTTCTTCCCCTCAAACCCTTAAATATTTCATTCCACTGCCTTCTTGCTTGCATTGTTTCTGAGAAGTTAGATATAATTCTTATCTTTGCCTTTCTATAGGTAAGATGTTTTTTCCTCTGGCTTCTATCAAGATTCTTTCTTTATGAACATGATATGCCTTTCTTTTTGAACATGATATGCCTTTCTTTTTGAACATGATATGCCTTTGTGTCGGATTTTTTTTGGCATTACTCTGCTTGGTTTTCTCTGAGTTTCTTGGATATGTGGTATGGTATCTGACACTAATTTGAAAAATTCTCAGTCATTATTGCTTCAAATATTTCTTCTGTTCTTTTTTTTCCTTTATTCTCCTTCTGGTATTCCCATTACATGTATGTTACACTTTTTGTAGTCATCCTGCTGTTTTGGATATTCTGTTTTTTTCAGTTTTTTTTTTCCTTTGCATTTCAGTGTTGGAAGTTTCTATTGACACATTCTCAAGCTCAGAGATTCTTTCTTCAGCTATGTTCAGTCTACCAATGAGTCCATCAAAGGCATTTTACATTTTTATTACAGAATTTTTGACCTATAGAATTTCTTTTGATTCCGTCTTTGAATCTCCATTTCTCTTCTGCTTTTCATCTGTTCTTGCATGTTGCCTACTTTTTCCATGAAAACCTTTAGCTTTTTTTTTTTTTCTTTTTGAGGTGGAGTCTCACTGTTGCCCAGGCTGGAGTGCAGTGGTGTGATCTTGGCTCACTGCAACCTCTGCCTCCTGGGTTCAAGTGATTCTCCTGCCTCAGCCTCCCAAGTAGCTGGGATTACAGGTGCCTGCCACCATGCCTGAGTAATTTTTGTATTTTTAGTAGAGATGGGGTTTTATCATGTTGGCCAGGCTGGTCTTGAACTCCTAACCTCAAGTGATCTGCCCACCTTAGCCTCCCAAATTGCTGGGATTATAGGTGTGAGCCACCATGCCCTGCCTTTAGCATGTTAATCATAGTTGTTTTAAACTCCTGATCTGTTAATTCCAACATCCCTGTCATATCTGACTGTGGTTCTGATGCTTGCTCTGTGTTTTCAAATGGTGGTTTGTTTGTTTTTTTTTGCCTTTTAGTAAGCCTTGTAATTTTTTATTGAAAGGTGGACATGATGTGCTGGGTAAAAGGAACTGTAGTAAATAGGCCTTTAGTAATGCAGTGGTAGGTGTAGCAGAGGGTGAGGGAAGTATTCTGTAGTCCTATGATTAGGTTTTAGTCTTTTAGTGAGCCTGTGCCCCTGCAGCTTAGAAGCACTTGTGAAGTGTTTTTTCACCCCTTTTGGTGGGACATAGTGACTAGTGTGAGCGGGAGTTGAGTATTTCCCTTCCCCTAGGTCAGTTAGGCTCTGAAAAAAACCCTGATAGGTTAGGCATGGTAAAATAGTCTCTTTTGAGGGCAGGCCTTGTTATAAGAATAGAATGCTCTGGGGCCAGGTGCGGTGGCTCACGCCTGTAATCCCAGCACTTTGGGAGGCTGAGGCAGGTGGATCACCTGAGGTCAGGAGTTCAAGACCAGCCTGGCCAACATGGTGAAACCCCGTCTCTACTAAAAATACAAAAATCAGACAGGTGTGGTGGCACACACCTATAATCCCAGCTACTCAGGAGGCTGAGGCAGGAGAACTGCTTGAACCCAGTAAGTGGAGGTTGCAGTGACCCAAGATTGTGCCACTGCAGTCTAGTCTGGGTGATAGAGCAAGACTCCGTCTCAAAAAAAAAAAAAGAATGCTCTGGCATATTTGAAAATGGTTACTTTTCCCTTTTTTTCTCTGATCTTCACTGTGAGAACCTGGTAAGCATCCTATAGGCAAAATTCATAAAAGTATAGAAGTCGGCCAGTGACTTGGACCCACTTGGAATTTTCTTGCTCTCACATCATGCATACTGAATCACCAGCAATTTTTCACTTACAGTTTAGGTTTTCCTACCCTACTGATGGTTCTCTCAGAGGTTTCTGCTTATTAGTTTCTGTTCTGTAAGTTGTGATTCTCTGTACCTACTTGCCTGTCTCCCATTTTGGGGGGCAGTGGTTTGCCCTGTGACCTCACTTCTCTGACAGATCTAAGAAAAGTTGTTGATTTTTCAGTGTGCTCTGCTTTTTACTTGTTACGATGAAGCCAACCACTTACAGAATTTCTACAAACCAGATCAGAATCTGGAAGTCCTGTTTTTTTTTATTTTTTTTATCCCTTTGTTTAGCATGTTACCTATCTTAATACATTTTAAATAAGTGAATGCATAGCTTATATCTACTTCTAGGTTATATGCTTCCTTAGAATAGGAATTGATTCTTAAAATGTTGTTCTGCTCACACCTGTAATTCCAGCACTTTGGGAGGCCAAGGCAGGCGGATCACTTGGGGTCAGGAGTTCAAGACCAGCCTGGTCAACATGGTAAAACCCTGTGCCTGCAAAAAATACAAAAATTAGCTGGGCATGGTGGTGGCCATCTGTAATCCCAGCTACTAGGGAAGCTAAGGCATGAGAATCACTTGAACCTGGGAGGTGGAGGTTGCAGTGAGCTGAGATCACGCCACTGCACTCCAGCCTGGGTGACAAGAGCAAAACTCCATCTCAAAAATAAATAAATAAATAAATAAATAATAAAAATAAAAAAATAAAAAATAATAAAAATTTTATTCTGAGCAGTCTCTGAAGAATATAAATTCTACTGCCTTGCCTTTAGAACTTATAACAGCATCTCGCAAACTATCACAAGATGCTCCAAACATACTTCTTATGTGCTGAATTAAGAAGTCGACTCAAATTTAGTATACTAGTAATATTTTTGGATATCCCAAAACACTGCCAGCTCAGCTTTAGGCTGCCCTTCTTGGGGGGAAAAAAAAGCAGTTGAAATTTAGGACTTAAGTGGGCATCTCGTTTAATTTTTAATGGATTTCTATGTTGTTGGTTATGGTGAAGAGGTGAAAAGAATAAATATTCTGTGCAGAAAAATTATTCAGTCTTCATGTGAAAACACTTTGTCCATAGCAATTACTTTATGAAAAAGATGTGGTATTACTTTCTTTGCTCTTAACTGAGACCTTTAATTTAAAGAACCTATACTTTACAAGTTTTTATTTTCAATGCATGAAAAATGTAGCAGCTATTTCACAACCTTTACTTTTAAAATCTGTTTTTCTTTTTAATCTCAAATAGTTTTTTCTTAAAACCTTTTGACTTTTTATCTAAATTGTAATAGCCAGAGCACCTTCCCACAACTAGAATATCTCATCCTTTTTGTCTTTTCTTTTTCCTCTCAAAATGCCTACTGGGAACTTAATTTGGAGTCAGATTCTTCATGATAAATCTGGACTTAATCAAAATTCCTCAGATGGTATATTGTATATATCACAGTACTGGATAGTCCTCTGATTAAATAGATATTTGATAGTACTTTAAGGTCTATACTTTTGGATGAACTTAACTGCTTTCTCCATTTGTAGTCTCTTCAAAATACAGAAATTTCAGAAATAATTTATAAGAATATCAAGGATTCAAATCATATCAGCACAAACACCTAAATACTTGTTTGCTTTGTTAAACACATATCCCATTTTCTATCTTGATAAACATTGGTGTAAAGTAGTTGAATCATTCAGTGGGTATAAGCAGCATATTCTCAATACTATGTTTCATTAATAATTAATAGAGATATATGAACACATAAAAGATTCAATTATAATCACCTTGTGGATCTAAATTTCAGTTGACTTGTCATCTTGATTTCTGGAGACCACAAGGTAATGAAAAATAATTACAAGAGTCTTCCATCTGTTGCAGTATTAAAATGGCGAGTAAGACACCCTGAAAGGAATGTTCTATTCATGGTACAATGCAATTACAGCTAGCACCAAATTCAACACTGTTTAACTTTCAACATATTATTTTGATTTATCTTGATCCAACATTCTCAGGGAGGAGGTGCATTGAAGTTATTAGAAAACACTGACTTAGATTTAGGGTATGTCTTAAAAGCTTATTTGCGGGAAGTACTCTAGCCTTATTCAACAGATCACTGAGAAGCCTGGAAAAACAAATCCCGGAAACTAATTATTATGTGCCAATTATATAAACAAGAAGACTTTGTTGGGTACAAACCAGTGATTCCTTGCCTTTGAAAAATGTGTCAGATATCATGCATTACCAGCAGTTCAATGATATAAGGAAACCAGAGTAACAGCTAAAACCTTTAAAGCTAAACCAAAGATTTACAAATTGCCTCTTCATCCAGTCTTTCCCAACCTAAAAACTGAGTTCTCTAAAAATTTTAGTATTTGTTTCTGAAGAAAAGGGAACATGGACATTTATCTAATCCTCATTAGAAATCTGACTAATGATAACAAGGATTTAGACCTCAAACACTTCTTACCAAAATTCTTGATATGACCTTATAGCAAATTACTTTCACCTATCGAACTTTCCTTTCTTTTATTCTCCTGTACCTCACCTGCACTGGGCATATTCAGGTTGCTTATACAACACTTTACCATTGTGTTAGAAAAATCATGACACATGATGAATGTGTTTGTGCAACATGGGCTGATTCATAAATGAAAATGTGCATTGAAATTCCACAATATTTTAAAATTAGGAGTTTATCTAGCAATTGAACAAAATTGATTAAATCCATTATTTGTTAGATCAGCTAAATTACATAAGTTCATTCATCTGCTCATAAATCCATCCATTCTTCCATCTGGCTATCCCTTAGTCAATTCAAATAAATATTTATGGGGCACTTTGTGTAAGCCAGGTGCTAAGAATTCAATGCAAAACAAGATAGACTCCCCTGTCCTTGTTGAACTTATATTTTTGGTACAAACAAAAGCAATAATCAAGAAAAAATAAAAAAAGTACTGATTGTGATTAATAATATGAAGAAATTCAACAGGGTATTGTACTTAACATTTGATTGATCTGATTTTCTCAGTTGTCTGAGAACAAACATTTGTGAAAATCTCATTGTAGAGTTCTTACGATGGATAGGGGTCAACTGTGTCATTATTTCTTATCAGCTTATCCCAAAGACCTAGTTTATTACCATATTGCAAATAGTGTTCAATAAATTATTCTTATTAAGGGTTGTTATGTACTCTAAAACATTTATTGTGGTCCCTTCACTGGTTCTGGTTTACAAACTTACTTGTCTATGATGACATAGTATAGAAATTGAGAGTGAATATTTAGAAGTTCATTTTTATTATATATTTTTAAAGTATTGATATGTAGTGAATTAGAAATTTAAAAAGAAAACAAAACTGTCCTTCACTACAGATTGAAAAGCATTATACTAAAAGACCATTTGCTCAGTTATAGTATATAAAGGCCAAATGACTTAAAAAGAAGTTATGTAAGGAGAAGGAAACAACCATTTATTCAGTGCCACTAACTGTCAGCCAGTTTTTTCAGTGGTCAGTTAATGACTGCAGTAGTGTTCTACCTTGCTCAGAGCACCCTCCTCAAGTTCTGGCATCTAAGCTGACATCAGAACACAGAGTTGGGGCTCTCTGTGGGTCACCTCTAGCACTTGATCTCCTCATGCAGTGCATGGTGCTCTCACGTCTATGCTATGTTCTTATGGTCTTTAGGTAACAAGAATAATTTTCTTTATTTTCCTTACTATAAATTTTGCTTCCTGAAATTCCCTTCTCGCCAATCCGGGTGAATGTCAGAATGTGATCTGACAACTGTCCAAAGTACTCATTCACTGAGGAGTGGTAAGGCCTTCGCCCAACCTGCCTTCTCTGGGAATAGACTGCTGCCTGAACATATCATTGTTTATTGCTAGGCTTGAACTTGACCAAATTAATTTATTAGGGTCAACATCTAAATATTAGAACTATTTCAGATTAATTTTTAAGTTGTATCCACTTTGGGTACTAGATCAAATTGCAGGTCTCTGCTTCTGGCTTGAGCCTATGTTTAGAGATGATGTGCATGAAGACACTCTTTGCTTTTCCTTTATGCAAAATGGGCATTTTCAATCTTTTTGTCATTAGTAAAGGTCAGTGATAAAGGAAGTCTGCATCAGAGGTCCAATTCCTTATGGCCAGTTTCTCTATTCTGTTCCAAGGTTGTTTGTCTCCATATATTAACATTGGTCAGGATTGAAAGTGTGCAACAAGGTTTGAATGAATAAGTGAAAAATCTTCCACTGGTGACAGGATAAAATATTCCAATGGTTTTTATTGAAGTACAATACTGAATTATGTTTATGGCATGGTACATATATGTCACAGAAGTGATCCCATCACTTTTACCTTATAGGTGGGCCTCTTGGGAAGAACTGGATCAGGGAAGAGTACTTTGTTATCAGCTTTTTTGAGACTACTGAACACTGAAGGAGAAATCCAGATCGATGGTGTGTCTTGGGATTCAATAACTTTGCAACAGTGGAGGAAAGCTTTTGGAGTGATACCGCAGGTGAGCAAAAGGACTTAGCCAGAAAAAAGGCAACTAAATTATATTTTTTACTGCTATGTGATACTTGTACTCAAGAAATTCACATTACTCTGCAAAATATATTTGTTATGCATTGCTGTCTTTTTTCTCCTGTGCAGTTTTCTCATAGGCAGGAAAGATGTCTCTAAAAGTTTGGAATTCTCAAATTCTGGTTATTGAAATGTTCATAGCTTTGATAGTGTTTTTCAGAAGACCAAATTTACAGTGGGAGCCTTGGGCTTTTGTTTTTTAACAGCTCTTTTTTGTTCCTGCTTCAGTGGCCTGACCTCCAAGTTAGCAATCGCCAGGTTGAGAAATGCTTTGCAGGACATAACAGATGCTCCTGAAATAACAAACACTTGGAATCATGAGGTAGTGGAATTGAAAATAGAAAGTGTAGTGATTGTTTTTTGTTATTTGGATGGGATGAACAATGTCAGATTAGTCTGTAACTATTTTTTTTTAATGTCACTCTGATTTGGGTCACAAAGGATCTCTAGTCTCATTGCCTTAGTATCATTCTATGAATTAGAATGTGTTACTGTGTAAGAGCACTTCTTGTATATGAGAGAAATAGCAACAGTTCCAGTTTAAAGTGATATAAATGGAAACCAAGAAATGTCTTTACTGGGACCAAATCTGGACAGCATTTACTGTATTTTTGCTGGTATTTTCTCTAGTCTTTCCAGGTATATTCACATTTAATGATCACTTGTCTCCCTTTGTGCTAATGGGCACTGAATCCATTCCACTACCATAGTTCTTGCTAATACTACTCTACTTTTTACACAAAATTAAAATGCCAGGAGCACCTCCAGGTAGACTGACTATAAATCTAGACTGAAAAAAAAGCTTGTATTTCTTAACAGATTACCTTGTGGAACATTTGCTCCTTTCAACTAATGAGGCACTGAATATTGTAACTGCTCAACTGGTGCTTTTAATTTATTTGTCTAGACTTTGTCATGTTGCCAGAAGCTTTATCCTGGTTGGAGTTTTGAAAACAGTATTGTTTCTTCAGAAAGAAAAAAGGGATTGTCAGGTGACCTAAAAATAAAGAAACACTGGAAATACAAGTATCCCAAGGTGATAGCATTAGGCAAAATAAAAATGTTGAAAAGCGAAAAAGAACTGGTTGATAGAAAAGTGTTGTTATTCAGTAGAACCTAAGTCTTCTGGTCCCATTTTTAATGAAAAATAGTGAAGTTTTTGGTTTTTATTGTTCTTGTTCACACAAATCTGCCCATTAGAATAAGCCAAGCCCTAAAAATTAATTTCAGTTTCACTGGGAATCCTTTAGTTTATCTGCTATGTAGTGGAGAGGTTTTGTTTTATTGCATGTTTGACGTAGGAACGTACATATGCAAGACATGGAGGAAAACCAAGTGGGCCAGAGTTTTGAAAATTCTTTATCTTTTCTTTCTGCCAAAGTGAGTCTCCCAAGTTTGTCTTTTTTTTTTTTTCATTTCCACTCTTCTATGGTTTCTAGCATTATATAAACCAAACAAAAAAAATACGTTCAGAGATTCCTTCAGAAATGCTGGATGATCTTGATATCGATGCTTCTCATATATGTGTTTATGATGCTGGTTTCTGGGGCTGTCTCTCAGTATCACAAAGATGTCTGTAAACGGAATATGCTATTTCTTCTTTGTGACAAATTTTGAACATTATGTGAATGTCCAAGAAAGAGCAAAAGAGGGCAAACTTCTCATACATTTTTGATGTCGAAACCAAGAGATGCTTTTATTTTCCTAACTTTTCTTTGAAAGTTCAAATTAAGTAATTTTATCCTGTCCTAAAGTTTAAAAAGAAAAAAAAAGGAAGAAGGAATTAAAAATCCAAAGAAAATTATGTTTGTTTGCTTTTCCATTTTTTTCTTCCTTCCAACTCCGAGACTTTGCAAGGGCATAGTTCTGAAGATCTCTGACACTGAGACATTAGAGATCTCTGTATCAATGGATCATTTGTTTTCAGACATATGAAACAGGAACTTTGAACAAGAAATTTCCCCTCTTTTTCTCATAGTGATCCTGAGACATCAGCTGTGGAATCACAACATGTCATTAGTTTTGGCAGATCCTTGCAGGTGTTTTGTTTTGTTTTATTAATGTTCTTCCCTCCTGTAGCTAGACAGCAATCTTGGAGAATGTGCCAGCTTGGAAGACTATTGTGTAAATTTCAAGGTGGAGCCTCCTTTAATTTGTTCTGTGTTACCTGTGAGCTTTGAGGTCATGAAGAGGAGACAATGAGGCTAATCATGAGAGCCCCATTGGTTTAGGCAATTAGAACAACAAGATCTAAAATGGTTTATTAGCCTTGAATTGTGTTAAGCACATAATTCATAAAAAACAGAAAAATATTTTTAAATGTATGTCTAAATCTTCAGTTACAAATTTGAAAGGTGACAAACTATTCTGAGGAAATGATTAGGCCTATTCTTGCAACGAGTCTTTATGATCTGAAAAGAATCTATGTCCACACATAACTCCCACCTCAAAGTTGGGGCATCTTTTGCTCTGGGAGATATCAAATGCGACCAAAACAAGTGTTTGTAGATTTGAATGATGATTCAGCAGTGTAGCAGTTCTCACTCATTTTATAATAATTAACAACTTAATAATTAATTATTAAACTCCTACATGCTTAACATTATAAGTATGATAACTTCTGTGGTTACATAAAAGGTATACATAGCACTTGTCCTTGATCTGTCACAGTGAGGTCCCAATCCAACCTATGAGCTTCAAATGAAAAGTTCAAAATTACACTCATTGTCATAAGTCAGAGATCAAAGGAAGAAAGGATTTAACCAAAATGATAAATTAAATATAGGTGATTAAATATAGTCATGGGTCAAGGCATGGGCTAGTTAGGGAGTGTGATGTGGGTAATTATGAAAGGCCAGCTCCCAAGCCCTGTTGTTGCTGCTCCCCCACATCAGTGATCCTTCCTTTTTTTCTACTCCTACTGCAGTGCCTTCCTCATCTTTTCCCTTGCATCCCTCCATTATATGAGTCATACAAATTAGACTTTTCAAAGCAACATTAACATTGTGTGAATTTGGGGTTTTTGACTAATCCCAACATTCCACCCCCACATTCCAGTCCCACATGGGATTTAGAGCCTTGTTTATAAACCTGGCACTTCTAATATATCTTATATTAGAGTAATCCTTGTATTTGTTTAATTTCCACTTAGCATTGTAAATACTTGCAGGTATCCTAGTTAAGAAAGCAAGGTTTAAACACAAAATCGTCACCAATTAAAGCAGGCTAGATAAAGAATGTAATAGAAATGCTAGATAAAACAGATTTTTTCTTACTAAGTTTTCTGTCCCTTATAGAGTGCATAACACAATAACTTGCTTAATAAGAATTCCATATACATTGTTTTGTGCTGAATCACTAAATGCTTGATTTCTGTAACAAGAGATTGTGGTTCCATCAGTATCTGGATTTTAGTCTGTGTAATCTTAGGCAAGTTATTTGATTTCTCTGTTCCTCTGTTTTCTTGTCTGTAAAATGAGTATAATGGTAGTAACTAATTCATTGTGTTTTTGTGAGGATTAAATGAGTTAATAACTAGTACTCCTCCCTGGCACATAGTAAGTACAATATGCTGTGCTGTGGTGGTGGTTATTATTTTTTATAGTTCCTTGAGCAAAAGAAATAATGTCCCCATCTTAGTATAATATTGGAGGTATATACCATAGAAGTGAACAAAAGAATATAGTTTCACAAAGAAAGTGATAATTAAGGCGGTTCATAAAGGATCATAAAGCTTGTAGATTTTAGAAATGTGGGGGCATGAGGATGTGGAGAGGGTATTCCAGGATGCCAGACAGGGAGATTATGGATAAGTACTAAGATGAGAACTAGAAAAAGTTGAGGGGCAAAAGGTCAGAGGAGGCCACAAGTTAGGGAGTATTAGGAAAAAGAAGTTAATACTTGACAAGTGCCAACATGGCTTCACGAGGAATGGGTTGGGCCTTTTTGAGTGAGGAAGAGGCTGGTGAAAGGGTGGTGGAGGACGCTGCTGCTGCTGATGGCATGGGGTGTAGGTGGCAGGAGAGGCAGGGACATGAGCTAGGAAACTCTCCAGCTATGAAGTGATGAGTCTGGAGTAAAATAAGGACAGTAGGGGTGGAGTGCTGAACTTAAGGGAGGAGAGAAAAATAATTGGTATGGAAGTAGGTACAATGCAATTTTATTATTTCTGAGCCTAAAAATGTGAAATTTTTGATTATTTGGTCAGACTAGGAAAGTATTTTCTTTTATGCTATCTCTGAAAATGTATATACTAAAAAGTTGTAGTATAAAAAGGTTGTAAAGCATTAAGTAATTTTAGAGGAAACAATAATTTGGATATTTTACATGCAATCATTTATATGCAAATATATGTAAATATTACAAAATTATTCTATATTTGTTACAAACCTTAAATATTTTTGACTGAGGAATATTTTATTCATCTAATTATAGCTACTTTGTTCTAACTAATAGATATTCTTGAAAACAAAGCACACTTTTTTGGAGACAGAGTCTTGCACTGTCACCTAGGCTTGAGTGTGTTACCTTGAACTCCAGGGCTCCAGTGGTCCTCCCACCTCAGTCTCTTGGGTAGGTGGATTACAGGCCCGCACTACCATGCCCAGCTGTATTAGTCCATCCTTTCATTGCTATAAAGAAATACCGGAAACTGGGTAATTTATAAAGAAAATAAATGTAACTGGCTCACGGTTCTTCAGGCTGTACGGGAAGCATAGCAGCATCTGCTTCTGAGGAGGCCTCAGGAAGTTTTCAATCATGGCGGAAGGCAAATAGGAAGCAGGCATGTTACATGACGAATCAGGAGCAAGACAAAATGAGGGAGGAGGTGCCACACACTTTGAAATGAGCAGATCTCATGAGAACTCAATCACTATCATGAGAACAGCGCCAAGAGGATGGTGCTATACCGTTCATGAGAAATCCACCCCCATGATCCAGTTACCTCCCACCAGGCCCCACCTCCAACACTGGGAATTACAATTCAACATGAGATTTGGGCAGAGACACAGATCCAAACCATACCACCAGCTAATACAAAAAAAAAAAAATTTTTTTTTTAAGACATGGTCTTACTATGTTCTACAGGCTGGTCTTAAACTCCTGGCCTCAAGTGATCCTCCCACCTTGGCCTCCCAAAGCACTGGGAATTCAGACATGAGTAACAGTGCCTGGCCAATACTTATTTTTAAACATTCTCTACCATAAACTTAGGATCTTGATTTGTTCACATTGAACAGATTTTTATTATACAGATTGAATTTATAAGAAAATGTTGCAGACATTGTCAAAAAGGGACGTCCAAACCACTGTGATATTTATAAGCATTTGGGCCACATTTTGATAGAACTATACATGGAGTGTGTGTGTGTGTGTGTGTGTGTATATATATATACACACAAACATTATATATGTATATATGTATATATATGTATTTATATATATGTGTGTATATATGTACACTTTATTTACCTACCTACTGTGTGAGTGTGTGCATATATACACGCACACACACACACACACATATATTTCCCTTCTGAGCCAAAGCCAAACAGCACTGTATGCTTAAAGAAAAACAGTCACACTTCCCACTTATGTAATTTATATTACATCCAGTCACCACACCAGCCAAACTGCTTTATTGTTTTTTGTTTGACATCCAATGCTAAAGCATAATGCCTGTTGCAGTGAAATATACATGAGCAACCCTGAGAACTCCATATAGCCTCACGTGTTGCCACTGAGTTGAGTTGAGGAGTCAAGCTGTAGCAAAAAGGTTTGTCACCGGGTGAGTAAAGGTGCTCTTATTTTTCTCTGGGTCTCAAGAAGTGCTCTTTATGACATCTATGGCATTAAATAAATATCAGATATTTGCACATCCTAACTTTCCTATTGGTGAAGTTTCTTAAAAGAGAGATAAAGGGCCATTGTGTGATTGATAGTTTCAGGTATATTTTTTGCTGCACAGTCAGTCCGAGTGTACCACGTTGGGCAAACCACGTAACTTCTCAGGGCCTTGATTGTTTCATTTGTAAACCAGAGAAAAGGACTTGGGTGACCTCCAAAGACCTTTCAAATTTGGAGATGAGTTTGTGGAAAGTTCAAACAGTTTAGAAAACAGAACTAAGACACCCACTGGCACCCCTGGAAGCAAGAGAGTGCCAGGTACTATTTGTAATATAGAAATGAAATACCTAATTGTATGAAATTGAATTCTAACTGAACCAGTTTGTTCAGTTAAATTTTTTTTTTCAATTAGAGTGCTTACTTCAGTATCTAACACTAGACAGTAAACTGTAGACAAAAGACCTACAGAATTTCTGAATGGTATCAAATTCACCACACTTAAAACTTTGGGATGTCTAATTTCAACCAACAGCTTTCTTTCTTCATAATGTTGAATATATGTGTATCTATTTTAGCTAAATTTAATATATATCAATATATTTTGATAGATATTTTATATAAACTATTAGACTATAGTATTATGAGTAAAAGACCCACCATTTCCCAAGCAATTATAAAGAACGATCAAAATTTTAATGGGTTGTTAGTATTATTTCTTTAAAGATTGTGATACTAATAAATATTTGGCCACATTTTAATAGAATTATACATGGGGTGTGTGTGTGTGTGTGTGTATATATGTGTGCGTGTATATATATGGCAGTAGAGATATATATATCTACACACACCTAGATATATATATACATGTATATCTATATATACACACATATATCTGTGTGTATATATACATATGTATATATACATACATACATATATCTGTACATATATATATATAGTGTGTGTGTATATATATATATATATTTTTTTTTTCTGAGCCAAAACAAAATACTAGGTTGTAATAGCTGTTCTTTCAGAAGGAAGAAAAACAACATGTGCTGAACTCTGAGTTTGATGTTTTTGTATTTTACTTCCTATTTTCATATCAGTCCATTTATTTATTCCAGAAGAATTTATTGAGCATATATTATGAACACAGCTTTTGCTAAGGACAGGGTATGCAGCAGTTATGGCCTAGTAGGAGAGATGGATGTTAAAAACAAACCACAAATGCACATATAATCTTAATACTCACTGTAAGCTATGAAAGCAGAGTGTGAGTATTATGAGACCGTATGTTGGGAGATTTTATTTGGTATTGAGGATCAGGAAAGATACCCCTGAGGAAGTGATATTTAATTTGAAACCTAAAGAAAGCAGTTGGCCATGGGAAGAAGGTAGGGAATGAGATTCCCAAGCAAGAGGAATCCAATGTGTGAAGAAGCTGAGGGAGTGAAAGAAAGCTAGTGTGGTGGCAGGAAGAAAGAGAAGAGAATGGAGAAGGGCACTAAATGAGTCAGAGAAGTAGGAGGGGCTAAACCATGTAGGGTCATGTAGGCCATCTTAAAGGCCTGAGTGTAGTGGAAAACCTTTGAAGGTTTGTTAAAAGGTCAATGAAATGTTCTAATTTCTGTTGTAGTGAATTGCTTTGATTGCTGAATGAGAATGGATGGGTAGAGATGCAAGAGTGAAAGGGAAGAAATCAATTAGGAGGCTCTTGCCCTGCTCCAGATAGGACTGATAAGTAATTTTATTTGGGAAGATCAGGGAGAAAGATAAGTCATGAATGACTCCCAAGTTTCTGGATTGAGGAAATGAAGGTACCATACACTGAGATGGGAAAGCCTAGGGGTAGAGTAGCTTTGAGAAGAAAGGTAGCATTTCCCCATTTCATAAAACGTGGAAGAACAAAGAGGCTAGGTTCCTGTTTGTAGACATACCTTCCAGGCCAGAACTGCATTACTACAACATCTTTGCAAGCCACATTGCCTTTCATAACTCTGTGTCGGTGTTGATGCCATAATATCTTTGGCCTTCCCCCTACCATCCTCCCCCAGTCCTCCATGATAATGCCATTATTCCGTTTGAAATTGTGTGCTTCCATTGGATGTGTGAGTCTCCTTGAAAGTTATAATGAGGCTGTAGCCCATATGAAACCCTTCAACTCAGGTCCTGCATAGGAAGAGGAAGCTAATCTCTCCAGGAACTGAGCCTGTGGCTAGAGGGATGGATAATTGTTTAAATAAAGAATATGCTGCTGAGTACTGATGGGCTCTTTATGTACCCATTAGGCTGCTGCTGCCCAACCATTAATCTTTCCTGAGCTTTAAATAGGAAGGAAAAAATGGTCCACAAAGGATTTGAGCCATTTTGCTGTGGTGATGAGGAGCACAGGTTTAGAGACAAACACTCCTGTGTTTGAATTCCAGCTCCTACTATCTCCTAGCTAAGTGACCTTGGACAAGTCACTTACCTTCTCCAACCTGCTGTTTCTTCATGTACGTAATAGGATTTACCTCATGAGGTTGACATGAAGATTGAAAGAGATAACATTTAGAATGAGCCTGTCCCAGGACATGGTTCATGATAAGTCTGCCATAAATGGGGGCTATGTGTCCCATCCTTTTGGAGGAGATAACTGTTCTGTAGCAGGTAATATATTGTTTGATACTTGGTTAACCCTTACAATTATCATTTCCTGTTCTTCTCAATAATGCTAGAAACCTTTTATTTAAAGAACCACAATATAAAATGAAAAATATATTAAAAAAAGCAAATGGAAAAATTCTATTGGCAAGGCTTTTTAACTTTATATACTAAATAAATCCAGTTGCTCAAATAATGAACTGACTCAAGTTCTCAGCACTGCTTCTTGTTTAATTCTCTTTAGTTTTTCAGAATTCTCCAATAATGACCTTTGTCTACTCTCTTCAGTTTATTCAGAAATTACTTTTATTTACGTAGAAGTTTGGAGGTGGATACACAAACATATCCCTCACATATCTTATGATCCTGTGAGTCATATGCTCATCTCTTATATTCCCTCTGTAAAGCAATGTAGGTACCTTTCAGGAAGGTGATTTTGATGTAGGTTGAGAAATATCAGCATGGAGGTCCTAGCTGACCTCTCTAGAGAGTTTCTGAGACATTTGACAACAACTTTTTCTTTAAGTCATCAGTTATGCCCCGGGGTATGAAATTTCTAACATGATCCTCAGTAAACTTGGCTGCCTTGCTGAGGATACTCTCCATCTGCCTGAGAGACAGAGGCACCATTAATTGGGAATTGACTTGACTTGTGTGGTTCCTTGTGGACCAGATGGCCACTAAATATTCTCATTTCAAGGCAATTGGTAAAAACTACACTTCAAGAAATTTCATTCTTAATTCCCCTTAGTGGATGTTATTAACCAAAGGCAAAAGAAAAAAGGGTAAAAAAATTATTCTAAATGTTAATATCAAAAATATTATTTTCAATTCACCCCAGGCACAGAGAACTAAGTATTATTATTGCTATTGCACCGGCATTCCCCAATGAGACAGTGATTTTCTTTTAAGACATTTTTAAATAATATAGGCAGAATTAAGTAGACGGTGATCTGGTAAGTAGATGTTTCAGGGTAACAGCTGTGCAATGCTCCATGCAGGGAATTGGATTGTCATTTTGTTCCTTACCAGGAACATGCATTCAGTTAAACAATTATTTGACTTCTGCTCTTCCACTGATTTCTAAGTTGAGGCTCTCTCTTGTGCCTGTCTGATCAGATAAGTAGAGTTGTACCTTGGTTTATAGATGAGATAAATGTGTATTTGAATAAGCATAAGTTAAAGAAATTTCAAAATCCCTTAGGAAGCTAGGCTTATCAGAGAAATCCAAGGAAATACATTAACAAACTAGGAATTTGTTCTAACAGGTTAATTATAACTCATAAACTTACTGGGTTTTTTTACTTTTTAATTTTATATTGCATTTGCTTATAATAAGGAATATTGCTAGGAATAAAATTTTTTAATATTCTACAATTAACAATTATCTCAATTTCTTTATTCTAAAGACATTGGGATTAGAAAAATGTTCACAAGGGACTCCAAATATTGCTGTAGTATTTGTTTCTTAAAAGAATGATACAAAGCAGACATGATAAAATATTAAAATTTGAGAGAACTTGATGGTAAGTACATGGGTGTTTCTTATTTTAAAATAATTTTTCTACTTGAAATATTTTGCAATACAATAAGGGAAAAATAAAAAGATATTTAGGTTATTCATACTTTCTTCTTCTTTTCTTTTTTGCTATAGAAAGTATTTATCTTTTCTGGAACATTTAGAAAAAACTTGGATCCCTATGAACAGTGGAGTGATCAAGAAATATGGAAAGTTGCAGATGAGGTAAGGCTGCTAACTGAAATGATTTTGAAAGGGGTAACTCATACCAACACAAATGGCTGATATAACTGACATCATTCTACACACTTTGTGTGCCTGTATGTGTGTGCACAACTTTAAAATGGAGTACCCTAACATACCTGGAGCAACAGGTACTTTTGACTGGACCTACCCCTAACTGAAATGATTTTGAAAGAGGTAACTCATACCAACACAAATGGTTGATATGGCTAAGATCGTTCTACACACTTTGTGTGCATGTATTTCTGTGCACAACTTCAAAATGGAGTACCCTAAAATACCTGGCGCGACAAGTACTTTTGACTGAGCCTACTTCTCTCCTCACTGGTATGGCTCCAACCATCAGGCCCTATCTTGGTCCATTTAGGCTGCTAAAATAAAATACCAAAGACTGAGCTGCTTATAAGCAATCTTTGGAGGCTGAGAAGTCAAAGATCAAGGTGCCAGCAGGTTTGCTGTCTCGTGAGAGCATACTTCCTGGTTCATTGATGGTGCTTTCTTGCTGTGTCCTCACATAATGGAAAGGGCAAGACCTCTCTGGTGTCTCTTTTACAATGGCACTAATCCCATCATGAGGGCTTTGTTCTCATGACCTAATCACCTCCCACATGTCCTACATTCTAATACTATCACCTTGGGGGTTAGGATTTTAACATATGAATTTGAGGGGCTGGGGGGGACACAAATATTTAGACCATAGCATTTCACTCCTGACCTCCAAAGTTCATGTCTTCTTCACATGCAAAATACATTCATTCCATCCCAATAGCCCCCAAAGTCTTAACTTGTTCCAGCACCAACTTACAAGGCTAAAGTCCAAGGTTTCATCTAAATATCAGCTAAATCAGCACAAACAGCTAAATCAGGTAGAGTGGGACTTAAGGTGTGATTCCTCTTTAGGTAAATTGCTCTCCAACTATGAAACTGTGAAATCAAACCTATTATGTACTTTCAAAATAAAATGGTGAAACAGGCACAGGCTAGACAGTCCCATTTCAAAAAAGAGAAATAGAAAAGAAAAAAGGAGTGACAGGTCTCTATAAGTCTAAAACTTTAAGGCTTGAGAATAATTTCCTTTGCTTTGCCTTTAGGCTCACTGGGGTGGTGTCTTACCTCTGGACACACTGGGGTGGAGGCTCTATCCTCATGGATTTGAGTGTCTCATTCTTTGTGGCAGGTCTGTGCTCCAATCCCACACCTATGGCTCCCTGAGTGTGTAATTGCATGCCTGGTGGTTCTACTGGTCTGGGATTGCATAGGTGGCCCAGCCTTCATAGCTCCACTGGGCATTGCCCTAATGTGGGCTCTATGTGGTGACCTCACCCCTGGGCCTCTACCTGGGTCCTGTGACTCTCTGGGTTCTTGAAATCTAGGTGGAGGCAGCCATCCCCCTACAGTTTTGCTGAGTGTAGTGCATGAGTGCTGCGGTCTGCTAGAGCTCTACCTAGGGTGGTGGAGATGTATGGCAATGGAGTATGGGGAGCTGATATGGTTTGGGTGTGTCCCCACCCAAATCTTGTCTTGAATTATAATCTCCATAATCTCCATGTGTTGAGGGAGGGACCTGGTGAGAGGTGACTGGATCATGGGCATGGTTTCCCCATGCTGTTCATGTGATAGTGAGTGAGTTCTCACGAGATCCAATGGTTTCATAAGGCAGTTTTCCCTGCTCTTGCACCCTCTTTCTTGCCTGTCACCATGTAAGACATAACTCTTTCCCTTCCGCCATGATTGTAAGTTTCCTGAGGCCTTCCCAGCCATGTGGAACTGTGAGTCAATTAAACCTCTTTTCTTTATAAATTACCCAGTCTCTTTACAGCAGTGTGAAAATGTGCTAATACAGGAGCAAAGACTGCAGTGTGAGGTGGCAATGTGAAGTCTGCAATGTGAGGTGGCACAGGGCAGTTATAGCCCCTCCTTTGAAATCTTTCTTCCCTACCCCAGGCCTTTGCATTCTGAACTATGATGGGAAAGGCAGCTTGGAAGATCTCCAAATGGCTTTGGAGTCATTCTTCCATTGTCTTGGACTATAAATTCTGGCTTCTGTTTAGGTGGCTGACTAATATCCCCACTGTCTGAATGCATAGCACTTAGTTTCTGTTGAGATGGCTAGTCCATAGTAATTTACTTATCAAATTTGGCCACACCCTTTGTATTCTCTCCTGAGCAGGCTTTCTCATCTTTCACAATATGGATAGGCTGAGAATTTTCCAAATTTTGAAGTTCTGCTTCCCTTTTGATCAATAATTCCATTTTAAAGTCATTTCTCATCTTGAATTTTACTATGAGCAGTCAAGAGTAACTAAGCTGCTCCTTCAACTTTGCTTGGATATTGCCTCAGTCAAACATTCAATGTCATTGCTTTCAAGTTCTGCCTTCCACAAAACACTAGTACACAAACAACTCAGCCAAGTTCTTTGACATTTTATAAGAAGGATAGCTTTTCCTCCATTGTCCAATAACATGTTCCTCATTTCCATCTGAAAACCCATCAGATTGGCCTTTACCGTCCATATTTCTGGGAACATTCTGCTCATAACCACTTAGGTATTCGGTAAGAAGATAGTAGCTTTCTCTACAGCTCTCCTCCTCTCTGGAGCCCTTACCAGAATGGCCTTTAATTTTACATTCACAGCAATGTAGGCTTTTTCTAGCATGTATCTGAAAACTCCTCCAGCCTCTACTCATTACCTGGTTCCAAAGCTGCTTCCACATTGAGTATTTGTTACAGCAGTACCCAGATCCCAGTACCAATATTCTGTCTTAGTCCATTAGGGCTACTACAACAAAATACCATAGACCAGATGTCTTATAAACAACAGTAAAATTTATTTTTCACAGTTCTGGAGGCTGGGAAGTTCAAAATCTGGTGCCAGCAGATTTTGTGTCTGGTGAAGGCCTGCTTCCTCACAGATGGCTGTGTTCTCACTGTGTTGTTACATGGCAGAAGAGTGGGCAGGCTAGCTCTCTGGGATGTCTTTTATAAGGGCACTAATCCAAATCATGGGTTTAGGGTAGAGCCCTCATGACCTAAATCACCTCCCAAAGGCCCCACCTCCTAATACCAGCATCTTTGAAGTTAGGATTTCAACATATGACTTTGGCAGGGGGACAGAAGCTTTCAGTTTATAGCAAACCCCATAGGTAGCACTACTTTGTCCTTTCCTAATCAATTTGCGTCAATGAAACATGAATTAGAAGAGACCTAGGCGACTCCACTACACTGGGATTATTCCCAGTATAAAGTATCATCTCTCCACACCTTCTCATCTACTCCCTATCTGAGTTCTGAAGCTCTCCACTACAAGAAGGAGGCTTTGGTTTGACTTGATATACTTCTCTGGGAAACAGGTTTAGCACAAAACAGTGATGCTCATTCTAGAACACCTGCAAATGACAATAGTTTTCTTTCGAAGTCGCCAGGAATCGTCTGCCTTTGGGTATGTGGCTGTGAGCACTGCCGGGCAAAATGCCATATGACCTAGATGAGGCATATGCCATCCTTCGAAGCCATTAGGACATTATATAGGAAATATATTAACTAAAATGGAATAAAATTTTCTAAATAACACCTTATGTTTATCCAACAGGTGGTTCATGATACTTGAGGGCATTATACAGAGGAATTTGGTGGGGAGGAGAGCTGGAGAAATTCTCGAAATTCTGGGTTTCTTTAACAGAATACTCTAGCTATAAACTTATAATTTTAAAAAATAAGCATTATGTTAAAGAAAAGGGAACATAAATTATTTTGTTTTGTTAAACTTAAGTCCAAAGGTCTGGATTGTGGCAGAATAGGATCAGGGGACCTAAAATGTTGAGCCTCAAAGGTCTTCTTAGAGAACAACTGTATTCCACTGTTAGCACTTTTGGTCCTTTTAGCCCAATTTCTGTTTATCCGAAATGTTCTTCCCTTTTCTGCCTCCCTTCACAGTGGACCCTGCCAGGAGCTTTGAAATGCCTGTGAGTGTTAAACACTTACCCGTTGAGTGCCCAACCTTAACATGCCCCTAATAAAATGTACTTAGATTAACCGTTTTCATTATCAAAGTTTCCTTATTACCCAACAAACACAGGCGCTTTAAAGAAAACGTTAACTAAATTGCAAGTGACACATTTTAAGATCTTTGATATGACTTCAGAGAATGCACTGTAGCAACACAATGCAATGGGAGGGAAACTTGGGAGGGAAGACATTAGCCTTTATAAAATCTGCAAGTATTGCCAAATCAAAATAAAATTTACAGGAAAGCAGGATCATAAATATAATCTAAAATCTTAGAACCTGTGGTTATGATTTTAAATACTAATACAATGCAAAATTTTTACCTGTTTAGGTTTTTATTTCATCAGTTCATATTTAGGTATATACTTTTACTGTTCTCCTTTTTTATAATTTACCATTCACAAAGATGATGATGTTAGTCTAACTTTAATGTCATGAGTGCTTTGAGTAGTAGTGCTAAGTTTTTGTTGAGTAGTAGTGTGCTTTTTTGATTAGTAGTGATAGGTTTTTGATGAGTAAGCCTGTTAGCAGCATACAAACAAACAAGCAAGTATCAGCCTAGAGAAGCAGAAAAGGCATTTGGGTTTCAAAGTCACAAGGCCTAGGCTTTAGTCTAATACAGCTGATAATATAATTTGTCCAAACAGGACATTTTTGGGTGTGTCAAACACTAAACTGGACAGGACATTATGACGAAAGTGCAAAGCAGGACTTTCTGGGGCAAACCAGGATGTATGTCATCTCACTGAGTCCTCTCTTTGTCCTTGCCATGACTAGTATCTCTAGAGGTAAATGAACAGAGTAATGACAAATAGCCAGACACCTGAATCTTATCCCAACAGCACCTCCTACATAATTCCCCATTATCCCAAATGGAAATTAAAAATATATACAGTGATAATTCCAGGCCAAGAAATGCTTTATTTCTAGCTTGGACTTGGCTTCCAACTGCAGTGTAGAATCTTATCCTTGCTGATCTGGACTGTATCTCATGAAGCCATGACTTGTACCTAGTTACTAGCTGGAAGGCTTAGAACAAAAGCTGGTCCAGAGAGCCTCCTTTTTCCTTATTTCCTGGGTCCACACCTTTACCATGGCATTCTGCCTATCATTTGATGGAAAAATTTAAAGCAAGTCCAAGGGAAAGAAAGAGAGTTTCTAAAATCTAGAACTTGGATAGTTTAATTTACCCATCCCAAAACAGCTTAGGCCCAGACAGCTTCTCTCCAAGATTGGTGCCAAACTGAAATTACCAGCTGTGTAGACCAAAGAGAATTTCAAAAGAAACTGAATCCCAAGAGAAAAAAAAAAAAGACTTCTGGCATTGTGGCCCAATAAATTGGTAGGATTGTTGTGACTTTTCAAGTTTACATGTAAAATGGGCCCAGCGCAGTGCCTGGCAAATATGGGTACTTAGTAAAAGTAACTATAATCATGCTTTTTTTAATCTGGACTTCACTTGGTCATCCTTTAAATGGTGTCTGACAGAATCCTAGTTCTTGTCTCACTTTACTTAGTTTCCCTGGGAAATTTCATGTGTCCTTTTGGCTTTAATTAATATCTCTATTTTAATGACCTCCATTATCTGCCTATTCCCAGAGCTTTCCACCTGATATCTCAGCACATGAAAAGCACCTTATGTCAATAAGTGAGTTCCTTCCCTGCCCCACCACATACCTGTCCCATGTTCCTAATTCCACTGAATGGCATCCCACCCTCCAGTTTCCCAAGGCCAAGACCTGGGACTCATCTTTCACTCTCAGGTTCCTCCACGGGTACCCACATGTCACATCCTGTCAATGCTGTCCCTGGGGAGTATCTGAAATATATTCACTTTTCTTCATTTCCACCTGACACCACTATTAACACTTGCACAAATTTCTGAGGTTCCTGGCTTATTTCCCTCATTGACCCCCAATAATTCATTCTGCTCTTTGCAGCTCTGGTGATCTTTCCAAACCCCACATCTGATCACTTGTTTCTTCCCTTCATATGGCTCCTTAATGCCTTCTGGACTAAGTCCACACTGCTTAAGGTGGCTTACCAGGTCCTTCATGATTTTGTCTTTGTTTGGCTTTCTACACTCACTGCCCAACTTCCCCTTACTTCCCATGATTCAGTTATACTGAATTTCTTTGGTTCTCTAAAGCACATGTGCTTTCTGTTCTGCAGAGGCTTTTTTGTTCACTTGCTGTTCTCTACCTGGGAAACTCCCCCAGCCCTTCACTGCCTCCTTCTACCATCTTTCAGGCCTCTCCTTACACATCACTTCTTTCCAAAAATCTGCCTTGACACTCCAGGTCTCGGTTTCCTAGGTGTACCCTATAATTCCACCCCTTTCATAGCATTTCTAACTCTGGCTGGAGATTTACCTTTTAACTTGTCCATGTCCCCCACTGGAGTGGAAGTTCCTGGAGGTCAGGGATTATATCCTATTAATTGTTGTATTTCCAGTGCCTAGAGTAGTCTTGCATACATGGATGGTATTCAATAAATATTGGTTGAATGAATAAGGAGTTCTTTCATTTCATATGTAATAGATCATGGAAATAGCCTTGTGATTGATACACAGCAGGTGTTACCATCCTCACTTTAGAATGAGGACTCAGAGCCTTGAGATGTCTGAGGGCCTTGACTGGGACAGCTGGCAGATGCAGGAGCAGAGCTGCATCACCCCTGTGGGATATCTCAGGGTTGTCCGTAATCTAAGTACAATGTCTGTTGATTTTGGAATGAAGGCTTTTTGGGTAATTGTTTGCTTTTTCAATACTTATAAAATAGTTTCCATCCTTACTCATTGATAGTAAGGTTAGTTATTTTAGAAAACAAGCTAAATAGCAGAAATAGTGGCCTTTTAAGTTGAAAATTTACCCTGAAAAATCTACAGAGTAGCAAACAGAGTATCAAAAGGAGTTGACTGTATCTATTTTTATAACTGCCACTTATGGATTATTCAGTAAAACCACAATTCACTTTTATGATTTTTTTTCATGTTTCTCTGTCACAAGAGCAAACTCTTGCTCCATAATAACATTCCAGAGTACAGCAATAGCAAAAGTCAACATTTTGAGTCCTTTACAAACTCTTAGACATTTTTTTTTTTAGTTTAACATGTTACAAAACAAAATTTCTTCTTTTTTCACAGCAGTTTGGGAAGTACATACTATTTATTAGCTCATCAGCATGAAGCTGGCAAATTCTTTTTCCTAAAGTTCTTTATATCTACAAACTGTTGATGTTTTCATTTATTTATTTTTAATGCTAGGTTTTAATGAAAATCATTAGAAAACTTTAGATTCTAGTAATTTTGAAGTCTTCTTAGTTTGGACAGGACTGAGCTAAAGTTTGTACATTTTTTTTAAATTTATTGAAAAATGGTTTCTAATGATAGTATTAACAAGATTATATTGGGGGCAGGACTCAGTGGCTCACACTTGTAATCCTAGCACTTTGGGAGGCCGAGGCGGTTGGATCACCTGAGGTCAGGAGTTCGAGACCAGCCTGGCCAACATGTAGAAATCCCCTCTCCACTAAAATACAAAAATTAGCTGGGCATGGTGGCAGGCACTGTAATCCCAGCTACTTGGGAGGCTGAGGCAGGAGAATTGTTTGAACCTGGGAGGCGGAGGTTGCAGTGAGCCCAGACTGCACCACTGCACTCCAGCCTGGGCAATAGAGCAAGATTCTGTCTCAAAAAGAAGGAAAGATTATATTGGGAATATATGTGTGTGTGTGTGTGTGTGTGTGTGTGTGTGTGTGTGTGTGTGTGTGTATACACACACACACATATATATATACACACATATATATATACACACATATACATATTTAAAGGATAAAGGATTCTGCTGCCACAGATCACTAAATCAGATGATCTCTAGCAATTTCCTGTTTGTTTGTTTTTTGCCCATAGTGCTTATCTCTTTGAACAGTAATTTTCCACTTACTATTTTTCTCCCCTTTTGGACCATAATTTCCTTTAAGGCAGAGCCTCCTGTTACTCATCTTTGAATCTGGGGTCTGTCAGAGTACCTAGAATTTAATAAACTCTCATTAAGAGCCAGTTGAAAGAATATATGACTAAGCAGTCATTTACATCCAAAAGATCCGTAGGAGAATTCTTATCAGCACATGTGATTGGTAACAATAACTTTGTACTTTTCAAAAACAATTACTAATCTATCTTGCTTTCCATTATCTCACCAAAACCTATTAGCATGTCTGGCAGAAAATAGATACTTAATAAATTTCTTAAATGTTTACTGACTTCAATTTTAAGTTTTATTAACTATGTTGACTTTTCTCTAATGAAGATGATTCTAAAAAGCTTTTTACTATACTTCACAGTGAATAAAACAGTGAGATAGGAATATTGCAAAATGTCCCCTGTGTTGGTCAGTCTTAGTGTCATTCATTTTTAAAATTCTGTTCTCTAAATATTGACAGTTATATATAAATTTATGTAATTGTTTACTTCTAATAAAGAATTTCATCTGGGGAAAAACATACTTTGCTCAGCTCTTTGCCACAAGTGCAAAGTCTAAGACAGTCAAATAGCTTTCCTAGTATGGCCTTAGGAACTTAGTATATGACTGGTGTGAATCTAGAGGGAGCATACTGCATTCTGACCAAAATCTCCACCCTGTTACTATGGCCATCACTAACTTCGCAGTATTACAGTTTTTCCTGCTAGCTTAGTTCCCAAGGCAACTTGTGAAGGAAAATTTTTACAAAGCTGTTGTCACACAAAGGTAGTGTTTCAGTTCCTGAGCCCATGTCCTTGGAGTTGCCCAGGCTCCAATAATACTAATAATTACTGTACATTGGGTACTTACCATGTGCCATATTTTGTGGGAGCCGCTTTCCACAAATTATCTCTGGTAATCCGTGTAACAACCCTTTGACATCAATATTATTATTTTCTCCATTTTTTTACATATGAGATAAGTGAGACTTAAAATAATGCTCCTGATATCATTAGCAAATGAGCTGAGGAGGGCAGATTCAAAGCTGATTGTGTTTGACTCTAGAGCTGCAGTCTTAAGCCAGACCTTTTCTTGCTGGTTAATTTTACTGAAAAAAAAAAAAAACCCTCAAATACTGCTGATTGATCTAAAGTACTAACATTTCTATCAGTGTTAGGGAAATTTTAATTTTATAATTTGATTTTGTGAGAAATTTATAGCATCTTGAATACTCACATGCAAAGTGATATGTCTTAGATAACATTCTACAATGGCAGAGCTTAAGCCAGTGCTCAGTCATTCATTCATCCTCAAGTTTTGATTCATTTATCATTCATCAAAACTGTTTTGTTTGGCCACCCACATTCTAGGAGCTCAGTACATATTTGATAAATGAATGAATTGTTGAGGTTGACAGTTACCCAGGACTGGCATTAGGAACACAGAGCTGAAGAGCACGTTTTTACCCTCAAGAAGCTTACAGTCTAATGAGGGAACTTGCACAAATACTACTATCACTAGGTGCCTGGTTGAATGGCTTAAGAGATGATCAGGGATATTCAGAAGGATATGTCAGGCTTAGCAATGGCATCACTTGAGAGCATCAAGGTGTTTAGGGAACTACAAGATGTTTGGTTCTGCTGGGAATAAGAGTGAAGGGGGCTCCATTTGGATGCCTCATACACCAGGTGAGAGATCTTAGATTTTATTCCACCAGGAGGAGAACTACCATAGGATTTAAAACAGAAATGATATGGTCAAACCTACATCTTAGGAAGATCCCTGGGGTGTTTTTATGGTGGACTTGCAATTTGACTAATTGAGATTTGTAGGATGATGCTTAAGAGATGATGATGACCCAGACTGGGGTCACTATAATAGAGTTGGTAAGGAGGAGAATGATTTAAAAAGCAGTTGGAAGAATTCTAGGGGTGGAGATAAACATTTGAAAATTATTAACTTATAGGTGGTCATCAATACCCTGAAAATGACTGGGATCTCAGAGGAGAGTCTGGAGAGTTGGAAATGACAAAGACTAATATTCAAGGGGGCAGGAAGAGGGAGAGTTGTTCATACATGACAATAGGAAGAAATGGCCATAGAGTGTGTGGTTTCTCTTAAGCCAAGGAATAGATGTTTTAAGAAAGAAAAATTCTTGTGGTGGGAAGCAGTAGAGACGACAGATACACATTAATTTCTTGAGATTTCTAGATGACTAAATGGGCGAATGTTGAATGATAGCTAAAGGAGAACCCAGAAACAAGGGAGGGATTTTGTTTTTGTTTTTTAAAAAAGATAGACCATAGCAGCTTCACAGACTGAAACAATAAAAAAGTTGAAGGCACAAAGAAAGACACAGGTCCTCTAACTCCCTGCCCAGTGCCCTTTATTCATATTCTCAGCACTTGTATTTCTAAGTTTTATGTTTGAGTCTTTGGGGATACATCAGAGTAGTCCCCCTTGTCTAATAAATGTGTTTACATTTCCTGCCATACCAGAAACTCTTCTCAAACTTTAATGAATTTCTACAAGGTGAGATTACTTTAATGAGAAACCAACCAAGGAGAGGAGTATCATCTGCAATATACTTTCAAATGTTTTTTGCTTGTTTGTTTCTTGTCCAGCTAAAAAAAAAAAACAAGCCATTGGTCCTAACACAACTTTCATATTCTACCCCAATATCAAAGAGGCTTAAAATCTCCTGGTCATATGATGGGCACACAGTTAATTTTTTGTGAACAAACACAGTGTTATGGGCCGTTTCTGAATTTATCTCTGAAATCATAAGATTCTTTCTGAGCCATTATCTCATTCTATATTACAGTCAGGTGGAGCCCATCTTACCTCCTCATACTAAATTCTAGACTTCTCAAGGGCAGGAGACAATCATCTGTATATCTCTTTGGCCTTCATACACTCAGGAGTACTTGTCAAAAATAAACATTTAATGCACATTTATTTGAATAATTGATAAGATCCAATACTTCAATAACTTTGTCATATTTTTATAGAATGGGTTTCTATATCTCATTTGCATTTTCAAACTTTACTTTTACTGTCTAGCTTAAAAAAAAAAGCCTTTGACCCTAATACAGCCCTCATATTCTACCCCAATATCTAAGAGGCTTTATATCTCCTAGTGTTATACCACTATTTTAACTCCAGTATTTTTTACTTCATAGTTTTATCTATTTGTTACAGTTAGTTTTTATGAATTCAAGAGATGAATAGCATTTTCCATATGTAATTTAAAAAACCCCACAGTTGATTATTTTATGCTATCTTTTGTCCTCAATCATGACAGAGTAGAAGATGGGAGGTAGCACCAAGGATGATGTCATATGTCCATCCTTTATGCCACATTCTATCTTCTGTCTACATAAGATGTCATACTAGAGGGCATATCTGCAATGTATACATGTTATATTTTCCAGCATGCATTCAGTTGTGTTGGCATAATTTATGCACACCTTTATAAACGCTGAGCCTCACAAGAGCCATGTGCCACGTATTGTTTTCTTACTACTTTTTGGGATACCTGGCACGTAATAGACACTCATTGAAAGTTTCCTAATGAATGAAGTACAAAGATAAAACAAGTTATAGACTGATTCTTTTGAGATGTCAAGGTTGTAAATAGACTTTTGCTCAATCAAATTCAAATGGTGGCAGGTAGTGGGGGTAGAGGGATTGGTATGAAAAACATAAGCTTTCAGAACTCCTGTGTTTATGTTTAGAATGTCAACTGCTTGAGTGTTTTTAACTCTGTGGTATCTGAACTATCTTCTCTAACTGCAGGTTGGGCTCAGATCTGTGATAGAACAGTTTCCTGGGAAGCTTGACTTTGTCCTTGTGGATGGGGGCTGTGTCCTAAGCCATGGCCACAAGCAGTTGATGTGCTTGGCTAGATCTGTTCTCAGTAAGGCGAAGATCTTGCTGCTTGATGAACCCAGCGCTCATTTGGATCCAGTGTGAGTTTCAGAAGTTCTGTTACTTAATAGCACAGTGGGAACAGAATCATTATGCCTGCTTCATGGTGACACATATTTCTATTAGGCTGTCATATCTGCGTGTGGGGGCCTCCCCCAAGATATGAAATAATTGCCCAGTGGAAATGAGCATAAATGCATATTTCCTTGCTAAGAGTCTTGTGTTTTCTTCCGAAGATAGTTTTTAGTTTCATACAAACTCTTCCCCCTTGTCAACACATGATGAAGCTTTTAAATACATGGGCCTAATCTGATCCTTATGATTTGCCTTTGTATCCCATTTATACCATAAGCATGTTTATAGCCCCAAATAAAGAAGTACTGGTGGTTCTACATAATGAAAAATGTACTCATTTATTAAAGTTTCTTTGAAATATTTGTCCTGTTTATTTATGGATACTTAGAGTCTACCCCATGGTTGAAAAGCTGACTGTGGCTAACGCTATATCAACATTATGTGAAAAGAACTTAAAGAAAGAAGTAATTTAAAGAGATAAATTAATAGAACAATAGACATATTATCAAGGTAAATACAGATCATTACTGTTCTGTGATATTATGTGTGGTATTTTCTTTCTTTTCTAGAACATACCAAATAATTAGAAGAACTCTAAAACAAGCATTTGCTGATTGCACAGTAATTCTCTGTGAACACAGGATAGAAGCAATGCTGGAATGCCAACAATTTTTGGTGAGTCTTTATAACTTTACTTAAGATCTCATTTCCCTTGTAATTCTTGATAACAATCTCACATGTGATAGTTCCTGCAAATTGCAACAATGTACACGTTCTTTTCAAAAATATGTGTCATACAGCCATCCAGCTTTACTCAAAATAGCTGCACAAGTTTTTCACTTTGATCTGAGCCATGTGGTGAGGTTGAAATACAGTAAATCTAAAATGGCAGCATATTACTAAGTTACATTTATAAATAGGATATATATACTTTTTGAGCCCTTTATTTGGGGACCAAGTCATACAAAATACTCTACTGTTTAAGATTTTAAAAAAGGTCCCTATGATTCTTTCAATAACTAAATGTCCCATGGATGTGGTCTGGGACAGGCCTAGTTGTCTTACAGTCTGATTTATGGTATTAATGACAAAGTTGAGAGGCACATTTCATTTTTCTAGCCATGATTTGGGTTCAGGTAGTACCTTTCTCAACCACCTTCTCACTGTTCTTAAAAAAACTGTCACATGGCCAGGCACAGTGGCTTATGTCTGTAATCCCAATACTTTGGGAGGCTGAGGTGGGGGGATTACTTGAGGCCAGGAATTCAAGACCAGCCCAGGCAATATAGTGAGGCCCCATCTGTCTTTATTAAGACAAAACAAAACTGTCACAGCTTCTTTCAAGTGATGTTTACAAATTCCCTATGGTTTAGTCACAAGGAAGTTCTGAGGATGATGTATCACGTCATTTCTGTTCAGGCTTTTGAGCCTCCTGGAGGTAAATGGTTTCCTTGCTGAAGGCTTGTTATTACCATGATTATCACTAAGCTTGAAGTAACAAATTAGGGGGGCAGATTCACAACCTCTTGCCCTGCCATGGACAAGTTCAAGAATCTAAGTAAAGTCCTCTATTGTCTGATCTTGGATTTGCTCAACCTGAACAAGCCAAGGAGGTGTATTAAACTCAGGCACGTCCTGACCAATTTGGAATTCTTAAGCTTCAGATCACTGTGGAAGAGGCTCAACTCTTTATGGTGCTGTAGACTTACACTCATTTTCTAGGTAATTTATAAGGGACCTAATATTTTGTTTTCAAAGCACCTTCAGTTCTACTAAACCTCCCTGAAGAATCTTCCAGCTGCTGAGTAGAAAATCACAGCTAATTTTACAGATGGTAGAACCTCCTTAGAGCAAAAGGACACAGCAGTTAAATGTGATATACCTGATTGTTCAAGATGCAAGGCTCTGGACATTGCATTCTTTGACTTTTATTTTCCTTTGAGCCTGTGCCAGTTTCTGTCCCTGCTCTGGTCTGACCTGCCTTCTGTCCCAGATCTCACTAACAGCCATTTCCCTAGGTCATAGAAGAGAACAAAGTGCGACAGTACGATTCCATCCAGAAACTGCTGAACGAGAGAAGCCTCTTCCGGCAAGCCATCAGCCCCTCCGACAGGGTGAAGCTCTTTCCCCACCGGAACTCAAGCAAGTGCAAGTCTAAGCCCCAAATTGCTGCTCTGAAAGAGGAGACAGAAGAAGAGGTGCATGATACAAGGCTTTAGAGAGCAGCATAAATGTTGACATGGGATATTTGCTCATGGAATTGGAGCTCATGGGACAGTCACCTCATGGAATTGGAGCTCATGGAACAGTTACCTCTGCCTCAGAAAACAAGGATGAATTAAGTTTTTTTAAAAAAAGAAACATTTGGTAAGGGGAATTGAGGACACTGATATGGGTCTTGATAAATGGCTTCCTGGCAGTAGTCAAACTGTGTGAAAGGTACTTCAAATCCTTGAAGATTTACCACTTGTGTTTTGCAAGCCAGATTTTCCTGAAAACCCTTGCCATGTGCTAATAATTGGAAAGGCAGCTCTAAATGTCAATCAGCCTAGTTGATCAGCTTATTGTCTAGTGAAACTCATTAATTTGTAGTATTGGAGAAGAACTGAAATCATACTTCTTAGGGTTATGATTAAGTAATGATAACTGGAAACTTCAGCGGTTTATATAAGCTTGTATTCCTTTTCCTCTCCTCTCCCCATGATGTTTAGAAACACAACTATGTTGTTTGCTAAGCATTCCAACTATCTCATTTCCAAGCAAGCATTAGAATACCGCAGGAACCACAAGACTGCACATCAAAATATGCCCCATTCAACATCTAGTGAGCAGTCAGGAAAGAGAACTTCCAGATCCTGGAAATCAGGGTTAGTATTGTCCAGGTCTACCAAAAAATCTCAATATTTCAGATAATCACAATACATCCCTTACCTGGGAAAAGGGCTGTTATAGTCTTTCACAGGGGGCAGGATGGTTCCCTTGATGAAGAAGTTGATATGCCTTTTCCCAAACTCCAGAAAGTGACAAGCTCACAGACCTCTGAACTAGAGGTTGGCTGGAAAAGTATGTTAGTGCAAATTGTCACAGGACAACCCTTCTTTCCACAGAAGCTCCAGGTAGAGGGTGTGTAAGTAGATAGGCCATGGGCACTGTGGGTAGACACACATGAAGTCCAAGCATTTAGATGTATAGGGTGATGGTGGTATGTTTTCAGGCTAGATGTATGTACTTCATGCTGTCTACACTAAGAGAGAATGAGAGACACACTGAAGAAGCACCAATCATGAATTAGTTTTATATGCTTCTGTTTTATAATTTTGTGAAGCAAAATTTTTTCTCTAGGAAATATTTATTTTAGTAATGTTTCAAACATATATAACAATGCTGTATTTTAAAAGAATGATTATGAATTACATTTGTATAAAATAATTTTTATATTTGAAATGTTGACTTTTTATGGCACTAGCTATTTTTATGGAATATTATGTTAAAACTGGGACAGGGGAGAACCTAGGGTGATATTAACCAGGGGCCATGAATCACCTTTAGGTCTGGAGGGAAGCCTTGGGGCTGATGCAGTTGTTGCCCACAGCTGTATGATTCCCAGCCAGCACAGCCTCTTAGATGCAGTTCTGAAGAAGATGGTACCACCAGTCTGTTTCCATCAAGGGTACACTGCCTTCTCAACTCCAAACTGACTCTTAAGAAGACTGCATTATATTTATTACTGTAAGAAAATATCACTCGTCAATAAAATCCATACATTTGTGTGAAACTTCATTGTTTTCAGATGCGTTCACTTGTCATGTTTCATCAGTCTCTCACTCCAATTTCTAAGCTTCATGGAACATGAAACATGAATCTGTCTTTTAGATATAGCCTCTTTTGAGAATTCACATGAATTAGAACACACATTTTTAGTTATCTGTTTAAACTATGGTAAAATATACATAACATAAAATTTTCCATTTTAACCATTTTAAAGTTCAGTTCAGTGTCATTATGTACATTCACATGGTTGTGCAAATATCACCATCATCCTTCCACAGAATTTTTTTCTTGCAAAACTGAAACTCTTTTTACCCGTTAGTCAATAATCCCCCATTTATCTTTCCTCTAATGCCTGGCAACCACCATTTTACTTTCTGTCTCTGATTTTGACTACTCGAAGGACCTAGGAGTGGGATCATACAGTATTTGTATTTTTGTGCTTATTTCATCTAGCATAATGTCTTCAAGCCTCATCCATGTTGCAACATGGGCCAATTTTCTTCCTTCTTAAGGTTGAATAATATTCATTATAGAGTAGTCCCCCCTTATCCTTGGGGAATATGTTCCAAGACCCCCAATGGATGCCTGAAATCACTGATAGCACTGAACCTGATTACTGTGTTTATTCCTATACATACACACATACATATGATAACATTTAATTTATAAATTAAGCACAGTAATAGATTAACAACAATAATCATAAAATAGAACAATTATAACAATATATTATGACACAAGCGATACAAATGTGGTCTCTCTCTTTCTCAAAAATATCTCATTATACTGTGCCACAGGTAACTGAAACCACAGAAAGCAAAACCTTGGATAGGGGGACCACTCTATAAATATGTACCACATTTTTCCTCACCCATTCATCCAACACTGGCTACTTGGTTTGCTTCCACCTTTTGGATATAGTGAATAATGCTTCTATAAATGTGGGTGTACAAATGTTTCTTCATGTCCCTGCTTTCATTACTTAGGATATGTTTGAAGTTATTTTTATTTTTAAATGGAGGCTTATAGAACACAAAAGATTTATATTCTGCAAGTGTCCATCTATTTCTTTTAAAGCTTATTCAAAAAGTGGTAGCTATCTCATAGCTCTTGATAAGTTAAAAATCTTCATCAACGAAAATACTATTTCTGCGTTGGCACCTGCATGGGTTTTCTTTGTCCAAATCCCTCTTTTTAATTGATGAGGCTTCTTTAGTTCCTTTTTTTCTTCCTTGTTGAGCTTCTTCCTGAAATGTGCAGTTGCTAGCATGTGGTGGACGGACTGCAGATCCCTACTGAATGCCAGGCCCTCCGGCCCTGTGTTCTCTTTCTTGGAGAGGTTTGTTTTCACACGTAACCCCAAGAGGGCAGTCTCAGAGCGTGTTCTAGTCTAGTTCTTTTTTTAAAATTACTAAACTTTATTTTTTTTAGGGCAGTTTTAGGTTCCCATCAAAATTGAACAAAAAGTATGGAGAGTTCACATATAACTTCTCCATACATGATAGCTTCCCCCATTCAACATCCCACACTAAAGTAGTACATTTGTTACAACTGTGAAAGAAAATAGAATTTCAAGACCCCAAGCTCACTATGCCAAAGGGCAAGTTAAGCTTCAGAGCTGAATTACTCAATATTGCCTTCCTTTTGTTCCCTAACAGCCATAACTTCACAATCCTGTGTGATAGCCTCATCCATAAACCAGGTTCCCACGATGATAGAAGGCCACATATCTCCCCAAATGACCTCCCTCACAATTGTGCCCAAGGAAAATCCTTGTGAGACCCTATCTTTTAGGATACATATCCCTCCTATAAAATAGCCCTAAAACTGAGTTATATTGAATTTCACCCTGATGATGTCAATTACCAGCTTGTCTTCATAGGCACAGGACGCGGGCAAGACCAGAAATCATCACGCTGTCTACCCTGCAATGAACACATAATTGACTTTTCCTCTACTCCCTCTTTTTACCTATAAAATTTGGATTTACTGAACACTAACCAAAGCCTCACCTGAATAGAACCATTTGCCTCACTGCCTACCCTCTATCCTCTTTTCCTTCTCCGTGTTTGCACTTTACTCTTTAAATATTAAAGTTCCCAAACCCTCTTTGGAAAAGCACAGGTCACAGATGCTCCTCTGGCTTGTGTTCTTCCTGGGTGCATCTGCAAACTTTGGCTAAACAAACCTCTATTGATTAAGACACCTGCCTCAGTCACTTTTTCCTTAACACAACCAATGAACCTACATTGACACATTATTATTGCCCAAACACAATAGTTTATATTAGGGTTCATTATTGGTATTTTACATTTCATGGGTTTGGACAAATGTGTAATGACAAGTTAACTGCCATTACAGTATCTTACAGGGTAGTTTCACTGCCCAAAAAATACTTTGTGCTCTGCGTATTCATTCCCCTTTCTCCCCTAACTTTTGGCAACCACTGACCTTTTTATTGTCTCCATAGTTTTGCCTTTACCAGAATGTCATCTACTTAGAATTACGCAGTATGTGGCCTTTTCAGATTGGCTTCTTTCACTTAGTAATATGCATTTAAGTTTCCTCCGTATCTTTTCATGGCTTGATAGCTAATTTCTTTTTAGTGCTGAATTATATTCTATTGTCAGATGTACCACAGTTTATTCATTGACCTACTAAAGGACATCTTGGTTGCTTCAACGTTTTGGCAATTTTCAATAAAGCTGCTGAAACATCTGTGTGTGGGTTTTTGTGTAAATATAAGTTTTAATTTCTTTGGGTAAGTGCCAAGGAGTTCAATTGTTGGATCATATAGTAAAACACGTTTAGTTTTGTAAGAAACTGCCAAACTGTCTTCAAAGTGGCTGTACCATTTTGCAGTCCCACCAGTAACGAATGAGAGTTGTGGTTGCTCCTTATCATTGCCAGCATTTGGTGTTGTCGGTGTTTTAGAATTTGGCCATTCTAATAGTTTTGTGGTGGTATCTCATTGTTATTTCAATTTGCATTTCCCTGATGACATGATGTGGAGTATGTTTTCATATGCTTATTTGCCAGCCGTGTATCTTTTTTGGCAAGGCATCTGTTAAGGTCTTTGGCCCGTATTTTGATCAGGTTGTGTCTTGTTGTTGAGTTCCTTTACTGGATTTCTTTTGTTAGCATGGTATAACTTTATCCATCCATTTATTAATCTACCTGGGGCTTTAAATTTAACTAGGTTTCTTATAGACATCATGTAAGTCTTGCTTTTTGATTCACTCTCACAATCTTTGTTTTTTAGCCCTTGACATTTAATATGATTATTGATATACTTGGATTAATATCTACCATATCTATTCCTGTTTTCTGTTTGTTTCCTTTGTTCTTTATTCCTATTTTTACTTTCCCCATTTTTTTGCCTTTTTAACTTTTATTGAGCATTTTACAGGATTCTATTTTCTCACCTTCTTAACATAGCAATTCTTCTTTTTTTAAACTTTTTTAGTGGTTGCCCTACAGTTTGCAATAAACATTTGCAAGTGATCCATGTGCCTTTAAATAACAATATTCCATTTCATATTAGTGCAAGTACCTTAAATTACAAATTTCTAGCTTCTGTCCCTTTTGCCATTTCAGGTATTCATTTCATTTATATATTAGCTTATATATATCCCGACACTTGATTTTTCCTCATATCAGATTTTCTTTCCTCTTTCCCATTTAAGAAAATTAAATAAACTATTTTAGCCACAGACTTTCTATTTTTATTTGTTTTCTGTATTGAAGTCTTGATTTTGGGGCTTTACTTGTCCCTGTCTATGCCCACTCCTATCTGACACACACTTTCTTATTTCCTAGTTGTTTCACTTTGTTTATCTTCATTATGAGGAAAAAAAGCCAAAACCTGAAATGAATACGCTTCCTTCCAGTAACCAGGGACCTTCCATGGTTGGGAAATTGTTACCTATTCGACTGAAAGGCTAATAAAACCCCAAGGTAAATATTTTAGTACTTCACTAAAGAAAGAACCTCAAATACTATGTGGAAGACAATTTAAAATGAGGTTTAAAGAGCTCAATATAAAAACCTGTTTGACCTGTTAAAACAGGTGTGGACAATCACAATTCCCTATTTAAAAATACAGTGAAAAAACCTACAAATGCAAGACAAATACATTGGATCATGAGAACTCCAAATTGTTAGGTTAGGAATTAGAAGCTGTTCCCAGTGTGTAGAGCTAAGAGACCCGAGTCATTGTCAGTTGACAGGAGACCCAAGTCATTGTCAGTTGACAGGGAGCAGGGACTCAATACCTGTGTACTTTCTCAGAGAAAGGAGAAGTCTTGGCAAAATTTTGGGTTTATCCTTAATTCCATACAGTGGGAATATTCAATTGCTCTTTAATCACTCAGTATTGACAGGGACAGGGGGCAGAGAAATTCTAGGCAGAAAAGGGCGGGTCCCTGGTGAAACCCCACCCTCAATCCGAAAAACCTGAAACTGCCACCGAAAGTGAGAACTTCTATCCCTGTTTTCCCACTCGAATGTTGCCCTTTTCTAAACTACCCGTGGCCTGCTCCACCCCCATCCTTTGCCTATAAAAACCCCAGACTCAGTTGGTAGATGGGACTACAACTGGACATTGGAGAGAAGTGGCTTGACTTCAGAGCCACAGCTTGACAGCACACTTTGGAGAAGAATCTGACAGGAGAAGGCAAGACTTCGGGGGAAGATTACCCATCTGCCCTGTCCCCTGTTCAGCCCTATTTCCCACTGAAAGCCACTTTCATCAGCAATAAAATCCCTCATTTACCATCCTTCAATTCGTTCATGTGACCTCATTTTTTCTGGACGCCAGACAAGAGCTTGGAGGCCACGAGTATGGATACAAAAGGCTGTCACACTGGCTGTTTGCCCTTGCTGGTGGAGGGCAGCTGCCTCACATGAAAAGGCAAAGAGCTCACTGAGCTGTTAACACTTAAGCCTTCCGCAGACGGCAGACCTGAAAGAGCACTGCAACACACCCTCTGGGCCTTCAGGCTCTCAGGCACTCCTACCTGGATGCTGCCGCTGGGCCCGCACAGAGTTTGCTACTGCCGGCACCTGAAAGCGGTTGGCTGGTTCCTGCACTCGCTCGTTCTGGTTCCTGCACTTATTCATTCGCACGCTCCCTCCCACAAGGGGTAGACGGGGCGGGATGGGTAAATGAGGCACCCCTGTCTCAAGTCCCGTGAAGGCGTCAGGGAAATAATCTGCTTCAGTTTCTCTAGTTGTAAAATGGTTAAGTACATTATGAAAGGTGGTCAACAACTTTTAAGTGAATATGCTAATGCTGGCCTTAATTCTAAAAAGCTGCTTGGATCAAAAGTTATGATTCAGTTCCAATACATCTTCTATTCACTGAAGTACAGAATCTGTACACAAAGTACAATTGTATCTTCAAAAACTGCCACCTTGTGGAGATTTGGTTTTATTGTTAAGACAGCCAATGCCAACAACAGAAATGAGTACAGAGCCTCACATACTAATGTAAGTGAATCTCAAAGACATTTTATCTTTAAGCCATTTTGAAAAGTAGAAATTAAGCCTGAATAGTTTTGGGGCACAAATTGCTCTTTAACTCTCTTCTTTCCCATTCACCTTTGTCACTGATGGAATAATAGAAGGAGCAATCTTTATCAGCAATGGCAGATGTGCTGATAAATGAAACCAAAACTGAATTGACAAATATTGACACAAATACTTACAGAAGAAATTTAAAAATCTACCTTGCAATTAATCCTTATGAAATTTAAGTCATAATTTACTAAAAATTATAATATAAAGAAATAAACTTTCTCTGTTTTATTAAAAGAAAGGATCAATACATTTGGCCACAATTGATTGGCCATAGTTTTTGTCAATGTTCTATAAGCTAATTGAAAATAAGACTATTTTAAATATAATTATCTCTCTTCTCCTTTGCCTTTTCATTGGCAGCACGTGCCATGGGCTTATTCATATTCTAAAAGAGAAGTTGTGTGAGCAAATTTGTCATCATAGGCAATCCTCTTGTAAGGAAAAAATTATGATTTGATTTTTATTTTCACTTATCTCCCAATTGGGTCAGATACTCCAGTGTCCTTGGGGAGCCAAACCAGGAGCCAGTGTGTCCTTACACAAACACAGCTTCCTTCCTGCTTGGAGCTCACACCAAGCATTTGCATTTGAACCAAGCAATGTTGACAGGCTATTGAGCCACAGAAGTTAAACATTCCGAGTGAGCCTGAGACGACCATTACATTCTTTTACATTTTCTGGTCGATTAAAATTTTAATTGTTTAAAATTTCAAATAGATACAAAAATAGACATAGAATATAATAAACTTCACACCCCTGTCACTGAACTTCAATAGTTATCAGCTCACAGTCAATCTTATTTCATCTATGCTCCCTCATGCTTCCCTCCTATATTATTTTGTGCAAATCCAAACAGCATATAACTTTAGCTCTATGTGTCTCTAAAAGACACGGCTTTCTCTATCATTCTTTTTCTTTTGAAACTGATCCATATTACCTTTACCAGAACTAGAAAAACAGTCATATTTAATATCCTCAAATATTCACTCCATGTATAAATGTCATTGTCAGTTTTTTCCCAAATATAGGTAGTCCTCATGTTGCACATTAATATGGCACTATGAAAATCACCATGCAAGATAATTTAAGTAATTAATGGGGGAAAAATTGTTCCATGACCTTTGAAAATATTAAAAATTTAAAACTTTCTTACTGTTGGTTATAAACAATAGGGACACAAAAATAGTGAAACATTTAGTAAGTAATTTAAAACATTAGAAACACTGATAATTAAAATGTTTCTTTTAAAGTACTTATCAAGAGTAGTTTGAGCAATACTTGGTTTCTTTTGGTTATGTAATTTGCAATATGAAGAAAGCATCTTTTCTATGCCTGGGCAAGTTGTCATACTCCTTTCTAATTTAGGACCAGCTTCCAACATTGTATCCTTCGTGACTTCAATGTTGTAAAATATCTCCAGGAGTTTGTTTAAGGTAATGATTTTTGCTGATGTCACCTCCTCTGGGGCATCTGACAGGCATTCCTGCTAGGTCAACCTATAGCAGAGGGTGGAAGGGCCCAGAGATGGCAAGAGAGAAAAGGAGGGAACATTTTAGAGGTGATTAGGCTATGAGGGCTCTGCTTTCATGAATGGATTAATGCCATTACGGCAGTGAGTTCATTCTAAAAGGACAAGTTTGGCCCCCTTCTCTCTCTTTCTTGCTCTCTTTTGGCCCTTTTGCCTTCTGCCATGGGATGACACAGCACGAAAACCCTTACCAGGTGCTGACCCCTTGATACTGGACTTCCCAGCCTCCAGAACTGTAAGCCAACAAATGTGTGTTCTTTATAAATTACCCCAGCTGTGGCATTCTGTTATAGCAGTACAAAATAGATCAAGACAAAGGGGGATTGCAGGCAGGAAGGGAGCCCCTGACCTCTTAGTTTCACTCATCTGGAATTTAGCCACTACAACACAGAGCTGGGGCTTGAGGGAATAAGAAATGCTATTGACCTGCACTTCCCAGGGTGATAGTACAGTTCCAGACTGTAAACTCAAGGGAGAGGGAATGCCATCATCTTGGCCACATCAGCCTGGAGTAGAGCTTCTATCACACCAAGTTAGGGGAGGGAAGAGGGAGCAGCTTGTGACTGAAGTGCCATAAACTTTTGTTCTTACTGAAATTAGTATATTTTCTGGAATAAACGCTGCTGCTTTTGTTGTATGTGCTTAGGGCCATTTTCAGAGACTTTAAATGATTGATAATTGTTACCAGTAATGGTTATTTTGATGGGTAGTTGGTCCACAGAGCTCCTCACCTTGCTGTTCTAGAAATTGTCTTTTAGCTTAGTATTAATTCCTAAATTTTTCAGTTTTTCTGATCTTTTACCTCCAGGATGACTCTTTGAAACAACTCTTATTTAAATTATTGACTGAAACTTTTATGTATAATTCTCATTTTGTTCTTCACACAATCTCTGTGAAGGAGGTTCTAAGAACTAAGAGGCTTAGAGAGGGTAAGGATCTTCCCAGAAATTACACAGCACTCCCAGATTTGGAACCTTTAGAAAGTTTATATACTTATTGGAAAACTTAGCTCATTTTTAATCAGAGGGAAGTCATTTTACAGTGCCCCACACAGGGAGTCAGATAACTACTTCCTAGTTACGTTTTCCTCTCTATAGAGAGTCAACCAGCCCTGCTGTACTTTCCCATGGGATCTGAAACTGCAGAAATCTACTGAGAAAAACACAATGCTCACAGCAGGATAAAGCTCATGTTTTCTAGCACTACTAAGAATCAGGCTGATGCCTCTGTGTTTGATTTTTTAATAGTCTTGCTAATGTCAAAGTGATTCTATCTCACACACCCCAAAGTCTGTAAAGGTGTAATAACAAGGGGTGAGATTGTCTTAAATCTGCAGTTTCTTGATCTGTTTAGTGGGCTACTATAGGTTACTGCAGGACCTCTCAAGGTTTCTAGTATGCAAAGGTGCATTTTGACTCTGTAACAGCGGAATATCATATGTAATGTTTCTCAATTGATTTGTCTACATAACCATATTTTCTTGTGCCATTTATATCCTGTGTTTTGGGGAAGGTTGGCCTAGAACATTTATTCTGAAAGGAAAGGACATGGGAAATTCTTACCATTGGCAGTGTCGGGGAGGAAAAATTGCATACTTCTTAACCATTTAGTTTATTTTGCTAGTTTAAAAATTAAATTGAGATAAGATAGATTAATAGGAGAAAATCAACTTTAATTATGTGTGTATACATGGGAGTCGCACAAAAATGTAAGACTCAAGGAAGCAGCCAGATGATTGAGACCTATATATTATCCTGAGCTACAGAAAGGGATAAGGGTTTGGGGCTTTTTGGGGGTTGTGGAGGCAAATTTTGGGAAGGCGAGGAGAGGAAATGTATGATCAATAAACGTTGCCTTGTTGTGCAGATAAAAGTATCTCAGGTGATAAAGATGTTTCCAAAGAGTAGTTCTCTTCATGGTACAGATATTTTACTCATGATCATTTCCTTTATAGATATAAATTTCCTTTACAAAAGGGGGAATTTTATTTTATGTAGTGGAGAAGTCGGTAAAGAGCTTTTCCTGTATTGGCTGGTTCTCAGTTTCTTTTAGCTCAAAATGATCAATATGCTGAAGTGGCATGTTCTGAAATGACATATTCTGAATCCTTTCAGCTGGAATATATTTGTATATCAACAGTGTTTCCATCTGTCAGCCCTTAGGGTTTGCTTATGGAAGATATAAGCACCTGGATGACCATGACGAAAATCTGGAGATTTTGAGAAAACACTGGTGCAAGGCTCCATCCAAAATCAATTAAAGAAGAATCTTGGAAGATGGGGTTAGGTCACTGATAGCTTGAAAGGCATCCCAGGTGATTCTAATATGCAGCCAGTTGAGAAGCACGGATTTTTTTATTGAGTTTTTCAGGCTGGCTGAAAGAACTGCGAGGCTCAGGAAACCAGGGGTGCCTGGCAGGAGTTTGACCGGGGAGACTGAAGCCTGTCAACAGGGACAAGAACGGTAGGCTGGTGCCTGGCACCTGAGGGTACTTCAGAGGTGCTCATTAAAAAAGAGGAGGAGACATCAAGCAAGAATTCTTAATCAGACATTCAACAAATTGAGGGTAGTCTATGTGTTCTAGGTGCTAAGAACTCGGCAGCAAACGAGGCAAAGTTCTCAGTGTCATGGAGCTTACATTCTGGTGGATGAGGAAAAAAGTAAGTAAATGTTAAAAATATATAGCAGATGGTAACTAAAGAGAAAAAGCAGAGAATTAGGTTATTTGCTGTAACATCATCAAAAAGTCATTAGTATGGCGGCAATTGAGCAGAAACATGAAGGAAGTGAGGAAGTCAGCTGTGGGTGTCTTGAACAGTGTTTGAAGCAAAGGGAAGAGCAAATGTAAAGGCAGAATCATGGTTGGGATGTTGGAGGAGCAGCAAGGAAGTTCTGTGAATCTTGGGGAAAAAGAGGTTTAGATGATATGGGCCTCTGTAAGAGCCCTGGCTTTTACTTTAAATCATAAGGGAAAACTTCGGAGTTTTGAGTGAAGAGTGATGTGATTGGAGGCACATTATAGCAGGGTGACTCTGATGCTGTACTGACACCAGACTGAAAAGTGTGGAGCATGGAAGCAGGGAGACCAGTTAGGAGTCTATTGTAATAGTCCTGGTGAGAGACCACAGCGGCTTGGACTAAGATGGCAACTAAGGTATATCTGACAGGTGGTCAGATTCTGCATTTATCTTGGGAACAGAAGCATCCAGATTTGCTGATGAATTGTATATAGTGTAGGAGAAGGAGAGGACTCAAGGATGATGTGAAAGATTTCAGTCTGAGGAGTTTTAAGGATGAGACTGGGAAGAATGAAGGAGAAGTTGGTGGGATGGGAAGGATTTAGGGCATTTTAGACATTAAGTTTGAGACATCTTGGTGGACTGACAAGCAAGCAGTTGAATCTGAGTCTGAAGTTCAGGAAAAAGATTCAGAGTGGAGACAGAATTATAAAAGTCATCAAAATGGAGATTGTATTTAACACAACGAGTGTGAACTAGATTCTTGTTACTTGCACCATCAACATCACCTGGGAGCTTGTTAGAACTGAAGATTCTCAGACCCTACCTCGGAACTGCTGAGTCAGTATCAGGATATTGTCATGATCCCAGGTGATCTGTAGGTACTTTAGAGTTTGAGGATTCCTAGATTAGATTATCTAGGGTATGAATGAATGTAGAAGAGAAAGACTGAGAACCTGAGAGAATCTATCTCTGGAGGCCTTGGAAAAGAGCTGGAGACTGAGATGATATAGGAAAGGGGAATTTAGAGAAAATAGTGTTCAAATCCAAGTTAACAATGTGTTTCAAGAAAGGGAGTTAAATGCGTAGGTCAATTAAAATGAGGAATGCTAGTTTACCACTAGATATAGAAATATGAATGTCATTTGTTACTTCTATAAGAGCATTTTAATAGGATTCAAGATATTGGGAAGAGAAACGTTAGAGACTGAGGATAGACCATGAGTTTTTTCTAAAGGAAAGGAGAGAAAGGGGAGGTAAGTGGATGGGAAACTCAAGGCAGGTAAAAGTTCTGGGCATGGTGGCTCATGTCTATAATCCTAGCACTTTGGGAGGCTTGGGAGAATTGCTAGAACCCAGGAATTTGAGACCCCATTTCTACAAACTTAAAAAAAAATTAGCCAGGCATGATGGCATGTGCCTGTGGTCCCAGTTACTCAGGAGGCTGCGGTGGGAGGATTGCTTAAGCCCCGGTGGTTGAGGTTGCAGCAAGCTCTGATCACAACACTGCACTCCAGCCTGGGAAATGGAGTGAGACCCCATCTCAAAACACAAAAAAGGTGAGAGAAATAACATCCTACTGGCATAGTGGATATATAGATAACAAATTAAGGGGTGGGGCATTTGGTGGAGCTGGGGGTATGTGGAGGCCAAAGCAACTCTGTCTTGGAGGCTAATTCACAATTTTGACTTCTGATTAACCCCTTTTCTGGGATTGCCTCTAAGATTTCTATTTTATCTACTGTTCCTTGTGTAAGAGCATGTACTTACCATAAATCCTGCCCTTAATCAATTGTTCTATACATCCCTTCTGAAGCACATATATATCCTTTTCCTGTGGTGTATAAGCCCGGGGTATGGAAAGTAAGAGTGTGGAGATCCAGCATCTTGTCTCACTGCCACTGAGATACAGACATGGCTTCTGTTTTTAAGTCTCTATTAAATGTTTCTTTCCAAGAAACTGGATACATCAGCCTCTTCCTTCAGCTTCAGCTTCTAAGTTTGGGTATATCCGCCCACAGCAGAACAGGGGAGAATTGAGAGTCATTCCAGGATACCCTGAATAGTTGAGAGGGAAGGAACCTTTGGAACAAGAGAAGGGATCACCTTTAGTGAGGAGGATGGAAAGTCACTCCTAGAAGTAGGAGAAAAGGTACCTTGGTAGATGTGGGGATAGAAAATTTTAAGTTTTCTTTCAATTGGCTCAGTTGTTATCAATGTAAAGGGAAGAATGTCATTAATTAAGAATGAGGATGGGAAAGAAGGTACTGGAGATTTAAGGGGAGTAACATATGAACTGTCACTTAAGACGGTTTCCCCCAACATTTTAAAGCCATGGCACACATAAAAAATGAGAATATTTGAGTGACAACTAGGAGGGGATTTGGATCCCTGGCCAAGTTTACCGGGGCAGGAGGCAAATGGCTCAGGGGTTCTGGTTGCCATTTGCCCAGATGGCTAAAGAAAGTAATATCTTCTGGCATCCTGGTTCTGTCTGACACATGAATTGGGGAGCTCTGAAAGAAGAGATGGGAATGAATAAAGCAGAGACAGGCAGAAAGGTAGTCAGATAGCAGGAAATACCTTATGTGAAGTGAAATTCATGAATTTGAAGAGAAGCTGGTGAGGATGGTCATATTTTTAACCACTTCAGCTACACAGGTATAGTAATGCAATAGGGGGAGAACTGGATTTAACTAAGTTTGGGGTTATGCCTAGCAAGTATGACAGAGAGGAGATGAGGGAGTTGAGGAGAGATGCCAAGTGTAGACTAATTATGATCATGTAATATAAACTAGGTGAGAAGAGATATTAGGACATGGAATAGGAGGGGAATATTGGAAAGGTAGTTTGGATTCTGAATTTTGTGGGGTTTCACTGTTTTTGGAGATAAGAGAGGGAAAGAGATGACTGGAGAATAGAATGCTTGCAATTGATCACTGATGAGATGCAGGTGATGGTAATGACAAAGTCAGGGTGTTATATGGGAGTGGGAAGTGGAGGCACCGTGGAGGAGAAGAGGCTGTTGGACTGAGAGGTCATGGTATTGGAGGAATTATTTACATTGATATTAAAATCTCTAAGAGTGATGGCAGGAGGGTGACGGTGAACCTGGAGGTAAAATTCAACAATTCATTTGCTTCATTGAACAAATGAAGCAAATTTAGTAGCAAATTTTGTTGCATAACCCCAACAAATTGACATCACTATGCAAAGAAGGGCCAGTGTAGTCTGGTGGTAGAGTCTGAGGTCAGAACTTCAGAAAGGGGCATTTGTCGGGGAGGGAGATACAATGTGTGGAAGTGACAATAAGGAGCAAGGAGGCCATCATCCTCTACCTCCATGTCTGGTTATCAAAGATATTGGGGGAGGAAAGCAGCCTGCTTGAGAAGGCCTCTGGAAAAACTGTGTTCCCCAAAGGGAGCCAGGTTTTCATTAGGACCATGTGGTGAAAGAACTGTTTAAAGATGCAGGAAGTTTTGCTGAGAAGGTTGTGACTCTGGAGGGCACAAGGAGATAGTTTGGGGAAATTGAGAAGGTTTGAGAGATGAGAGCCCATTGTGGGATGTGTGAGGTACTAAGGAGATGAGAGCTCAAGTGCCAAGGTCTGGCTTGAAGAGGCAGGCTTCTTGTTATGAAAGCTGCTGCTTTATGGATACTGGAGAGCAAACAACTCCAGATAGCTTCAGTGTTTTCTACCCAAGCAACTACAGGTTATCTAACATCACTTTTCAGAGATCATGTTTCTTCTGGAGACAGAAAATAATTTCCCCATAATCCAGCTGAGAAAATTGCTTGGCCTTCCCTTAACCCTTCCTTGAAACTTTCCATAAAATTATCGATTCCAGAAATGAGAAATGAAAGAGAATCTTGTTTTTGTTTGTTTGTTTATTCTGTTTTGTTTTGTTTTGAGATGGAGTCTAGCTCTGTTGCCCAGGCTGGAGTGCAGTGGTATGATCTCGGCTCACTGCAACCTCTGCCTCCTGGGTTCAAGCAGTTCTCCTGCCTCAGCCTCCCGAGTAGCTGGTATCACAGGTGTACACCACTACACCCAGTAGCTGGTATTACAGGTGTACACCACTACACCCAGCTAATTTTGTGTTTTTAGTAGAGACAGGGTTTCGCCATGTTGGCCAGGCTGGTCTTGAACTCCTGACCTCGTGATCCACCTGCCTCAGCCTCCTAAAGTGCTGGGTTTACAAGCGTGAGCCACAGTGCCTGGCCAAGAATCTTGTCTTAATCCTCTGTCTTAAGACAATTTATCCTGGAAAAATGATTATCCATTTTCTTCAAGGCTCTCTCCATAAAACCTCTTTATGGAATCTCCTTTTGATTTGAGCATTGATCCAAATCATAAACAATCCTCATTCCCTCTTAATGTTTTGTATCACGGATGTGAGACTGGGTGTATACTGGTGTATATGTGGGGGAACAGTGGTGTCCTGAATGCCCTTTAGACCTGATCTTTATGAATCACCATGATATTTCTATTTCCTATGACCTGTGTGATTTTTGGTTGTTACTTACCTTGACAAATATTCTTTTCAAAAACATTGTGCACTGAAGGACATCTGGAAAATTCCAGGAGTCTGTCTAGGTTCTAATTGAGATGCAATTTCCTAACTTCATAGCCTTTTACTGGGCAATGTTTGTTGACACTTGTTTTCCAAGTTACTGGATTACTCATTTCAGAGTTCAGTTACCCAGAAACCACCTACTTCTATGCCTACAATAAGAAGCAAACAAGAGGTTTTTGCAATAAAGACAATCAGTATCTAGGATAAGGGCTGGCATGTGGGCTGGTCCCATCTTTGCTGTGAAGCTACGGGGAGGAGGTAGGGAGGGGAGAGTCTGGCTTTCTCAGTTTGTTGAGTAACCCCAGCAGGACATCCTGCCTCACATCCTGGCAGTTGAATTAGCTGGGCTCTTCAAGGTCACAAGAAGGAATCCTATACCCATCACCTGCAATGATAGGAGTTTATTGTTCAAATAGTAGGTAGGAGGGGAAGGATGGGAAACTTCCTCATCACTGTTCAATTCCCCCTGGTCCCAGGGCTTCAGAGCTGGAATAACACACAACAGACTTCTTACCTCCAATCAAAGGGCAGGCAGGTAATTTGTCTTCTTTTTGTTTCCCTCACACAATGGACAGTGCACAATTGGGTCGGCTTTTGATCTCTCACTATAATGCTCTACAACTGGACATGGTTACCAAGTCGCTTCTGTGATGGTCAGCTTTTCCAGCATTAGGAGTTTTAACTGAGGCTTCAGGGATTCATACCCTGCCCCCCGCCCCGGGATTTTGTGCCAGAATGAGGGTCTGAGCATGTGTGCATTTTTTTGCGAAAGGATATGATCCTGTTTATAAAGGGGCCTCAATCTTTGCTTCAATTCACTGTGGCTAGAGTAACAGATTTATGTTTTACTCATGGCTCGTGACAATGCAGGCAGGGATGAGCCCATTTGAATCACCATCCTCAAAAAGAATCCATATGCTGGCAGCGAGTGACTCCTCCTGCAGCTGGTCATGTACCAGAGTGTTGTGTGAGTAATCCCCTCACTTCCTCACACTGATTTCTGATACCTCCTCTGGTCCTTCCACAAGTCACAGAAATGCCCCCATCTTCTGGCTGTGTACACGTGCTCATACACCACCCCTGCCTCCATGACAGAATGTAGAAAAGTTTTCTTGTGTGGTTCTATAGCCAAATAAGTCCCTTTCATGCTATTCAAATAGGGTTTCATAGTGCTGCACTCAGTTCTATTTTTCTTTTAAAATGATCAAGGTTGACTAAATGAAAGGCATTTCAGGATTTTTAGTTCCTAGAAAGCAGATGGTTTATATATCAATCTCCTACTCTTTAGTAGCAAAGATTCTACAACTGCACATACAAACTTCAAGAATTCCAGGCAATCCTAAAGGTTTTCCTGGGCCAGGCCTCTGTGCAGAGGTATGTTTTTAACCATCTCCAGTGGGATTTTCAGTATTTTCAGCATTGACTCAACTCCAGTCAACAGCGATATCAAAACAAGTGAACATCAAGTCTGAAAAGAAAGTCTGAATACTGTTCTCCAATCACAAAAAAGACGGGTGATGTGAATGTGTGTTGCTCTTTAAAGTTGGTTATTTTAAGTCAAATCCACTCACCTTTCAATATAATCAGTAACCTTCATAGCTTGGGGCTGCCTGGGCTTCAGACAGCAGAGTTAGAGAAAACAGAAAGGTGATTTGTGTGTTTGGCTTTGGAGCAATGCAATATGCAGTTCAAATTCAACCTCATTTCATTAACTCTGTAACTGAAGTACCTGATAGCAACTACCAAAACTAACATGTAGAAAATAAACTTTATTTCACCCAAGAGTTCAGTTCACTGACATCGAAAGGCTTCAGAGATTTGGATCACATGTATATAACATGAGAGCTTTACAATTTTTAAAAACAAGTATGTTTAGAATAGGGATGGACACTATTCTGTCAGCATCAAGAATCATTTCTAATTCTTGTAGACTCTTTTCCATGATAAGATCAATGTAATTTGTAACAAATTACCCTTGGGTTGAGTCCTTGGAGAAAGCTGGACTCATTTTTAAAAGGAGAATGAAAATTAATTTCAATCAAAGGCACTTAAGGCTTTTATTTATACTTTGCATTTGTTTTAGGGAATTTTTGTACGTTTATCAATAGTCTTTTATTACAATATTTTATCGTTTGAGGTTAAAAAAAAAAACAAAAAACAAAACAAAACAAAAAAAACCTGGCTGGGCATGGTGGCTCACGTCTGTAATCCCAGCACTTTGGGAGGCCAAGGAAGGCAGATCTCTTGAGGCCAGGAGTTCAAGACCTGCCTGGCCAACATGGTGAAACCCCATCTCTACTAAAAATACAAAAAATTAGCTAGGTGTGGTGGTGTTCGCCTATAATCCCAGCTACTCAGAGGCTGAGGCAGGAGAACTGCTTGAACCTAGGAAACGGAGGTTGCAGTGAGCTGAGATTATGCCACTGCACTCCAGCCTGGGCAACAGAGCCAGACTCTGTCTTAAAAAAGGCAAAACTAATATTCAGTAATACATGCTTAATACAAACCTTAAAGTTCCCATATAAACCTGGAATCAATTCTAGGAAAGACACATAAAATATGGTGATTATATTTTATTTCACTCTGCTGTGGGAAGAGGCTGGGATAATGTTTAAATTAAAACAAAAGTGACAATACCCCTATGAAGGAGACCAGGTCAACGTAACCGGCTGGCATCATGTTTATCTTCTCAGCATTTAAAACACACACACACACACACACACACACACACACACACACACACACACACACACAAACTTTTTGGCTCTACTTCTGACCTTGGCTTTGTTTTTCAGAGGGGCTTGGTTCTTTTATTTGAAGATATATCCTATTTGTTGGAAGAACTTCCATTAAATTATCTTGTCAGTTCTCACTAAATTTTATTTTCACAGCTCTTGCTGTCTGGGTTATAAAAACCCATGGCAAACATGGGAGGCCCCAAAGGAATGTGTGCTGGGATCCTCTTGAAATATTATTGCCCTGGATCCTTTGAGCTCTTTGAGTCCAGAAAGCAGCATGGAGAAGGAGGGCAAACCTGCATAGTTTCTCAGAATGGATGAGTTTTTCTTCAGAGTAGCCATGTAGAGCAGCTCAGGAAATGACTGCTCTTAAGCTGACAGGCTGGCAGAATATTAATAAATGCAAAATAAGCAACTGTCCTGCAAGTATTTCTTGGATGCTGTTTATACTTGATTTCTATCCAATGCTCTTTAGCACATCTTCTCAGAGTCTAGAAAGTTGTCTCCTTTTTCCCTCAAGCCAAATGGGTTACTGCTTTCAAGCTATTTTTGCTATGAAGACAACAATAACAAAACAGCTATGCCAAACTACTTCTTATTTTCAAAACCAGTTTGATTTCCTCTGACAAACCATCAGGCCAGTGTGACTTTGCATCACTGGATTAGGTTAGTATAGGTGCTGTGGTTTGAATGTGTTCCCTAAAGCTTATTGGAAACTTAATCCCCACTGCAACAGCACTGAGAAGTGGGAGATTTAACAGCTGAGCTGATTAGGTCTTGAGGGCTCCATTCCTTGTTACTGGGTTAATGTCATTATAATGGGAGTAGGTTAATCAGCCAGGGAGTGAGTTCCTGATAAAAAGATGAGTTCCCCAATTCCCCTCTTCTTTTCTGCAACAGACATGCTCTCTTGCCCTTCTGCCTTCTCCCATGGGATGACTCAGCAAGAAGACCCTTGTTAAATGTGTGCCCCTCAGCCTTCGACTTAGCCTGCAGAACTGTAAGAAATAAATTTCTGTTCTTTACAAATTACCCACTCTCAGGTATTTTGCTTATTTATAGCAGCACAAAATGGACTAAGACAGAGTGTAACTAGATGTATGAGGAAATGACCTCTCTCTACATAGGCTGTCTATCTTTGGAGTACAGCTCCAGGTGGACAGTGGCATTGTTTAGGCTTGCTAGGAGGACAGCTAGGAGTGAATTTAAAAAATCCATTTTGCTTCTAAAACTAAAAGGGTCATTTTAATTAAAATAATACCATAAACATAATTTATATTAAAAACAAAGTCATATACAAATTAGAGAAAAATACAAAGAAATGCCATTTCCTAGGTTTGATTCGGGCATCTTCATTTCTAAAATTAACTATTCCTGAGTTCTGCTAATGTGTCCTGCCACAAGTGTAGGCATAAAAAGGTGAAGGAATTAAACTACCAGGCTCTGAATCAAGGGACTTGTTTAATAGAATTATGTATAATGAAGAATCCTACTCACTTTGAATTCAACGTGGAAGTTATTCCTCCCACCAAAAGAAGCAGAGAGGGAAGGAACCTCCCAGAAAAGTCCAGGCAGAACTTACAAGTTTGAGCCATATGAAACAGGTAATATTTGACCATTTTTGCTGAAGAAACATATCAATTCCATATTGATTGACACAATAGAATCAGCAACTTCTATAATGGGAGCTGTGGCCTTTTCCACTTTTTCCTTTCTCCTATATTTGAGCAGAAATTCCCAGAAGGGAGTAAAACTTGCTCTGCCTCTAGAATAGGCAAGAAATTGTTTTCTCTTCCTCCATCCTTCTGCCATATCAAAAATATCTTTAAGTATTCAAGAGACATGAACATTATTCCTATTCTCTCCTGGGATTCAGCCATCCAGCCTTCTTTACCCCAGTGGGCCTCAAAGTTCTCTCTCTCTCTTTTTTTTTTTTTTTTTTTTTTTTGAGACAGGGTTTCCGTCATCCAGGCTGGAATGCAGTGGTGCAATCACTGCAGCCTCAACTTCCCGGGCTTAGGTTATTCTCTCACCTCAGCCTCCTGAGTAGCTAGGACCACAGGTATGTGCTGCCACACTAGGCTTTTTTTTTTTTTTTTTTTTTTTTTTTTTTTTTTTTTTTTTTGTATTTTTAGTAGAGATGGGGTTTTGCCATGTTGTCCAGGCTGGTCTCAAACTCCTGGACTCAAGGGATCTACCTGCCTTGGCCTCCCAAAGTGCTGGGATTACAGGTGTGAGCCACCACGCTCAGCCCATAAAGTTCTCTCTTAATTAATCCTCCTAAGTGTGCTGGGGCAGAGGGAGGGTGGGGCGGATATGGGAGTACTTTATATGTATAAAATTTTGCCATAGGGTAGGTTTTAATTCTCAATTCTTATGTTTTCATAATTTCTTGGAGTAAAGAACTCCTTCAGGTATTGTTCATGATATATATCTATAACCTCAACTGACTATCTCAATTAAGATTTTGGTACCCAATGAGTGTAGGCCACATAATCCTCATCCCTTACGGAATGCTGTTTAGTGAGTGTTATACCTGTCTAGGCATGTTTCTTGTTACACTTATGTAAGTTTTAACTTTCTTGAAGGCTGTCTCAGAATATATTCCTATGGCTCAATGCCTTTTATATTCTTGGCTTCCCGTCAGTAGAGGCCATAGCAACGTGTGCTTGCTCACCTCATCTGCTGTTCAACTGAGCACACATTACCTGGCATGGGGAAATAACTTCAAATTTCTTCAGACAAAGGTCCAACAGGCCAGACAAGCTCATGGCTAGTTCCTTGACCTGAACAATCTTGTTATTTACAGAATCCCCAACATTCAAAATGGAGGAGCTTCTAGCTCATGATTAAACTCTTTAGCATCCTTTCAACATTGGCACCATTATATATTTCGATTAACAGCATTTTAAAAAGAGATAGTGTATTAGCTTCCTGGGCTGTTGTGACAAGGGACCACAATCTAGATGGATTAAAAAGCAGTTATTCTCTCACAGTTTTGAAAGTTCTGGAAGTCTGAAATCAAGATATTAGCAAGGCCATGCTCTCTCTGAAGGCTCTAGTGGGGGATTATTTCCTGCTTCTTAGCTTCTGGTGGTTGCTGGTAATCTTTGGTGTTCCTTGGCTTGTAAATGTATCCTTTGAATCTCTGCCTCCATCACATGGCACTCTTCGTCTGTGTGGCTGAATTTCTCTCTCATTATCCTTAAGGATACCTTCATCCAGTGTGGCCTCATGTTGATACGATTAAATTTGCAAAGACCCTATTTCCAAGTAAGGCCATATTCACAAGTTTGGATAGACATGAATTTGGGGCATACTATTCACCTCAGTGCAAGTAGTCTTGAAGGTTTGCTTCTAAATATAATAAATCCATTTAAATAAAACTAAATGTGATTCAAATAAATACTTATACATAAATAATCACCACTATGTCCCAAGCTCCATCAGCTCCATGTTTATATTTATTCATTTGTTAATTTAACAAATACAGATTAAAAGTCTATCATGTGTCCTGAGCAGAACTGGGGCCAAAATAATGAACCAGAGGGACAAGGTCCCTGTTTACGGGATGTTTATGTTCTAGCTGGGAGAGTGATAAACAAGTATAATTTCATTTGTGCTCTCAAAGCAATATTGAGAACTGACCAAGTGACAGTCACTGAGAATAAAAAGGTGAAAAGAGTAAAGTCCATGTCTTCATAGAACTTACATTCTATTGGTAGGGAGATAATGCATAAATGAGTAGATAAGTACACAAACAAATAACATTAGCTAGTGATAAGTGCTATCAGGAAGTAAGAGGCAGGGCAAATGGTTGCAGGGTCAGAGAGCTTTGTGTCTTTTCATCTGAGCTCTGAAGGAAGCCAGGGAATGAGTCTTGTGAATGTTTGGGTTTAGTGTTCTGGTGGGAGGAACTGCAGATACAAAGACCTTGAAGAGAGCAAGTTCCTGGTGTATTTGGGAAGAACAGGAGGCCAGTGAGGCCTCTTGATGTGAATCAGGACAGAGAAAGGGATTGAGTGGTAGCCTGGGGCTCAAACATCCTGGTAAACCATGACAAGAGCTGTTATTCCAAGTACTATGGGAAAGCAAGCAGAGGGTTTTGAGCAGGAGAGCAACATGAATGTACTTGAATTTTAAAGGGAGACCCTCTGGCAACGGTGTGAGTACTGGACTGTAGGGGACAATGGGTGGAGAAGGGGTCACGCTTGGGTGGGATTTTGACTACAGAGCCTGTGGTATTCAGAGAGTGGAAAGTGCTATGAAGTAGACATGGCATGATGGAGAGGGAGGTAGGAAGGAAGGTCATTCATTGGGTAGCTAGCATGTAGAGAGGCTTCACCGAGAAGGCGATGTTTTCACTCATATGTGAATGACTAGAAATCGCCAGCCTTGTAAAGATCTTGGAAGATATTTTCAAGTAGAAGCAAAAATTGGAAAAAGAAAATTGGAAAGCTCTAGCTGTGGTATGTTGGAGAAAAGAAAGGAGGACAGTTGAAACCTAGTAAGCCAGAAGATGCCCTGTAGGAGACAAAGGAAAACAGGGAGGCAGGGCAGTGTCAGGAAGGCCCCTGTGGTCCTTCCTGGTACTGTGAACTTCCTGAGAGTACTAGAAGAAAGAGTCTCTGTCCATAGCTTGCTGGCGCCTGCTATTTTGTATGGTATAACATTACCCAATGTGAGAGGAGGAAGTGATGAACGTCCTAAGGTGCATAGAGTTAGAGGATGTCTCTCTACAAATATTACAGGTCACAATTTAAAAATGTCGATGGCCTTACACATAGCAAAATAATTTCTAGGAATTTATCCTACAGAAACAAAATTACAGATACTTAAATTTAGAGCATAAATATTTTACTGTGGCCTTGACTACAATAGCAAAAGTAACCAAAAATAACCAGAAACACCTGGAAACAGTCCATTGTTAAGAAAACAGATGAATAATTTATGGTGTATGTATAAGTGGACATGTATTTAGCTATTAAAATAATGTGTGGGAGCTATATTTGTTGTTGACTTAGAAAAATGTCCATAATTTATATTTCGAATGGTAAATTGACCTACATAAATAATATGTAAATAAAGTATAATACACAAAATATAAAATTATTTTAAAAAACTCACCGTGGTGGCTGGGTGCAGTGGCTCTCACCTATAATCCCAGCACATTGGGAGGCAGGCAGATCATTTGAGGTCAGGAGTTCGAGAGCAGTCTGGCCAACATGGTGAAACCCTGTCTCTACTAAAAATGCAAAAATTATCTGGGCGTGGTGGCGCAGGCCTGTAGTCCCACCTACTTGGGAAGCTGAGGCAGGAGAATCCTTTGAACCCGGGGGGGCGGAGCTTGCAGTAAACTGAGATCTTGCTACTGCACTCCAGCCTGGGAGACAGAGCGAGACTCCGTCTCCAACAAAACAAAACAAAACAAAAAAACAACAAAAACACCCACCGTGAGGTGATGGAAGTGTTTTAAGTCTTAATTTTGCTGGCAGTTTCACAGGTGTACACAAGTGTCAAAACACGTGGAATTATACTTTAAGCAAAGGCAGTTCCTTGAACACAAATAGTTTCTCAAAGTTGAACAAATGTTCTGTATCTTAAAAAGTGTCTGTCTTCTATCATTTTGGTGTGTACCTACATTTGAGTAGGTTTCTATGAGCAAAGGAAGAAAATATAGGAAGATACAGTGGTTACATAGAGATGGGTTTGGAGAGAATGGTACCTAATTTTGTAACCCTAGAGTGTCCTTAGCCCCAAATTCCTGTCCAACCAAAATATCTCAATGTGAAGATACACCTTTGTTGTCTACTGAGCAGAGGTAGCTAAACATTTGGACTGGCTAAGTAAGGAAAATACTTCCCATGTCACTTCTGAACTTTTTGTACATGTGCGAGTTGGGGAGAGGTGGCAAGGACATTCTCCAGCATGGTGGTAGTCAGCTAAAATTAAACTTAAGCCAGTGATTGGAGCATCAACAAAAGGATAATTATCGTTTTGCAGTCTATCATGGAACATAGTGGAAGAACAAGATCTTTGAGGTCAGAAATACCTGAATTTTAACTCCAGCCTTGTCCCTTCCTGGTAGAACAAGTTTTGTGTGGCTTTGGAAAATTAATCTACATGGTCTTTATTTTCCTCAAATGCAAACAATAACTCCCATAGTGTTGTAGTAAAGATTAAATCAGATGAAATGGTCACAGGGCCTTCTATATTGTAGAATGTCAGTACTTGATATCATTATCCACTGTGGAAGAAAAGATTGTAAAGTTCTTATTCTGAGGATTAGTGAGTTTAAAGTGCTTATTTGCATGGTTGGCCTAGGTGTTGTTCTTCAAAAAGGACTAATTCTAGACTCTGCTACAAGCCCACTATACAATATTGTTGTGATCTGATAAGCTTTTAAAAATTGAATCTGTAGGCCAGGTGCAGTGGCTCACGCTTGTAATCCCAACACTTTGGGAGGCCGAGGTGGGCGGATCACGAGGTCAGGAAATTGAGACCATCCTGGCTAACACGGTGAAACCCGATCTCTACTAAAAAAGAATACAAAAAAATTAGCTGGGCATGGTGGCGGGTGCCTGTAATCCCAGCTACTTGGGAGGCTGAGGCAGAGAATTGCTTGAACCCGGGAGGCGGAGCTTGCAGTGAGCCGAGATCGCGCCGCTGCACTCCAGCCTGGGCGACAGAGCGAGACTCCGTCTGGAAAAAAAAAAAAAAAAAATTGAATCTGTAATGACTTCAGCATGCTCTCCAATATCCTAATGGAATCATTATGTTTAGTCAGATTGCTCAAAATTTTCTGAGCTCTGTTGTGCCAAGTTTAAGGCAGCCGGAACTCTCTTCCCTTGCAGACAGTGAAATTTCTCTGGTGTGAAATGATGCTCATAGATGTTTATATGATGCTCATATTGGGAGGATGACTTGCCCCAAATGGCCTGTCACCCCAGATGGTTGGTGGTCTTGTGGTCTATTATCCAGGGAGACACCATTGCTCCCTGTCACATTGGTGACAAGCAGAAGAGATTAGGTTGTCCTTTGATTTGTTGATACACATGCCACACTGTCAGATGATATTTGAGATTATGCCCTGAGCTCAGAGATGCATGGCGTGAGGATGACATGTGACGGGTATCTCTGTGCCCCATTACTGTGGAGCAGCCTCTGCTGCAAGACCTGACCTCTCTCGCATTTACAGAAGATCCTCCTTATCCATGGTTTCGCTTTCCATGATTTCAGTAATGTGAGATCAACTGGGGTCTGAAAATGGGTGAGTATAATACAATGAGAGAGAGAGAGAGAGAGAGAACATTAACATACTTGTTACTAAAGTATATTGCTATACACTTTCTATTTTATTATTAGTGTTGTTAACTCTTACTGTGCCTGACTTACAAACTAAATTTTATCATAGGTATGTATGTATAGAAAAAACGTATATAGGGTTCAGTACTATATTCCATTTGAGGCATCCACTGGGGGTCATGGAACATATCCTCTACAGCTAAACAGTGACTTCTGTACCCTCTGTCAGTGCAGAATGAGGTGCACTGCATTAGCATCGTAGGCCTCGGTTTCTCTTTACAACAGACTTGGTAGGTAGCTTTACGTTAATCACTTTGGGTCCAAGCTATGCATCTGGAAACTGGGGATAAGAATACTATTTCCATATGTGTCAAAAGGCAGAGGAGTGACCACATGGTTCTTCCAACTTTAAGTGTTATTACACCCAATTTTTTATTTTTCTGCTTTTCTCTTGCCAAATTCTTTCTGGTTGTCCTGTCCTTTATAGATAGGACATCATCACCTGAAATTGAGATATGGAGAACCAAGCTCAGAATTTTATGTTAGAAACTACTATCCACGCACTTCCTAATTTTTAGAGGGACAGAATAAGGGTGATTTGCATGTTTGTCTTTACTCTCCTGACAACCGAGACAGGAAACAAAGGATAGGAGCTCATGCAAGTAAAGAAGAAACACGTTCAGATGTGGACATGACAACTTTGAAGTCACTGTCTGACATCTACTTCACAGCCAATTAGATCAAATTTACAAGCCACCACACACATATATAGTGCTAGTAAATATCAGCATATAAGTGGTTAAACCATGGGAGTGGATGAGATCCCTCAGGAAAATTGCATTGAGTTGAAGAGGAGGTGTCAAGCGTAAATTGTCCTTGGATGTTTGGGGTGAACAGAAGAAGACATTGCAGTGAAGAAGGCTGAGAAGCACCATCAGAGCAGAAAGAAGACCAACCGCACTTGGTGTCATGGGGGCCATGGAAGGAGAAAGCCTTTATAGGGGCAGGAGGAGCCTGATCAGTAATGTCAAATAGAACAGACACTATATAATCGAAGGCTTTAACAACAAACATGAAAAAAGGCTCAACATCACTGATCATTAGAGAAATGGGAATCAAAACCACAATGATATACCATCTCATGCCAGTCAGAATGGTGATTATTAAAAAGTCAAGAGACAGCAGATGCTGGTGAGGCTGTGGAGAAATAGGAATGCTTTTACACTGTTGGTGGGAATGTAAATTGGTTTAACCATTGTGGAAGACAATGTGGCAATTTCTCAGAGATCTAGAACCAGAAATACCATTTGACCCAGCAATCACATTACTGGAAGTGTACCCAAAGGAATAGAAATCATTCTATTATAGAGATACATGCATGTGTATGCTCATTGCAGCGCTATTCACAATAGCAAAGACATAGAATCAACCCAAATGCCCATCAACGATAGACTGGATAAAATATGGTACACATACACCATGGAATACTATGCAGCCATAAAAAGGAATGGGATAATGTCCTTTGCAGGGACATGGATGGAGCTGGAAGCCATTATCCTCAGCAAACTAATGCAGGAACAGAAAACCAAACGCTGCATGTTCTCACTTATAAGTGGGAGCCGAACGATGTGAACTCGTAGACTCAGAGAGGGGTAAAACACACACTGGCGCCTGTTGTAGGGAGGGGGATAAAGAGAGGGAGAGTATCAGGAAAAACAGCTAATGTGTCCTGGGCTTAATACCTAGGTGATGGGTTGATAGGTGCAGCAAACCACCGTGGCACACTTTTACCTATGTAACAAACCTGCACATCCTACACATGTATTCCAGAAATTAAATTAAAAAAAATAATTGAAGGCATTAAAAATTACCTTTTGCTTCTGAAGACCAGATGGTCATTGGTGATTTTAGGAAGAGCATTTTCACTAATAGAGTGGGCATATTGCACATTTTAGTTGATTAAAGAATAAAGGAGAGGAAGACAAGCCTGGATTAGACAATCTGGAAAGAGATGTCAGTTGTTAGAAGGTGATCCTTTTTGTTTCTTCATTGGGGCTTTTCGAGTGACATGCTGGCTCAAGGGAAAGATCCACAGCAAGGGAAGATGAAGGCAACCAAGTAGATCATTGAGGGAGCAAAGTCCTGGAGTAATTGTATAGGTGAAAGGGAAAAGTCTCATCTTATTATCTTTTGTAATAAGAAGTAGTTTAGTTCATTTTCTCTAAGAAGCAGCTATGAAGATGTGATTAGATGTGCAAGAGATTCGTTGAGATAACACTTGTAAAGGATTAAGAAGAGAGAAAGAGAAAGTGGGGAGACCCTTCAGATCTCAGGAGAGGTCTGACACCTGTGAAGGAGAGGGGAAGAAAGGACCAGGTAGGAAATGTGTCTAGCTGTAACACAGTTCCAAGAAAGGCCTATGGAGTGAAAAAACCTTCAGTTAAAGAAGACACATGTCCCACAGAAATGGGCATGGAAGTGTCCCCTCCATTCTCAGTCACCAGTTGGGAGCAGCATGCTGGAAGCCTGGTCCCAAAGCAGATGCAGAGGGGGACCCAGAGTGTAGCAGCTGAAGTCAGCAGCAATTACGCATGCTCCGGACATCTGAGCAGTGCGCTTTCATGGTAAAACCCTGATATAACTGGCTGATCTGGATGTGAAGAAATGAGAACAGGAAGATAAGTGAGTTCCCACGTGGTGGCCTCATTTATTTTTGAAGTATGAAGTATTAGGATTATTCTAGCTAGAATGGGAATAGAGAATGGAAATGGAGAAACTTGAGTGATGGTTTAGAAGAGCAGAAACCGAAAGAAGGTAGGACTTTGATCTGCACAAGGTCTCATTGAGAATGGGTCCCGTAAGGGACTGTGATGTGTTGTGGCATTAACATGGCATGACTATGATTTTCCTCTAGAAGGATGTAGTAAGAATAGAGAAGGTAGATTTTGTGACTTATCTCTTTACTGTTAATGCCATTCCTGGTTCCAAGGCTGCCCCAGTTTTATAATTTTTAAGTTATTAGTAACTTGTCCTTTATTTGATTAAACACACAAAACAATATATTGATTGAGACTTATGTATGAAGCACAGGAGGAGATATAAGAATGGATTTCCGCCATCCAGGAATGTGTAACTTAACAGCAATACCTATGATGCAAGGCAGACTACGACAGGTAATATAAGAGAGGTAGAAATAAAGCCTATGGAACTTCAGAAGAGGAATAGAGTATCTGAGTAGGTAAAAGAGAGGACAGACTCAGACTTTATGGAGGTGGATTGGTTTGGGATTCATAAAGTGGGTATAATTGTGGCAGATTTGTTATCTATGTCTACTATTGTATGGTAGAAACCTTTCTTCTTCTTTTTAATCTGCCTTTCAAGGCCTTCATCTAGGCTGGATGGTGACCACCTCATGCCCAGATTACTAATGAATTGCTCAGTCCCTCTTTAAATCTACTGTCTCATATGTTTGATTACAAATACAACTGGGTAAATTATGTTGTTCATATAACCTAGAAGTTTTGGGGCCCTCTCCCCTGTTTCTCAAGCATAACTGATGCTACAGTACTTTGTACTTTTTGCACATTTCCATGATGTCTTATTGTACTAATAAGTGCTCTCTAGACTGTGATGAACTAGTTGAGTTATAACCTTGGGTAGGAAATTACATACGCTTGGTACATGGTAGTGTTAGAGCAAGGTCTTAGTTATTTGCTTAGTTTTCTCACCTGCCAGTGAGTTTGTAAATCATAGTCAAGGTCTTGGTTTGGAGAGGAAGGGAGGTAGCTCTGCTGTATTATCTAATCTGACTTTACCAGTAAAGAAGCTAATGTTGAATGTTGATTCTTCACTTGGATAAGACTCCAGTTGTTTATAATATGGAATTGTAATATGGAATAATATTTTCACACCTCAGTAATCCATAATGAGTTCCTCTTCCACCTTTCCAGTTACTTGGGATAAAAACTACCTGAAATTACAAGATATGCAAAATGTTGTATAATCAGGGCCTCTATCTTAAAAACTGATTTACTACTATTTCTGGGAAACGTGCCTATTATACACTTTGGACCTTATTCACTGTTGTTAAATTTTTCAGATAAAGCTCAACACAGTCCAGCAACTAGCTATGCTTAGCCTCCTTATCTTCATTTTTAATGCGACACCGTGAACTCCAGTCAAGAAAACACATTTAAGACCCTTTACACTTGACTGATGTACCTGAGGCTTTGCAGTGTTATGCAGAGGTATCAGTAAATATTTAATAGTTGTGAATGAAATTAAAGTCCTGGAACCCTTGTCCAACTAAATAGACCCCTCCCAGAGACTGCTCTGATGTCATTTACTCACATAGCCAGTGCTTAGATGCTTCATGATTAGTAATTTTTATATCCTTTCTGGAGGTTTTTTGCTCTCCATTTGGTGGTAAACTCTGGTAATGAATTTTTCACTCCAATTTTTGCCTAGGTTGCTACTATTGGTCTATTAGGGTGCCTTTTTTTCAGACGAAAAGACATCATCTTTTAGGAAACCTTGTCAAGGTCAATAAAACATGAACTTATTTTAATAATCCTTTTGTATTAACAGTATTTACTTTTAGGATTATGAAGATGTGTTTATCCTTCCAAGCAGCAGTCTGGGTTGTTGCCACTTGAAAAAAAAAATATGGTCTATTGGAGTTGGAGAATAGGCAGGAAACTTGATGTCATAAAGGAAAGGAGGTAAATGGACAGTACCTTAGTGTGGTTAAGGAAAGGGCTGAGGGAGGTTTAGTCTCTCTCAGATGTGGTAGAAACTTCCATGTGAGAACATTTTCCAACTCAGATGAGAACACTTTTTCCATTCTCCATAAGTCTAACTCTAAGCTTTTTTTTTTTTTTTGTACTTTATTTTATTCTTTGAGAGGTGGGGAGGTGAGCTGTCCTTTCTTTGACTTAAGGTTCTTACTTTTTTGGCTTACAATTCTCAGAGACTCTGGCTGTCTGCATACAGAGGCCATTCAGAGCTCCATTTCAACAAGCAATTGCATCTTTGATCCAATAATCCTCTAGCACGAGGATTTGGCAATCCTTTCCAAAACATTTTCCAAATAGCTCTTAAAACCATCCCTTTTCATTAGGCAAGTGCCAGGTGAATAAACGTGGCTAAACACTGTCCACCCTGCCTTGGCAAGGGAACATCTAAGGCTTGGGTAATTGATTTCCCCATGGTTGCAAGAAGTTCGCATAACATTATTCAATCATCTCTCAAGTTTGCTTGTGATTGCTAAATCACTTGTGACATTGGCCTGACCTCTTACATTTAGACTTCCTTATTCTTACCTATAAAACGAGATAAAAGGATTACTTGATTGATGTCTCCAAATGGCCAGTCTGTGGACCACTGAAGCACACTGGCTGCCTCATGTCCAGGTTCAACTGTGAACTTCCTATAACACAAGCCTTAATAACTCCATCCTTTTCCTCTCCAACTCCTCTCTTAGAGACCCTTGTAATTAATTTAGGTAAATGGCCAGTGCTCAGGCCTAAAATTAGGATCTGCCAAAGGAATTTACCATGAAGTTACACTTGTAATGACCCTCCCTAAACCTCCAAATATTCTCCTTAGAGGTTGCATGATAATGAAGTAGTCACAGCCATGTGCTACAGTCCTACACCAGCTAGACCTGTACCCTCATACTTCCACTACTTGACCCTGGTAGATCTCATCCAGAATCAAAGTCTATCTTTTGTTCCAAGTAGAAAAATATGAATGAGTAAGATTGTGCTTTCTGGTCCAGATGATCATGACTCAAACTACATGGCCATCTGGCCCCTCCATCTACAGTTAGAAGCACCACCTTAGCAATAATTGAAATAAACTTTCAACAAATCTGCTAGAGTCAAGACTGAATTATGTATTGTTTTATAATATCATTGCCATATGAAGAGGGAAACAATAGTGTGGGGCCTATGAAAAAGGCATTACCATCCCTGGATTGCAATTTTTTTGTTAGTTTTTTTTTGAGACAGAGTCTCACTCTAGCCAGGCTGGAGTGCAGTGGCGTGATCTCGGTTCATTGCAACCTCCGCCTCCCAAGATTAAGCGATTCTCCTACCTCAGCCTCCCAAGCAGCTGGGACTACAGGCATGCACCATCACACCTAGCTAATTTTTGTATTTTTAGTAGAGACTTTCGCCATGTTGGCCAGGATGGTCTCGATCTCTTGACCTCGTGATCCGCCCACCTTGGCCTCCCAAAGTGCTGGGATTCCAGGCATAAACCACTGTGCCTGGCCTGTTAGGGTTTTGTTTGTTTGTTTTTTTGGCATGACAACTTTATTGAGATATAACTCACATACACATAGGATATCATACAGTTTGCCCATTTAAAGTATACAGTTCAGTGGCTTTTAGTATATTCAGTTGTGCAACTAACACCACTATCAATTTTAGAATCACCTCAAAAAGAAAACCCATTCCCTTTAACTATCAGCGCCTGTCCTTTCTATCTCCCCCAGTCCTAAGCAACACTTAATCTACTTTCTATCTCTGTATATTTGTAAAATTTTAAAAAAGATTGTTCAATTGGAAGAATTTGTTAAATATATTCACAATAATATAGTTTATATGTGTTATATATCATTTTCTTAACATGTGTTCTCTAGCTTGGATTTCTCCCTTTTCTAGATCATTGATGTGGAGAAATAGACACTGGGTCCTGTTCTCTGCCCTCCATTTGATCTAGTGTGCACAACTAAACACACAATTTTCTTCAAAAATTAAGGCAGGACAAATGAGATAGCATAACTGACCCTTCTGATATACCTTTTTTATAAAAAAGGGGAAAAAATTATCTTCTCAAGTTAGGAACTACAGAATTGACCTGGAAAAAGAGTGGGCCCAAAAGAAAGATTCCTACAGTATCTCATTAGTGCCATGACTAGCAGGCAACATAAGCAGCTCGATTAGCTCACCGTATGATTGACAGGAGATGGAGAAGATGTTGGGGGTGGTGGGGGTGGTGGTAGAATTGGGGGAAGAGTTATTTATATTTGGGTGTGGCATATGAGTTTCCTCAGAGATTCTTGCTTTGGGTATTAAAAGTGTTTAATTTTTATAAAAATTTTCAATAAAAAGGCAAATACCTAAGTGCCCTGCAGAAGTTTGAGACTTAGATACCAATTCAAAATTCAAGAATTATGACTGTTCTAGAAGTCTTATGAAACTTGTATACTTCATCTGTGTGATTTTTGGCAATGTGCATCTTGACTTTGGCATAGATAAGTCACTCACCTGAGGTTTTAAAGCAATAACTTTTTAATTTAGGGTAGACTCTTTTTTCAGCTTGTTCATGAGTGATAGATACTCTGGGAAGGTGGACACTTTTCTCAGTCGAAGGGAGGTATTATTTATATGGAATTCTATATAAATGTATATAAATGGTGTCCCCTAAAGCATAAGTCTGTTGATGAGTCTTTAAAGAGACTATACTGGTTAGATTCTACAATATACAGGTTGACAATATCCGATGGGAAATGTGGCTTGATTTGAAATTAGAAGGCAGACATTCAAATGACTAATCTCAAGTCTGCCCCCAAGGTACCGTATAATTCTATGATTCTGGGCTTCATTTTTGAAACGTCTAAAGAGATGATGAAGTACATCTGTCAAGAAAGGCATGAGAAGAAACAAAATGATCCATCTTGGCTGTGCAAATGCTGTAATGAATGGTGAAGCTGGTAGATGTGGTCTTAACAGGGTGTAGGCTTGTGCTGAAATAAATAAATAAATACAAACCACAAGACTGACGTGACTGCCCAGTTGTGAACATTGTATGAAGGATTAGTTGGCAGAGTAATGCTTTTCAAGTATGTTGGATAAATATTAGGTTTAAAGGCCAAGATACTTATAAGTATTTACAGGATTAAGTGAGGTATAAAATAATATTTAGTGTCTCAAAGGATGGGAAGGAAGATAGTGTTGTGGTCATTCCACAGAGGAAGTTAGAACTGCACACCCAAAATTTGGTTCAGATATCAATGCTAATGATGACACAAATACACACATACATATACACATACACCTCAAGATGGTATTAAAAATTTTATTATTCATATAATGAGGTCTTCTGAGAAAAGCAGGCCAGGCTCCCAAGCAAGTCTAAAAATGGATTGAGAGAACAGGGAGGGAGAACTGACTTGGGGTTTTACGTGGTGGAGTAGTGTGGCTGGAGAGAGAGTTGTCTTGTGTAAGCTGGGGCTTATTTGGTTTGAATTTCTCAATAATGCAAAAATTGAGGCATCCAAGCATCTCATCAGCTTCTCTAGATGTGGCTTGAGTTGCCAGGAGGCAAATTCAACTGTTAGTGTTTTGTGTCCTAAGACATCTTGTCTAATCTGAGGTAAAAGCTTTTTCCTATTTTTTAGAAGGTGTATAATTTTGGCTCTTCTGCTTAGCTCTACCATCCATTTTGAGTTGATTTTTATATATGTTATAAATTAAGGATTGGAGTTTTCTTTTATTGGTATTTATTGATAATACAACTGTTTCAGCATCATTTGTTGTAAAGATTGTTTTCCTCCATGGAACAACTTTGGCACTTTATAAAAAAAATAAGCATGTGTGAGTGGGTCTATTTTTGAACTCTATTCTGTTCCAGGATCTGTACATTTGTCCTTATGCCAGTACCACCTTATCTTAATTACTGTAGTTTTATGGTAAGTATTTTCTGTTAATGCCAATTCTACAACCTTATTTTTTTCAAAATTGTTTGGCTATTTTATATCCTTCATATTTCCATATAAATTTTAGGTTCAGCTTATTATTTTTTATAAAAAATCAAAAGTTTTTTTGCAACTTCCGCAAAGGTTATCAAAAACGATCAAAGGAGATTGCTTTGAATCTATGAATTATTTGGGGGAGAATTGACATCTTAAAAATATTGATCCTTCTCATCCATTGGCATGGTACATCTCCATGTTTTTTAGGTTACAGTGTACACATCTTATATATTTTATTAAAGTACCCATAGATATTTCTTAATTTCAATGCTATTATAAATATCTTAAATTACAGTTTGCTAGTATGTGGAATTACAATTTATTTTTATGTATTGATCTTGTATCTTATGACCTTGCTAACTTATTTATTAGTTTTAGTTGCTTACTTTTAGATTCCTTAATTTTTGTAACATCAATCACATCTGCAAAAATGTTTTACTACTTTTTCACCACGCAAACTTTAATTTTCTTTATCTTGTCTATTTGTACTAGCTAGAATCTCAAGTACAATGATGACTAGAGGAGGCAAAAGTGGTCATCTTTGTCTTATTTCTGATCTCAGGGGCAAACATAATGTTAGCTGTGTTCATTTTGTTTGTTTTTTACAGACGTACTTTTCAAGTTAAGTGCCTTCTCTTCCTGGTCAGCTGAGAGTTATTTTTTAATCACAAATGAATGTTAAATTTTGTCTTATGTTTTTCTGCCTGTATTGAAATGATCATGTGTTTTCCTCTCCTGTGTTTCACCTTTGTTTTAGAAAGATATTTTCACTAGATAAAGTTTTTAGGTTGACAGTGTTTTTCTTCCAGCACTTAAGAAATACTTGATTTTCTTCCAGCACTTCAGAAATATTTGATTTTCTTCTGTAGAATACAGCTTATGATAAATCGGAAGTCATTCTTTCCTGTACCATGCCTTTTTCTCTGGCTACGTTTAAGATTTTCTCTTTATCACTTAGTACTTCCTAATTAAAAATCCATGCCCCAGCAGTGGTCAGCTAGCATTCTAAAGAGGAATGCCGAGGCAGCTACCACAAACACTTCTCTAACTTTATTATTGATTGACATTACAGCCTTTGCTAATTAATGTAATAAATGTCAGAAATTAGTAACTTGACAGTCAGCTTACTGGAAGTTAGAATTACGATCTTGTTGGTTAAATAAGTATTCAAATTCTGTAGCCTGGCTAAAGTATTTTGAAGACACTCTTGAGAGAGACTAGAACATAAGCATCAAAGGAACCCAAGCACCTTCTGCAAGGCAGAAGGGGTTCGGTGGGTATGAAATGATGGAGGTGGGAAAGGAAGATCAAAAAAGGGGTTGGGTAATGCCAAAACCCAAATACTGGGGATTATTAGAAGACATGGTTCAAGAGAGAAGCTAATCCATGGGTGCAGGCCAGTGTCCAGAGAGAGAGACCACTGCAAGAGGCCCTGTCTGGATGTTCAGGACCTCTGAGAATACACTGTTTGCTGGCTGATTGCCCACTTTCCACAGGGCCAGTTCTATTTCTTTGTTTTTTGCCCTCCTATTATTCACTTACTCCATGCAATGTGACTGCAAGAGTTCTAAAAGCCTACATAATAGACATGTAGATACCTGTGGTGGTGACGGAGGTGGTGAGAGTGAGAAACTCACAAATTTAATTGAGAGGAACTTGAACTGAAATGGGTTCTTGGTTAGGCTAGGACACCACCATTATATCATGATGATCATATTTTTATTGTTCTTGTCAAACATATATCTCCTATAGTACTTGTATATGATAGTACTAGGTATTGGAAGCCAAAATAAATGAGTAAGGTATGAATGGACTTCGCCTTCAAGCAGCTGACAGAGTTTGGTTGGTAGTAAATATTTGGAACATTTTTTTTCCCCTTAAAGTTCCTGGACTCAGCTAGGACTAGCCAAATGAAATGTCTCTTTACCAAAATGCTCATCTTCAGCCTGTGTTGCTTTTTTGCACTCGTGTCCACTTTTCCGGCTTTTGGCCCATTTCCTTGGCTTTGTTGCTCCCCACTTCGGTTCCAGCAGGTCCTTGGTCACTACCCCCCACATAACAACATGCATCTGGGGGCATCGCCTGAGCTTAAAGGCCCCTGTTCCTCAATTGTATCTGATTCCTTCCCTCTAACTAAATGCAGGATTCTGATTCCATTCCCTCAGCATTTGGGCAGGAAAAGAAATCTCAACTATTTGAGATGTGCCTGATGAATTACAGAAGCAAAGAATTCTGGAGTTAGAAAGTACCTTAGTTCCAAGTTAAAAATCCAGGCCCAGGAAAGTGTCACATGGTCAATGACACAAATCACTCACCTGCGGAACAGGGAGGAGTTTCACTACTTCAGTTCTCTATTTACCATATCACAAAATATGTAATATATCACATTCTAATAATGTAATTCAGAAATAAGGAAGAGAAGGATAGCGTAGCAGGAACACCACACCTTGCCTCTCAAATTACACCACACAGAGGCTGCATATTACACTAGTTCCAATTTCATTACTCACAAAGCCAATCTTGAAAATGCCCAGGTAAAGTAAATTGTCAGGAAGTTCTGAATAATAAACTCGTTTGATAAAACCAACTCAATGCTGCTGCTTCCTTAAAAATATTTTGGTGGAAATATTATTATATTTGGACATAAATACCCCCTGAAGGACTTGTTAGGAAGAAAATAGATCATTGTTTAGGTCCCTTAGCACAGAGGTCTGAAAGTCAAATAAACTTGGTCAGGCTGTTTTCTCTTCCTAAAGAGAATAAAAGGCCCCCAGTCAATGGGTGGTCACCACAGAAAAAATTCGGCTCTAAGTCAGAGTGACTTGAATATCTGTGTGCTATTTTTATTTCAGAAAACCAAGAAGACACACCAAAAAATCCCGATTAAAAGGGAAGAAATGTGTTTAAAGAGCTTGTTGACTTCTTAAAAACAAAAATTCCTGCATAGATTTTGGTTAGGATTGCTTTAAATCTGTAGATTTGGAGATTTTCAAAAATATAGTACATTATTATTATTATTGTTTGAGACAGAGTCTTGCTCTGTTGCCCAGGCTGGAGTGCAGTAGCACGATCTCAGTTCACTGCAGTCTCTGCCTTCTGGGTTCAAGCAATTCTCCTGCCTCAGCCTCCCAAGTAGCTGGGATTACAGGTGCCCGCCACCACACCCAGCTAATTTTTGTATTTTTCGTAAAGACAGGGTTTCACCATATCGACCAGGCTGGTCTAGAACTCCTGACCTCAGATAATCCACCCCCCTCAGCCTTCCAAAGTGCTGGGATTACAGGCATGAGCCACTGTGCATGGCCAATATATTATTATTAACCATAGTCACCATGATGTGCAATAGATCTCTTGAACTTATTTCTCCCTTCTGATTTTTTTTTTTTTTTTGAGACAGGGTCTGGCTTTGTTGCCTAGGCTAGAGTGCAGTGGCATGATCTTGGCTCACAGCAACCTCCACCTCCTGGGCTCAAGCCATCCTCCCAACTCAGCCTCCCAAGTAACTAGGACTACAGGTGTACACCACCACACCTGGCTAATTTTTTTTGTGTTTTTTGTAGAGATGGGGTTTTGCCATGTTCCCCAGGCTGGCCTCAAACTCCTGAGCTCAGGAAATTCACCTGCCTCAGCCTCCCGAAGTGCTAAGATTACAGGTGTGAGCCACCATGCCTAGCCTTTAACTGAAATTGTGTACCCTTTGAGCAATACCTTCCCAATCTCCTCTCCATTCTACTCTCTACTTCTATGAGTTCATATTTTTTAAAGATTCTACCACGTAAGTGAGATTATGTGGTATTTGTCTTTCTGTGCCTGACTTATTTTGCTTATCATAATGTCCTCCAGGTTCATCCATGTTGTCACAAATGACAGGATTTCCTTAAGACCGAATAGCATTCCATTTTGTATGTATGCCATATTTTCTTTATCCACTCATCTGTTGATGGACACTTAGGATGATTCCATATCTTGGAAGTTGTAAATAGTGCTACAGTAAACATGGGAGTACAGATAATCTCTTTGACATGCTGACATCATTTCCTTTGGAAATAGCCCTACCAGTAGTATGATTGCTGGATCCTATGTTCTATTTTTCTTTTTCTTTTTCCTTTTTTTTTAATTTTTATTTTTTGAGACGGAGTCTCGCTCTGTTGCCAGGCTGGAGTGCAGTGATGCAATCTTGGCTCACTGCAACCTCTGCCTCCCAGGTTCAAACAATTTTCCTGCCTCAGCCTCCCGAGTAGCTGGGATTACGGGTGCATGCCATCACACCCAGCTAATTATTGTATTTTTAGTAGATACGGGATTTCACCATGTTGGCCAGGATGGTCTTGATCTCTTGACCTTGTGATCCACCTGCCTCAACCTCCCAAAGTGCTGAGATTACAGGCATGAGCCACCATGCCCAACCTATTTTTAATTTTTAAAGGAACCTCTATACTGTTTTTTATAATGGCTGTACTAATTTACATACCTACCAACGGTGTACAAGGGGCCACTCTACATCCTCTCCAACACTTGTTACCTTTCGTCTTTTTCGATAATGATTATTCTAACAGGTGTGAGGTGACATATCCTTGTGGTTTTAATTTGCATTGCCCTGATGATTCATATGTTGAGCATTTTTTCATATCCCTGTTGCCTTCTCTTAAGAAATATCTATTCAGGTCTTTTGCCCATTTAATTGGGTTGTTTTCTTGCCATTGAGTTGACTGTTTATATATTTTGGATATTAATCCTTATCAGCTATGTGGTTTGCAAAAATGTTCTTCCATTCTGTAAGTTGCTTCTTCACTCTGTTGATTGTTTCCTTTGCTGTGTGATGCTTTTTAATTTAATGTAATTTAATCTCACTTGTCTATTTTTCCATAAGAAGAGTTGCCAGTGCTGTTTACCCTGGCTGCTACATACCCTGATCCCTGAAGACCCTTTCTTCAACCATTCTGCTCTAAAGTAATCCTCCTTCCATAATCTTTACCAAGTGCTTTGTATTATCAATACATCACTATACTGATTTCCTTTATAGAACATACACAATGAAAAATTATCTTGCTTTGTTTATTTACTCACTGTCTCAGCCCTATTAAGATGGAAGATGCCTGGCATGTCTTAATGCTTTATTCCTAGTCCCTAGCACGATATTACTTTAATGAATAAGTAAGGTTTGAAGCCACTCTGAGCAGATGTGAATATTTGAATTAGCTTAGGAGAAATATATTCTCGATTTCCTTAAATTACAACTGAAATGACTTTTGTGATATGTATAGCTGATGCCCTTACTATAAGGTATCAGGATATACTGGAAAAACTTGCAGGATTTTTTATTTTTCCATTGTGTTTTTCTTTCCAGGAGGCAGAAAAACCTTCTGAATTTTTACCATGATGACATTAAAGCCAGAGATGTTAAGTGTCATTGTAGTTAGCTCTGTGGCCAGAACCTGAGCTGGCAACTCCTGATATGAGTGCTTCACTATGAAAGACAGACTAGATATGGCAAGTAACTGCACATTCCTTCTCAGTGTGTTTCCCAGTCTTCTCTTTCAAATTAACACTCAGTGGGCATCCTGATACACAACTAAACATACATATTCATGGTCAAAACCAGGCTAATAGAGGATATCTATTCACTCATTTCCTCCTTTGACACCTGTGGAATGTTATCTGAATAAAATGATTTTGCAAAGGGGTGGGATAGAATTTAGAAAGCATCGCATTCCTTCAGAGAGTGACTTTTCTTTAATGGATCTTAGTTGTTAAGAACAGATGCCTAAATAAGGTGATGCCTAAAGTGATGCCTGGGGCTAGTCAACTGAATTAAATGTTCACTAAGGATTAACTGCTCACAAAAAATACTGTATTTGTGAAAAATTGACCTTGTCTATCCAAATTGGCTACTTCTAATAACTAGCTTTTATAGTCTACTTGTTTTCTTTTTTACATAAACAACTACAAAATGTATTAGTCTATTTTGGAGAAACTCTTAAAATAGAATGAAATTGAAAATTGCTAAAGTGTTATAGTTATTTTCAGTTAGATATTTCTATGAATTAGTTATTTTATACACTCACGGTTTAAAATCCAATTTTCATAATATAGTTGACAGCATCTGTGAATTATTACAATTTGAAAAGATTTGGAATGCCATAACTTTTTAAAAATGTTCTGCTCTGATCTTTATTTCCTTTCTTCTAACTCTGGGCTTAGTTTGTCCTTGTTTTCTTTTTTTTTTTTTTATTATTATCATACTTTAAGTTCTGAAATACATGTGCAGAATGTGCAGGTTTGTTACATAGTTATACATGTACCATGGCGGTTTGCTGCACCCATCAACCCGTCATCTACATTAGGTATTTCTCCTAATGCTCTCTCTACCCTAGCCCCCCACCCACCGACAGGCCCCGGTGTGTGATGTTCCCTTCCCTGTGTCCATGTGTTCTTGTGGTTCAACTCCCACTTATGAGAACATGTGGTATTTGGTTCCTGTGTTAGTTTGCTGAGAATGATGGTTTCCAGCTTTATCCATGTCCCTGCAAAGGACATGAACTCATCCTTTTTTATGGCTGCATAGTATTCCACAGTGTATATGTGCCACATTTCTTTATCCAGTTTGTCATTGGTGGGCATTTGGGGTGGTTCCAAGCCTTTGCTATTGTGAACAGTACTGCAATAAACATACTTGTGCATGTGTCTTTATAGTAGAATGATTTATAATCCTGTGGGTATATACCCAGTAAAGGGATTGCTTTTCTAATGTCTTGAGGTGTGACATTTAGGTTATTTTGGATCTTTGTCCTTTTTTAATGTATATTACTATAAACTTCCCTCATAAAACTGGTTTGCCGCACCCCATAAGGTTTGGTGTGGTGTTTCCATTTTTGTCTCAAGACATTTTTAATTTGCCTTTTAATTTATTCATTGATCCATTGGTAGTTAAGCATGTTAATTTTCATATATTATTGAATTTTCTGAAATTTCTTATTGATTTCTAATTTCATACCATAGGTCAGAAAAGATATTTGATATGATTTCAATCTTCTTAAAGTTAAGTCTTGTTTTGTGGCTTAATAATGACCTATCCTGGAGAATGTTCTGTGTGTGCTTGAGAAGAATATATTCTGCTGTTGGAAGAAATGCTCTGTATATATCTATGTCCATTTGGTCTAAAGTGTAGTTTAAGTCCAATATTTCCATATTGATGATTGGATGATCTGTCCATTGTTGAAAGCGGGATATTGAAGTCTCCTACTGTTATTGTATTGCTCTAACTTCAGATCCTTAAAATTTGCTTCATATAGAATACCATAAAAAGTTCTGAGATATTGATTATTTTATGAATGTGTGAGGCAACTAGGAAGGCTTTACTGCATTATCTAACACTCATGGACAACCTGTAGGTTTTTTTAACTACAGAGAAAACGTAATAGAAAAGATTTGCCGGGCACAGTGGCTCATGCTTGTAATTAATCCCAGCACTTTGGGAGGCCAAAGCAGGTGGATCACTTGAGGTCAGGAGTCCAAGACTAGCCTGGCCAACATGGTGAAACCCCGTCTCTACTAAAAATAAAAAATTAGCTGGGCATGGTGGTGCATGCCTGCAATCTCAGCTACTTGGAGGTTGAGGCTGGAGAATCGCTTGAATCTGGGAGGTGGAGGTTGTAGTGAGCTGAGATTGCACCGCTGCACTCCAGCCTGGGTGACAGAGACGCCATCTTAAAAAAAAAAAAAAAAGATTAACTTGTCTCATACCACACAGCTAATAAATGGCAGTGCTTAATTCATCCCCAAGGCTGTTTACCACCAAAGCCTATATGACCCCTCAATGCAGCCCCCACTTAACTAATGCAGTTAAGAACTGCCAACACTAGGTGCCATGATAGGGTATTGACTCTCAAAGATTTTTGACCATGACCCAGTTATATTTTGTGTCACATATACATACATTCCTACATCCACGATAGAAACAAAAGTCTCACAAACAGTTCTTGTATTGACTGTGAGACAATAAAAGATGACTCTGACATTTTCTAATTTTTAATGCTAGTTGTAACTCACTAAATTGCTATAATGACCCACTGGTATTATACCTGTATTTGAAAGCCGTGTTCTAAATGTCCTTTTTAGACATCTTGCAGTCTGCCCTCAATTACAAAAAGTGCATTTGTTGAATGTTACTGACAGTCACATGGATCAATTACTACAAGTCATCTTAATAATGTATTCCAAATTTGGTTTTGTTTTCTCACCTCTAGTTCTTGAGTACACTAATGGGATCTTTATCTTCAGAAAAGCTGCTAATATAAAACACAATGCCTTATCACTAACAAATCAAATTAGATATAATCTAAGCAGGTGTATGTGAGCAGGAAAAAAAACACATTAGAGCCACCTGAATCTAGATATGATCTATGATTTTGAGAGCATTCAGTTTTGTTCTCAAGATCAGTGACATAATCTTTACTATATATTGTTATTTTTAAGGTATGTGCAGTTTTGTAACAGCAATACAATGCAGGTATGTACACTTCATTGTAAATAACCATTCTGGCGAAAAAAAGGCTTTCAATGACTTTGGACAAGTAAATGATTCTTGGTACAAAATCATACTTCTTTGGTATTTATGAAAAAAAAGGAAGGTGTTTTAACTCTGAGCACCCAATTCCTGGTGCTCCATTTAAGTATTTAAGATGTTTCTAATTAGTGTTGACTCTTGTTGTGAACAGCTAGTGAAATACTAACATGGGAGGGCAAGTTTTATGAGCATTAATAAATTGAACACAAATTATCTGTTGCAGAGACTACAAAGAGCTATAGATAAAAAGTACAGCAAAATGATTTCATGAAATCAATATTTTATTCAGTGTCAAAGCATCTTAACTGAATTGTATAAGTAATTTTGTCTGTAATTTTAGAAGTAACATTTGTAGAAAATATCAATATTATCAGTTGTGCTACTAGAAATAATATTGAAGGAGTTAATTATGAATTTATTCATTTATGCAGTTATCTATATCCACTTAGGTACAAAACTTTTGTAAGAAAGATAACACTTTTATTGCATTATAATTTCATATTTTACAGGAGTCATAATGCAAACTTATAAGCATAAATATATACATGATGCTACCAAATGGCAATGTAACCACTAAGAGATTTAAAACATAAAACTAGAATTTAACAAGCAAAATACTTAATATGGCTTTTAATGGAAAATAACTGTTTGTTTAGAAATGATTTGTTATTGCCCCATTCTAGTCATTCCCCATCAAGTGAACATAAAATTATGATCTCCATTTAAAATGGTACAAGTTATCTAAGCCAAAGTTATACACATTTTGTAGCATGTATGCAGTATGATTTCTGGACTTCCTTAAATATACATACATATATACATATATACAGATATACAGTACACAGTTCTGTTTTAATACCCCTGAACATCTTGATTAAAACTATTACAATTTTTCTATTAATTATAAAACTACTTGAAAAGTTGGCATAACTTCCTGGTATTGAAGTTCAATCCTACAGAATTAAAAAAAAAGCAACAAAATGTTGGTTATAAATACATTCTTTACAAAAAAAAATGAATAGTGGTCCCGCACTCATAATTTATATTACAGTGAAAACATTTTATCAATTTAAAGGTATTTATATCTTGTTGTCCTTGGTTTCTGTGTGAAATAGAGGAAGTTAATAATGAGAATATTGTAGGCAGGCCTATTTGTTAGGTTTTTCTAGGTGTTCATTTTTGTGTAAGTTCCAATTCTCTTCTTTTGAGTTGTTGTTGATTTCTATTTGCCTTGTATTACTGCTGCTGCTGCTGCTTTTGGTGTTCTGGGAACACTGGGTGACTTTACTTCTAGGAACAGGAAGAAAAGATTTAACTCTTGAAACACCCAACTCAGTCTTTGATTTACTGTTGCTGCATTCAGTAGTTTGATGGCTGCTGAGAGGACTGACCTCCTGTAAGAGATGAGAAACCACAGAAATTTATCACAAACTTCTCCTGTTATGAGCCCTACCCCTGCCTCCTCTTTGAGCAAATGTACAGGCGTTTCTCTCTAAAACTATAGGTTCTCGTGAAAAATCAAAAGAAAATGAAGAGGAGAAGCTGAGTAATTAATTTCCTATAGACTTACTGCATGATTTTCATTAATCCATCTGCTGTTACAAAATTCCTAAATACAGGAGTCAGTGAATCAAGTGCTAAGGTGTCGATCTCCTTATCAACAGAAACTTCACAAAATTACAGGCATGAGGAAATCACCAAATTGGAGTAGTCCAATTTGTAGGTAGCTCTACAAACTATGTCACCTTGGGTAAATCACCTAACTTTTCTGCTTTCTACTTTCAAGTCTTAAAAGTGAACTACTACTCAATAATCAAATAATCTAGGGGCATATAGGAGAAAACATAAGAGAAACATTCCTTCCCTAGCAGAACCTACATTCATCTGTGGTTAGGCCACTCAAGATCTTCCATACTTGGAAGCTGCATGTTCTCATTTCTCTAGTGTTTCAGAAATCCTATGATTAGCTGGTCAATGTCTCTCATTATGCCCATGAAGAATCTGAAAGCTGGATAGGTAAGATGATTTGCCCACAGTGAACAGAGTGGTGAAGCTGGGACAAGACCTCAGGTCTCCCAACTTTCACTCAAGGTGTTTTCCCTATATTGCATTAAATTCTGCAAACTAACAAACGTGACATGACTCCCACTAAGTGAGCTACTCTGAATGCCTCTGAAGGAGTTGACCTTGATAACTTCTCCTCTTCAAAAGTAATAATGCACCCAACAGCAATATAACCATTACAAGATTTAAAACCTAAAATTTAACAGGAAAAATCTGGCTTCATCTGGCAGTTGCATTCTCCTGGGTATCGTCTTATATGACATTGGAATCACCTGGGGGAGCTTTAATAGTCATTGGCTGGGCCCTATTACCAGAGATTCATATTTAATAGTTCTGGGGTGTGGCATAGTTCTGGGGTGTGGCATGGACATACGATTTTAAAAAATCTTGCGGCCAAAGAACGCCTAGCTTAACTCCTCAATATCCTTTTTCTCCATTGAGCAATTAAGTCAGGGGTCCCCAAGCCACAGGCTGTGGACCAGTCCATGGCCTATTAATAACTGGGCAGCACAGCAGGACGTGAGCGGGGGCGAGCCAGCATTACCACCTGAGCTCCGCCTCCTGTCAGATCAGCAGCATTAGATTCTCATAGTAGTACAAACCCTCTTGTGAATTGTGCAAGTGAGGGGTCTAGGTTGCCCAATCCTTGCGAGAATCTAATGCCTAAAGATCTGAGATGGAACAGTTTCATCCGGAAACTACCTAGGTCCGTGGAAAAATTGTCTTCCACGAAACCAGTCTCCAGTGCCAAAACGGCTGGGGACTGCTGTCCTAAATGGTAGCATTTTTCTTAGCCCTGTATAAGTCACACATTGATAATCTTTCCCTTCAGAGTATTTCAATCTCTAAGTATTTCCCAAAGTTCTTTCTTTAGCCCTCATTTATCTCCTGCATTTCCACCCCACTAATTCACCTATATGTCTAGCCATACTTCAAATTCTTTCTAAAACTGTATTTATTGCATTTCTTCAATACTACTCATTTCTAAAGCCTTTCCGCTTGGCTCATTACTGGCTAATGCTGCTCTCCCAGTGAATTTAGCAGGAAATCCTCAGTTATCTTTAGCAGCTGCCTCTCTCTCTCTCCTCACCAACCTAATCCAATGTTACCCACAAAATGGGCAGAGAATTATGGCTGTGTTTGTGTAAAGGTAAAGGATAAGTCCTCACTAACTGCACAGAACAAGTACCAACCTTTAAAGCATGTCACTAAAGTTCTTTTAAAGTTTGGCTCCAATCCCCTTTAAATCCTATTTTTCCTTTACTTCCCTGTTAAAGTCCTAATTCTTTAAAGCCCAACACAACATGTTCATTAAACTACCCCTAAATCACCAAAGTGAAATCTCTTGGGGTCAGATTTTCAGACTCAGCTAATCTTAAGTGGAACAGCAATGTAACTCTAATATATACTTGGCTAGTGGTTTGGGAAAATATAAAAACACTGAAACAACAAATATGTAATGGAGAATAAAGAGGGGACAAATCTGGGGTCCAGGCCACCTGCATTTACAGGGAAAGGAAAGAGAAGTCTAGACTGCAAAAAGCTAGCTTAGAAAGGCAAGAGCTTCCTGACAAAACAAAAAACAGATGGGCTCGGTTTTAACTACGTCCAAGGAAGCCTGGAAAAAGGCTGAGCTACATCTGGTGAGGGAACACATCCTAGTCCATCCTCGTCACCTCCATGTGTAGTTGATGGTATGTTAAGGGTGAATCTGCTTAGTATGTTCTGCTTTTGTTTTGTAAAGATGCTTATGCTGTCAAGTTACCAGAAAGAAAATGAGAAGTTACATTGCTTGTCATGAGTTGGATGGTGATAGTCACAACTATAAAAACAGTGCAGGTACCATGATCCAATCTCATTTCTCCTAACAAGAAATTACTGCTAACAAGAAATTACTGTTAAGTCTGCAAAATGGGACTTGGTCATGGCCTACTAAGGCCAATTACAACTTGTAATTTGGTTTAAAACACCAGCAAATGCAACACATACATAGTATTCAGAAAACTTGAAATATGGCATTATAATAAGGATAACAGCTAGTTGCTATACAGAATCTGGTGGTGAGGGGAGCTGTTTAATTTTGCCATTATTGTCAAATCCACAGAGTTAATTAATGCCATGGCCCAGAGGAAGGAAAGGAGACATACGCTGTTCTAGTCTGTTTCTGTACCTGCAACATGATGGTGAGGGGAGTGTACCTTCATGGTCTGAGGCAGGAAATATCCACATGAAATAAAGTACTGAGAAGTACCCAGAACAACTAAAAACATGTAGTTTGGTCAGTCCCTGGAAGTGTGAGGCTAGAATGCAAGGAGTTAGGATGAGAACATGGAGAATCACTTGGGCTTAGCGTGAGCCACAGCAATTCAAGGCCAGGAGTGCAAGAATAGAGCAGGTGACCGATGCACAGCATCCTGCCTGAAAAGTGCTCCTGACACCCTGGAAGTCAAGCCTAGGAGGCAGCGGAGTTTAGGAGCAGGAGAGTTACAGGTGTTTAATGCTTCCTGGGCTAAAACCCCCGAATTATCTGTATTAAATGTATAACGTTTACTATCCATATTGCTGTGCATGTTAAACTCAAAGAAAAACTAATTTGTGTAGAAAGGCACTGACCTAAAGTAAGTTTTATTTAGCCTTAAAGAATTGGTAAATCAGAGCAATTCATGCAATACACAGCATCTACTAGAAGCTAAGAAGATACTGTAATTCCTCTAGATGGGAAAGTTGGGGGCAGGAGGAAGAGAACAACATGTAGGGAAGGTGGCATTGGGGGTGAGTCTTTAAAGAGGCACAGGACTGTGACGAGAGAAGGTTCTATGGGGAGGAGTACAGAGGGAAGTAGTAAATTACATGTAAAACAGGAACATGTAAAAAGCTACATGAAGGCATCTCAATCCCTCTAAAGATATATTTGGAAAGAAAGAAATGGGTGGAAAATGAAGACGACAGATCAGGGCTATGTTTTAGAGCAGTGGGTCTCAACCCTGGCTGCATGTAAGAATCACCAGGGACCTTTAAAAAACCCATTGTCCAGGCTTCCCCTCAGACCAGAGTTCAGGCCCTGAGGTTAAAAAAAAAAAAAGAAACCTCAAGTGGATTTCATCATGCAACCAAAGATGTGAACTTGTCCTTTCAGAGGATTAGTTTGGATTTACATAAAAGGAAAACATTTATTAGCATTTGTTCTTCCTGTTGATTTAAATATGTATATTTGTTTTTAATTCAGAAGGCCTGCTAAATGCCACTTGATTAGTAAACCCAATTACTCTCCCTTACTGTTAGAGCAGTGAGGAGTTATATTGTTGCAAATAATAAAGATAACTTACTCATTTTTGTTTTCCAACAGATAATGATGGTTGCAGGGCCCCTCTTCAATGGAGGCATTGCCAGCCTTCTGGCCATGAAGGAGAAAGTGATTTCAACTAACCCAGGAAACTCTTACCTCTAAATGGAGACACTTCCTGATAACAGAAGAAACTGGGCATCTAACCCAGAAATACCAGCTGAGTAGGAGAAGAGAAAAGGCATCAGCCAGTCAAGGTTTCAGAAGGCTGCCAACAGTAAGTACCACTTTGCCCTCTGCTGGCACTTTCTGAGAAAAACATCATCTAGCTCTTGGGGAAGAGTCCCTCCAAATAAGTGTCTTCAGTGGGCAAAGGGAGAGAAGACTAGGAGGCAGCAGTCCTAATTCCCACATCAAATTGCACATTTAAACAATAACATAGTTTTTTTTTCTTTGTATAAGAGCCCAGATAGTATAAAAGGACTCGTTTTAAAAAATGTCTTTTAAACAAAGCTGCCCAGAACTTTGACTTTCAGTACTACTTTTTTTTTTTTCGTGGACAGTAGCTTATTGCAGCAACTCAATACCGTCATGTGACAGAGAAATAGGGGTATGACAATGTTTGTTTCTTCATTAGACATTTAAGCAGCAGCCATTCTCTATTTTTACACAAGAAAGTGATTTGGGCTTATGGGGAAGGTGGCTCACTGTTCCACAAGGAATCCTAAATTCTTGGGTCCTAGAGACCGGCATCCAGTCAAGCTCAGAGCAAGCCATAAATACAGGGGGAGTGAGTTGAGGCTTTAAAGATGGCAAAGGGATGGGCCCTAGACTGTTTTCCAACCAGAAGGCTCAGTGCTGACTCCAGGTCACCTCCTTAGGTCATCCTCCAAATTTTGCTGGGCTTCTAAATTGTTCCCAGTTGAACAAAAAAAGGCAGACATTATGATAGAGTGAGCTTGAAAGCCATGCTTTTCTTCACAGGACATCATGTTAAATATTTTGTATTAGAGCCCCCAGCCGTGTAAATTCCCACTCCCATACCTGCTCTCCCAATGCATGCAGCTCACATAGTTCCACATGTAATAGCCAGGATCAAAACCTAATGAAGCAGTGAGGGAGCGGGGCTGTGGGGCCCAGTGCCACTAGGTGATCAGATAAAGCTTAATAACTTAATAGTCTCACCATGCTTACTTTATAATCCTGCTCTCTGCGCCCCACCTTCCCACCCACACACAGGTCTTTGTAAGCCACCTTGGGAGTAGATGAGAACAAGATGTGAATGGCAATCAATAAACATGGTTTGGTGAACAAACCATATATTACAAAGTGCTTCTGTGTGAAGTCTGCATCCTCACAACGTAATTAATGAGTGAGACATTTCTCATTGTTTCTGCTCACCCAGGAATACCTTGCTGTGCCAGCTCTTGCCATTTATTAACCAACCAATAAGGGTGCAGTGCTGTAGTCATGGAAGCTATTTCAAAAGGTTAAGGAAGTCTACTGGAATCCTGGTTCTTCTAGCTGCCATTCAGACTTATTTTTAAAGTCTCATTGAAATGTAATGCATGTTATGGAAAGTCAGGATGAAATAAAATGGAGATTTTTTTTTTGCAATGTATAAGACCTTTTATGTTATCACTCAGTGCTTTGCTTTGTTATAATTAACTCTAATTTTCTAAAATGCAGGAAACTTTAGGAACAACCAAGATGACAGTTTTGTTACCTTAGTACCCCCGCATCCACAATTTTGTTTTCTGTGATCCGGAAATACACAATTCATAAATTTGCAGGCCATTCTAAGTAGCATGATGAAATCTTGCACCATCCTACTCTGTTCTGCCCTGGATGTGAATCAACTTATTCATTCTGTCTACATTACCCACACACTGGCCACTTAGTAGCCCTCTAGGTTATCGGATTGAAGGAATATAGTGTATATAAACTTTGGTACTATCTTAGATTTCAGGCATCACCTGAGGATAAGGCAGAACTACTATATTTCTAGTTTTGTCATATAAAATGAAAAAAAAAATGGAGATCTCAACAGACACCCAAAATTTTAGAATCAAATTGAAGGGAAAAAAGTAATGCTTTCCTATGTCATTTTTTCCAAAATATCTATAAGCACTCTTTCTAAAACCTAATGAACACTTTTACCTTTATCCTATTTCTCAGTTCTTAGCTTTGGTTTAAAAAAATAAATAACTCTGTGATTCACACTGAAAGATGATTTGTGAAGTCAATTCCACAGCAATCATCCTTTGTTCACTTTGGGGAGAAAGGGACACTTACCTTTTGTGACACTGGCATTCTCGGATTATTAATAGTTGCTGAAAGTACAGGGTTGTTTCCAGAACTATCAAACATCCTTAAATCATCCCTGGAATCAGCAATCTAGAAAATACAGAATTTGCCCAGTCATGTCTCCACAGTCACACTGTGCATACTCAAGGCACAGCTAAATGGTGGAGAAATCACAGCAGAAGTGTTAATCTTATCCTCTTCCCTGCCCCTCTAGTCCTGAACTGTTCACATGAGACTTCAAGTCTTAATGTAAAACTGACAGCAAATGCATGAGAAACATCCTCTAAGGAAAAAGAATCCACTTAAAACGTCAAAAGAAGACCAGAAGAACTCTCTAGGGGAAAAAAAGGCACTTTGCAAGCAAAGAAAGGATATAAAATTTGCAAGATTTTAATCATTACCTTACTTTTCCAGTGGATATATATTTTGTTTCCAACGAAGTTAAATAAGAGTGAATTCTACTTTGTCGTAGATATTATATATTATGACGATTCAAATAATACAGTTGAGTGTCTCAGGGGAAGCTGAACGTTACAACCACTCATAAGGCATCTATCAAGGCAGCTCGGTGAAACCTGCTGCAGATACTAGAGTGCCAAAACAGGTTGAACTTGATGCTGTCCATGTTTTCTGTGAGATTTCAGGTCACTGGTTTCCATATTTGGTCTCAAATTTCACAGCTTAAAAATTATGATGGTATGCATTATACAAGCTAATTCTTTTTCTCATTTGCAAAGAAAGTTGTTGCTTGGTCTAGACCATAAGTCTGCTGTGATGCTTGTTATAATTTTCTTACTGATAGATGACTGATATGCCAAAGTTAGGAATGTGGAAAGGAAAAAGATCTGAGGAAACTCAAATTTAGGCTTATATAAAAAGCTGCCCAGGCTGGGTGCAGTGGCTCACGCTTGTAATCCCAGCATTTTGGGAGGCTGAGGCAGGCAGATCACCTGAGGTCAGGAGTTCAAGACCAGCCTGACCAACATGGCGAAACCCTGTCTCTACTAAAAAGTCCAAAAATTAGCCAGGCATTGTGGGGGACACACCTGTAATCCCAGCTACTTGGGAGGCTGAGGCAGGGAGAACTGCTTGAACCCGGGAGGTGGAGCTTGCAGTGAGCCAAGATCCCGCCACTGCACTCCAGTCTGGGTGACAAGAGCGAAACTCCATCTCCAAAAAAAAAAAAAAAAAAAAAAAAGAAAAGCTGCCCAAATGAATTGATGTGACTTGTACTAATGCAATTAACATACAATTTTAACTTCAGGTCTCGGAGGAGTTTGGAAAAGCAGGCTTCACAAAGTAGAGCTCCTTTATTGTATAAATGATATTTAGGAAGAAACGGCCTTTCTAAGCAAGGTGAGGGATGGTTTGATTTGGATCATTAACCATGCTATCAATAAGGAATTTCTTTTAGGGAATTGTGGTCCCCCAAAAGTCTCCCAGCTGTTGAGTAGAGCCATTCAATGCCCCCCATTTGTACTGCTCACCTTGCTGATATCAGACTCAGACTTGCTGGAGCACATGCTCTGAAGTTCCTTGACAAGATCTGCTTCATCATCTGAACCCAGAGAGAGTCTCTGATCCAAATTCAACGTCAGTGATAGATCATTCTCTAAAGACCTAACACAAAGTTCAGAAAAACGTTTTTCAAAGTGAGAACAATTCCCAATTTGGAAATCCAGACACTGTACCTTTTTTGGGATTTGGTGTGGGGTAGGGAAAATGTTTTTAATATCCTTTAAAGTATTTCATAAATGTCATTTAATGCAAGAAATTTCCACAGGATTTTGGTAACTCCTACTCAAAATTCTTGAGAGGATAAAATTTTGTTTCACAAAGAACTTCACTTTGATGTACAATATTCCAAGCTCCTTACTCTTGCCGTTTCTTGTCTCCCAGGCCAGACAGGATGCTAAACACTGTGGCACAGGGGACAATGTGATAAAATGGGACAAACACGGATTTCAGACTTGGCTCTATTGCTAGCTAGCAATATGACCATGCACCAGGTTTTCTTAACACCTCAGTTCCTGGGTTCCCTTTTCTGTAAATAACCCTTATGTGTACATCCTAGGGTTGCTGGAAAAATGATACAGGCTGTTGCAGGTCATGGATCTAGCTGCGGTCCTGGCAGAAAATAGCGTGCCATGCAGTTTCCTTCATCTCCCTTCTCTCTCTTTACCCTCCCCTCTTCTGTAATGCTGCAAACCAGCGGACATGATCCTAAATGTTACAAGCCAAGTGACAGGGCACACAATTTACTGGGCTATCATGGGGACCTATTTACAAACTGCCTAAACATTTCTATAATTGTCCAAATCATCCTTTATACCTTGATATTTGTAAGCTGAAATAGTCTATTTCTTAGGAACAATATAATAAATTATCACTGTAAATTTATAGCACTTAAAAATCACGCCTGTAATCCCAGCACTTTGGGAGGCCTAGGCAGATGGATCACAAGGTCAGGAGTTTGAGACCAGCCAGGCCAACATGGTGAAACGCCGTCTCTACTAAAAATACAAAAATTAGCCAGGCACGGTGGCAGGCACCTGTAATCCCAGCCACACAAGAGGCTGAGGCAGGAGAATTGCTTGAACGTGGAGGTGGAGGTTGCAGTGAACCGAGATCATGCCACTGCATTCCAGCCTGGGCAAGAGAGCAAGACTCTGTCTCCAAAAAAAAGAAAAAAGTCATACTGTTTCTGTAAATCTGTGGAAAAGTCATCTAATGACTGTCTAAAAGTTCACAAATGCATAAACAAAATTTGATCAAATGAAACCTATAATATTTCTAACCTTATTCAACAAATTACAAGCAAAATAGTCGTCATATTGCATTATATTAATCTTAACAATTTAGACATTATCCAAAGACACCATTAGATTTCAGTTTAATATCAGCATTTGAATGACATATATAACTTTTTTTAAAACCATATTAACATAATAGTCATTCAAATAATTGAGAACATGGAACATTTAAAATAGTAATTGAAGTTACTTGATTTACCTTTGCTGTGAGTTAAATTTGAAAGGGGAACTTACTTTTGTTTTGACAGAGAAGCATTCCTGTTACAATTCAGCTGTGATATAGTCTTATTTTTCATACCTGTTAAAAAAGAGAACCATTTTCAATAGATCATTATCCCTGTGCCTCTTGAATTCTGTATTTAAAAGAAACAGACTGTGGACTTTGCAGTACTTTCATACTGTTCTTGGATTAGTATCCAGGATTTGAGGAGATTTTCCCCAGGACAGAGGCTCTGGGCATAGCCTCCTGCAGAGGCACTGTGGGAAAGTCAAGGAATAGCCAACTCCGTCGAGTACATTTTGATGGAACTCGGTACAACTAACACTACCTGAAGCTCAAGTCAAGAATCCTGAATTTCACTTTTATGGATGGCCGTTCTTCTCTTTAGTCAAGTCCCTAGTTCCTTAGGCCCTTGTTCTCAAAGGAACAAAAGAAGATTTTAATACCTGCCTTTTGATGATGGTAATCACCCTTTCTCTACCTTTGTGTGCATTCTAACACTACTATGTAATCAAGTATAGTTTTTTGATATGTGGCATTAGCCATGTACTTGTAGAAATTTAACTTTTAACAGCTTTTGCATTATACAGAAAAGAAAATATGAACAGGGTACAAAAAGTCATAGAATTTAAAAAATGCTGAAAATCATATAAATGTTTTTTAAACTGCAGATTATGACACAGTTAAAAAAAGAGAAAATAGCCTGTATTTCTTGCTGGAGGTATACTGATGCGTATCAGTTATATATACACACAAATGCAGAGGCTTGTGTGTACAGATCATGGTGTAAAATGTATTTCTCACAATGGGTTATGGTTAAAGTTTGAGAAACACTCTTATAAACCATTTTAGACTCAATGTTATGAATGCATTACAACAGTTGCTTTTGAGTGAATTCTAAAAATATTAATGTTGTCAACACAAATTTTCTCTAAAGAATGTTTTTGAAAAGTAAATATATCCTCATTAAAAGCAGATCAAAGAAAATCACTGTCGAGTTTCTTTAGTCATACTTCTGTCATTATTGTCGAAAGCACTGACTAGTGGATTCTACTAATTACTACATAGCGCACAGCCTTGGGCTCTGCCCTAAAAGCCTGGGATCTGACATCATTGGCCTTTCTGTTTTAGGTCAGGAAAGAAATGGGCTGTCTCTTTATCAAATTTGATGAGCTTCCATAGTGATCTGCATGCAAAAGGATTCCTGTGTTGGTTTTTTTTTTTTTTTAACCAAAGTCACCCCAACCATTGTAATAATCATATATACAGTGTAATTATTGGAAAAATTTACCATTATAAAAATAACGAGAGGCATGTCAGTCATGGTTTCTAACCCAACTACTGACTCATGAATTATATACTTTGTAAAGTTAACTTTTAGAAATTTCCTTGTTGAAGTCAGTGTAAACTCTTGTAGCACAGTTTTATTCTGTCAAAGAAGTTCATGCTTCAAAGAATATAACAATTGATATCAAATAGTTCTAAAACTAAAATTATTAAAAACACAAATAATTTCAAGTCTATTCATCTTTTTTTACATTTAGCATAATATAGTTTTCTGATCCAGACTCTTCCATCATACTGCTTTAAATTCATATTCATTTTGTTGATTGTTTGTTTACTCTAAAGCATATACCAACAATTAAGTTAGCTCAAAAAGTTGGTCTTAAACTTTACAGAGATTCTAATAAACTTAGAAATGACACAGTGAAGAGCCTCAATGGGTGTCCAGTTATCTGAGTACCCATAGATCATTGCATGTCTAACAAGATCAGGGTGTCGTGGACTACAGAAAATAGCACTGGGCTTGCAAGAAACAATTACAGAACCGCGTATTTCCAGGAGAGATGATTTGGAGCAGGTGCCCAAGGGTTTCTGAACCTCAGTTTTATTCTCTGTAAATGGAGATCATTATCATTGTCTTGGAGCTTTCTTGCATACTGAAAGGACTAAGAGCAAATGAAAGGTATAATCCTTGCTACAGAAAGTCATCTAGGGGTCTATACTAAATTGGTGGGCTGGAGTCTAGTCTTAGTCCCTAAATCAAACACTCTGACAACTTTGGGAAGTAATAACAAGCTCTTAAGATCAAAACAGTATCTTATTATCAATATAAAATACTGATCTTTTTAAAAGTATAAGAAAATTCATTTTATTCAGTAAATTTTCATTCAGTCACTTAAAAAGGGGTCACAATTTGCTATCATGCACTTAGGGTAATTGGGGAACCCTAGCATATATTGATAGGATTAAAAAAACATTAAATTTTTATTAAAATTAACAAAATACAAGCTTAAAAATGAAAATATACTCATAACTAAAAGCAACTTTGTTTTTTAAATATAAGATTTTAAGCACCTCATTTAGAAACCCCACTGCTATAAAGTTGGCATAAAATTTCACAAAACAAATACTTTGAGAGAGGAGGTAAATGAATGACATAATCTGAAGTCCACAGTGCACATGAGGTGGAAATTTCTTTTCATTTTTATTCCAATTTGGATTTGTTTTGGGAAAGACATTTATAATTTATATAATAGCTGATTATCCTATTATCAATGCCAAAAGGAATAAGTCTAACACCAGAAGATACACACGTGTTACATCTTCTTTGTTAGAATGAAAGCTTACATATTTTTCACTTGATGTCCCATCATATGAAATCTGTCCAATTTATTAGAACATAAACTCAATGACGGCAGGATCTTTTTTTTTTTTTTTTTTTTTGAGACACAGTCTTGCTCTGTCACTCAGCCTGGAGTGCAGTGGTATGATCTCGGCTCACTGCAACCTCTGTCTCGCAGGTTCAAGCAATTCTCATGCCTCAGCCTCCTGAGTAGCTGGGATTACAAGCATGCGCCACCATGCCCAGCTAATTTTTGTATTTTTAGTAGAGACAGGGTTTCACCTTCCTGACCTCAAGCTATCCACTCGTCTTGGTCTCTCTCAGTTCTGGGATTACAGGTATGAGCCACCATGCCTGGCCGGAATATATATATTTTTTACCACTCTATTTCCAGTGCCTAGACTAAAACCCAGCACATGGTACACGTCATACATAAGAAAGAAATGTGTACACCTGATTCACCTGGAAAGGCCTTAAATGGGTATCAAATATGTCTCTACACATATTTTTTTAATGTAAGATTAACTTAGGAGTGACATAATGGAGAAATATGCCAATGATTTTATTATGCAATAATGCAATGATTATACAAATTGTGAACACCAAGAGAAACAAATTAATAAATAAATGACCATTAACAAGTTAAAGATTAATTTTGGAATTCCGGTTTGAAAGTGGTATTTTTCAGGTAGAGATCTCCTGTATATTCTTGGAAATGTACCTACTATATAGTTTATTCCATGAAAATGTGCATTAAAATACTTAAACTTTGTTTTACCAAATGCATAGTGATAACAATGAAAGCATATTTGCTTTCAGACACTGGATCACGTATGTCCACCTCCTGGTAGGCAACATGCCTACCCCCGCCCTTTACCTTCAGTGCTTAGGTCTGGCTTATTCCAGTTAGGTAAAGAGAAGCGGCCAGACTTCCTGCGAGGACTGGTGTTCACCTTTCTCCAGGCACCACTCTCTCCTTTCTTCTTGTTACAAGTGTTATAACTGGAAACTATGGATAAAGGGAAACTTCCTCCTTTGAAATCAGCTGTATGCTGGTCTAGCTCTGAAACAACACAAATCACAGCAGGGATAATGCAGTTTCACTGATTAAAGCAAAATACATTTCCGTTTCTCAAAGATACGGACTGTTCAAAATAATGCATTTATTTAATATCCAAGCTGGGGTTTTGTGAACCAGCACCAACTTTACTTGGAGGTCTAGAATTCAAACACTAACCAGTAATTAAAATCACAGTTCTGGAACACTGCTATAAAATGTATATTTTTCTAATTACAAAGAGAGAAAGCTCTGTAAAAACAGCTTTTAAAAGGTATTTCACAAGGGTGTGAAAAGGTATTTCACAAGGGTGTGAATTTCCTCTCCTCTCTGCAGAAACCCACATACCTGCTCTGGGGAGGGGACAGCCATGCAGTACAGCTTTATTTAGCAAGATGCTGAGAGCAGCTTTGACCACAGCCTGCTGTCCTTGGCTAGGGTGTCTTTTAGCAGTTGTCTGCCCAAAGCCAGGTTGTCTTTTCACAGAGGCTCTTGACAATATTGCTTCTTGAACTCTGGGTGCAATGACGCCATTCCACAGCTTAGACATCCACCTAGCAGGAGAGGGACCGATTCATCCCTTAGGAGCAGGCTTCTCAATAATTATACACAATTCCATGAAAGGACAGTTTGAAGACTATGGGGAAAAAACGTTAAGTGTTTCTATAGATATGCTACCTTTCCCAGGTAGTTTTCAAAGAAGTGAAATTACCCAATACAAAAGTGTTTGAATCTGCCTCAAAAATACAATGTATTTCAAATGAAACTGATTGTTTACATGTCTCTCTCAATGTAGAATCAATGCTTGAGTGCTGAGTGAATGAATGCATGAATAAACACATTGAAAGGAAGGTAAATTTAAAGACTGAAGAAATCTGGAAAAAAGATTTCCTAAAAGTCCATGTCTAAATAGCTTCAACTTCTTTGTTACATCTCCTCAATAAGGTGCACATACATTGTATTTTAATATTTCTGAAATTGGGATACTTTTTTTTTCTTTTTTTGAGACAGTCTCGCTCTGTCACCCAGGCTGGAGTGCCAGGGCACAATCTCGGCTCACTGCAACCTCTGCCTCTTGGGTTCAAGCGATTCTCACGCCTCTGCCTTCCAAGTAGCTGGGATTACAGGCGTGTGGCAACAGGCCTGGCTAATTTTTGTACTTTTAGTAGAGATGGGGTTTTCATCATGTTGGCCAGGCTGGTCTCGAACTCCTGACCTCAAGTGATCTGCCTGCCTTGTCCTCCCAAAGTGCTGGGATTGCAGGCATGAGCCACCGCACCCAGCCTGGGATGTATAATCACTGGCAAATTAAATCTGCCTGTCCCAAGGCAAGGACTCGCTGGTGCGTGTGGGTGGGCTCAGTTCTATAGGGAGGATGGGGGTCAATCAGCTATCGCCTCAGGTGGACTGTTTGCATTAATAGCCATAAACAGTGGGACTGCAGCCCAAATTTGCAGCACTCAATGCCAATTAAAATTCCATCAAAAAAAGATTATGCTTTGTTGCAGTATTAAAAAACACTTATATGATTAAAGGCTATAGAAACAAAACCACATCTCCCAGGTTAGGAATGTTTTCAAAGCTTAGACATTGCATAAAACTTTCAAGAATTGTCAAAAACTATGATCCATCTATTTTAAGTTTCTCTCTTAATGTCTACTGCTACACAATCGGGGGAAAAATAAAAGTACGAATGGGAACACAGACAAAATTCTGGTGTTCTACAGCATGAATCGAAATTATGCAGTTATTCCTAAAAGTGCTAAAGTATAAATATGATAAGCTGTGGTCGGAAAAAAAAATCAACTCCTTAACTTAGCCATTGGTAGACAATTCTCTGCGGCATTTCTGCACATCTGGTGTCAGGTTTTGTTCTGAACTATCTTTTCAGTCTTGGAAGACAGAGATAAATGTCTCCTTCAGGAGCAGAGGGCAGAACTGTTTCCTGATCAGGATAATAAAAACAACATCTTCCAGGGCCAAGGGTCGACAGAGTTGCAGCATCCCTTTAGAAACCTTGGAGGGATGGGAAGGGGGGAGTTCCACAGCTGTGAGGCAAATCCAGCAACCACATGGGCTACTATGTATCACCCTGTGGGGCTTCAGGGATAAAGGGAATCTATGTAAAAGTGAAGCTCAGGCTGCCTGCTGTGTTGTGGTTGATGAAGTGCTGTGTCCCTAACTCAGCATCCTGAACCATGGCAGGCTAACTTGGTAGCTTGCAAATAGGGTAAAAATCTTGGGACCTCCATAATTCTTGACAAAGACTATATTCCATATAGGAGAGGTCAAAAATGATTCCTAAGAATCTTGAGACTCTGGATGTAAAAAAGACTAATTTAATTGACATAATAATGAAGAAAGTGGTAATTATATCAATAAGTGTATTTATTTTGTAGCAAAATTCTAAATATATATTTAATATAGTACTTCTTTCCCACCAATTAGCTGTTATAAAAATGGTGGTTTGTCTTACAATAGAGAAAATATACATATACTTTTTAGAGACAGGGTCTTGCTCTAACACTCAGGCTGGAGTTCGGTGGCTTAATCAAAGCTCACTGCAGTCTTGACCTCCTGGGCTCAATTGATCCTCCTGCCTCAGCCTCCCAACTCAATAGCTGGGACTACAGGTACATGCCACTATGCCTGGCTAATTTTTTTTTTTTTAAGTAGAGATGAGGTCTCACTACGTTGCCTGGGCTGACCTTTAACTCCTGGCCTCAAGTGATCCTCCCCTCTCAACTTCCCAGTGATGGGATTATAGGCATGAACCACTACATCCAGCTAAGAAGATATTATTTCTATCCCCTGCTTTCCAAAATAGACTTCTGCCCATGGCACCAGAAACTATAGAATCAAATCTGCTTGCTGGTCACAGAACCATTACTAAACTGGATGGTAACAAATTTTTTCTCATTTCAATTTTCTCCTGATTTTCTATTTCATTAACCTTATTGTATATATGTCTGTTCTCATAAGATGCTTCAAAGGAAAACATAGTAAGTACTGAACATATGTCTCAATAAAGGGAAAGCTTTTCAACTCATTAACAGAATGCAGGTTTTTTGGAGGGTGTGCATACAATACTTGATGAAACTTCTTATGTGGTACCTCACTCAGGAGACTCTGCATAGCAAGCCAAACATAACTTGGATGAGAATTTTCTAATACAGGAAAAACCTAGCTCTCAGCAAAAATGCAGCTGCCCTAGGAAGCACACAGTAGGCAAGCTGTGGCCATCCTCTGAAAGAGCAGAGAGCACTGGCACTCCGTGTCAGTGACAGGAGGTGGCACAAGGCAGCCTGGTCAGCATTCTCACCCTCAAACATCTGAATTGGCCATTTCTCTATTATAAGCAGAAAGATAAGGAAAAATGGCACTTACTTCACTGTCACTTGGGCATGCCCAGGAACTACAGGACAAGACAGGAAATATTTTGGTCCAAGAAGTGCTTCAGGTGTGCCCAAGCGGGCCAGGCAGGAGTTAAGCTGACGCCAGACGGACAGAGCCCAGTCGACAATCTTGCACACAGGATCGCAGGGGGAGGGCGCCTGACCTTTGAACTAGAGAGACAGGGAGGTGAAACCCAGGGGCTTGGTTTAGAACATTTTGTTTTTAGAAGCCCAAAATTAAAAATATAAAACTTTAAATCAAAATTGAAAAGTAGCTGAATCTTATTTAACTTTACTTGGGATGGCTGAAGGAGGGATAATAACACATACTATAGTTGTGCAAACGTGTTAGTGTGATAAGCATTTTTCTCCTTTAATTCTCACCATGAGCCTGAGTTAGGCATTTTTACCCCATTTTACATATCAGGAGCCTGAGGCAGGAAGAAAAAATAACTCGCCCAAGGTCCCACAGGTAATAGTGGCAAAGCCAGGGCTAGAGTCTATTTATATTTTTTATTAAGGTATAATTGACAAAAATTATATATATTTGTGTTATATATCATGATGTTTTGATGTATATACATTGTGAAATTATTAAATTAAGCTGACTAACATATCCATCCCTTCACATAATTATTTTTATTTAAGATCTACTCTCAGCAATCTGCAAGTATACATTAACTACATAGGGCTTATCTTTAATAGAAAAATAGGATACAGCATCTCGCTGAAATAATAAAGGAGTCATTTATCACATTTAAAATGAATTCAGTAATCACTATTAAGCTAAAGAACTTCCTCTTCTTCCTCAGGCTTAACATTTCTGAAGCTCTCTGTTTAAGCCTCACTTTCTACGGTCAGCCAGGGCTGAAAGAACAGGCTTAGCTTTGTGGGCAGCTGACAGAGGGAGAGGGATCTCCCCAGCTGCCTCATCAAGACCACATGTAGAGGAAGGGAGAAGGAGGGCAGAGCTCTCATTGTAACTCGGTCCCCAGGGAAACGTTACTTTTTCTGGGAGGACTGAATTATTCTCTTAATGACTGTCTAATAAACTGCTTCTAAAGCTCAGACTGTTAGACATCGTAACGGAATCACATTTCACAGTACCCAAAGGCAGAATGTAATCTGTCTTTCCTAAGGACCTGAACAAACAGGAAGGGTGTCCACCTCTCTCCAAAGTGCAGATGTTGTTTATATGAAATTTCTCCTTTTGCAAGTTGGCTGTATTATGGGAAAAGTGGTTATCGGACAGTACATTAAAAACTGTGTTTCATTAAAAGGTCTGTCCAATAAATAGACTTTCTAGTAACCACATGTTTTTATTTCCTTCCCCAGAGATACATTCCTTCAGTGTTAATGGATAATTTTGCATAGAGGTGTGTATGCCTACTATGTATTCTATGCCTATTTGTTATTGCTGCTAAGAAAAAAATCCATGTAAGTTAGTGTACTCATGAAATACAGAGGAAACAAAAGAAAAGGTGTGAAAAGCTAATGAAGAGCAAGTGGTCAGTTCTGGTGCGGTTTGATGGAGTGGAGAAAGCCACCCACCAGGTACTGCAATTGCCTTCCCTTTTTTTTTCCTTTTGAATTTTACCAGCTGGAAAAATGCGGAAATTGAGCCAGGCCCTTTATCTTTCAGATCCCTTCCAGACTGGCAGTCTTGAAGTACAGACAGACACAAGCTGCTATGGTAATTCAAAAGAAGAACTGACTAAATACAGCGTGGTCAAGAAAGACAAATAGATGAGGTGGGGAATTCAGCCGGGTCTCTCACAGGATGTCCAGGACATGGGATTGGTGAGGGGAGGTAGGAAGAGTGTCCCAAATATGGAAGAGGGAAGGAACTGTGGAGGAGCAGTCAAAATGGATGCTGATGTTTGCAAATAACAAAAGGGATGAATAAATGACAGGCTTCTACAAGTAAACAGTATATGTAACTGTTACTAATTCAAGGTGCTGGATCTGATCCCCCACCTAGTATGTCCCCTGAACGAATGACTTCAAGGCCACGTAGTCGTCCCTGAGTTTTCCACATGCCAACCTCCTCCTCCCTAGGCCTGAGATGTGTTGCAAGTGCTGCTCCTTCTGCCCAGACCCCCTGCTTCCCTATTCTCAGCAAACTCTTCTTCCTTGACATAACAAATTAGCATGACCTGCAAATCCTTCAATGTGACCACAGATAGAGAGGCCTCCACCCCAAATTCCTAAAATAAGTACTCTTCCCAACTTCCGCCCGAGTTTCTATAGTGGTACCTTACCTGTTTCTTTCACAGCACACATTAGCCACCTGTTTAATTAGCATGATTTGAGTGTTGTACCCATGAAGTCGGACAGAATCAGAACTGGGAACACAGAGTTTAATCTGATGTCATTTACCAGATTTGTGGCCCTGCCACTCAAGAAGAGACAAGGCTTAAATAGTTGAATCCAGTCCAGTGGTGAAATAGCATGGGTAAAGGTTACAGATTCAAATACAAGCTGAGAACTAGGTAATGTGTAAACTGAATCTACCCCACTTGGAAGGCACGGACTTAGACGCTTGTACACAGTGACTATTAGTGGGACTCTACTGGTTTTTTTCTTGTTATTGAGGAAAGCCTAAGGTCAGATCACAAGTCCTCAACAAGCCTGGCTGATATACAGACTTGGCCAGCCAAGAAAATAACCCTAAATTTTCATGGAAAGAGAACCCAGGTTTCCTGAGATGGAAAAAATTTGGGGGGATGGGGACAGGGGGTATATTTTTATCTTCATTAATATTCAGAATTAAATATAATCAAACATTATTTTTTCGGTTAGGATGAGAGAATCATATATTGGGTATTTTTAAATACTTGAAATGTTTACAGGAATTTCATATATTAGAATAGCTTCATGTCCAGTTTAAAATGGTAACTGAGTTTAGGGTTGTGGTCTTAAGAAGGGGTAAGAGAATTTTATTAAGTTTATGTACATGGTACAAGGCTATTAAGAGAACATTTGAGCCACAATTTATAAATTTAATTTTCTGGTTTTATAAGAGTTAATTAAGTACTTGGAAAGATTTGTCAGACAGCAGAAGTTCTTAAAAAGAGAAATAAAAGATATTAAAGTTTTAAAGACCAAACTATTTAAAGAAATGTAATTAAGCTATGAGTCCCTTCAAGGGTGATTGTTAAATTTTGCTAGATTTATACATAGAAAGATAAAGCTTATACAATTGACTTAGAAGTCTGAGGGAAAGCCGGGCATTTGGATGTACAACTTTAACACACTGAACACGTTTTTTTAAAATAGCACTTGAATAATGCCTCCTGAATAAAAACTGTCCTCCAAGGTCCCAGATCCTACACAGATAGTTTCTTTTTGAAGGCCTGTCTTTCCATGAGAACACTAGCTCTCTGAGGGTGAGAGGACCCCGGTCTTGTCCCACAGTCCCCAGGCCAGGGGCAAATGTTTACAGAATAACCAGCTAACACTGTTCTGATGCACTTATCACACTGTGTTTTGATGATCAGTTGCCATGGCTATATGTCCTTTCGACCTTAGTACTGGATCTTGGTGTGCCACAAAGTGAGGATTTGGAAAATGCTATGACTGACTGATGGGAAGAACAGGCTGAGAAGTTCTAAGTCTGGATGACTGATAACAAAAAAGGAAGTCGGCGGGGGAAGCCCGGAGTTAGGTTTGGGGACACGACATGTTGAGTTTGTTACATGTGCAGTGTCAGATGGACTGCATTATATAGATCTGTAGCTGATTACATGAACTTAACACAAAATAGAGGGGCACGCAGACAAAGGAGAAAGCTGGATCAATTTTTAAACATGAATTCTGGAAGAAAACATTACTTACATATATGTGTATATAGTCCCTCACCAGGTCTTACAGAACGTAAGTGTTCAAAAAAGTTTTTTTAACTTAATAAGAATGAGATTAAATATTTCATATTCTGGGTAAGTGACGAGATGCTGTATCTGGATTTGTAGTATGTTCACCCGGTATTAATGGTAATGAAAAACAATTTTATTTTCCTAAAAGTAAGGTCTCAGATAAAATGCTAACGTCACCAAAATGTACAGAGCTCTTTCAGCGCACATTTTTCCAAAATTTAAAATGGGCACATTTTAAATAACACCATATAACACACATGACCTAAAGGGAGTAATTCTTTTTAGAATTATATTTTATTTATAAAAATCAAATCTTTTATGGAGGGTTCACACAAAAATAAATATTTATTTACTTTTAGAAGAAATACACTTGATTAGAAGTCAGGCACAGGGCCGGGCATGGTGGCTCACGCCTGTAATCCCAGCACTTTGGGAGGCCGAGGCGGGTGGATCATGAGGTCAGGAGATCGAGACCATCCTGGCTAACATGGTGAAACCCCGTCTCTACTGAAAATACAAAAAATTAGCCGGGCATGGTGGCGGGCGCCTGTAGTTCCAGCTACTCGGGAGGCCGAGGCAGGAGAATGGTGTGAACCCGGGAGGCAGAGCTTGCAGTGAGCCAAGATCACGCCACTGCACTCCAGCCTGGGCGACAGAGCAAGACTCCGTCTCAAAAAAAAAAAAAAAAAAAAAAAGTCAGGCACAGAAACTAACTTTGTATTTTACAAGAAAGAAGATTCACATAAATCTTTGCTGTACCAAGTAATCATGATATTAAGACAGGGGACAACTGTGAATACTGGTATGTCCTACATGAAGGAAATAATTTGGCCAAGGAAAAACAAAAAAATGATTCTGTGATACCAGCAGCTCTATTAAATTGATATCACTGTACTATCTGAGGCTTTGGGATCTGTTACAATTTTCCTTCTCTTCAAAAGAGGAATGATCATTATATAACTCTTTCATATTTTTTAAGCTACAATTCTGAGATTATGTATTATATAATTAATGATAGTTTAGTATTTCCTACTAAAAAGGGTATAATTGTTTTTTATTAAATACTAGTAGGAAGCCTAGTATTGTCCTGAAAGGTCAATTTTCTTGTATCTCTCCAAGGAACTAGAAGAAGAAATTGTGATCAATTGCCAGTGTGCTTTAAGTGCCCACAAAGATTAGGTTCTGTGACATTACAAGATTTCTGATGTTTTGTAGGACTCATCCATTCCCTTGTACACACACCCCAGGGGCTGTTTTATTAACCTACTTGAAGTGCTTATTGGTATAGGAAAGGCATTTCCTTTTTTCCAGTTTCTATTATTTGCAGCACATCCCACTCTCAAATGCAATGGAAAAGAGAGTGAACGTGAAGCTTGGAACTTTCGTTTCAAAATAAGTTAAAACAATTTTTATCAGAGAGCTAGGGGGAGAGGGGTATGCTTTACCTGAAATAGTGCCAATCCTACATAATAAAACTGGTATCTTTTCTGATTATTTACATGAATTATCTTTGGCAATGAGATTTAAATATTGACAGTGATAGTTAATGCAAGTATCGGTAATTTGAAAAGCTACAGACCTATGACTGTCTTTACCTCACCATTCGTCCTTCTTGTTGAGATCATACAGTGGCTAGGCTTTGGCCAAAAGCATAATATTTATGACCAAGTAACTGATTTAAATATAACATGGGGTAGATTTCCCTCATTAAATTAGGAATTTCAGATATTAATTCTAATTACCAGTGGCAGACACTGTTCAATGAATTCCCAAAAGCCATTCTCACCCCACACTTCTCCCCGCCACCATCTCCCCTTCCCCAGCACAAATGCGTACACATACTCTAACACAATAGACACAGAAATTTGTTCAAGCACTTGGTGGAGAGCTTCAATCTTGGAAAAGCAGGTTTGGCCATGGTCTGGGATGAAACCAGTTTTAGTTAATGAAACATTAAAGAGAAGTCTTATGTTTCTGGAAAAGTGCTTTCCTCCCTGATAAGGAGGAGACTGAGGAAGCCAAAGCTCTCTATCCTTCGCTGCAGCCCGCTTTCTGCCCTTGAACATGTTTTCACAAGGGCACAGTGTCTGCAGCCTTGTGGGCACACTGCAGTCTTGACGGGAGGGTCAACAGACTCCCCTGGACCTGGGACCTGAGACGCTGGACACCTACCACAAGGTATCTGGTTATGTGAGGGGGAAAATCCTCTTTCTGTGAAGCAGCTAGCAGTTGGGGTGTTATTAGCAGCTTAAAATCCTGCAATAATGCAATGACAATACTGTCCTCCAAATGTGGCCCATTGTGCAGGATTAAATGAGAAAATCTTACTAAATCAAACTCTATTATTTCTAATCTACCTTGACACTCAGCTACTGGCCCAATTTAAAAATATTAAATAATGATGTATTCGATTTGGTCAGCTTTCAATTATTTTTGTCATTTGGGAGAATATAGAATACTTATTTTGTTATTCTGTGAAAGTCACTAAAAGTTATTATTACTCTTGAAAATGTGTCAAAAGGTATAGAATTCTACTTTTTCATGTGGCTTAATATTTACCATAGCGTAGTATAACAGGCCTATTGTAAAATGTGCTCACAAGGGAGTATGTTTTGAAGGCTCCAAGAAAGATGTAAGTTTTCCTTAAGAAGAGTGATTAATTTTCTAACCAAGCCTTCTACAGCATTTAGAACTTGGTGAGATTCCTTGAGAACAGCTGATAGCCACGGTAAAACTAATTTGCTTTTTCTTGTAGTTAATGTAGTGCAGAAATTGTTATGGGTTTCACATTCATTATGTTTTTTGGCCCTTGAATGTCAAAAAGCTGTACCTGCCCAAGGCTGCATAGTTAGTGAGTGGTGGAACTCAAGCTGAGATCTCCTGACAACAACAACCCCTGCTCTCCTGGCAATAGGCTGCACTTGCTGTTTGTTACCTTATTCACAACTTTCCTTCGTAAGAACCTCTGCAGCAGTCCTTGCATGGGCTCGCCATCCCACCGCAGCTGCACCCAGCGGAAATGCTGCTGCACCAGCAAGTCGGAGCCCTGGAGACAGGCCTTGGCGATGGTTCCCATCAGAAAGCAGTTCTCATGAAAGTAATAACATTCGGACAGTCCATTTCCTGAAACAAACCAAAAAGCAATGGCCCATCCTCAGTGAGTTATGTTATGGGACAGATTCAAATTAAAATAACATAAAGAACATGAAGTATAACTGGTACTCTGGGAAACAGAAAGATTAGAATATTACAGAAGCTTGCTTCTCAGCATGGTCCCTTTATTAGCGTTACCTTTTTGGAAAGTGCAGGGGCTTTCAGTGCTGCGATTTTCAAGAGGTGCCAAAAAGTCCCTCAATAACTCCGACAGTGAAGATTTTTCTAAATTTTCTAAAATGATGATGATTTTCTTCTTACTGGGAGATTGTTTCACTGGGATCAGACAAGCTATAATAAAAAAGGAAATTCAGTGATTCAAGCTTTTGACAAAAATTTATATAAATTGGCAAAACTAAAAAAGTCTGAAGTTGTAAAGCATTAGCAAAGATGTGGTACAATGGGAATGTTCTTAAGTTGCTTGGGGAGTGAACAACTCTGGAAAACTGTTCAGTATTATTTGATATGTTTGAACACACTCAAAATGATCCAACATTCCTTGTTCTATAACAAGTCTCAAATGGAATCAACCCAACGTCCATCAACAATAGAATAAATGAATAAATAAGAGTATGTTCATATAACAAATAGAAAGCAAACAAATGACAACTTTTACAACATGGAAGACTCACAAACAATATATTAAGAAGCAAATCATAAAAGATTATATACAATGTGACTTCATCATGTAAAGTTCAAAACAGGCAACACTAAATCTATAATTTAGGGATTCATACACAGGGAGTAAAACTATAAAGAAAAGCTAAGAAATGATTATCACAAAAGAGTAGTGGTAACTTCCAAAGGGAAGGGTTTGCGATAAGGGGGACGGACCACACAGTCACATTCTGAGAGCTGAGAATATTTTATTTCTTGGCCTAGTCAGTGGTTACATGGTTATTTTATTTTAAATTATTAATTAATCTGTAAACATAAGTAGTATATATTTTAGTATATCTATTTCATAATACAAAACGTTAAAAGCCCTTAAATGACCTTTAAATTATGCATGTGTAAAATGTTCATAAAATTATATAGACAGGGCCAGGCACAGTGGCTCATGCTGGTAATCCCAGCACTTTGGGAGGCCAGGGTGGGCAGATCACTTGAGCCCAGGAGTTCGAGGCCAGCCTGGGCAACATGGTGAAACCCTGCCTGTACAAAAAATACAAAAAATCAGACAGATAGGGTGGCAGGCACCTGTATTCCCAGCTACTTGGGAGGCTGAGGTGAGAGGATCACCTGAGCCCAGGAGGTTGAGGCTACAGTGAGCTGTGACTGTGCCACTGCATTGCCGCCTGGGCAACAGAGCAAGACTCTGTCTAAAAAAAAAAAAAAAAAAAAAAAAATGTAGACAAGACCTCAGAGAGATAAGTAAATCGCTCTTTCCATTTTCCAGATCTCAGAGAGGCTGAAGTAATTTGTGGTCTCAGAAACAATGGTAAAGGAGGAGTAAAATCCAGCACTTCTGACTCATATTTTCCCATTCGTTTCACTCACGATGGGAAGGACTGACTTTGTGTCAACCCAAAATGAAAGCTGGAAAAGTAAATGAAAAATTAATATTATATATAGGAAATGAATAAGGGCACAAAACATACTTAAAACAGTACCTGGTATCTACTAAGCAGAAACTATTAATAGTTTAGTTAAAACGTATTATATATGGCACTTCCCATATACTAATCAATTACAAAATAAAATCACTTTAGTTTCTTGAAGATTCTAAGATGCCACAGTTTTAGTCAAATTAACCTTGAAAAGAAACCAGTTTAGGATACTTGAGAGTATCATTACCAAATAGTCTACTTTTTACAAATATTCATGATAGTATATTCTCAATTCCTTCTTGTTACTGTAGACACAATGCATTTTCATTTTCAAAAGAACTCCTTGAACACTGTAAATGAATCTCTTCTCAGACAGAAATGGCTCTTCTGGATGCTATGAAAATTTAAAATCTAGAAGGCTAGAAACAATCACAGCCACGTCTCAATCTAGTTGTACTTGTGGAGGGCTGTTAACACTAGCATCTAGTGTGTGTCAGATCCCTTTCAACACAGCTGTTCGGTAAAGAATGCTAAAATTCTATGTTTCTTTGGGTTCAAATGTTATTTCAGAAATAGATATATTGTGGAAGTATGAGAGATCCGTAGTTGGTTAAAACAACAATGGAAAACTAACAAACGTTTTTAATTCAGTGATTAAAAAAACACACAGGATTGATGGTTTATGTATCTGGTTTTCTGTAACTGAGGACTGAAGGTCTCCAGCTTTTCCCTGATTTGTGTTAAGTGCATCGCCAGTTTAAGTAGCTCTGAAGCTGCTGCAGCCAGCCAGAATGCATCTGAAGGAAGGAATATTTCCTTGCATTTCAAAAAATGTTTATCCAATGCCTCTTTGCTACAGGTACTGGATGCTGAGTGCTATGGCATGCCAGAAGTGACTCATTCTAACTGGGGGTGTGTAGCATTTTATTTATTTTTTTGAGATGGAGTCTTGCTCTATTGCCCAGGCTGGAGTGCAGTGGCGTGATCTCGGCTCACTGCAACCTCCACCTCCCGGGTTCAAGTGATTTTCCCGCCTCAGCCTCCCGAGTAGCTGGGATTACAGGTGCACACCACCATGCCAAATACAAAATTTTTTTTTTGTATTTTTAATAGAGATGGGAGTAACCATGTTGGTCAGGCTGGTCTCAAAGTCCTGACTTCGTGATCTACCCACCTCACCCTCCCAAAGTGCTGGGATTACAGGTGTGAGCCACTGCACCTGGTCAGCATTTTAAACTAAGTTTAAGAAATGGCACTGGCCGAAGAATGGAGGCTGGGCAGGATTCAATTCTAGAAGGGAATACTGCATCAGATCAAGGTCAGAATAGTTACAAAAGCGTCATCATGGTGAGCTGAAAGCTGATCCATATAGCAAGTTGAGCCAGGGCTGGGAACTCGGGGTGGTGCCACAGGAGTGGCAGGGGGCCCAGCAGTCACAGCTGCGGAAGGCAGGCTGCATCTTCATCCTGAGCTGCAGGAATCGCTGGACCCATCCCCAGTGATTCTCAGCGCTTCTGATTTAATTGCGCTGTGCTGGGCCTGGGGCACTGGCATTTCGTAAAAGCTCCCTAGTGATTGGACTGTGCAATCAGGGGCGAGATTTGCTGATATGAAGCCTCAGGACCAAGCCAAAAATGAAAAGTAGAAGACCCAGAATGTCTTGTTGGGAGGGAGCTACTGGTTCTGGGAATCAGTGGAAGTCTTTAAATAGGGGGATAAACAGGATTTGACTCCTGCTCTGAGATCTTCATGGTGCAGAGAATTGGCTGAGGAGGAAAGAAATAGGAGAACACATCTCCTAGACTCTTACTGCTATGGTTAAGGAAAGAGATGATGGGAGCCTCACCCAGGACCAACGCACAGAATGAAAAGGCATTTTGAGACCGAATCAGTAAATCTCAGTGGCTGACTTACTGAAAGAGGGGCAGAGAGGAAATACGGGAGACAACTCTAGGTTTCCACCAGAGAAGAGGCTGAGCAGCTAATGGAGGCAGAGAGCAGATGTGACCAAGCATGTACTTCGGGAGGAGGTGGTGGTGATGGGTTATGTTTCAGGCTTGATGTGTTTGATGAGTGAAACATTGCTTCTCTGATGCCCAGCAGGTGGTGGGGCATGAGGGTGAGGGCATCAAGGAAGGATCCAGGCCGGAGATAAAATAAATGAGTTTTCAGGCATGCTGGGGTCTCTTGGAAAGAGGCAATATGCTCATTCTCCTGGGTCCTCAAGCAAAGACTGTATTGCTAGTGACCTAATACATCTCACATTCAATGGACAGTTTGTGCCCTAGTCAAAAAGGGGTAAGGGCTGCTATACATAACCATTGGGTTATCTTTCCACTTCATCTTTATCTTGGTCTCCCATGAAGTAGCAATCAAGAGTCAAACAGCACAGGTTTCTTTGGGGGAAAGCTTTGTCTTCATTCGCTTGCCTCATTGCCTCAGTTTTTCATTAGTACCTACTTTTCCATCTGACCACTTAAGTTCCACATCCTTAGTCAAGGTGGGGCAAGGGTGAATTTTATTTTAGTTGAGAAATAGTATATGTCTAGTTCAGGTTATTCTGCATAGTTTCAGGTCTAAAATATTAACCAGCCACAGAAGCAGGAACTCATTACAGTTTCAAGGATCAACCAGTCTCTGATCAGGGCTTATGGAGAGGTGAAAGAAGGCCACACACCCCATGTTACAGCTGCAGGTTCCTTTTTACCTTCGGCCAAAAAGTCAGCCATTTGAATTCCCTTTGCTTTGTGCCACTTCAAAACGCTATTTCTGAAACCAGTCTGCTCTTTTTGACCTTTTTCTTCCAACTTTATAGGCTCTCTCAGCCCTGCTCCTCTCCTGCAGGTTGGTAATTTTAACTGGACACTGTCTTTGTGAGGCTCAGGGCTACATCCCAGTTTTGCACATCCTTATATTAAAAGTCCCAGAGAGTGAATTCTGCAGCCAAACTTATCAGTTTAAAAATAATTAGCATATCGCATTTCTAGCTAAACCCAAACTGCTTTGTGTCGTAGGTGACTGACTCCAAGTCTATAATCTCCCCTTTGAGGACAGAAAACAACCCCTCTTTTCCATGAGCCCTTAAACCCCGGCTCTGGAGGAACGATGTTCTGAGAGGCCAAGTGGGAAGCACAGGGCAAGCCTTTAAAGAGTCCCAGGAATGCAGGGCCCACGGAGGTAAACTCATTTCTGGAGACTCCAATTGTCATAGTCTCCTATTGTAACAGCAATCCTATCCTCATTACTTTTACAAAGGAAAGTTCCCTTGAAAAATTCAAAGTATTACTTTAAAATACCCATCTAGTGTTTAAATTTTTTTCTGTTTTACTGTTTACAGTCACTGTAATTTTAAAAAGTATCATCTTGCTAACCCAAGTCCATACTTTATACTGAGGAGAAATTTGACCTAATTCTAATATGCATTCATAGCCTCCTTACCAAATAACAGAGTCATATGACATGACCCTCTCTCAAGAAAGGGAATATGAGAAGGAAATGTTATTTTAAAATAAACACAAAGTAATTTATGCTAGAATAAGTGCTGTGTCATTTTCTTTGAAATGGTCTTTTGTTCTCTATTCTTTTCTTCATTGGCACCATTTTAATCTCCATTTAAGTTTTAGATTCTTAAACCTAATTATTTAAAATACTTTTGCTACTCTTCATTTCTGTCTTTTTGCTCACACCCTCTTTAACTCTTTTCTGTGCCTGTTCCCTGGCTTTCTTCTACAGCGTCATAGAGAAGAACACATAAGGCAATGTGTGCTGTGCTCAGTGGAAGACAGAAGTTCAGCATTCTCATCCCGTTCAATCCACGTAGTTTAAGGCTCTCTCTTTAGAGAAAATAAGGTTAACCATCAGGAGTACGTGTAGAATACCTCAGGAATCAGTGTACTCTTCAGTTGTGGTACTTACCATTTGACCACTTTAATTTCTTGGTAAAAAAAGAGAGTAGCTGGTAGATAATCGCTATATGCTCATTATTCTAAATGTTTGAGTGGAATAGCCTAGAAAACCCCTTTCCTCCATCCAGATCTCTGACTTCTCTACCCTGTGGCCTCATCCATCGCCTCTTGACTGAAGGATCATTCCCTGCTGCATGCTTTCTGCACAGTGAAAGAACTGACACCACACCTGTCGATGGATCCTTCCCTGTGGCTCACAAGAGTTCCCCTGCACTGCTCTGAAGTCTCTGGTGTCCTTGTTGATTCTAATTCTCCTCTATGTCTTCATCAGCCTCCAGCCCACAGCATGGGTCCTACTGAGAAGACGGCAGTGGAGGTAGAGTGGGTTTTAGGAGATGAGGGTGAACTGCAGCAGGACAAGGATGAGAGGCCAGTCCACAGTGTTCCTGATGTAGATTCTGAGAGCTTTAGCTTTCATTCTGGAGCCTTGGGAATATAACAGCAGGGAACTGTCTGAATGGTTTTTTATCCTCCAGTGAGCCCCCAGATGCCTTGTGGAGGGCCCATGGAGGGAGTGAGACCAGAGGAAATATGAAAGGTTAATGATGAGGCCTCTACAACGCCTTGAACAAGAAATAATAGGTGATAGGGGGAATGGAGAGCAGGAGGAGGAGATAGAGGAAGCAGATTCCACAGAGCTTAGGGACTGCCTAGATATGGGGAGTGAGGCAGAGAGGAAGTGATTATGCTCACCTTGCTAACTTGGGCAACTGCAGTCAAGGTCTTAGCAGATGAACCTTGTATTTGTATCATAGTTTTCTTATTAAAAAGTGAAGAAAGATATTGATACTTATAAGTTACTAAGCTACATACAGAATAAAAATCCTTCTGTATGAATTTTCTTTTCTGCTTTACTGCTTACAATCATTTGCAATTTTAAAAAGTATCTGTCTTACTAACCCAATTCCATACCTTACACTAAGGAATATCTGACCCAATTATAGTATGCATTCGCAGCCTCCTTACCAAACCACAGTCATGTGATATGAAGGGTATAGAAGGATTTTTATTCTGTATTTGGAGACAACATACCATTTCCTACTCTTCCTTCTTTAACCTAGAGTGGAGTATTTTGTCCTTAGTCTATTGTTCAAACACTTCATTTTTTAAAATCCAAATTATTCTTTGTGCCTAGTCATCAATGACTCCCTTATCAATGCCTGTCTCTCTATCCCTTATCAATGCCTGTCTCTCTGTCCCTTATCAATACCTGTCTTTCTAATCTTACTTCTTTCTACCTCGACTCTAAGCAAGTTCTACTTGCTGCCATCCAAATTGAGCTAATAATTCTCTTTTTCTTTGCGTATGCTATTTCTTGCATCAGAAAATTCACCAATTTATTCAAAAAATAATTATTGACAATTTATATACAAGCTAAGAGAAGAATAAGTTAAAGTGCTAGCCTTCAAGGAGCTCATCATATAACATGTGTGTGGAACAAGGCAAAACCCCAAATAATACCCTCGTTGCCTTGACATACAGTTGGGTAGAGCCCAGAAGTATAAATAAAATCCACTGCTGTTTACCAGAAGGAGTGAATCACAGAAGCTTCATTTGAGGTGTCCTTAAAGTATTTCGACAGAGGCTTTTTCTATAGTTTCCAGAAGGGCAGAGACTGTGTCTATTTTAATCACTAGTCTATAACAAACTACTCTGCATCACACCGGCCATGTGGTAGCCATGGTGTCTGTGGGATGAGAGGCATTTACATGTTTACTCCTTAATTCTAGTGGAAACTGCAGCATGAGCAAAGACATGCAGAGTGGAAAAGCAAAGGATACATAGGGAAGAAACATCTTATTCTGCTGGAGCATGGGTATCTATGTTAAAAGGGTCAGATCAGCAGATTGGGTGGATGAATGCCCTAGAATAGAAGGCCTTGAACAGCATCGACCTAGCTCACTGGGCAATGGAGAGATGCGGGATGGGGAGGGGCAGAAATCACAGAGATTTTAATCAGAGGTCTGCTGGCCTGTGAAGAATGCTCAGGGAGAAGAAACAAGAGACAGAGAAACCGTCTATGTAAAAGTGAGGAGTTCCAGGAAAGGGAGGCATAAAGTAAGATGGTGCTGATGGAAATGGATTTTAAAAAGCAGATTGAGACTGACTGGCAGGATGTGACGATGGACTGTGGGACGAGGGTGAGGGGCCCACAAATGAGAGCACCTGGGGTTCCATGTGGTTCTCATATTGCTTTTAAAAATTAGAATAGTTAGCAATATTGAAAGAAAAAAACCCCAAAGTTTTTACATAAAAACCTGGATTTCTGGCTTCTTCCTGAAAGTCACAAGACCTGACGACACTGGACCTACAATTCTGTCAGCAACAAACAGCTGGTTCTGAAAGCTGCTGCCCCTCCTGGAGATGGGGGCATGCCCCATTCTCCCTGCAGCCCTGCCCAGCCTGCTTCACCTCTTCCTGTGGCTTGTTGTTACTTGGGGGCATTGAGGTTTTCAAGCCTGCCAATGAGATCTGAGTTTCCAGTGTGGGAGCCAAGAGACATGGGCCACTCTCCAAACTGTGAAATTAGGAAGAGCAGCTCTTTTTAAGAAGATGCCCACCATAGATCTAGAAATGCTGAGTTGGTCACCTTTGCATCCTTTGTGACCTTGTTCATTGCACTCCAGTTTTCTTAGCTCTCTAAGCTTAGAGCAGAATTCAGTCTATAATTGCTATCTACCCCCATAGGGTGAGCACAAAATACTTTAGCTTCTTACTTTGAGAAGAAGCAAGATTTTAAGTTGAAAAAATGCGGGAGACTTTTGTTAGATAACAGAGGAAAAAATGATGTTTTGGCACTGGGAGGTTTTTAAAGCCAGTAGTGATTAAGGTCAGGCTTAGGAGCTGGACTGCTGGGGTTTGAGTTCCGTTTTATGTTCTTGCTGTGGGATCTCTGAGTAGGACACTTAACCTTTTATTTCAAGTGTTTTCATGTTTATAAATCAGGGATGGGACTGTATCTGCCTCAGAAAGTTGTGAGTTAATAAATGCAGTGTTTAGAATAGGGCCTACATGGTGAAACCCCGTCTCTACTAAAAATACAAAAATTAGCTGGGTGTGGTGGCGAGTGCCTGTAGCCCCAGCTACTCGGGAGGCTGAGGCAGGAGAACCACTTGAACCAGCGAGGCAAAGGTTGCAGTGAGCCGAGATCGTGCCACCACACTCCAGCCCTGGTGACAGAGTGAGACTCTGTCTCAAAAAAAAAAAAAAAAAAAAAAAAAAAAAAAAGAATAGGGCCACCAGAGTAAGAGCTTACAAAATGTTAGCTACAATTAGTAACATTATCAGAAAAAACAGCTTTCTGTAGCTAACTTTCACTAATTTCTAGCCCAAGACTGGCCTGTGTAGCACAGTGATATTCAGATTCTACTGGAATTTTCCTGCTCCTAAAATGTGCTTCTAGGTTTGTGGTATCCTCAGTGAAATCCTCAGTGCTTCCCTAAACCTGCCTCTTAATTTCATTTCTTTTTTAAAAAAATTAAAAAAAAATTGTGGCTACATAGTAGGTGTATGTATTTGTGTGTATATGAGGTGTTTTGATACAGGCTTGTCATGTGAAATAATCACATCATGAAGAATGGGGTATATTTATCCCCTCAAGCATTTATCCTTTGTGTTACAAACAATCCAATTACCTTCTTCTAGTTATTTTACAATGTACAGTTAAGTTATTACTGACTATAGGTACAATTATTACTGACTATAGTCACTATCAAACAGTAGGTCTCATTCATTCTTTCTATTTTTTCAGAACCTATTAACCACCCCCACCTACTCCCCAACACCCCACACTACCCTTCTCTGCCTCTGGTAACCATCCTTCTACTCTCTATCTCCATGAATTCAATTGCTTTGATTTTTAGATCCCTCAAACAATTAAGAACCTGTGATGTTTGTCTTTCTGTGCCTGGCTTATTTCATGCAACATAATGATCTCTAGTTCCATCCGTGTTGTTGCAAATGACAGGATCTCATTCTTTTTTTTATGGCCGAATAGCGCTCCATCATGTATGTGTACCATATTTTCTTTATCTATTCATCTGTTGACTTAGAAAGTGCTGGCTAGGCACGGTGGCTCACGCTTGTAATCCCAGCACTTTGGGAGACCCAAGGCAGGCAGATTGTTTGAGCTCAGGAGTTCAAGACCAGCCTGAGCAACATGGCAAACTCTTTGTCTACAAAAAATACACACACACACACAAATTAGCTGGAAGTGCTGGGGCGTGCCTGTAGTCCTACCTACTCAGGAGGCTGAGGTGGAAGGTTAGCTTGTGCCCCAGAAATCGAGGCTGCAGTGAGCTGAGATCACGCCACTGTTCTGTCTTCCTAAGCCTGGTCTACTTTTGCCCTGGCCACAAGATATAGAAGCACCCCTCCCCAACAAAGAGATTTTGAATTTGCATTTCAACCTATCCTTCTCCAATCTCACAACTGTTTTCTTCGCCCCTTCCCCAGGGGTCTCTGTGGCTTTGAGCCCTAGAAGACTAAAGTCTGGTCCATTTCAGTTTTGTGTCAGAGTCACTAGTTATGCTATTCTACAGTATGCAATGCAGGGTTATGCTAATTCCACCTGTGATGAAACGTGTGGTATTAGACCCTGGAACCTAAGATTGAAAACTATTAATAACATTACATTAATAAACATATTTAATCCCGGTGCTGCTACTACTATAGCTGTGGCAAATTATTGGACCTCTCTGTGACCCCTTCCCCACCTTTGAAAGTAGAAATAATGATACCTACTTGCATAGGGCTGTTGTGGAGACTGAATGAGTTAATTAGTGCATGTGATGTATTTCACTAAGTGCCAGTCAATGGCATAGCAAGAGTGAGGTAGAGAAAGCGGTTGGCCCCAGGTGCAGCACTAAGGGATGTATTGGTTGTAGAGAATTTATGAGTAATAAAATTTACTAAAAAGTTGATCTGTGTATCACCACCATGCTCCAGCAATTCTAAACAGCATCAAAGATGCAATACCTAGTCCAGCTAGGGTGAACTGCTCCTACCACCTCCTCCCTTGGTATACCACTAGTGCCAGTAAGACAGTATGCTAGCAACAATTAATGATTAATAACAAAAGATAACAAAAAGAAGAAAAAAATGCAGGATGCTCAACAAATGCAATAATATACACATGAAGATAATTTTTGCAAGTGTTTATCCCACAGCTGCTAAATAATTAAAGTTATCTTAAATGTATCCCCAAGCAACACAGTGTATTTTCTCTTAATGGCATAATTGAAGAGCATGCCTTTAGGTTATCACAGGCAATTTGCTGAAATGTTCTTACCGCTACTAATGAACAGGTCTAGTAGCTGTTCCTTGGAAAAACCAGCATCTACTTCAGCTCTCACTATTTCACAGGAGAATCCTGCAGCCATTTGTCTGTGCTGTGATAAGAAAATAGGGTGATTAGTTCTACGCACTTGCCAATTTTCAAAGAAAAGCAGCTGATATACAAGTAATCAATACCTTCAGGCAGAGTGCAAGCTGATGTACTATGTAGTCTTGCAAGCTTCCTTCTGGGCCGTGGAAAATGACATTATGATATTGCTCAACCTATTAACAAACCAAGTAGAGAGCTAGGGTGAAGATGCTAAATTGATGAGAGAAAAAAGTGGTACACAGGTGTGGAATTCTTTTTTGATTGTCCTCATACTTTCAAAAGATTAAAAACAATATTTTAGAGATTAGCTTTATCATTGGACATGTGTACTCTCATTTGAATGTGAAACATGGGCAAAGGGTACATAGCAAGAGCTGACACTTTATAAAAAACACATTTTTTCCCTCTATTTTATATAGCGAGGGTCTGCAGGGTAGCTGAGAAACACAGTTCCAAGTTCATTTTGTCCCTTCCAGAAATTCTGTAACTTTTTCTATATTATCCTTTGCAGATGCTCTTTATGTGGAATTTTGTCAATGCTTATTTAGCTTGTTCGTGGTTAAAACAGTAATGCATTTCATTATGGAAATTTTGGTATATATAAAGAAGAATAAAAAATTACTGAGTGTCAGCACCCACAGTCACTGTAAATATTTTTGTTTCCTTCCAGTTTTTTCTTTGCATAGTGGCTGCGTGTGTGTGTGTATGTTTAAAAGATGGGTACATGAGTGTAATCTTTTTACAGCTGTTGTATATCAGATAATGTCTTTGTGTTGACTTCTTAGGTAAAAGATGTTTTGATGAGTATAAAACTCAGATCAACTTTATATATTATTCCCTTCTGGACTTCAGTGTTTTAAAGAAATCTAGGTAGAGATGTATTACTTTCGCTTTGTCAAAAAGAAAATCTCCTGCCTGTATGCTTATATATATTTTTTAAACTTTATCCTCGTGTATAAGGATACCTCACCTGAGAACATGGAGTTTCAGCATGCACTTGGATGGAAAGGCAATTACCATCTATACAGGGCAATGGCAGCGATGTCTTGAGAAAAATATGGAGAGGAAAGTCAGCCTCCCACTTCTGTCATCCCAGGGCTGACACCCCTGCCCCCTGCCCAGCACACATGCTTGGGAGAAGCTTTCTTAATGGAAAGCTGGTCTTGCAGCAAGGTCTTGCAGGAAAGGACTTGGACAGGTGAGGGTCCAACCTAACTGATATAGTTGATATTGCTCAAGTGAAGATTGAGCCACCCAGACTTAGAGAAGTTTTGAGTTTGTTCTCTCTGTAATCTAGAACAGGACAATGTAAGAATGTGTGTGTGTATCTCTGTGTTGTCTCTCTCATACACTGATGAGGCTGTCCCTTTGAGATCACAGGAAAAGGCCCATCCTTTATGGTAGCTGGGATGGACTTCTGTGAAGATAGTAAAAATGCCCCATTCCATCATTACAAGGAGGCAGATTGTGGGATATAAAAGGAAGGCTTGAAGAAAAGCTCTTAGCATAAGAGATGAACTAAACTTTTTCCTTACCCTAGGCCTTTAAGACTTGAGCTTTGGGCCACACATGGTGGCTCACACCTTTAATCCCAGCACTTTGGGAGGCCAAGGTGGGTGGATCACTTGAGGTCAGGCGTTCAAGACTAGACTGGCAAATATGGTGAAACCCCATCTCCACTAAAAATACAAAAATTAGCCAGGTGTGGTGGCGGGTGCCTGTAATACCAGCTACTTGGGAGGTTGAGGCAGGAGAATCGCTTGAACCCGGGAGGTGGAGGTTGCAGTGAGCCAAGATCGTGCCACTGCACCCCAACCTGGGCAACAGAGCGAAACCCTGTCTCAAGGGAAAAAAGAAAAAAGACATGAGGTTTGGCCTCTAAGGAGACTAAGGAAGGTTGGTGAGCACTTCTGGGAAGTGGAGGAAAGCCAGGCATGACCACCAGGATTCAGACCATGAGCTAAGAGGGCGGTGGTCCTTTAAGGGGCTCCTTGATGTTGGGCTTGGGACTGGGTTCTAGGCTCTGAAAGACATCATGTCTGGTAGCCTCCCGTAATATTCTCTGAGTTGGAATACTGTTCAATTATTAGTACACCTTCAATAAAAGGCTTACGGTGGAGGTGCAGGCAAGGACCAAACCTGGAGCAAGAACTTCCCCAGAGACACAGGAAAGACTACCCTAGAAAGTGCTGCTGAGGTTCTGCCTCTACGCAGTAAGGCAATGGGGCCACAAGTCTGCAGGGGTACATTATTATTAAATAATAATTATTGAAGAGTAATACGTTTTCATTTATACTTATGAGATGGGAAAGCCTGGGTGATGTACAGATTGTACTTTTCATTAAAAAAATGCTGCCCAGATACGTCTAGTTATAGCCTCTTTCTCCTAATCTTAAATGGAACATGGTAAGTCCTTTTGATATGCATAGTCATAATTTTTTTGGATTAGGACATTTTTCTCCAATTTTTTGGTAATTTCTCCTCTTCTAGTTCTCTTTAACTATAATGAACACCTATAATACTTAAGTTCTCTTTTTTCTGCGAGTATCTGTCATCTTATCTCATCATTATAGCTCTGTCTTCTTTTGCATTGAGAGAGCTCAAGTTAGTCTTGCACAACACGCAAAATATTCACGATCTCACTTCTGTTCTCTATAGTCAAGTGCAACTTTATGCCATTGCATTTTCAATTGTTCTTACAGTTCCTTACCTCATCCATCTCCTTTCTAACACTTTTCCTTGTAATCTAAGCCCAGACTCTGACTTTCTTGCCCTGCTTTCATAGTCTACCACCTTGCATCCTGTAGACAACATAATTTTCCAAACTTTTTCTATTTTTCCTAGTTGCTGTGGTCAAAATGTTTGTGTTGCTTCCCCTGGCTCCAATTCATATGTTGAAATTCTAACCCCCAAGGTGATTGTATTAGAAGTTGGGGTTGTTAGGAGGGATTAGTGCCCTTATAAATGAGGCTAAGGGGAACCCCTTGCCCCTTCCACCACTTGAGGATTGAATGAAAAGGTGCCATCTATGAACTAGGAAACAGGCCCTAACCAGACACTGAATCTGCTGGCCCCCTGATCTTGAACTTTCCGCACCCTGGAACTGTGAGAAATACATTTCTGTTGTTTGTAAGCCACCCAGTCTACGATATTTCGTTTCAGCAGCCTGAATGGACTAAGACACTAGCAAATAATTTAAGGGTGTGTTCTTCCCTGAGTTTTCAGACTGAAAACTGTTCTGCAGTATTCTTCCAGAGGTATATGGTTAATTTGTTATTATTCGTTTATGTACTATGAAACCAGAGGAAGAATTTTGCAGGAAAGTAGGATGTGTGGACCACCACTGGCTTCACTGGCTGTCCACAAATTGGGTGGCTGAATCTCCTTCTTGGGTCAGTGGGTGGATGAAAACTTGGTGCCTGCAGTTGCTGATTAAACTCCTGGGTCTAGCAATGGCTGCAATGGAATGAACTCCTACTGTCCAACACAGCAGACAATGTATGAAGATAAACCACAGACCCAGGAAGCGCCACAGCCCAGCAGCTCCTGTCTCCATCCCTGCTGAGTGCTTATAGAGAATCTACCACCTGGGATGTAGCACAGTCTCACTAATCCCCACCAACTTTTTGTCCAGGTATTTCTAGGACCCGCAGTCTTCGGATGGATGTGGAAAGGACTCCTGGGAGTGGAGGAGAATATCATAGTGCTGCAAAAAGCAGAGCCTATGCAGTAAAGGATAAATGCCCAATTTTCTAAGTGGTATAAATCTTTTTTATTTTTTTTTTAATCACCAGAAAGATGGTAGAGGAAGGATGATAATGATTGCCTACCTAATTTCAGGTAGGCCTCACATAAATGGGCCTAATACTCTATTAGTCTTAATGATAGTAGAAAATGCTTCCAGATTCTTGCCAAAGAGAGATTTCAGTTCTATTTTTCTGTGACTGAGGTTTTGTCAGTTTTCAAAAGTACTTCAGTGGGAAATTGTCTATTAGGTACGCAATTTGCTAGCCAGGTGCAATTTTAAACCGGAGCTCTTGAGCTTTCCAAATTAATCCCAAATCGCTATGATTTATTGGGTAGAATTTTTTTTCACAAGTAATGTATCATTTCATACCATTGAAACAGGATACCGATTTTTAAGATTTACTGAAAATAAACAGGCTAAAGATTTTCAAGATTTACCCCAGAGATTTTCAACTAGCGTGGCTATTTAATCTTGTCTCACTTCTAAGAACAAGAGTGCTCTATTCATTACGGCCATCCTGTCAAACTGCCGACACTTTCTTAAGATTGATTTTGAAATCAAATAACATAAAGAGACCCAACTTCATAAAGAAGCTGTCTTTAGTTGCAACACTTCATTTGTTCTCAGACTGTAGGTTTTTAGGAAACACATGCAGGAAACATTCAATTTAAAATTTCATTGAAAAGGCCATTCACTAGATGTAAGCCCTTTGCATTTACATAGTCTAATGTCCCTCATGGGATAAAGCAGAAATATAAATAAATAACTGGATTAGGTAGATAAAGAGAAAAACAAATGTATATACTTCCAGATCATTCATACATTTTAATGCACGCATTTCATTCGTAGGTTTCTCTTCATTTCAGGTATTACCAATTTTTTGTAAATGGTATTCTGTTATCTCATCAAATGATATAGTCATGTTGGTTACCATTTAAATTCTGAACAACAAAAAAAAACCCTTAATTACTGGGAACCTATTACTCTATCAGAACTGGGGCGAACATGCAAAGCTTTGCTAAGACATTGTTTTGAAGTTATCATATTTCTCCAAATAATCAAGATCTTGGGTATAATGAATATATATACCCCATGCTTCCAGCAGAGGGCTCTAAAGATAGATACATAGGCAGATCTTTTGGGGAAAGTGGGATATAAATATTCTAATTGTATTGAAAGGAGATCTGTTCTTTGAAAAAGATCAAACACAACTTTTAAAATTACATTCTTAATTGTAGTTACCAGAATTATCCCCTAAGTGCACATTTATAGTGTGACATTTCTGCTTATTGATAAAGGGACACTGGCCTCATTATCACAATTGGTACCAATCCCTTTTATTCTTGTGTCTTCACAGACTATTCAGGAAGCTCATCACATGTCAATTAGTGCTTTGTGAGCCAAACAGATTCTGGATTAAATGGAAACAAGTGACCTCAACAATAGACCATGCATCTCTATTTTTTTTCCTCCACAATGCTTTCCTGCAGAATGGGGTTTACCAGAAGAGCTGTGATTTCCACTACTGTTAATGTGGCACCTGTAATGTGTTTGCAGAGTGGTGGCATTTTAAAGCAATAAATCCCAAGTTTTATTTGGAGTTTCACTTGTCACACATAGTGTGAGGAAAAGGAACTTCTGTCCAGAAACAGTTCTAGGCCAGCTTGTGCTGACTAAACAAAAATGAAAAATAAAAGGGCATTATGGAGCCAACAAAATTGGGACGGTTAAAATCACATGTTTTATAGCTACAAATTTCATTCCACCCATATCTGACACCTGATTTTAAATAATAATTTACCTGTGACTTTAGAGCCACTGATGGCACAATTACGGTCTATTCATTAACATAAAATTTCCTCAAACAATATTGGTACATCCAGCATTTGGAATATAAAAAACTGGAATTCTTCACGGTAGAAAGCATTTTAATCATTTGTTGAGGTCCCTTTTAAAGAATAGGTATAAGAGTAATAGGAATTTAAGAGAAATTACAGTTCACATACATAGCAGACTGGGTTACTAACTTCAAATATAGACAGGTCCCCATTTATTGATACAGACACAATAATTTGGGTATTACAGCTATTTCAAAAACATAATTTTAGACATAACTGCTGCCTTGTCAGCCAGCCTCTGGAATTCATGAAGTTTTTCTGCTTTAGACCTTTTCTAGGCTGACATTTACTGCCCAGGATCCTCTTCCACTATTGCTGTGGAAGTCAAATGTTCCACTGGTAGCAGAGCTGCCTCTTCCTCATATCAGGCAACCAGCTGCTTCCCACTTTCACTAGGACCTCACCCAGGCTTGCTCTTCCCTTTCCTAAGAAAGATCAGGCTAGAGCTGGCCCTCTGCTACCAGGGTTGTGGGATGTCTTAGACGCATAACTATCACTTACAACCTTATTTTTATAGGAAGGTAGCAAACTTATTTTGGGAATGTACGGGAGAATAACTAGGCTCTCCTAGTGATGATTCTCAGTGACTGGCATGGCACATATTGAAGTGAATGAAAAACAGGTAGAAGAAACTCAAGGATCCCATCCTGGACATTCAGAGTCTTAATTTTAAAGAAGCACTCAGATCAAGATGATCGAACTCCAGCATTTTTTCTAATATCATAATTACTCATAGTCACTGAATTATTAAAACACGAGGTTTCAAATAACCTAACAAAAATTGCAACTGGCTAAATGTTTAAGTTAATGCAAAAAATTCAACAATTACAATAAATTACTAGTGATTCAAAACTCAATTGGGTTGAATATTTCCCCTATTAAATCAAGGGTGGAGATTTAAAATGTACTTGTATTATTTTTAACAATAAAAGTATTTAAAAATAACATCATTTTAAAAAACAGAAACAGAAACAGAATCCTGATTTAAAGTCTTCACTACATGTGGTTTTCTGCATAAGGGTTTTAACACATGCATTTTATATAATATATTTGCATACATAGTAACAACTGGTACTGCAATGCTTAATCAATAGGCTAATAACCTAGCCTAATAAACTATGATTACATGCATGAATAGGCAGAAAGGATAGTTTCAACTCCTTGGGTCCCACTACTTAATTGCTGAAGACGCTGGGTAAATTACTTTGAGTCTTTGTTTATTTACCTGTAAAATGTAACTTGTATGGAGTATCTATCTCATAGAAAGATTAAATGAGATTATCCATATACTTAGAATAGAGGTTGGTGTATAATAAATCTTCAATAAAAAGTTAGCTATTCAAAAGCAACTATCATCAGAGTGAACAGACAACCTACAGAACAGGAGAACATTTTTGCAATCTATTCATCTGACAAAGGTCTCATATCCAGAGTCTACAAGGAATTTAAACAAATTTACAAGAAAACAAACAAACCCATTAAAAAGTGGGCAAAGGACATGAGTAGACAATTCTCAAAAGGACATTCATGTGGCCAACACATGAAAAAAAGCTCAACATCACTGATCATTAGAGAAATGCAAATCAAAACCACAATGAGATACCATCTCACGCCAGTCAGAATGGTATTATTAAAAAGTCCAGAGACAACAGATGCTGGCAAGGTTGTGGAGAAAAAGGAACACTTTTACACTGTAGGTGGAAGTGTAAATTAATCCAACCACTGTGGAAGACAGTGTGGCGACTCCTCATTTCTTTCTAGAGGCAGAAATATCATTTGACCCAGCAATCCCATTACTGAGTATACACCCAAAGGAATATAAATCATTCTATTACAAAGATACATGCATATGTATGTTCGCTGCAAGACTATGGATAATAGCAATGACATGGAATCAATCTAAATGCCCATCAATTATAGACTGGATAAAGAAAATGTGGTACATATACACCATGGAATACTAAGCAATGATAAAAAGGAATGAGATCGTGTTCTTTGCAGGCACATGAATGGAGCTAGAAGCCATAATCCTCTGCAAACTAATGCAGGAACAGAAAACCAAACACTCCATGTTCTCACTTATAAGTGGGAGCTGAATGATGAGAACACATGAACACATGGTGGAGGGGGTGGAACAACATACACTGGGGCCTGTCACAGTGGGGGCTGGCGGGAGGGAGAGCATCAGGAAGAATATCTAATGGATGCTGGGCTTAATATCTAGGTTATGGGATGATCTGTGTAGCAAACCACCATGGCACACGTTTACTTATTTAATAAACCTGCACATGTACCCCGGAACGTAAAATAAAAGTTGAAGGTAAACAAAGTCAATTACTACATTTGTATATCTACTGTACAGATTTCCAACAATTCAACACACATCAATGTGCCTGTAGTTATTTGTGGAACTGGGAAGCTATGCCATTCTCTGGCTCAAATTCCCTCAGTGGCTTCCTATCCACTTGGAGTAAAATTCGAAGTTTTTGCCATATTCCTGCATGATCTAGTTTCTGATCATTTCCCAGACTTCACTGTCAACCTAGATACATTTGTGTCTGTGGTTCCCTGTACCTCAAACACCCCCCACAAGGCGACTCTCTTCATTTCATTTGTTTTTCAGTCCAAATGTCATTATAGTAAGATCTTTCCTGATAACTCCATCTAAAAACAGTGCTTTCTGCCTCCCCTTCCACCCACTCTTTATCTCCTTGTCTGCTTTATTTTTCTTTACACTTGCGTTGGTGCTCGTCATCACATTACATGTGCATTTATTCATTTGATATTTTTTAAATCTGCCTTCTTTACCACTAGAAGGTAAACTGTATGAGGCCAGGCAATGTGTCTTATACATAGCTCTATCCTCAGTTTCTAAAACACCACCTGCATTTAAGAGGCTCTCAATAAACAGTCGTGAAACAACTGAAATAACAGGACACAAAAATACATAACACAGGGCCTATGCTCTTAAGGGGCTTATAATTGTTTATGGAAGAGAAAACATTCACAACCATTACGATATATTGTTGTCTCAGTCACTTTAAATTTTGCAGTGACTGCTGAAATAAGTGATACATTTTTATTATATTCATTCAAGAGTTAATTGTTGGATTAAAGAAGTCTTTTATGTACACACACTGAATTCAGTATAGAATCAACAACAGTGTTTGGTCTCTGACTTGCTGTTAACTGGTAGTGAAATTATGTCTTATGTATAAGCAGACACATATATAAGTGTACTTGGAATATTTTACATATAATGTGACTAGCAGACATTTCATTTTACAGATTTGCTAGTCAACGCTAATTTGCAGTTATGTTTTATCATCTTAATGGATGAAGGAAAAGCCCTGGGTCAGAACCTTGCCTTGTACGGAGAAGCTGACAAGGGGGAAGGGGAGAGAAGGGAGTGGTTCTGCCAGCTGATTCTACTGAAAGACTGAGGCTAACATTCCTGAAAACCAGTTGATCACACCCTTCTACCTTCACTTAAGCCAAGTAATGATATAGATCTCCTTCCCATCACAGGCATACTTTCATGCTTTTAGGAAGGGGGACAAAGAGTAAAGCAAAGAAGTCAAAGTATCAGATTCAGGAGAATCCACCTTTTCTACACTGTGAGGCTTTGAATGTTTCTCTGCTACTGTGGCTGCTGGTACAAAAGCTAATCCTAACTGTGAGCCTGGCTAGATGATCAATGGAAGGGTTTTGAATACTTCTTTTCATAAGGGGTGAAAACAAAGGCATCAATTCACAGTCTATGGAAACAACTTTTGTCAAGGGTCATAGTTCCAACTCATTTATTTAAAAAGGTCATCGAAATTAAGGCAGCAAGCAACATTATTGTTTAATGTTTTATACCAGTAGTATTAGTTTTAGATAGATCTCATACACATCAGAGACTTGCACAATCCTGGCTTCATCACTTGCTAGATGCATGACTTTGAGCATTTTACCTCTCTCTGTTCAGTTTCCCCATCTGTAAAATGGATGAAATTATCTCATAGGGATGTTTTGAAGAATAAATAAAGTCATAACAGCACTTGGCATATTGCCTGGCATGTAGTAAGTATTTAACGAATGCAAAGCATTACATTTATCCATTTTACATTTATAATTTGCTACTTTGTTTTAATGATCATATTCTTCTTCTTCCTTTTAGTAACAGACCACCTGGTTTTAGGTGGGTGCACAATTGCCCAGCAAAAGGCTCCACTTCCCAGCTAGGCACCGACAGATGTCTTAAGTTCTGTTGAATGGGATGTGGGCAGGAATGACGTGTGCAATTCCCCTGAAAGGAAAGGCCTGCCCTCCAGGCTCTCTCTTTCCAGCTAGGAAGCGGGAGTGGGAGTGGTGACTACCTTTGACCAAGCAACACAAACAACATCCCAGGGAAGAGTGGAGCAGGGAGAAAGGGTGCTGAGATCCTGGGGAGGTCACCCTGCCACTTCTACCTCCTCAGGCCTCTCACCTGCTGGGACTTATATGTTTAAGAAAAATAAACTCCTATCCTGTTTAAGCTGTAATTATTTGGTTTCCATTAAAGTGGCCAAATTAACCTTCTCACTAATGCTAGCATCTTTACTCAATTTTAAATTATAAAAGTTTATAGTAAGGTATCTTGATATTTGTGGCCATTCCCTTTCATATTGATCATCATTTACTTGACATCAAGTCCTTGTTAAAGGAAGATATCCTGCTCCTGCCCAAATTATGGCATTTCACAGGTCACAGGTGGTCTCTGGATCCAGGCAATAGATACCTGGATGACAGTGACAGAAATCCAGACTATGTAATGGGCAGCCTGCCAGGGAGGGGGCTGGTGGGGAAGGTAACGGTGTCAGAGCACAGGGTGGAGGGGCTTGCACTCCTCCTTTAAACATAAAAATGGGCCACCCAATTTTCTAGTGGCAGGGATGGGAAACACAGGTCTCCAACCAGCAGTGTCCACCTACCAGCCTGAGGTAGTTCTGCATCATCTGGAGAGGGATCATGGAGGCATAAGTCACACTACTGAGGCAGCCTTCTTGAGGACCTGTAGGAAAGGACAGACGAAGAAAAATGGGTGCTCCCTTGTTAAATATAAACGATCAAAACACAACAGAATCTATCATAGAAGATGAATGTGTTTGTTGACTTATGTAGGCAGAGCTGACATTTGGCCAGGAGGCACCAATGTGCCTTTCTGTTGTGAAAATATCCTCACACTTTGTTCTGGCTGATAAACTGCCACTGCTCCTGACCTCCCAAGAGCTCCCAGCTGTTCCTTCCTCCACCCCCTGGGATGCCCACCTACCTCCCAGCAACCACAGACAGGGCCTCCCGATCCCAGCCCAAACACTGTGCCCAGTATCTGCTGATTGCTGGGCTCGATGTTTTACAGTTCATAAGTAAAAGTTATCATAGATCATTGCAATCCTCAGAAAGCTTTAGCCTTGGCCACCGTTAGGTCCACTGGCAATCCTCGCCACCCCTCCCCCCAAGTTCTGCCATTCTCTCAATACATTGTTTGGGCCTAAAGCAATTTTCTGGGGTGGCCTCACACTTTTCTTTAAACTTCAGTAAGTCCAGTTCAAGTAATAAAATAAATCTTTATTAGTTAAGATTGAATTTTCAGACTCCATTCCCAAGTATGGGAAATACATGATGAAATCCATAGCTGTTTAGCATCAAGGGCTGAGAAATTGAGTATTCCTATACCACTTAGTGGCAGCATGACCTTAGGCAAGAATATCAATCTCTCAGAGCCTCAATTTCCTTGGATATAAAATAGGGATAAGCAGAAATGCATATCTCATTGGGTTATGAGAATTAAATGATTTGATACTTATAATATGCTATGAACAACAGGGTCTAGCACATAGCAGGTGCTCACTAAACATTAGCCTGTACCATCATGATCATCGTATTAAGCATTATTAAGCACAGTAAAAAAAAAAAAAAAAAAAAAAAGACATTTCTCTTTTAACACTGTCTCTGTCACTCTCTTATCAGCATGCCAGTTTGGCCTCTGGTTTATTTCCAGTGAGTGATGCAATCAGAATGACAGGCATCAATGATCCAGACAGACATTACCATGGGTGTCAAGAACATAGCTTTTGAGTTTTCCTCCCCTTAATCAAACATTTTAAAAACATCTAATTACCTAGTGGTGGAACTCACATGTGCGTGGCTAGAAGACATGGGATGAAACGTGAAGATTTAAGAACTGGTGCTCTGAGGCAGCCATGAAGCAAACACTCTTTAAAGGTCACCTTAGTTAGGGACATCCTTACCTGACAAAAGCACAGTGATGTGCTCTGCCTTATTCTTCCTCATAAAGTCCCACGGGGACTGCGCGAAGCTCTGACCCACTGACCACGGCACATTTCCTAGTTCCAAAAAATGAAATAAAATGTCAAGGGAAGCACAAGGGTAAACATATGCTCTCTTCTGTGAGAACCCTAAGGAATTCAGAGCTTTAATTGTCAAAGGCATGTACGGAACACATATAGGGCCACACAAGGGGTTAGCTCCCTAATGAAATTCTTGTTGAAGGTTGAAAGGAAGGCTTTCAATCTACAGACTTCTCCAAAGCAGCCCATAGGAGGGATTCAGGGAGAGATCTAGAAAGCAAATATATCCACTCAAATATTTCTAGGGTTAAGCTCTCAAGAACAAGGCTGTCCATAATCTAAAACTGTTTCACGGTTCTTCCAAAGCTTGTTTCTCAAAGCCTGAGCACTTTGGGTGAGATATGAGATCATTTATGATCTGGTCCCTGAGCCTCTTTCCAGCAAATTTTTAGATTCCAGGAAAAAAAAGAAAGATAATTTCAGGTGCTCAGAATAAGGCAGGCCTTCTCCCATTGCGGGCCCTCTGCTCACTCTTGTTCTGAAAGGGTTCCACTTCATAGGTATCTTCCCTAGGGGGTGATTGGTAATAAGTATTTGTTTTCATCTCTTCCTTCCACAGATCAATTCTTAAATATCTATTCTCAGCATGCCTCCAATATACATGCACATTCACCTGTAATTGTGTTTATCTGCTGACCTGAAGTTCCTTTCATGTAGCTTAGGTTATGAATCCAGCAAACTCACTTACATACACACAATAACAACACTAATAATTACCAGTTATGAAGTGGTTACAGCGAGGCACTAAACTAAGTCCTTTATCCACAAAACTCAACGATTTTTGGATGTGAAATGCTACCAGGGTGCTCTATACCTCTGAGACAAGCACGAACACTGCAATAATCAAGCCTTAGCATGCATTGCTCACAGAGGTAAACTTATCTGTTGGCAGTGAATATCCATCTGCCTTTGTCAGTTTCCACATTAGCTGAATGAAGGCTGATGGAGGGCCATTTCCTTCAAAACACAGTTGTACTGACTTTGTTTATCAGACCCTGGGCCAGAACCACATTTTGAGTAATACTCCACGTGTGGACAAAATGTGTTCCTAAGAACTGAATCATTTCTTAATGCAATTTTAAGTACATTATAACAATTCTATAATAATTTTTTTTTTTTAAAGAGACGGGGTCTTTGTGGCTCAGGCTGGAGTGCAGTGGCTGCATCATAGCTCATTGCTGCCTCAAACTCCTGGGCTCAAGGGATCTTCCCACCTTAGCCTCCGAGTAGCTGGGACTACAGGGGCACGTGACTGCACCCACCTAATTTAAAAAAAATTGTTTTGTAAATATGAGGTCTCAGTATGTTGCCCATGCTGGTCTTGAACTCTTGGGCTCAAGTGATCCTTCTGCCTCATCCTCCCAAAGCACTGGGATTATAGGTATAAGCCACCATGCCCAGCCAATAATAGTAATTTTAATGATCATGCCAAAGATCCATAAAATCAAGTTGTCATGAATACTCTTCTCTAAAAACTAGTAACATGTTTTGAAAGTGAATAAACATATATGGGTAAACAGAATAAAACACTTTCTGATATAATAATCTGACAGATAAATAGCAATGGTAAAAAGCCCACTTTTCCCTCAACCTTGGACCTTCCTTTTCCAATACGGTGCTGTTGAAAGTACACAAGCTTTTCTATCAGACAGAATATGATTTGAATCCTGTCTGCTTTGCTCACTAGTTCTGTGCTCTCAAGCAAGTCATCTTGTACGGAGTTATCTGTAAAATGACACCACTGAAAGGACCTTTTATAAGCACCCAATACAGTCCTTGCAAAGGAGCAGATTTCCCATAGGTGGTAGTTCTCCTGGACCAAGAAGAAAGGAACTAATCAGGGACACCTAATATTTACAGAGAACTTACTATGCTCAGCAGAAAGCAAATCTCGTAAGTTCCTTGGAATCTGTTTTGTGCTGTCTATCAAATTGAAATAACCAATTACCAACCTGATTCATCCCATGTGGGAGCATTGAATATATCTTTATTAAAGTGCTTCTTTCAAGTCTAGACTTCATCAGAAAACCTGTCCTGGAGGTAAGGTACTAATGCACTACAGTGCTCCTGGCCCAACCCAAGAACAAATTTTGAGCTGTGTTCAGTACTTGTGCAAAAGCAAGCAGCTGTGGGGTATTTAGTTTCTTGCATTTATCTAGAATAGCAAGTGCAATCACAAAGCCTCATCAAGGGCTTTCATGTTTTTTACTCTCTGAGTATTATTTGAGGCATAAAAGCATTTTTATATTAACAGGCAACATTACATAATGGCTACATTGTGAATACTCAAGTTTTTCAGCACCGGCAGCTGCCACAAGTAAGCTTTGAATGTGCTTAATCAATGAACTAAGAATCAGGTTATGAAACCCACAAACATAAATAAACCCAGAAATTTCACTTTCTCTCCGTCATAGGACGGCTGATACCTAGCGTGATGGATCGTATGCTTCTTGCACTGAGGCCGATGTTGGAATCAGTGGTGTTATTGCAAGTCACGTCTTCCAGACTCCACCATCCATCAGAAGAGATTGCCTGGAAATGATTTGTCAGAGCTTGACTCACTGCTTTTGAAAAATCATCCCATGATGTCTGTTTGCGGATATTTAAAGCACATATTGTGTTTTCACATTCCAAGTCATCAGAACCATAGTTGCTTGGTTCAATCTCACCCACTGAAATCCTTAAGGGTATTTTAAGAGCATCTGTTAGAAGAGTAAAAGAATTAGGAGTTAAAAAAATCTGGGCAGAAAAAAAAGTAAAACTATTACATAAAATAAGCAGATATAAACATTTAAAAATTATAAACCAAAGCTATTTTATTTCATTAAATAACATTACATTGAACGTTCTTACACTGGAGTAAACTTTTGTCTCCCAATCTCTTCAGTTTCTTTGGAAGCACGCTGCATGAACTGTCTCTTTCCTTGTATCTTTGGCTTTTTCTATTTCATTAACTCTTTCCCATCAGCAAGATTGTCAAGTTTTTAAAAAAAAATCTGAAAGAACTATAACCCTCCCTTGACCCTGAATTCTCTATATTCTCCTTTCCTTCATAGATAATGTCATGGATGAGGCAGGTTATAGTTGGACAGGTCGGGATGCTTAGGATAGTAACTGAGAATCATATACACCTTGGGTTGAGCAGCAGAGTCAGGGTCAGCCTCCTATAGATGTGTGTTCTTGTAAATTGATCTCTCTGTACCCCAATTTCTTCCATAAAATGGAGGGAATGTATATCGAGTTGGTGTGAAAAATAAATGAACTTACTTTTGTAATAGATTTTACATATTCTTATGTGGCAAATACCAGTAAGTATTTGATAAATGGTTAACAAGGTAGCAGGAATTAACTTTTGAAATGCTCTTTCCAATTTCTCCGACTGAGGCTCCAGCGGAGTGGGGAGCACCCCCATCTACTTCTGTTCTCATGACTGAATTGTATGCTGAGTTACTTGTGTTTGTTTCCAAATATTCTATGTTCATTGAACTGATGACTATAATTATTGAATTAAGTATTCCATAAATTGATGAAATATGAGTTACTGTTCCTATGAAAACTAAGTTGAATCCTTTAGAGACAGTTTAGGAACTGTTAAAAAATTTTATCTAATGAGGTATAAATGGGACAACTATATGAAATTAGAAATGGTTTAATAATCTCTGGACAGGTATTACCTTTAGTTTGCTTCACAAATGTGTTTAAGCAGTCAAACATTAGAAATCATAGATGATGCATCAAAGGTATGTTTTTTTCAAACAAGAGTATGTGAAATTTTAATTAGTAGAACCTATACTAAAGACCTCTATCTAAACTTTGGTAAAAAATTCCTTTGTATGCTTTAAAATTAAAATGTTTTAAAACAACATGTGTTTATATGATCCTCTTCTTAAACTTAGATTTTTCCATTAACTAACCAACTGCTGGATTACTTATTTTCCATTTTCTGACTCTCAGTCATCTTACTTATCCACAGTATCTGACACAAGTGATCTCTCTTTTCTCCTTGATATCCTCCTCCTGGATCTCCTGTACCTCCTTGGTCGCTCTTTAATGTTGTTCCTTTGTTGTTCTCTCCACCTTTTCCAGACTTCTTAATGATAGTGTGTTTCGGGGCTCCTTTCTCTATTTATTTCGTGCATGTTCATTCCCTTAGTGATCTCATCCAGTCCCATGACTTTAAATATCACTGATAGACTGCTGACCTTCACATTTATTCACCCAGCTCTCACTCGTCTCAGGAATTCCTGCTGACTTGACATCTCCACACAGATATCCTAAGAGACATCTCAAATTCCTGCATCCAAATCTGAACTCCCCAACTACATGAAAAAATCTGTTTCACTCACGGCCTTTCGCCCTAACAAGTACTGGCAACTCCATCGTGCCAGTTAGTCAGACTGAACACCTTGAATTATCAGACTGAACACCTTGAATTATCCTCCCTCTCTCACACTTCACATGCAATCCATGAGGAAGTTCTGTTGACTCTACCTTCAACTGTATCCAGAACCCAAGTCCTTCTCATCACCTCATCTGCTGCATTCCTACACTGAGCCACCATAATTGTCTCTCACCTGCAATACCATATGCATGTACTAACAGCTGTTCCTGATTTATCTGTGACTTCCTATAGTTGATTCTCAACAAAGCAACCAGTGCTACTGTTAAAACGTGCATCAGATCCCATCTCTCCTACAATCGAACATTGCAATGGCTACCTTAAGTTCTTACAATGGCCTACGCATTCCAACAAGATCAGGCCACGCTCCACCCTGTAACTGCTCTCCTGCACTCAAACACTGAAATGGCTACTGCTCTGACCCGTCTTCCTGCTTCTCTTTCCTTTTAACCCAGTCACCCTGCCCTCCTTGCAGTTCCTCAGACACAACAGGAATGCTGCTACCTCAGGCCTCTGTCCAACTCGTGCTAAAGCTTCTTGAACCTTAGATATCCACATAGCTGCCCTGTTCACCTCCTTCAAGCCTTGGCTTCAATGTCTCACCAGTGAGGCAAACTTGGCCACCATTTTAAAAGCTGAAACACACCCTTAAAATCCTCATCCCCCTTAGTCTTTTCCATAGCATATCTCACCACCTCACAATGCCAAAAAATAAATTTTTCTTATATTTATTGTTCATTTTATCTCTTAATGTTAGACTATAAGCTTCAGGATGAGAACAATCTTCTTAAAAATTTTCTGACTTACATCAAGTGGCTAAGATAGTGACTGGCACAAGAGCAGCTCAATAAGCATATATTCAATGAATTAATAAAAAGGTGTTTATTCAATGGATGAAGAAAACTATTCTACCAGAGATTTTTTCCACTGTCTTTCCATATTATTCTCAGCTTAAAATAATCAGCTTCTATGTAACTGCACAAAACTTGTCTCCCTGTTAGCGGTAACTTCTATTTGCCAAATGCAATCGACTCTTTTTAATCCTTATAGTCTAGGAAATGTGATACTATTAAATTAATTCTTCCTGTTGGAAAGGTCTCCTAACTTGAATCCAATTACACCATTGTTTTCTTTTTCTTCTTCTTCTTCTTTTTTTTTTTTTTTGAGACAGGGTCTTTCTCTGTCACCCAGGCTGGAGGGCAGTGGTGCCACCTTGACTCACTGCAGCCTCGACCTCCCTGGCTCAGGTAATCCTCTCACCTCAGCACCCATGGAGTAGACAACAGTTGGGACTACAGGCACGTGTCACCATGCCTGGCAATTTATTTTTATTTTTTGAAGAGATGGAGTTTTGCCATGTTGCCCAGACTGGTCTTGAACTCCTGGGCTCAAGCAATCCTCCTGCCTCAGCCTCCTCAAATGCTGGGATTACAGGCATGAGCCACTATGCCTGACCATACACCATTATTTTTTGGCTCTTTTCCTTCCTATTTCCCAATCTTCTTTTAGGGTCATTTTTTAAAAATATTTTCTGCCCTAAAAATGGGGGTTTCTCTGGGCTTGGCCTTCAGTTTGCTTTTCCCCTCACCCTGTATATCATTCCTGTCTCATAGCACACCTATGACTTGAACCATGACCCTGTTCTCCAGCCCTGTGACTCCCTGGCTTGTTCAGCCCTCCTTCCCTCTTACGAGGTACCAGTCATGCTCCCCATCTATGGTACCCTGTGTATCAAGATCAAGACAATTATTTCCCCATTACCTACCTCTTACTTCCTCACTTACAATCATTCAATTGTTCATTCATGTCCACAGGATTGCATCAAAACTTACATGGAAGATTGAGTCAAAAGGAATACAAGGCCTTTTATGACCTGACTCTAGACTTCCCATACTCATCTCCCTCCTCTCCCCAGCACTGCAGATATAGCTAAATACCTCTAAAGACTCCAAAGCACATCCCCTTCAGTGCCTCCAGATATGCTGCTAGTTCACCTGGAATGGCTCTATTTTCCACTCTTTCTTGGCTCAGCCTTTCAATTTTCACTTAAATCTTCCATAGGGAAGCTCTTACCTCCCCTATGCATATTTTTACACTTTGTCTCATTTAGTGGTACTTATAACAAATATAGGCTTGGAGTTGTATTTTTAAACTTTTACACAGATGGTTTTATATTATGTGTCCTTCTATAACTGACTTCTTCACTCAACATTTTTTTAATGTATTTCAGGTGATTTATATAGATAAAATTTATTTTTAAGTGCTACTTGATACCTTTAAAATATGAATTTTCTACAGTTTATTCTATTTATCCATTTCCTAATAGATTTCCATTTAGAGTGCTTTCAGTTTTCTAGTATTACACACAATGCTGCAACACACATTTTCATATGTCTCCTGGTACACACATGCAAGAGTACTTCTAGCTATGTGCTTAGGCGAGGAGTAGTTTGTTGAATAAATGAAAATAATTGTGCATCTTTGTTCTTCTTTGACATATTCTGTTCTTCAGGTTTTTTTTTTTTCTTTTTTTTTTTGAGATAGAGTCTCACTCCGTCACCCAGGCTGGAGTGCAGTGGTGCCATCTTGGCTCACTGCAACCTCTGCCTCCCGGGTTCAAACGATTCTCCTGCCTCAGCCTCCTGAGTAGCTGGAATTACAGGCATATGCCACCACGCCCAGATAATTTTGTATTTTTTAGTAGAGACGGGGTTTCTCTATGTTGGTCAGGCTGGTCTCGAACTCCCGACCTCAGGTGATCTGCCCACCTCAGCCTCCCAAAGTGCTGGGATTACAGACGTGAGCCACCACACCTGGCCCCACTTACTTTCTATAGTTCATTTGCATTCGCAGCTTTTATCATAAGCCTTATGGAAGTAATCATAACCTAAATGCATATCCTGTCTTTTTTACTTCTCTCAGATTGTCAGAATTGGAATCTTAGAAAGACCTTAAGAAACGATCCACTCTTTTGCACTCAGGTATACGAATAATTACTAACCCTATTAACAGGTGAGCAGACTGAGGTGAGAGAAGGCTAAGCACCTTGCCTGACATTACACAGACATCTGGATACTGGGATTCAGATGCCCTTTCCCTTAAATCACACTACCTAATGTTCAGTCTTCCACAGGATGTACATCTGCAAATCCTGCCAACATGTCTGAGATAGAAATTATACTCAGGTCTCCCATATCAGTCTTTATTTCATAAAGTCCTCCTTAATCCTCAATTTTAGGATTTCCCATCCCTCTCATTATATACCATTTCCCTCTCCTCCACCCTGGTCCAACTGAGGACACATCATTAAAACTTTCTGATGCTTGATCTGTTTCCAGACTCTCTATAGGTTGATTTGTCCCAGAAAGAGCTGCCTACAGAATTCCAAAACACCATTTGTATCACATTATGCACTATCAACAATCTCACTGGCTCATCTTTGACTGCCAATGTAAGGTCATAACTACCGAAATGAGCATTAAACTGCCCAAAACATCAATTGCGCTGACTCATCCTTCCAATTCCCCACCTCTAATCACACCTCTATTCCAGCCATGCCAATATGCTTCATATTTTTCACATCTAAGATACCATAGCTATATATATTTATTCCTTCTATTTTTAAATGTTTAATATCAGAAAGTGAAATATAATTAAATGACAGCATTTACATTCCATAATAAAATTTTAGCTCAACAGAAAGTGTTCCATGTTTGTTCTTAGGTTAGCATCAGCTTGTAATAAGAGAACTATTTTAGAGAAATTCTATATAAGACACCGTTTCAGACACTGAGCAGTGATTCAAAAGTTTAAGGTCCCGAAACCTAGACTTTAATGATAAAGCCTTCTGTCAACCAAAAAAACCCCCTCGGGTTTAAAGAGAATTTCTATTATTCTCTCTTATATTTTATATTAAAGTATACTTACACAGTTTGCATATATGCTTCCTTACCATTCTGAAATTTTCTTCACAAAATAAAAGTATATGAATGTATTAGGTTGAAGATAAAAACATTATTTCAATTTTTAAAATGTTGCTTATCCTAAAATTGAATTACTGATACAGCTGGCTGACTGGATGGATTGGGTGATAATCTTAATATAAGAGGTCATGATGTTTTGTAAGGTCTATACTCCACACTCATAAACCCACAAGTGAGCCTTTATAAAATATGCTGAGGAGCATATACTCGTGGAGCTGGAAGGGACCCAAAAGATGATCAATTATCTTCATAGAAAAGTAGGCGACCAGGTGCTGGGAGACAACCAACTTGCCTGCCTCATACAATCAGCTGATGCAGAGTACATAGCTGGGATTTCTCATATCCTGCCAGTCTAATGTCTAGAAAGACAATCTAAGTCAGAAGAAAAATGCAATAAATATTTAGATTGCTGTCCTAGGTCAGTAAAATACAAGGAGAAGCCAGCATTACTTGAATAGCAATTAGTTCTACAAAAAGTCATTCTACACGGAAAAATAGTTAATTATCACACTTATAGTCAGTATTTTTGCCATAGCTAGGGCTCCAAAAAGGTTAAAAAGGACATGCAAAAGATGTAAATAGTTTTTCCCATTGTACCAGAGGCCCCAGCAGCATAGGGGAAAGATAAACAATAAGCTCTGAACATCACTCACTCAGATTCTCCAGCAAATGCTTGCAGTCATCAGTGGCAACATCATGCACAGTCCGATTGCACTTGTCTCTCCTTTCTGGCTCAAGCCCTCCGTGCCTACACAAGATTTCTAGGCAGTTCTATAAAGACAAGAGCTCTATTACCTCCAAGTCCAAATGAATTAACTTGAATGCAAAACCCAAAGGAAAAGCCAGTTGCCTATAACAATCAAATAAAGAATTCATGGCTATAAATCTTATTTCAATTCCATCAACCCCAATATACAGATTAATCTTAAACTAAACAATGTCTAGAAATGCAAAACAAAGAGTGCTTACTTAAATGCAAATGATAGGATCATAACATTGTTCCACAGAACAGCTTCTTAGGTTGCAAGAAAAAAAAATAGCTTGCTAATCACTCAGTCTGCAGATTGAAATTAAGAACAAAATTAATTTCAGCAGACATTCTCCTTTTATGGTAATTTGGCAACAGAAAACAAAAAGACTTTTGCTATAACGGGATGTACTTTGCTGTCTTCTAGACTATAAACGGCTTTCCTGGTAATATAAGTGCAGGGCTCTAATTTTAACAATCCTAAGAGTCCTCATAAGCATATTGGTATTTGAGATGTTACCCTGCCATATTTCATTTGAAAAATATGCATATCATGTTGATTGAGATTTTAGAAAAGCATTCCCTATAGATGTTGAAGTTATGCTACCTTTGCTTTTCAGCTTTTTCTTCTTCTGTGTTGCTTAAGGAAATCTCCATTCAAAAAGTAGAACTACGAACTGAAAAGTCTTAGTCCTCCATATTTTTTCAAATGCAAAGTAAGAGACAATATATATACATAAATTTTCTAATAAATAAGCACATGGCAAGATGTTACATCAGGATATTTACCAAGGAACTCTCCTGTATCAATGTTTACCACTTGATGATTTGTTGGCTAATTTCCCACAAGGCTAAGGAGAAAATGAATAGACCAGAAAGCATGGAAAGGAACTAATAACCAAAACAAGCAATGCCCTGCCCATCACTCCCCTAAATGCACACACACACACACACACACCCACTTGGAGGCATGGGGCTGTCTTGCAGTTCTAACAACATATTAAACCAGGTCATCTTGAATAGCCTTTTCTTATCTTTCTGTAGCACACCCTTACATCCACTTTTAAAATATACCTATTTCCTTCCTAATATAAAATATTTTTAAAAGAAATACCATATCTGGCTGGGTGTGGTGACTCATGTCTGTAATCCCAGCACTTTGGGAGGCCAAGGCAGGTGGATTACTTGAGGTCAGGAGTTCCAGACCAGCCTGGCCTGGCCAACATGGTAAAACCCCATCCTACTAAAAATACAAAAATTAGCCAGACATGGTGGTGGGCGCCTGTAATCCCAGCTACCCTGGAGGCTGAGGCAGGAGAATCGCTTGAACCCAGGAGGCAGAGGTTGCAGTGAGCCAAGATCATGCCACTGCATTCCAGCCTGGGTGACAAAGCAAGACTCTGTCTCAAAAAAAAAAAAAAAAAAAAGAAAGAAAGAAAGGAAGAAAGAAGTATAATATTCACATAGAAGTGTATAACTTGAAGCATTATCACAAAGCACACATACTTGTGGAAGGAGCACTTTGGAAGCCCCTTTTGTACTCCATCTCAACAATTAACTCCTCCATCCCCACCAGAGGCAACTACTATCTGCTTTCTAATATTAGAGATTGGTTTGGTCTATTTGTGAACTCTATATAAATGGAATCATACTGTATGTAGGTGCATTTTTATATTTTGCTTCTTTCATTCAACATAATGTCTCTAAGATTCATCCATGTGTTGGGAGTAGTCAGAATTCATCTTCATTAAAAAATGATTACTATGTGGGATTCCATTATATTCCATTATGGTATACCACAATTTACTTATCCATTCTCTTGTTGATGAACATTGGTGTTCTGCTATAAACATTCTAGTACATGTCCTGTGGTGTACACGTGTTTGGTGTTCAGTATATTGCAGAGCTGGACTGCTGTGCACAGGGCATGCACATGTTCTACGTTAGTCCATACTTCAAAGAGCTTTCAAAAGTGCCTACACCAAAATGTACTTCCACAAGGAGTATACATGAGTTCCAGTTGCTTCATGTTGCCTCTGAAACATGCTTTTAAATGCAATAATGACTTTGCTAGAAAGTACAGTGAGTCCCTAAGGGCCAGAAAGAAAAACAAAAAAGTAAGCAGAAACCACCAATTCAGTGAAACTTTAACAGGAAGCCAGTGCTGCTATGAAGGTAAAGCTGACAGACAGAACCTTCTTGGACGGTGGAAGGATAGGAAACTGGGCCTTGGGTTTCCTGAGTAAAGAAAATCTGCCTGCTTGCAAAGGGAAGCAACTAGGACATTTGTTTCTCCCTGGCTGGCCCTGTTCAGGTTAGAGGGATCTCTCTAAAGCTTGCCATTTAAGTCTGGCAATCTGTACAATTATGTGGCCATTAAAAAAGTAAATCTTAAAGAGAAGTCTGGAAGTCTGGCTTTCATAGGTCTACAGTTCAGATTTAAGAAATTGCTAAGCTAAGAAATTAACAGAACACAAAGTCAGATAAATAAATGTCAATTCATATCAATTTTTTGTTACTAATTTGGACAAAATCAGTAAATGAATAAGATAATGTTGATTTAGAAATGAACTCTAATTAGAAACTTAAATAGAAAGCAATCTGAGCACTAAACTTAGTGAATTCTCAAGATGATAAATGATAAAAATCACACATTTATTTTGCAAGTTAGAACTTGCAGTAAATGTAGGTAAGAGCCACAGCAGACCTGGATTCTAATCCTGCCATCCAAAATGACTCTATCTACCACTATTGCTGAATCATTTAACATTTCCCTGCTTTCATTTCTCTATCTGTATTTCAAGTATCTATATCTCATAAGGGTAACGTGACTTAAATGAAAGATGCACACAAAGTTCTTATATTCTTGGCCTGTACTAAACACCCAATATTTATTAGTAGCTATTATTATTACTATAATCAACATCATCATCACCAGCTAGAAAACAGTCCAAATATCCAGTTAACTGGTGAGGTACTATAGCACATAACAAATGTCACTAATCTCAAGACAATTTAAGTGTTGTTACTTCAGATTACAAACAGAAATGATAAAAGGGGTAACACAAGTTTGCAGTACTCCTGAACTGAGAGTCTTTTATTTCTGGCCGTCAAAGTAGGTTATTTCTAATTTTTATTACATTCAGGTAGGTCAGTGGGCCAGAACATAAGCAGTGACTTTCTCTTTAAGGAAGCATGAATGTCAGTCCCCATGAGGGTAGCACATAGCCAAACACTACTACAAGTGTAAATTCTGCAGTGTGTGCTGGCTGCATGGGGAACTCAATGAAAGTGAAAACTTTGGCCCCACTGACACTTAACAACAACAGCTACAACAACTATTTGAGCACATACTAAGTTCCAGGCACATTCCACACTTTGCAAGTATTCAGTGTTCGTTTAGCCCTCACAACAACTTTATAAGTAAGGCACAAAGCCCCTTTGGGCCAGGGGCTATTATGAGGGCTAAGGGTCCTGATGGTGAATAAGGTAGAGAAGTTCCATGTCTCAGGGAGGAGTGCAAAGTGTCCTGATACACTCAGAAAAGGGGCTGGTGAAGCAATGAGTACAGTTTTACTTTATGGAGGAGCAGGAGGAGGTAAAGAGGGAGAGAAGTGTCTACACTCTCTCCTTGTTGAATGGGATTGTGTGAAGAGGACAAATGCTGTGATCCCAGTCCCTGCTTCTGGAAATAGAGTCCCAGGGGCCCTAAACTGGGCACGACGTCCTACCCAAGTGATACGGAGACAGGGATCTAGATGGATGAGTTTAAGCTAAATTCCTATTAGGATATAGAGACATCTGCTATAACAGAGACCTTTTAAAGAAGTAGTTTAGGCCTCAGCTTTCACACGCACTCACATTCCACTTGCCGGAACTCAAGTATTTGGCCATAGTTCCCTGCAATGGGGACTGGAGAATGCTGTCTTTATGCTGGGTGCCCATGGGTCCAGCTGAAACAGAGGGATCCGTTACTATGGACCAAGGACAGAGGAGAGGTTGAGGGGTGAGGGAAGTGCCAGGCTCCTTTAGGCAGAGCTGAGAAGCAAGGTACCATTGCCCAGGAAATTCAGTAGAAACCCCAAGTCCAGAGAGCTAGAGATAAAAATCAAAGTCAGAGCAGGGAGCCAAGAGTTTGAGATTGAGCAGAGGGAAAGAAAATGAAAAAAGTTTGCAATTATAAAATTTAAAGCCCAGCTCAAGTGCTGAGAACAACCTTGGGGTGTAAGTGCTGCTTCACAGGGCTGGGGAGATGGAAGCTGTTAACGTGGGAAATAACGACATGAGCAAGAAGGTAGAGTTAGGTGTGCATGGCCAAAGATGAAGTTGGCTGCTGCCAGCTGTGAAGGGCTGAGTGCTATGCACTTTGCATGCTTTTCCATAGGCATGAGGATGTGTTTGGGAAGGAAAGTGCCATGTTCAGCTCTGTTCTGAAAAGCAATTGTTGTACTGAAAGATTACATTGGAAAAGACAAGAGTGACAGCAAGGAGACCAGTTAAGAAAAATATAGTAGTCCATTCTCTTACTGACTCAGCAAACATTTAGTACTTTTGGGCCACAGACTCTGCTGGACACGGTATATATAAGGATTAAAAAGTAACTGTTCAGAGGAGATGGAGAGGCAGAGAAGCATGCAAACAGTTACAATAAAGTACATGCTCTCTAAGCAAAGTGTGGAGAGGTATCCTGGGAACACCTAACTCCAAGAAGCCAAGACAAGCTGAAATGTTTTCCAGGCAGAGAGGGGTCAGGACAGGAGAAGAGGCCATTTGAGGTAATGGCAGCAGCAGGGAGGGGAGAGAGCACAGGATGTTTGCACATTGGCCGGTCATGCGTGGTCAAAGCCTAACACGCACTAAGGAAGGAGACAGAAGTGTGCCTAGGGGAGCAGACCAAGGCCAGATCAGGAAGGGACTTGACTGTCATGATAGGCATCCCTGCCCTGGAAGTGACAGAGGCTTGGGAAGACATGAAGCAGGTAATTACATCACCATGTTCACCTGTTAGAAAGGCCCCTCACATGGCAATGTAAAGGGAAGCAGAGAGACCGAACATGATGAGACCACGGCAGTACCGTGAATGTGACCAGACAGCAGATGATGAGGGCTCCCTTAGGACAGCGCTGACAAGACTATGGAGGAGGCAAGGTATTCAAAATTTATTCGTAAAAGAGTAAATCTAGAGTTGTGTTGATCATTTGAGTTCTTTAAGTTAGGAAGATGGAGCAAGTAAACAAATGCCAGGTGATGCTATTGGAGTAAGAGAGGAGGAGCAAGAATTGCAGCAGATTGGCCAAGAAGCATAAACATTAGGGGCCAAGAATGTGCTAGAAGGGAGCTGTCTGGTGGAAGCAAAAGTGAATGTGGTCCCCAACAGGATTACCCTATAACTGTTTAAACTGGAACACATTAGAGAGTAAAAGGAGGCACTGTTAATAATTACACTGGGATGACAGGCATAAACAGGGTTGTACTGAGAAAACTGGAAAGTTTGTTCCCCTGGTTACCAAGGAAAGCACCTGCCTAGACAGACTCAGAAAATGCTTAAGTAGGGCTAGAGATGAGATTTTAGAATCCCTATAGATTATATTCTGCGGATCAACAAGATCATTCAAGTGAGAAAGTTCAGAGTGACGAGAAAAAGGATCAAAACCCAGATCCACGAAAGGTGTTGGTGGGAAACACTGGATGGCCCATGTCTTGGATGAGAGGTGGAGCACGACCCTGGGCAGCCAAGTTTACATTCCCTTTAGGGTTCTGCCAGTCACTGCTGTCCAAAGTAAGAAAGGATTCAGTACTCTTCACTGAACATTACAGGGAATGAGTATAAAAAGGCATTTTCCAGAACAATTTTTTAAAAAATTAATAGAAAAAAGGAAATAATCATAGACAATCAAAAGCATTACAATAGAGTTCAAAGAACAGATTTCTATTTATCATGATAAAAATCTAGTTCCAATGACTTTGTGCCTTTTGCAGGCACCTAATCTAATGTTCTCTCTTCTGAACTAGCTACCCAACTCCATGCGATAATGAATAACTTTAGTGACTCCTATTATCTTGTTCTTGTTGCATCCAATTCCTAGGAATATGGAATCCAAATGTTGGGGCGTCATGTGGACCTTTGCACATACCTCATGGATACCTCCTGGAGGACCAAGGTGGCTGCTACAGTGTGAGTAGAAACGTCTGACTCTCATATGACTAAAAGCTAACAATGCATCAGGCAGATCGCAATCCTAACACATAAAAATGATCTAAAGTGGGTAACAAGAGGGCTACCACCTGATCAGAGGACAGTGGGACTGCCCAGAGATGACCTCCAGGATGCTGGAGATGAATGTCTGGAGGACAAGTAAAAAGGCAAATATGGAGATATGGGTTTGGGACTAGTTACTGCAGGAGTCACTGTTGACTCCTGAAAGACTGGATAAGCTCTTAGAAAATAGGAGTAGGCAGCTGAGAATAAAGCTTGGGAGTTGCTTAGAGTTCACACACACACACAAACACACACACACACACACACACACACACACACACACCCCAAAAAACAAAAAGCAGAAAAACAAATAGAAAGCCTGGTCAGCAAAGTTGGAGAGGAAGCGAGAAAAGGGCAGTGTTCTGGAAGCCCAGGGAGAGAGGAGTATGCATTAAATCGTCAACTTGTTAAAACACCCAGGGAGACTAAGCAAAAGCAGAAGTGACAGGAAGCCACTGGCTTCGGCAACACATAAGCGAGAACTATAACCTCCTCCTGTAGTCAAAAATTCATGCAGTCCCGCCAGTGAAAAAAATCTCTGGGTATATGAACTTCAACAACAGAGCTGCACAAATCCAGGCAATCTCCTAAATTTGTTTCGGTTGCAGGAAATTAACATGTCAATGGTTTCATGACAGAACAGGAAGTTTCGTTAAGAAACTCATGTATCTATTCACATGAAATGATGGAAACAAAGGCTTATCCTTAGTTCAGCAGCCTCTCTGGAATAGTCAGGCCAGCTGTAGAGAGAGTTTTTCCGATGACATTTAATGGTGGTCTGCACAAATTTCTTAACCATTGAAATAAAGACCAGGGGCTGACGTGGAAAAAGGACAGATTTGGGAATTTGATCTTCAGGAATTAGTTACCCATTTCCCATTTCTTGTAGATAAAGACTTAGTTTCTTTATCTACAACACAAGGGAAATTGACTAGATGAACTATGTCAGGGGTCCCTGAACCCCGGGGGTTCGCAGACCAGTATCAGTCCATGGCCTGTTAGGAACCAGGCCGCACAGGAGGAGGTGAGTGGAGGGTGGGCAAGCATTCCTGTCTGAGCTCCGCCTCCTGTCAGATCAATGGTGGCATTAGACTCTCATAGGAGTGTGACCCCTATTGTGAACTACACATGCAAGAGATCTAGGTTGCATGATCCTTACGAGGTGGAACAGTTTCATCCTGAAACCATTCCCACCCACCCCACCCCCAACCATGGAAAAATTGTCTTCCACAAAACTGGTCCCTGCTGCCAAAAAGGTTGGGGGCCACTGAACTATGTTATGTCCCTTCAAGCTCTGAAATTCCACAGTTCTCTACTGAAAACCACGTGGAAACTGAAGTCATCTTCTTGGGTAGCAACGATACTACTACCCTGCGTAGATTAGACAAATGTATGCTAGAGAAAAGAAAAAAAAATATTTTTAAGCTCTACTTGTGGTCAATGTAGAATCTTTTTACCAATGCAATGACTAGCTCGGAGCTGTATTTTTTTCAGAAATCTGGCCTTAATATCTTAGTTATAAGTGGATTACTTTCTGAAGAACTATCTCAGCCAGAATATAAATATTAGGCAAATGATACAAATATATTTTCCAATATCTTTGACTAGGGGAGAAGGAAGTATGGTACAATGAAAAGACTAATGGACTCAGGCAATCTGGGCTTCATTCCCAACTTTTATCTACTAAACCCTCTGGGATTTAAATGTCTTAATCATAAAATGGAGAGGTTAGACTAGAAGATTAAATGTCCACTCTAGGGCTTAAAAAATATATTAACAGCCTAGCAGTGTGTGAATATTGTCAGTCATGCCCACTTAAAAAAAACTCTCTTTCCTTGTCCAAAATTCATCTTGTGCTTCTTAAAGTAAAAAAACACAGGAGAGTCATAGTCTATGGGAGAAGGAGGTCACATTTTCCTTGGACAATATGCCAGAGGTGTGGAAATCAATGACAATGCCATCTTTGATCATAAAAACACCAGAACTAATAAAAGATTCATAATTAAGGAGCTGAGCAGCATCACAATTGCCCTACACTGAAGGGTAACTCACCCTGGGGAGTGGGTTCCTTTCTGCCTAGCCTGAGAGGTTCAGTAGCCGAACATCCTAGATCGAGGGTGTTCAGGTTTTGTTCTTCTTTTTTTTTTTTTTTTTTTGCCTCTAGGCTGAGTGCAGGTATAACACACTCCTATCATTAACATCTCATATTACATTCACAGTTTTTCTTTTAAAGGAGTGGAGGCAGGTTGCAAACTACCCTTTCCATGCACCTCTACAACAGCAAAAGAGATTCATAGTCCTAGATTAACTGTGCATATTCAAGTTTAAACTATTTACATTTTCCATCTTTGTCTCCCAAAAACTTTTATGTCAAATATTATTGCATTCCATTCAAATCATACAAACAAATCAAGTTCCCAGAATTTTTTTATCTCTTTTGTCAAAGGGTAAAGTTGGGGAAACAAAACAACAAAACTACTGCTAACAAACAATACCTCCAGATTGAATTGAATCATGCCCTTTTCTCATTTTGTAAAACACCAAAGTCCAAGATGAACAGCTTCTGCTAAGTTCACAATAACAGGAAGTTACCCAACCAGGAGCTCTAAACACATCTTTAGCTATCTCCTTCTGGATGAACAAATCGTAGCCCTTACATTCAGCATGTCTAAAACTGCATTCTGTCTTCTTGATCAAAATGATGTCTTTTCCTTGTTCCTTTTGGGAATGTCACTATTATCTTTTTATTCAGCTCCCCCATTTCCCTCATCTAATCCATGTTCATTCCTGGGGCATTCCTAATATTTCTCATTATTTCCACTGCTGTCATCATCTTTCATGTAGTATCCCTTCCTGATACCAATTTCTTCATAATCTCAAATCTTCTTGATGTTGTTGCTAAATGAATCTATTTAAACTATTCAGTTGATTATTTTGTTCCTTTGTACAAAACCTTTCAATGGTTTCACTTTGACTAGTAAATTAAGACCAAACTCCTTGCTGTGTCATTGAAGGCCCTGGGCCCTGCTGTGAAACTCCCAGTCAGGTCTTATTTCTCACTACTCTCCATTACCCCAATTAACAGGGACCTGTTATCCACCTCCCTACTTCCATGTGTTTGTTTTTAATGCTCCTTTCACCTGAACCACTCTCCTTTCTCAGTGGTAATGGTGAATTTAACCCTCCTTGCAAAGCTCAAAATAATTTCCACCTCCTCCAGAATGGGCCATGCCTGAGCCTAACATTCCTGGAGCTCTGCCCTTTGAAATATGTATGTTCTCTTTCTTTTTCCCATAATTGCTGCATTTTTGTACTGTTCCAACTGCATTTCTGTTGTCCTTGTGTTTTTTCATGTGTGCTTTTCTTATCCTACATTTGTCTTGTACCCTGCTCACTTGCCATTGAACTAGGAGCTAATGGCAAAAGTGATCCTTGCAAATGTTAGCACGCACTGTGCCTTGCACTCAGGAACTTTCTAATATCTTATTATTGCTAACACATATTAATGCTAAAGCGATTGACATCAGAAAAACATGAGTGAATGGACTACTATTATTATACTATTTCTTTAATATTCAGAATCTTTCTGTATTCTATCTGAGCATCTAGAGCTCCCTCTTAGATATCGGTAAGACAGCACAGTTAGGGATAAGTTTGGCAGCTCAGGGTACAGGGCAAGAGAATGAGCTCTGCAGCACGAGTGTGAATCCTGACCCTGCCCCCTGCCTCTAACTAGCAGCATGGTGTTGGTACTGAAGTAAGCAACCCAATGGACTAAATCAATGCCAATGATTTGCTCCTATAGTAGATAAGATAAAATGTTTGAAATTACCCTCATATTTCTTATTAACAAACTACAAATAAATGATTTTTATTAAAAGTCTCTTATACCCTTGACCATAAGTAACTACTACATAGGAATAATGTCAATTTGTATTGGTAAATAACATCTGCAATTGTATCACTCAGTCTCCAATTATTCAATTTAAGTACACTTAATCTATAGCAGACAACTTTGCTGCTCATCAAATTACAGCTGCATGATGAGGCCAGCTGCTACCAGACACACCTTAAAACCTTTGGAAGCAGCAATGTGGGCAGCAGTCCAGCCTTCTCTGTTGGCGTGGTTAATGAGGTCTGCAGGAACAACAGGCTTGCATATGCCTTCAGGACTCTCTTCTCCTCCATCCAAGTCAAAGACACTTGACTCGGACTCCTCCTCATTGAAAGAATTTCCATGAGCTGGTATTCTATGGTACATAAGAAGCTTGAGGCTGTCCACATTACCAGTGTCCACAGCTGCGTGAACTGGTGTCCAGCCATCCTGAAAATAAAATGACCAGGGGGAAAGGGTTGATAACAACATTAATGTCAAGGATAATATTATTGAAAGTTCACTTCTAAATGTTCTTGGGCATGGACCACTGAGCTGGGAAAAGCAGGCATTCCAATCCTGAACATTATCACTGATGAGCTGGGTAAAGTTCTCTGACTCCCGTCAGTTAACAATATTTCCAACTGCTATGACTCATGTTTGCTATTTTGTAATCATTTCTACCTACCAGTTAACCATTTGGGGTGAGCAGGTACTGTCCAGGGCATAACTGAGCATTATGTATGGTAAATCAAAATCTCAATTTAATACTATGAAAGAGAATGAACTTTAGCTTAAAGGGATTAAAAAATTTATATGCAATGTTATTAGTAGAGCACTGAAAGAATGCAGTTATAAGCCGTGTTTTACTTATAAGGCACTGACCTAACTCTGTGATCTTAAAATTTTATGCCAACCACCCCAGAAGCAAAGATCCTAAATAATAGGGAAAAGGTAGACATAAAGAAAAAACAAAGCCAAATAATTTCAGTGGAGGTTTATGGGCCCCTATTGGGTGTTTTGTGACTGCAGAGGGATACTGATCATTATAAGCTTAGAAAATGTTTCAACTAAAATTATTGGGTCTGTTTTCTAGAATATATTATTTTGGAGCCTCTATTACCCACTTAGCTGGTTGCTAGAGTAGAGGTATTAATAGAAGTCCTTTTTAGGGCAGTGATTCTCAGGTGTGGTCCCCAGACCAGCAGCATCAGTATCACCTGGGAACTTTATAGAAATGTAAACTCTTAAGCCTCATCTCAGATCTACTGAATCAGAAACTCTGGGGATGGGGCTACCAATCTGACTTAACGACCCCTCCAGGAGATTCTAATACACTAAAGTTTGACAAGCGTTATTCTGGGAAAAATCTAGGTTCTATCTACAGTCTCTTCATCTTTATATAGAAATCGGTCTGCCTTCTACTCAGGCACCCATCTTGTTTAGTTTTTTAAAACATTTTTCATAAAAGAACCTGGTCTTATTTTGGTGATTTGGTGATTTTGGCTTTATTTTTCTACCTTTAATTTCCCTTTGACATACCTTTTTCATGCAGTATTTCACATTGCTATACTAAATATATTTCAGTAAGCTACAGTACACTTTACTAAATATATTTCAGTAAGCTACAGTACACTTTAAAAAATAATAGGGTAGAAGACAGAGAAATAGGCAATAAATACGAACAATCTAAATTTGGGCTAAGTCATCTGATCATTTGCTAAAGCTGTCCCTTTATAATGTGGCTTTTTCTCTGGTTTGGTATCTCATAGCAATAAAATCCACTTGGCTAAGACAAGACAATGGTGCTCCAATCAGGTAAATAAACTCCACTTGGCTAAGACAAGACTATGGATCTTCAATCAGCTCCATTCAGGCGTGTTCTTCACTGGGTTGTGGACACCTTTACTTGGGTAGTATAACAGTACTACACAAGTAGTCTACTACTGAAGAGTGTAAGTGCTTTTGACCTTTCCCGATTTATATTACAAAGGCCATGCAACCACTTCTGGAAAAAAAATTTTCTATTTTCTATCCTCTTTTGATACTTTCTTATTATAAGGCACAAGACATAATTGTTCCCAATTACACTGTTTATCTCTGGAGTTTTGAGCATCTATACTTCTAAAGGTTTTGTTCAGCTCATCAGCAACTAGTTGGAGAGAATGGATTTCTGTGTTCTCTAACTTAGGATGTGACTAATTTTTATGCTGTACTACTTATTTTTCATTCAGCCCTGTGATACAAAATTAATTCATTTTTCACTATAGAATTTTATACTGAATATGTGTAACACCACAGATTTCTCAAGTAATATATATAAATAACATGAAAAATATAAAACTAAACTGTTTTCTCAGATTTTCAAAAAATAGGAAGTTTTTTAAAGAAAAAAAGCTGTAGCAATGAGTCATTAAAAATGTTTATATCTAGCTTATTACATCTCTGCATATATATATATATATATATGTATATGTATATATATTTTTTGAGGCAGAGTTTTGCTCTTTTCTCCCAGGCTGGAGTGCAACAGCACCATCTCAGCTCACCACAACCTCTGCTTCCCAGGTTCAAGCGATTCTCCTGCCTCAGCCTCCCTAGTAGCTGGGATTACAGGCATGCACCACCACGCTGGGTTAATTTTCTATTTTCAGTAGAGACGGGGTTTCTCCATGTTGATTAGGCTGGTCTTGAATTCCTGACCTCAGGTGATCCGCCCATCTCAGCCTCCCAAAGTGCTGGGATTACATGCGTGAGCCACCATGCCCGGCCACATCTCTGCTTATATTATTAACCACTGGTCCTCCTTTACTTCAGAAAATCCAGGATCTGAGACTATTATTTGTTGAATGAATAAAAAATTATACCTCCCTTGTCTGCCCTAGTTCTAAAAATAATCAAAGCATAGGTATTTGTTTTCCTGTTTGACAGATTAATCTGAGGCTCAGAGGTTAAAGGACTGGCTAGGCTAATGAACAAGACATTTAATTAACGGGACAGAGATTCAAACAAGGGTCAGACACTTTCCAAATCCTACAAGCAAAACAAAATAAAGCAACCTCTATTTTAATTTATTTTGTTTTTCTAGTTGTAGAGTTTACAAATGTATTGCAAATTATATATACGGAGGGAAAAAAACAGACTGCTACTCACTGTGGTTTTTACACTTCGATTGGTTCCAGCTTCCAACAAGAGTTTAATACATTCTTTATTTCCATTTTTACAGGCCAGGTATAGAGGTGTCTGTCCTCCATCAGCAGCATGATTAATGTTAGCATCATATGAAATTAATAATTCTACACACCTAAACACAAGATTAGGATTAATTACATAAAACCTGGGTTTGACCTTTGAAGCACCACCTAACCAAGATATTAAATACAGAAAAGAAAGCAATGTTGCATCTTTATATACATCAATTGTTTCTATTTACATATATCAATTATTATGGATCTTATTACATGAATACTGTTTTTTTCACAAGGCTAGAAAATATATTCTAATCATAAAATTTAATTTCTCCCAGGAAATTTTGAAAAGTGCTAATACCTGCTTTATGACACTTCCCTATAACCAACTTGTGAAAGTAGAGTCCTTAGAATTTAACTTACTGGGATGAACGGTTTAACTGTACTTGATAAATATATATTATTTTGGTTCAAAATAGTTTGAACATTGAAAAAAGGCTGCTGAGTCATTCTGAGATTTTCACTTGAGAAAATAATTATAAATAGCATAGACAGCAGGGCACCATGTGCCTTCTCTATAAAAGGCAGCAGAAAGGCTGAGAAAAGGGTTGCCTTGGGGAGAAAAGACAGCAGAGGTTGTCCTGTCTCCTGAAGTCAGGCTAGTTGATGAGGAAAAGATAGCTAAGCAGAAACTCACTGTCCTGAGAATCAAGGAGGAAAGAAATGAGGTAAAGTCAAGACTTTGTGGCACTTATTTACTAGCTAAACATGTAGAGCTTAAGTTGTAAAATTAGTTGAGAATAAACTTAGAAAAGAGGGCTAAATCATAATCAAAGTAAGAAGCAATCCACTTCATCTTTTATTTTCACTCCAATGAATGTTTTTCCTAATTTTCCCTTGCAGTATCTGATTTATACATTTTTTTTAAATTAAGTGACATGTTGATATACATGTGTATCAGACACATTTAAATTAACCAATCCAGCCTGGCACGGTGGCTCACACATGTAATCCCAGCACTTTGGGAGGCCGAGGGGGACAGACGACGAAGTCAGGAAATCCAGACCATTCTGGCCAACACGGTGAAACCCGTCTCTACTAAAATACAAAAAATTATCTGGGTGTGGTGGCGTGCACCTGTAGTCCCAGCTACTCGGGAGGCCGAGGCAGGGGTATCGCTTAAACCCAGGAGGTGGAGGTTGCAGTGAGCTGAGATTGCACCACTATACTCCAGCCTCGCGACAGAGCAAGACTCCGTCTAAAAGAAAGAAAGAAAAAAATCAATCCCCAGATTTCTCCAGGGTCCTTCCTGTTTGCAGAGTTATCCATGCTTCCATTCCTGTGACTGCTATATGTCCAAGAAAGTGCCCCTACAGGTTGCCTGGTGAAAGTAAAGGTAAAAAGCACAGCTCAGGAGAAATTCCTTTTGAAGGAGTCAGGATATGTCCCAAGAGTAACAGCAAAATCAGTGTCTAGGGTTCTCAATGACAAACTCAGGGTAATGAGGTATGTGGTAGATATGCAGAAAAGTGAATCATGCTATACATAAATAATTCATTTTGAATTTTAAAAAATTAATTTATGATTAATAACATGGAGTCAACCTTAAAAACCCATATTTCAATAATTCTGGAATTTGTTAAAGAACATTCCTGTCGGGACAGTTAGATTAAAAAGTTAAAAGCAACTTGCGTTTCCCACAACCTGCCATTTCAGCACAGGCAAAGAAAGCAACTTAGCTATTTTCTATTTTTTTAAGTTAAAATATGACTTTTAATGTTAAAAAGTCATGCCTATATCTAACTGACTTAGTAAGCTACTAAAGAAATCATTGCTAAAGTTAGGTATATTTTAATTAATAGGGTCTCTTTAGCTTAATGCTCAAACTACTTTCAGTATGTAAAATTCATGCTTCGATTTCGTTTTAAATGGTAAAACAAGATGAATAATTAGAATACATTACCACTAGGAAATTTAGATTATTACAACCAATATAATTCTATGTTCTACTTCTAGTGACATCATAAGTAAAAAATCTTTTAGGGGGTTGGAATGGTGTAAAACAGTGAAAAACAAACTTCTCAACAGTCCTTCATCTCACGACATATGTGTTGATATGCCATAGATGATCTTCCAAAGAAAGTTCATTCACGTTCAGTTGGGAAACAGCCCAGTTCTCTTCTTCACTTCCCTCAAACATTAACTATTATTAAGAGCAAATTTAGAATCCTAGTTTGCATTTAAATCCTCAAATATATTTAGTGAATTTATTTGCCAGTGATTTTAAGCACTAGTTTACACATTCAGCCGGAACTAAAATACGTGTGCAAATTATAAAAAGAGGCTCCTTTGATGGTGGGAAAAAAAGAATTAAGAGCAACTTACTCGAAATGTCCCTGAGCAGCTGCAGCACACAAGGGTGTGAAGCCATTTTTATCAGCAGCATTGACTTGGGCTTCTGCACTCAGCAGCAATCTCACACAGTCTATGGATTTTAATAGAAAGCCATGTAAATTCCCCATTTGGAGTTATGATGTGCCAAATTCTATACAAGCTGTAGATAGATTCTAAACCCAAAGGGACTCTCCCCTGCACAGTTCATCTCACAATTCCATCATGGCAGACCTGAGACTCCGTAGACTATTTTACAGGAAAAGCAGCCTATTTTCCCAAAGATTATAATACCCCAGACTCACTAAGATGCCTGTGTGTGTGTGTGTGTGTGTGTGCATGCGCATGTGCCCATGTGCGTGCGCATTTTGGGAAGAGTTGCTGCTGAGTAAAAAAAAATGTCATGTGCCAGAAAATGCTTTACCAGATCTTTCCAACAGTCTATCCCAGAAAATAATGTTCCTGGATGGAGAATCAAATTCATTTACCAAACTGAAATACCATTCTTCATATTTAAATAAATTATTACTTTATGATGTTTAATTTAATCTTTAAACTGCTTTTGGATGGTGGGCATCCTACACTTAACTCCATGAATGAGGCTAAAGGACAACCCATCGAAAGTCACCTAACTCAGGAATAAATTTCACCTAGATGTCACATTCCTGATGTTACTTACTAGATTTACTTCTTCTATATTAAAGAAAATCTCCATAGTGATTATGAAGAATTCTAGAATACTTTAAAAATAACGGGCTCTCTGAGGTCACTAGAATCCTCCATTTATCTGAATTAATCGACAATCATATGGGCTTCCATATGCAACGCTATCTGACTTTGCATTTGCGGTCAAGTCCTCTCTTTTTCTGCACTCCCATATGTTTTGGTATATTTGACTACAGGATTTGCATTTTAAAGAACAAGAATAATTCTTGTCTTCATCGATATACCATTTATAGTTACACAACTTCTCGGTTCTTTTAAGACATTCAAATAACTATAAATTGTTCCAACTGTGGAACAATTTCAGGCCCATGACCTTACCTAACTGCTAAAACTTTCCCTCACTGTAGCATGTAGCACTAAAGTTCTGATAATTAGACTTTCTCATATATCAGGTATTTCTAACAGACCATAAATGCAAACTAATCCTTGCATAAAACAAAGATTACTTTTTACTAGCTCTGGTAAAACTTTACATTAATGAACTGTACAATTTGGATTTTTTAAATGTTTATAAAAACTTTAAATCTCATGTTTAAAAAAACTATCCATTACCACCTGTAAAAGAAAAATAAAACTAAATTGAACTTTCTGCTCATTACAGTTGATACATGGGCTTTTGACTTTCCATCCTTTTGCAAGTGTGTGGTATAACATCTCGCCATATTTACCTGTATGTCCATTCTTAGCAGCAGAATACAAGGCAGAATGGCCATCTTCACAGGAGTAATTAATGTCCAGTCCTTCTTCATTAAGCAGCATTGATAATAAAGTGACATTTCCCTGGGCAGCAGCTTGCTGAAGAAGGGTGGGCCTGCCAGCCAGGGGGGCAGGACCACCACTCATTAGCAAAGGGGTTAGGGAGGGTGACCAGCCTGTAGGTTAAAGTGACCCTCGTTAGAGAGTAGGAGCAAGGACAAGAGACAGATATTACCCATTCCTTTCTGAATTACACACACACAAACATATGAACATGTGTCCCTAGAGGATTATGTGGTTTCTAACATTATCAATCTGTTAATATTTACTTAGCATGAATCTGGACTGTTATTTCAGATCTTACATCTGCTGCTAATTAAATCAACATACATGGTAAAAAATCATTTTTAGTCATGAGTCTTGCACAGGTAAGTGTTAAAGTGGTGACTGGTTTTAGGAAAACTTAAGATGGCTGTCTCATTTTAAAAGTTCAAATTTCTCTTCAGGATTTTAAAACAATTTGAATTTTAAAATGTAAAGGTTTTACAAGGTAAAGTTTTCCTCTAATTCAATATTAATCTGGAAAAGTAAACTGATATTTTTAGGTATAAGAGAAATAATTGTAACAGATTTTTCTTTTTCAACAAGGTTTCTAAAATGTTTAATTACAAATTTTATGTAAACCGTTAAGATGGACCAAAGAGTCTATTTATATTCCTTGAATTCCCTTATTTGGGAATAGAAATAATGGAGGCCAACTGCTATTCAGTATTAAGAGATAATAAAATATAACATATATAACTGGATCTAGAGTTCACCAGCACAAATAATCAATATACAATTGTAAAGACTGTATCATCTGGCCACCTTTACAAAATGCCTAACAAACTTTAAATCAGCCAACAAAACAGGACACTCAACTATATAATTTTAACAAAAACAATGAGTTATAGTTAGATATTTCTCATCAGTATTTAGCAGCTTTAGAAGAGAGTCTGTTAAGTGTGTGAATTCGGCTGCATATAGCATGAAAAATTTTCTGAATTCTTCCTTGATCAAAAGGCTGTAAAAACAGTAAAGTAAAAAATGTTCATTCAATGTGACATATAGGTATTTGTGTATTTTAGACTTAAATACAGTGAATTTTCAAAATAAGACATTTTCCGCTTTTTCCTTATAGGGTTCTAATACCTGTAACATCGTTGTGCATATGTACATATATTCATCCCTAAGGGCACACTTTCACAGACCAATTAGGACTATTTTGTCCTGACCAAAGTGATTACAGATGGAGGGCTTTATTCTAAATAGTGCTTCACAATGACTAGACCCTGAATTTCTATATGCACAATACATCTCATTGTGCATAAAACAAAGATTACTTTTTACTAGCTGCAGTAAAATTTTATGTTAAGGAACTATACCATTTGGATTTTTAAAATGTTTTGTAACTATCCACTACCACCTGTAAAAGAAAATTAAAACCATATTGAACCTTCTGCTCATAACAATGGTCACATGGGCTTTTGACTTTACATCCTTTTGCAAGTGTGTGGCATGATGAGATAAGATCTCGCCATATTTACCTGCATGTCCTTTCTTAGCAGTGGAATACAAGGCAGAATGGCCACCTGATTACGATATGTGGTAATATCCCTTTAGTAAGATACAACAGATGGATGTTTTATACTCTCTGTACATTGGTATCAGCATAATTATTCTAAGCATATGAGAGTCATATTAATACATATGTAATACTCAATTCTTATGATTAAATCCTAAATTACTTGCCTTAAATTATCTTAGTATTTTAAAAGTACATATCAAAGGAACTTAGTATTTAAAAAATTCTTTATTAAAAAGGCAAAACAAAGCCAATTATACAAATGAAACTACACTGCTAATAAAAAGCTGGATATTATATCTTTATAATCAATTATTTGGGTCTATGAAT